>NC_071989.2:146482500-147107500 GCF_028885655.2 Pongo abelii
CCCCCCCCGAAACCCGAGTTGTGACCCTGTGCTAGAGAAATGAACACACTAGATTTTCCCCCTGCATTCCTAACTGAATCTCCATCCAAAGAACCTAGGCACCTGAGGCTTTGACATCTCCCTGGGACCTTACTGACATACCCCAATAATCTTGGCAGGGATTTTCAGAAGCAAAACCATGCCTGCTGCCCTGTTCAAAAGGTCATTCCAGGAGAACAAGCCTTGTATTTACTGTGGGCTTATATCAGAGGTTTTCACCAAGAAATCTCAGGGCAATGGAAATTCCTTGAAGTTTGTCTGCTGCCCCAAAAAACTCATAGTCTCCTAGTCTCTTCTCCTTCAAAGCCTCTCCCACCCTCATCCATCTTACCTTCAGAACAATCAGTCAATCACACCAACCAATCTTCCCACATGGACCCTGTGCCAGAAACAACAGGAATTTGGATTTCTCTATATCCATCGCCTTCCTGCCAAGGATTCATTCCAGGGCAACACACCCTCATTCAGATTCATCAGTTACAGCCCTATATCCCTTCCCTTTTGGTTCATCCTTAACAAGCTGGCTATCATTAAGGTGACAGAACAGTAAAACCCTGTTTCCACAGATTAAGGGCCCAAGGTGGGCAGATTGGCCGTGATCTGATGATGGATCTTGTAAATCTGCTGAAAAAGTGATCAACTCAGTGAGGGAAACCTGTCCGTGAGCCTATTCCCCTAGTTCAGTAAATCCAAGCACAGCATCACTTCACCTGGACAAAGGAATTCTGTATTTGCTCAGCCTAGATTAAAAGAAAAATATGCTTTTGGGAGGCCGAGGCGGGAGAATCACCTGAGGCCAGGAAGTTTGAGACCAGCCTGGGTAATACGGCGAGACGCGATCTCTACAACAACAACAACAAAAAAAAAAAAAAAAGGAAAGAAAGAAAAAGAGGCCAAGTGTGGTGGCTCACACCTGTAATCCCAACACTTTGGGAGGCTGAGGCAGGCAGATCACTTGAGTCCAGGAGTTAGAGACCAGCCTGGGCAACATGGCAAAATCCCTTCTCTACAAAAAATACCAAAAAGTTAACAAGGCATGGTGGCGTGCACCTGTAGTCACAGCTACTCCAGAGGCTGAGGTAGGGGGATCCACTCAGCCTAGGAGGTCGAGGCTGCAGTGAGCTGTGATCACGCCACTGCACTCCAGCCTGGGTGACAGAATGAGACCTTGTCTAAAAAAAAAAAAAAGTTTTAAAACAAGAAAGAAAAAGAGAAAAAGAAAGATAAAGAAGGAAAGAAAGAAAATAAATACGCTTAAGCTTGCCAGACCCCTACAAAGCTTTATCACTTTTGTCTGTTTCTTTTCTTCCTTCTTTTCTTTTCTTCCTTCCCATCTGCTCTCTGATGTGAGCAGAATCAGGAGTTCCTAAGAAAACCCTGAGTCCTGTTCCCCGGGTCTCCTTTGGTTCACTGCCAATCTACTCAGGCTTGCTGGCAGGTGAGTAAGTGGTTAGGGAAACTAGAGTGGAAAGGAAGTAATTGATCACCTACTAAATGTCAGGTGCTTAATAGATATCATCTCCTTCAATCCTCAGGCCAATCCAATTAAAGAGTTACAATTATTCCTTTCCGACTACTGAGGAAACTGTGGCTCAGAGAGAGGTTAAGCACCCCAACCTAAAATTAAATGCAGGGAGGTGAATTTAAATTCAGGCTACTGCCTCATAAATCCATGCTCTTTCTTTTACACCACTTACACTATAGCAGCCCAGGGATCCCTGGCCACATTCTTAACCATCGTGACAGTTTTGTAGAATGACTACCATTCATATGCAATGAAAGGTGTCCTCTCCTCCCTCTTCACCAAGCAAGAGAATCATATTTCTCAGCCTTTCTCCAGAATGAAGAAACCTAACTTTTGATTTGCAAAGGCCTTCCTTAGAATGATAAAGCAGAAAGCCTGACTCCTGCTGATTTGGGGGGCCAGAATCCTGGTTCTCCAGGGGTACTCAAAGAAAAAACTAACCATTATGGTCTACATTACAGGTCAAAGTTTCAAGAGGGAATGTCAAAGGAGGGCTGTTTATTTTAGAAGACAGAGAAAGGAAAAACAGGGTTCAGAGAAAAACGAACGTTTCTAGCCCCACATCACAAACTACTCATAATCCTATTGATGACAAAAGGCAGTGACCCTGGACCTAGATAAAGATGTTCAGGTTGGGGGAAAATGAAAGCAAGGACCAGATCAAAGGCTTCTAGAAGAGGTTAAAGACCTTTGGGTAGGAATAGAGCTCTAAACCACCCAATCCTGCAGCAATCCCTACCACTGAAGGCAAGCGGAGCCTGGAGGGGGAAAGTATCCTGCCCCTATCAGCACCTGAGATCGCAGAGGAGCAAAGAGTAGACTCCAGGGCCCTGGACAGCCTCCATGGTTGGTGCTCTGCCTGCCCTGCTAGGCTGCCCTTCTCATGGAGCATCATCAGGAAAAGGATATGTGATGATCCAAGGAAAGAACTGAAGGAATTAGGCCAGGGGTCTGGGAGGCCTCCCACTACACTTGGTCGGCAAGAGACCAGGGAAACGATGGGCAGGGGAAGTGAGGATGTGGGTAGGAAGTAGGTGGGGAAAGGCCCAATGGTGCACCAGGTACCCAAACTCATTCCCACATTCCTCTCAGACTCTCAGGTACCCATGCATATCTGTGATGGGACTCAGTGATCTTGAGAAGGTCCCTTGTCATTTATTTGCCATCAGCTTCTTGCAGTGTGTAAGAGATCACTTAATTCGGCCACCTGCTTCTTAACAGGAGAGCTCCTAAAGCCAAAAAAAAAAGAGGCACACACTGTACATCCTGTTTTGAAAGACTGTCAGGAAGGGGAAAGCCAGTCCTTCCCTACCCAGGACAAAGTGCTTACCAGAGCATTTGCTCACGTCTACCCTGAATTAACACTATTACATCTTAAGCTGGCGTCTCCTAGGACTTCATATTATGGATTTGAGGCCTTCAAACAGACCCATTCTCCAAAAGAAATAAGCCAGTTACTTCAGTTTTTCACCAGTTGTCTCTTTTTCCCAGACTGTCTTCAGATACACGAACTTGAGTTTCTGTGAGGACTTAGGTGGGGTATGAGGCAGACATCCTTTTCAAGCCTCAACTGCCTTCACCTCTTTCCCTCATGTGTCTGAAGAATCTATTTATTCTTGGTCTCACAGAGCTCTGATTGCCCCACTTGCATTTCTCCATGGCCAAAGGTCATTTCTTTCTTTTTTTGTTTTTGAGACACGTTCTCACTCTGTTGCCTAGGCTGGAATGCAGTGACATGATCATGGCTGACTGCAGCCTCAAACTTCTGGGCTCAAGGGATCCTCCCACCTCAGCCTCCTAAGTAGCTGAGACTGTAGGCATACACCACCATACCCGGGTAATTTTATTTTTAATGTTCTGTAGTGATTAGGTCTCACTATGTTGCCCCGGCTGGTCTCGAACTCCTGGGCTCAAGTGATCCTCCTGCCTCAGCCTCTCAAAGTGCTTGGATTACAGGCGTGAACCACCACACCCAGCCCCAAAGTTCATTTCTAACCCCTTCCATCCCAACAAAATAACATTGATTCCCTGCTCTATCCACTGGGATTGGGCCAGCAGGGTGGCCTCATTAGAGTCCTCCTGTGCTGGGGCTTGTGGTGGTGCGGGGACAAGAACAGGAAACTGACAATCAGGGCATCCAATCCCATGATTCACAACTGAGTACCTGAGATTTACAAATGGAGCATGGTTCTCCTGCCCACTTTCCCTCTAAGCTGCTGTTGTCTGACTCATTTGCCAGATCTAGTCCTCCTTTATCAGTGAGGATCTGGTCTGGCACAGTGCCTTATTTTCTCTTTTGGAATCTGGATATGCCTGACTCCAAAGTCCCCCAGACCTCTGCTTTCTCTGCCTTCCTCCAGGTGTAGCCTGCTCCAAAACCCCTCCTCTGTCTGGTGTACTCAGTTTCATCTATCCTAGTTCTTCCGATGGTAGCTCCTTACTGTGTTCATGAAAAGCTGTTGTTACCGCCCCACATCCTCAGCACTGACCACAATGTGTCATTTAGTCTTTTATCCTCCTGACTTTGCTCAATTTGTCTACTTAGGTTGGACTATCTTCAGTAATTTCACTACTCCTGGAGACTTCCTCACCCTTCTGATCACTCATTAAGGGTACCTTGACCTTTTCTCTTTTCTTTTCCTTTCCTTTCCCTTTCCCTTTTCCTTTCTTTTCTTTTCTGAGGCGGATTTTCACTTTTGTTGCCCAGGTTGGAGTGCAATGGCAAGATCTCAGCTCACCGAAACCTCTGCCTCCCGGGTTCAAGCGATTCTACTGCCTCAGCCTCCCAAGTAGCTGGGATTACAGGCATGTGTCACCACGCCTGGCTAATTTTGTATTTTTAGTAGAGACAGGGTTTCTCCATGTTGGCCAGGCTGGTCTCGAACTCCCAACCTCGGGTGATCCTCCCGCCTCAGCCTCCCAAAGTGCTGAGATTACAGGCGTGAGCCACCGCACCTGGCTACCTTGACATTTTCTAACCTAGAGTCACCTAACCCACTGTCGTCTCCCTCTGGAATCCCCTCTAGAAGGTCCCCTTAACTTATACCACTCTGTCTCCTGGCATTGGCCATATCCCTGTCTTCAGATATCCAAGGGACTCACCAGTAAAAAAGAGAGAAGTCCGGGCTCAGTGGCTCAAGCCTGTCATCCTGGCACTTCGTGAGGCCGAGGTGGGTGGATAACCTGAGGTCAGGAGTTCAAGACCAGGCTGGCCAACATGGGGAAATCTTATCTCTACTAAAAATACAAAAATTAGGCAGGCAGCTGTAACCCAGCTACTTGGGAGGCTGAGGCAGGAGAATCTCTTGAACCCAGGAGGCAGAGGTTGCAGTGAGCCGAGATCGTGCCACTTCACACCAGCCTGGGTGACAGAGCAATACTCCGTCTCAAAAAAAAAAAAAAAAAATACAAAAATTAGCCGGGTGTGGTGACACATGCCTGTTGTCCCAGATACTCAAGAGGCTGAGGCAGGAGAATCGCTTGAACCCGGGAGGCGGAGGTTGCAATGAGCCAAGATCATGCCACTGCACTCCAGACTGGGTGATAGAGCGAGACTCCATCTCGAAACAACAACAACAACAACAACAACAAAAATAAATAAATAAAATAAAAAAGAGAAGGGCTCAGCACAATGGCTCACATCTGTAATCCCAGCACTTTAGGAGGCCGAGGTGGACGGAGTGCTTGAACCCAAGAGTTTGAGACCAGCCTGGGCAACACAGCAAAATTTTATCTCTGCAAAAAATACAAAAATTAGCCAAGAAGGCCAAGCACGGTGCCTCACGCCTATAATCCCAGCAATTTGGGAGGCCGAGGCGGGTGGGTCACAAGGTCAGGAGTTCAAGACCAGCCTGGCCAAGATGGTGAAACCCCGTCTCTACTAAAAATACAAAAATTAGCCGGGTATGGTGGCAGGCGCCTGTAATCCCCAGCTGCTCGGGAGGCTGAGGCAGAGAATTGCTTGAACCAGGGAGGCGGAGATTGCAGTGAGCCAAGATCGCACCACTGCACTCCAGCCTGGGTGACAGAGTGAGACGCCATCTCAAAAAAAAAAAAAAATTAGCCAAGCGTGGCAGCGTGTGCCTGTAGTACCAGCTACTCAGGAGGCTGAGGCAGGAGGATTGAGCCCAGAAGGTCAAGGCTACAGTGAGCTGTGATCATACCACAGCACTCCAACCTGGGCAACAGAATAAGACCCTGTCTCAAAAAAAAAAAAGAGAGAGAGAGAAGAAGAAGAAAAACTCTCTTTGACTGCTGTCTTTCCAAGCTCATATTTTATTTCTTTCACCACCTAATCTCTTAAGTATGGAACCCATAACCAAGGTTCTGATTTCATTACCCTTTTTTTTTTTTTTTTGAAATGGAGTTTCACCTTTATTGCCCAGGGTGGAGTGCAATGGTGCAATCTCGACTCACTACAACCTCTGCCTCCCGGGTTCAAGTTATTCTCCTGCCTCTGCCTCCCAAGTGGCTGGGATTACAGGTGCACACCACCACGCCCGACTAATTTTGTATTTTTTTTTAGTAGAAACAAGGTTTCACCATGTTGGTCAGGCTGGTCTCGAACTCCTGACCTCAAGTGATCCACCCACCTCAGCCTCCCAAAGTGCTGGGATTACAGGTGTGAGCCACCATGCCCGGCCTCATTACCTACCTTTAATTGCTTGTCTTCTGTATCGCTCTCCCTCTATACCACAGACATAGTTCTCTCTAAGTGCATCAGTGACCACTGGCTATAAATCCTCCTGCATTTCAGACAATTCTTTCGAGCTACTCTTCTTTCTTGATCCTTAATATGAACATCACCCTCAGGTTCAGGTTGGGGTCCACTTTTTTCTCTGCTCTCACCATGGAGAACTTACCTGTTCTCAAATTCCAGTCTTATTTCTGTGCTGATGACTCCTAAATTTCCATCTCCGTGTGAGCTCTAGGCATTGCAGCTCTAATGCTTGACTGGCCATTCTAGTTGGATGTCACAACTGATTTTCTCTTATGACTTCTCTATTTCCATCGGTGAGCTAATGAAACTTTGAGTAACTGAGGCTTACTTTTCTGAGTCGTTCCTGACTCCTCCCTCTGCTCAACTTTTCACATTTAGTCTTCTCCCTTTGGTTTGTCCTCCAAATCTATCCCTTCCCTCTATTACCTTTGCTTCCACACTGTGCTAAGATCATACCTTGTACCTGAATTTTGAGCCAAGAACTGATATTCTACTTTTCAACTCTCCACCTAACACATTACTACCATATTTACTTTACTAATTCATCACATTCAATTCATTATTCACCTGATTAAAAAACAAAGCAAAACAAAAACTTCAAGGCACTAGAAGTTCAGAAATCTAAATTCTGTGGTATTTGTTTCTTGTCTTATTTTATTACTATTATTATATTTTTGTGAGAGGGAATCTCAATCTGTTGCCCAGGCTGGAGTGCAGTGGCGCGATCTCAGCTCACTGCAACCTCCACCTCCCAGGTTCAAGCGGTTCTCCTGCCTCAGCCTCCCAAGTAGCTGGGACTACAGGCGTGCGCCACCATGCCCAGCTAATTTTTTGTGTGTTTTTAGTAGAGAGGGGGTTTCACTATGTTGGCCAGGCTGGTCTCAAACTCCCGACCTCATGATCCACCCACCTCGGCCTCCCAAAGTGCTGGGATTACAGGCGTGAGCCACTGTGCCTGGCCTATTCCTGCACTCTTGTGTGACTATTGGTACAATTTAATTTTCAGAAAATCAAGGAAGATAATTTAGCACTTTAGGAAGCCAAGGCAGTGGATCTCTTGTGGCCAGGAGCTTGAGACAAGTCTAGCCAACTTAATGAAACCTTGTCTCTACTTTAAAAAAAAAAAAAAAAATTAGCTGGGCATGGTGGCATGTGCCTGTAGTCCCAGCTACTTGGGAGGATGAGGCACAAAAATCGCTTGGCTAGGAGGTGGAGGTTGCAGGGAGCCGAGATCGTGCTACTGTACTCCAGCAGCCTGGATGACAGAACGAGATTCTGTCTCAAAACCCAAACAACACACACACACAAAAAGCCACAAAAAAACTCACACTAGATGTTATATGAAAATGGACTGGAAGGGGCAAGAGTGGAACCCTGAAGAAAAGGCAATTGTATTAGTTCAGGCAAGAGCTAATGGTGGCTTGAACTAGGATAGGAACAGAGGGAGCAGAGAGAAGGAAGGTGAGCGGTATGTTAAAAAGAGGAAGAATAGGCCAGGTGTGGTGGCTCACACCTGTAATTCCAGCACTTTGGTAGACCGAGGTAGGCAGATCATGAGGTTAGGAGTTCAAGACCAGCCTGGCCAACATGGCGAAACCCCATCTCTACTAAAAATACGAAAATTAGCCGCGTGTGGTGGTGCGCACCTGTAATCCCAGCTACTCGGGAGGCTGAGGCAGGAGAATCACTTGAACCCGGGAGGCAGAGGTTGCAGTGAGCTGAGATCGTGCCACTGCACTCCAACCTAGGTGACAAGAGCAAGGCTCAGTCTTAAAAAAAAAAAAAAAAAAAATGAGGAAGAATCAATGCAATTGCTGATGGATTAGATATGGTGGTTGAGAGAAGGTGAGGAAGCTAGATGACTCCCAGTCTTTCCAACTTAAGTAACTGAGTGGCAGGTGGTACCAATTATGGACATAGGCGAAATGAGAGAAAACCAGGTTAGGACTAACAGGAAGATGAGAATTAAGAGTTCCATTTTGGCCAGGTGTGGTGGCTCACACCTGTAATCTCAGCACTTTGGGAGGCTAAGGTGGGTGGATCACTTAAGGCCAGGAGTCCGAGACCAACCTGGCCAAAATGATGAAACCCCTTCTCTACTAAAAATACAAAAATGAGCTGGGCGTGATGGTGTGTGCTTGTAATCCCAGCTATTTGGGAGGCTGAGGCAGGAGAATCACTTGAATTTGGGAGGCAGAGGTTGCAGTGAGCTGATATTGTGCCACTGCACGTCAGCCTGGGCAACAGAGTGAGACTGTTTCAAAAAAAATAAATAAAAGCTCCATTTTAAGCATGTTAACTTTGTAATTTTTCTGAGACAGTCAAATGAAGATATCAAGCAGGTGATAGGCTAATAAGTATAGGAAATCTTGCTAAATAAACTAGAAATTTGAGAAGGAGATGCAAATTTGGGGGTCATGAATAAAGACATATTTTCTGAAGCCATGGAAGTAAATGAGATAAGTGAAGAGTGAAGAGGGTGCAGGTTCAAGTCCTAAGAAACATCACATCTTCCCCCATCGATGCCCACAGGTGTCCAATGAAGGAGCTGAGCTACTGAACCTCTTTCTGATTCCGAGTTTAGGTAGGTAGAGACTTGCTGGCAGGTAGGGGAAAAGATGAGCTAACCTTTGTGGGAGGCCTCCCTGTCAATTTATTCTTTCACTGAATGCCTTCTATGGGGTCAAGGATATGCTAGGCACCTGCTTAGGGACATAAAAATGAAAGCACATAATCCCTCCCAATCAAGAAATGCTCACCTGTGCTCATAACAATGTAGTATGCCAGCCTAAGCAACATAGCAAGATCTTGTCTCTACAAAAATACAAAAATTAGGCAGGTGTGGTGGTGCGCACCTGCAGTCCTAGCTACTCAGGAGGCTGAGGCAGGAGGATCACTTGAGATGGGAGATTGAGGCTGCAGTGAGCTATGATTGTACCACTGCATTCCAGGAGTGCAACAGAGTGAGATCCTGTCTCAAACAACCCAATGTAGTGTGATAAACATTCTAACAGAGGTGTGTATAGGGGCAGTGGAAACTCCGGGATGAAAGCAACCAACATCCTCTGCCTGGCCTCGAACTGAAGCAAAACTCACCCAAGTGGTTAGAGCTGATGACTATTACAAGGGTGCTCTGAAGCCAGAATGGCTTTCTCCACCTCTGTTTACTTCTGTGTTGTTCTAAAACAAACCCTGTACTTCCTAGGATAGAGATAAAATGATAACAGGTTGGTGAGGGCAAAAAGGAGGCTTTGGTTCTCTGACCATTGACAGCAGAGAACAGACCTTTCCAATGAGCTTTAATCAGTCAGGTGTGGGGCGGGGGTGGGGGTTAGAGGAAAAAACTAGAAGAGAGTGGTTTATTGCTGTTCACAAAAAAAGCAGTAAAATACTTTGCCCTGAGCTGCGTAAGGGTCATACTCGGTATGATAAGCTATCATTTAACATGAGGAGGAAATTGAAGTTTCACTTCCTTGCTTTTGTGGCACCCCTTGAATTGGGTTGATGACTCCATTCAGTCAGTCAGCATGAGGCCTGCCTTACCAATTTTGTTTTGCAAAACAAAGCCAGTCACCGTCAAACTCAGTTGGTTAATTTCATAGATTAACATGTGAAGCCCCAGGAAAGCAAGGCAGCTGGGATTGCTCTGGCTGGGAAACCATGGGTTAATTCTGGGCCAGCATGGCAGGGAGCTTCATAAGATCTTTTAGCCCCTTGGCACCCGCCCACACCTCACCCATCTGAAAGCTTCCCTCATTCACCAGTGTCCTGGGGTTGAATTGAAATAATCTCCAGAGTTTGAAGGACGGGGCAGGGTTGAGTGTATTGGATACATTTCCCCAGTGTGTTATGTAATTCTTCTCAGCCTGATTTCTTTAGAACCAGGCTGGGTAGCATGGGTGGTAAAAGAAGCCTGGCCGGAATCTATATGAGCGCAAACTGGGGAAAACAAAATTAAAATAAAAAAAAGACAATAATACAAAATTTCTTTCAAATCTTGGGCTCCACTAGGGATACCTACACAACCTAAAGAAAACAGTGAGGATGAAAATATTGTTAGAGATTTACTAAACAGCCAGACATTCCAGGTTGCCTCTGTGGCTAAGATACTAGAAAAGAATTGTTGACTCTCTTAAGAGGATGATCCAAGCCAAGTTCCGACTCCTTTCTAACTCTAAAATTTGCTGAAAAACTGAGGCTACTTTGGAATATATCATAATCTGGAGTTCTTCAAACTTCTTATTTAGCTAAGATAAATTCCATTGTTTCTGTCTTTCTGAATTCCGATGCTTCTGGTGAGAAACAATTCTGCCAATAACACATAAGGACTATCCAAAAGCCAAGAAAATTTGTACCTGCAAATAAAACTGCCCAAATAATGAGGCTCATGTTCCAAAAAGAGAGTAAGGTAATATATAATTTTAGTTCCCTGAAGGTTGTCTTGCATTTTTCCAAAAGGACTTATTCCTGAAATCTTTATTTTATTTATTTATTATTATTATTATTATTGAGACGGAGTCTCACTCTGTCACCCAGGCTGGAGAGCAATGATGCGGTCTTGGCTCACTGCAACCTTCGCCTCCGGGATTCAAGCAATTCTCCTGCCTCAGCCTCCCAATTGGCCGAGATTATAGGCACGTGCCACCACACCCGGCTAATTTTTGTATTTTTAGTAGAGATGGGGTTTCACTATGTTGGCCAAGCTGGTCTCAAACTCCTGACCTCGTGATCCGCCCGCCTCAACCTCCCAAAGTGCTGGGATTACAGGCATGACCCACCGTGCCTGGCCTATTCCTGCAATCTTATGTGACTATTGATACAATTTAATTTTCAGAAAATCAAGGAAGGTAATTTAGTATTGCAGGAAAAATGTTGCTGATGTTGCCACAGATTTTACTATAATGCCATGCTAATTACTTCTTGAGCCTCAAAACCATTGTTATACAAAGAGGAGATTGGATTAGATTGCATGCTACATTCCCCCAATTTTTTTTTTCAAATTCTAAAATTCTATTCTGAGCTTCTAAGTTTCTCTATCCTGACAGTTTTGGTCTTCAGATGATACTTTGTGCCAATTGTCATACAGAAAAAGTTAGAATAACTTACTTCTGCTTCCTAGAAATATATAGCCTACAAAAAAGCAATAGTCGGTCGGGTGCAGTGGCTCATGCCTGTAATCCCAGCACTTTGGGAGGCCAAGGAGGGTGGATCACGAGGTCGGGAGTTCCAGACCAGCCTGACCAATATGGTGAAACTCTGTCTCTACTAAAAATACAAAAAAATTAACCAGGCGTGGTGGCGGCGCCTGTAATCCCAGCTGCTTGGGAGGCTGAGGCAGAGAATTGCTTGAACCCAGGAGGCAGAGGCTGCAGTGAGCTGAGATTGTGCCACTGCACTCCAGCCTGGGCAGCAGAGCGAGACTCCATCTCAGAAAAAAAAAAAAAAAAAGCAACAGTCAGGCCCAGCATGGTGGCTTACGCCTATAATCCCAGCACTTTGGGAGGCCAAGGCAAGTGGATCACTTGAGCTCAGGAGTTGGAGACCAGCCTGGGCAATATGGTGAAACCCCGTCTCTACTAAAAACACAAACATCAGCCAGCGTGGTGGTGCACACCTGTAATTCCAGGTACTCAGGAGTCTGAGGCAGAAGAATCACTTGAACCCAGGAAGCAGAGGTTGCAGTGAGCCGAGATCGCTCTACTGCACTCCAGCCAGGGCGACAGAGTGAGACTCCGTCTCATTTTTAAAAAAAGCAACAGTCACATGTTCTTGATGTACACATAGTCTAATGGTTAGATTTCGCTTATTTGGGCTGGGCGCAGTGGCTCACGCCTGTAATCCCAGCATTTAGGGAGACCAAGGCAGGTGGACTGCTTGAGTCCACGAGTTCCAGACCAGCCTGGGCAACATAGTGAGACCCCATCTCTACATTAAAAAAAAATTTTTTTTAAGATTTCATTCACTTGAATTTTGTGCTGAAGGAAGTTTGTTTGTATATTATATTTTAAAGGGAGGTGCTATTAAATTAACACCACAAATAAGACTACCGGTGGAGGCTTTGAACTACTTATGACAATAACCTTGTTGAGTGCTGGTTTTCAAGGGGCTCCTGGCATAATGAATGGCATTCCGGACATGAGCCAGAAACCTGGATTGAGAACCAATTGAGGTACAGCCATTAGCTTGACCTTGGGCACATCTCTTAGCCACCTTGAGCCTTATTTGCTTCAACTATAAATTAAGGGGTTAAATTAGGTGGTTTTAAATTAACTGGCAAAGCTTCTTTTCAAGCAGATATATGAGCAAGAGCAAGTAGTGGTTAGGTGTAAATAAGGGCATTAGTGCCTTTAGTAATACGGTGAATGAAAAGAGATTTGGAGGTGCCTTCTGAGTGATAAGGGAAGAGAACCTGTGATTTTCAGCCACAAAGAACAATAGCATAAACTAAATAAAGCCCCCAATTCCACTCTATTGATTTAAATACAATAAATCCATTAAATGAAGGAACTTGGTTTGTACACAACACTTAGGTAGCCCCGTGAGAAAAACAAAAAGTTTCCCATGTCTGTGAAAAAGCACCATGAAGCAGTGGAAAGGCTTTAGAGGCAGATATAATTGAGTTCAGTAGAGGATAAAAATATATTTTCCCCACTCATCCTAGGTCCATGGCTGAGGCCCCTATAACAAAAGACAGTTCAAAATCCTGGCTCTATTAATTCCTAGGTAAGGCATTAGTAGGATCTTTTAATTTCCAGATCAAATCACTTTAACCTCAAGATTGCTGCTGTGAGAATTAAATAACATAAGTATTAATAAGAGTGCCAGGCCAGGCGTGGTGGCTCACACCTGTAATCCCAGCACTTTCGGAGGCTGAGGCAGGCAGATCACCTGAGGTCAGGAGTTTGAGACCAGCCTGACCTACATGATGAAACCCCATCTCTACTAAAAATACAAAATTAGCCAGGCGTGGTGACGTATGCCTGTAATCCCAGCTACTTGGGAGGCTGAGGCAGGAGAATCACTTGAACCCAGAAGGTGGAGATTGCAGTGAGCTGAGATCACCCCATTGCACTCCAGCCTGGGCAACGAGAGAAAAACTCCATCTCAAAAAAAAAAAAAAAAGTGCCTAGTACAGTGCTTGGCATATAATAAATAACAGCAAATAGTAATCTTTCCATTAATGATGGGAACATAATCCATATATAAATAAGCTAAGTAAAAATACTACAGGGAAATAATAATAGCTAATGTTGACCAAATGTTTACTCTTTGCCAGTAGGAACTGTTTTATACTTTTACATATATTATCACATTTAGTCCTCACAACAGCCCTGTGAGATGGGAACTACCATTATCCCCATTTTATAGATGAAGAAACTGAGACTCAGCAAGATTAAGCAACTTTCCCCATTGTCACAGAGCTAGGAAGTCATGGAGTCACGATAAAAACTGCTTTGTTGGGAGACTGAACGAAACTATTCTTGTTTGGGAGGTTACCAGATAATTCACTTTAAAAATACATAAATGTTTGTAAAAACAGCTTTGCTGTCTCCAAAGGCCAAATGTTAAACTACTTCATAATGTACTGTCCAGCACATTATGTCAAGGAAATATATTAACTACAAGCCAAATCAGAATTTAAGTATGAGTAGTTCACAAGCACAAGAGATAAGCATGTATTAGAGCAAAATTACAGGAAATTATCTTGTAGGCTTGAAATTGTATAAACAGAAAAGAGGAGGGTCGTCCAGTGTATGTGACGTTGGGGAGCAAGAGCAAAAGAAGAGAATGGCTTTAGCAAATGTAGACTGGAATGAGCAAGGGAGCAAATAGGCCACTCTAGCTAGAGCAGAGTCCATAATGGCAGGTACAGGGGAGATTAGTTTAGAAAAATAAGCATTAGAAAGATAAGCACTGGCCAGTCTGTGGGAGCCCTGAATATCAGACTAACATAAATATAATTTTTTAACCATATCAGCTACACACTAGATACTTAATAAGTAATTGTTGATTGTCACAAAGTAGAGAGAATTAATTTCAAACCTAGTTACTCAATGGTCATATGATGTAGGATCTGTTTTCAGTATCAGTACAGGAAGTGTCCATTCAACTTGAGTCCCATGGCCAACTGGAACAGCAACAAATCGCGGTAGTAAACTGTTGTTTTTGTTTTGTTTTTTGTTTTTCTTTTTTTGAGACAGAGTCTGGCTCTGTCGCCCAGGCTGGAGCGCAGTGGGGTGATCTCGGCTCACTGCAAGCTCCGCCTCCCGGGTTCACGCCATTCTCCCGCCTCAGCCTCCCGAGTAGCTGGGACTACAGGCGTCCACCATGATGCCCGGCTAATTTTTTTGTATTTTGTTTGTTTGTTTTTGAGACGGAGTCTCGCTCTGTCACCCAGGCTGGAGTGCAGTGGCGCAATCTCTGCTCACTGCAAGTGCTGCCTCCCGATTTCACGCCATTCTCCTGCCTCAGCCTCCCGAGTAGCTGGGACTACAGGCGTCCGCCACCACGCCCAGCTAATTTTTTGTATTTTTAGTAGAGACAGGATTTCACCCTGTTAGCCAGGATGGTCTCGATCTGCTGACCTTGTGATCCGCCCACCGCGGCCTCCCGAAGTGCTGGGATTACAGGCGTGAGCCACCGCGCCTGGCCAGTATACTGTTTTAAATCCCTCCGCTTGGCCGGGTGCGGTGGCTCACGCCTGTAATTCCAACACTTTGGGAGGCTGAGGTGGGCGGATCACCTAAGGTCAGGAGTTCAAGACCAGCCTGGCCAATATAGTGAGACCCCCATCTCCACCAAAAATACAAAAATTAGCCGGGTGTGGTGGCAGGTGCCTGTAATCCCAGCTACTCGGGAGGCTGAGGCAGGAGAATTGCTTGAACCCCGGGGCAGAGGTTGCAGTGAGCTGAGATTGTGCCATTGCACTCCAGTCTGGGTGACAAAGCAAGACTCCGTCCCCCACGCCCCCCAAAAAAATTCCTCTACTTTGTGACATGCTTCATCATTTCAAAATCTTGATAGCAGTTATGTGGAGGTCAGATGCATTCTAAATATAAAGGGAAATGATCAAGATAAGGGTAGGAAAAAAGATGAAGAGGCTTTAAAAAGAATACAGCTATAAAGAGGAAGAAGAGAAAAGTACTACATGAAGAGAAAAGGGTAGGGAATCCAGTGAAAAGGCCAGCTCAGATGGCTTAGGAGAACTTAAAGCCAGGCCTTAGAACCAGGTAGCTACCAAAGAATTGAAGGAGGAGGGCACGGGGCACCCAGAATCTACAGGAAGCTAAACAAAGAGTCTGACTTCCTACATACAATAGTGTGTTTGGGTCTGCACCTTCCATTTTAGCAACAGAGAGATATAATAATATGATTTCACCAAGGGGAAAATACCCGAATAATATTACATTTTAATTTAATTTAGGATACATATTTTTTTCTCACCACAAAGATGACAACAGTTTCAAATATTACATTTTTTTAATCATCTCTGAGAAGCATGAAGGAATTGATAATGGTTTGCCATTTACATGTTGAACCTGTATCTATAAAAGCTGCAAACAGGCTGAGTTAAACTAGAACTTAAAATAGATATAGTACTTTATTTTAATTGAGCTTTGAAAGACTGAAGGCTTAAAATCTAAACATTTTCATCTGAGATATTTAGTCCATATCCAGTCATCAGATGGTTAGGAGTTTGGCATGACTAATTCTTCACAGTCCATTTGCTAAATGACACATTATAAAAGCAAGCACCACTGAAAAGGATGTGCTTATCTCTAAAGCTCCAACCTCATTGCAGACTGACTGCTTTATATTGGTCCTTGTCTAACCATTTTATGGTACAAGGAGACTCTAACCACATATATATGTTAAAGACTCCTTGAAATGTTCTCACAGTGGCAAGGACCAGAAACACTAAAGTTCAGAGAGGCTGTCCTTCTGGCCCCAACATAAAGGCCGCCTAGAAGGATCAGGATTTTATAATCCTGATTAAAATAAAATGTGTTATCCTCCCCCTCAAGATGGAGATGCTTTTTCTTATAAAATAGCTTAACCCTCTCCATCCCACAATTAGATAACTTGTATTGAGAAGTAACCAGCTCCTAGCAGAACAGTTGAGAATGCTAATTAAGTAAGCTCAGTAAGGCTGCTTTAAAACAAAAAATCCTGAAAATTGAGAGAGATCCAACTTTGAAAAGAGTTTAAAGGAAGACCCAGAAATTGTGCTTTAGGTTGACACACTGTTGGTAGTTTGCATTTTTCAAAGGCTTTGTCTATTTCATCTAATTTGTTCGATTTATTAGCATAAAGTTGTTCATAATATTCCCCAATTGTCCTTTTAGTATTTGTAAGTGATTTGACAACTATTCGGCTGAATAAGCACAATTGGCTTGAGAAAGAAAAAGGTGTGGGGGGCAGTAATTTGAGCCTGCTTTGATAGATCGTATGAAGCATAACTTTTCAAGAATCATTCTCCCCACCTCGGCCAAAAAAATGCAGATGAGGTTAGTGGAGGTGGGGAATGGAATTTTTTTATGGGTCTAGTGATGGGGCTGTTGGTCTGATTAGCTGCCCATTTGTCTGCAAGTTGCTTTCTCCTCCCATTCTGTGCTCCCTGCCATCACCCTGCAGCTGCTGCCCAGGACGCCTGAGGAAGGGATTCCCTCTGGAGCTGATGGCAGTGGTGCTTTGGAAAGTGCTGGCAGGGGGTGGGCTATAAAAAACAATTTGGTCTGGGAACAAAAGGCATCAATCACAGCAGTGTCATCAACTCTTGATTTGGATGGGGAGAGAGAAATTTCTTGGATCACCCTGGAAGCAGGAAAGGAAGAGGTATCATTTTATTTAGTCATCTCCACTTTCCTATGTACTAGAGGCTCTAATTAAATTAATGGGAAAGCTAATGCATGACTGTTTCACAAAGATCTTTTTCTTTAGGCACGTCCTTTCGTGAGGTGGAAGAAAGCTATATAAAATTGCCAGAAATCATTGGACTGTATCTTTAGAAATAACTTCTCTGTTAAGTAAATTTCTCTCATAAGCCTGGGAGTTTCTGAGATTTAATTAACTTTTGGAACATAATTATGGATCTCAAATGAAAGGTGTAAAGATAATATAGAGAATGTTACTAGTAAAGGGACTAACAAAAACAAAGAACCCAAGGAAAGCAATTGAAGTCACAGAAATAGCAAACTGAGAAGAACTGGACCATCTCTGAATCAAAAATCAAATCTTAGACCAGGTGCAGTGGCTCACGCCTGTAATCTGAACACTTTGAGAGGCCAAAGCTGAATAGCTTGAGCCCAGGGCAACGTAGTGAGACCCCGTCTCTACAAAAAAAAAAAATTTAATTAGCTGGGTGTGGTGGCTCATGCCTGTAGTCCCAGCTACTCAAGAGGCTGAGGTGGGAGGACCACTTGAGCCCAGGAGGTCAAGGCTGCAGTGAGCTATGACAGTGTTACTGCACTCCAGCCTGGGTGACAGAATAAGACCCTATATCAAAAAGAAAAATAATAATAAAAGCATCATCTGAATAGTTCTTATAAAGAGTTAACTGCATAAGAGAAGTGGCAGTATTTCCAAGCTGGAAGAGTACTTCTCAAATACTATATAAGTTTCAAATCAAGCTTATCCACGACACCCTTAACACAGGACAGACAAGTTATTGCCCTGGGCTCCTATCTCCAAGCACTATCTCATGCTCCAAAATCCCACACCCACAGCCCCCTGCCCATGCCACACACATGCACACAAATAGAAACTTAAGTAGGAATGCCCAAGTTAGACATGTACCTTTTATTCTGGCTAAGTACAAGAAGATTGGCAAGAGGCCTGGGAAGAGGGGGCTTCTAGATGCCATCCCAGGTCTAAACTTCTAAAGAAAAAAAAGAGGAATCTAAACTTCTGTTTCGTTTCAAGTTGTAAGAGAGCTGCATGCTTGCTTGCTTTTTTGGCTCTCTGTAGTTCAAGTTCTGGAGAAAGGAACCAAACAAAGTGACATGTCATGCTTAACAAGGATGCCATACTATGATTCAGTGTAATAAAAATGCATTAAGGTACCAGTACTTAACAACCACAAGTGCATGCACAGTACTTTGGTAACACCTAACACGTTGTGTTGGAAGACAGACTTCTCCTCTTCTAGTTATTTTGGAAGTAAACAAGAAGGCAGACTTCTTATTTTCCTACTCACCCTATGCTACACTTCCCAGTTCCTGGCCCATGAAGTAATGAAATCAAATGTGTGCAAAATTAAAGAATTCCATGATAACTATGTTATTTTCCATTTGCGTATGCATTTGTCTATCAATCCCTAAAATATATCTTAAATTAGTCTGCTTTTCTCCACTTTTCCCCCTCCATTTTATTTTTATTTTTATTTATTTATTTATTTTTGAGACAGGGTCTAGCACTGTCGCCCAGGCTGGAGTGCACTAACACAATCATGGCTCGCTACAGCCTTGACCTTCCGGGCTTAAATGATCCTCCTGCCTCAGCCTCACGAGTAGCTGGGACTACAGGCGTGAACCACTATGTCCGGCTAATTTTTCTATTTTTACTAGAGACGTGGTTTCCCCATGTTGCCCAGGCTGGTCTCAAACTACTGGGCTCAAGCAATTGGCCCACCTCAGTTTCCCAAAGCGTTGGAATTACAGGCATGAGCCACCGCACTCAGCTCCTGCTCCATTTAAAAAAAAAAAAAGAATGGCAGGTCTGGATTGGAGGTGACTACCAGCACAGAATCTTTTTCTTTCTTTCTTTTCTTTCTTTCTTTCTCTCTCTCTCTCTTTCTTTCCTTCCTTCCTTCCTTCTTTCCTTTCTTTCTTTCTTTCTTTTTCTTTCTTTCTTTCTTTCTTTCTTTCTTTCTTTCTCTCTCTCTCTCTCTCTCTCCCCTCTCTCTCTTTCTTTCTTTTTTTGATATTTTTAGACAGAATCTCCCTCTGTCCCCTAGGCTAGAGAGCACTGGTGTGATTATGGCTTACCGCAGCCTTGACCTCCTGGGCTCAAGCAATCCTCCTGCCTCAGCTTCCGAAGTGGCTGGGACCAGAAGTGCAGGCCACTACATGCAGCTAATTTTTATACTTTTTGTGGAGACGTGGTTTTGCTATGTTGCCCAGGCTGGTCTTGGACTCCTGGCCTCAAGTGATCCTCCTGCTTTGGCCTCCCAAAGTGCTGGGAGTATAGGCGTGAGCCACCACACCCAGTTGGAATTTTTGGCCATATACAGTGCTGCCTTTTTTTTTCTTTCCTCCATGACAGAGGCTTTGAATGTGGAAATGACCTCCTAAAGCTGTCACACTGGAATCCTACTGTAAAAATGATTTGCTTTTTCCTATATGTCCTTGGTCATTGCTAAAAAATATAACAATTTATTATTTATCTTTATTTTTAATATTTTGGTTTGTTCTCCCAACACTGATGCTAAAGGTATTTTGAAATACAGTGGGCACACAGTCTCAGAAGGAATACGTCCAAAACTTTAGAAAAATACCAACAGTGAGAACTTGCAAAACATCTTAGCCACTGACAGCTTAAACACAGTCTATTAATAAGGAAGTGTTGCCAGCCCTTTAAAGCTGACATTTGTTACAACATTTATTTTTCGTAATCTTAATGTTTCTTTTAATCACAAAAGTAGTTACATAAATGCTGTAGAAAAATTTAAAATACAGCTAACCAAAAGAAGAAAAATAAAATATTTCTACCATCCAGAGATTATAGATAATAACACTTGAGTGGGTATCCTTCTACATGTTATTCTATACACATTTATTTATTCATTTTTTTCTAGCTAAAATTTTGTACATTACCTTTTTCTTTTTTTTTTTTATTTATTCATTTTTTAATCTAAATGAGAACACATGGCTGGGCACAATGGCTCATGCCTATAAACCTAACACTTTGGGAGGCCGAGGCAGGAGGATTGCTTGAGCCCAGGAGTTTGAGACCAGCCTGGGCAACATAGCGGGACCCTATCTTATTAAAACAAAACAAAACCAAAACCGAAACCAAATGGGCGTACACTGTGCATATTGCTTTGTAACACGCATTTTTTCAGCTAACAATCTTTCTGCTTTTTCTTTTTGTTTTTACATTTTCTTACATTATACTTTCTTTTTTTTTTTTCTTTTTTCTTTTTTTTTTTTTTTTTGAGACAGAGTCTCGCTCTGTCGCCCAGGCTGGAGTGCAGTGGTGCGATCTCAGCTCACTGCAAGCTCCGCCCCCTGGGTTCATGCCATTCTCCTGCCTCAGCCTCCCGAGTAGCTGGGAATACAGGCGCCCGCCACTACGCCCAGCTAATTTTTTGTATATTTAGTAGAGACGGTGTTTCACCGTGTTAGCCAGGATGGTCTCAATCTCCTGACCTCGTGATCCACCCGCCTCGGCCTCCCAAAGTGCTGGGATTACAGGCGTGAGCCACCAAGACCGGCCGTGATTGTGGTTTTTGCCATTGTTTTTAATGGCAAAAACCATAATTGCTTTTGCACCAGCCTAATAGTTATCCAAGTGATTAGTTTAAGATCATCCCCTGGTTCTGGCCATTTTCACTGTACCAAAAAATTATTTATATACTTACACCTTTCTATTTTTTATTTTTTACATCAAACAGGTAATGTGATGATGCTGTAACAAGGTTTGAGGGAAGCATATCTCACACATGAGCATGAAACCAAATCATCATGCTTATGGACTACAAAAGGACCTACGCCTTTTAAACTAGACTGTCTCAACTGTGCATTAATTATGTATCTAGATATAGGATATGTGCTTGGGAAAATGTATAACTAAACTTTATGTCTTACTTCTCAAACTTAAGAAAAACAAAAACATCTAGCAACATCTTACATCAGTTTTCCATTATCTAGTGTTACATCATTGTTAAAATCATACTCTAAGCCTATATTTTACCTTAATGTTATCTGCTTCATAGAATAGTTATTCCTGTAACACTTATTTTTAAGAAATAAATTTATTTTACTTGTAGTTACTTAAACCCTAGAAATAATTTTTTCAAACAGTAGAAGTACAGCCTTTTACAATAAGATAGTTCATGATTTGTTCTTTCGAGGATTTTTTTTAATAAGGTTCTTCTACAACTGGATGGTGACAAAGTTTGGGTTTGTTAGGATTATTTTTCAGCAGCCAATCAGCTAGCCAAATCTATGGGGAAAAAAAAACAACCTAAGTTAAGAAACAGTTATATATTTCCTTTCAATATATACTATATCAATTGGAAACTTAAACAGTTTTCAAAATCACTTTAAGAAAATGACCATTAAAAATGGAAACATTTGGATTTACATTATGCAAGATTGTCAAGAATAGATCCAAACTGGAAAGAAAGAAGTAAAACTATCTCTATTCACAGATGGCATAAACCTGTATGTGGAAAACCCTAAGGAATTTACAAGGAAGCCACTACAGCTAATAAATTCAGCAAAGACGTAGGTTACAATACACAAAAATCAATTGTATTTCTATACATCAGCAATGACAGTCCAAAAAAAATTTAAAAATCACTTTCATTTACAGTAGCATAAAGACAAATAATGCCAAGGGATAAATTTAACCCAAGAAGCAAAAGGCTTATACAATAGGAACTGTAAAACATTGCTGAAAGAAATTAAAGAATACCTAAATAAATGAGAAGACATTATTTTTCATGGATACGAAGACTTTATATTGTTAAGATGTCAATACTACCCAAAGAAATCTACAGATCCAGTGCAGCTCTTGCCAAATGTCCAAAAAGCTTTTTTTGCAGAAATGGAAAGCCAATCCTCGAATTCATATGAAATTGCAAAGGGGCTCTGAGGAGCCAAAACAATCATGAAAAAGAACAAAGTTGGAGGACTGACTTGTACTCTCAATTTCAAAACCTTCTACAAAGCTACAGTAGTCAGCACAGTGTGGTAATGACATCCTTATGCCAAACATGCAGACCAATAGAATAGACCTGAGAATCCAGTGCTCTCTTCAGCAGCACATATACCAAAACTGGAATGATGCAGAGAGATTATTAGCATGGTTCCTGTGCAAGGATGATGCACAATTTATGAAGCATTTCATATTTTAAAAAAAGAATGAGAATCCAGGAATAAACCCATGCATCTATGGTCAACAAATTTTTGACAATGGTACCAAGTCCATTCATGGAGAAAGAACAGTCTCTTCAACAGATGGTACTAGGACAATTGGATTTCCACATGCAAATGAATAAAGCTGGACCCCTATACCACACCATATACAAAAATGAACTCACAATGGACCAATGACCTAAATATAAGAGCTAAAACAATAAACATCTTAAAAGAGGCCAGGTGCAGTGACTCACACCTGTGATCCCAATACTTTTGGAGGCCGAGGTAGGAAGACCACTTGAGACCAGGAGTTCAAGACCAGCCTGGGCAACATAGGGAGACCCCATCTCTACAAAAAATTTTAAAAATTAGCTGGGTGTGGTAGTGTGCTCCTGTGGTCCTAGCTACTCGGGAGGCTGGTGCACAAGAATCACTTGAACCCAGGAGGCAGAGGTTGAAGTGAGCTGAGATGGCGCCACTGGACTCCAGCATGGGCAACAAAGACCCTGTCTCAAAAAAAAAAAAAAAGGAAAGAAAAAAAATCTTAAAAGAAAACATAAAACATAGGGGTAAATTTTCATGACCTTGGATTTGGATTTCACAATGGATTCTTAGACATGACATCAAAAGCACAAGAAATAAAAGAAAAAATAAATAAATTGGATTTCATCAAATGAAAAATGTTTATACGTTAAAGGACATTATCAAGAATGTGAAAAGACAACTTACAAAATGGAAGACAATATTTGCAAATCATATATCTAATAAGGGTTTAATATCTAGAAATATAAAGAACTTTAACTCAACAAAAAGACAACCCAGTTTAAAAATGGGCAAAGGACTTGAATTTGAATAGACATTCCTTCAAAGAAGGTATACAAATGGCCAAGAAGCTCATGAAAAGATGCTCAACATTAGTCATTAGGGAAATGCAGATCAAAACCACCGTGAGAAACCATTTTGTGTTATCTACTAGCATGGCTACAAAAAAAAAAGAAAGATAGGTCGGGTGCGGTGGCTCACACCTGTAATCCCAGCACTTTGGGAGGACAAGGCAGGTGGATCACCTGAGGTCAGGAGTTTGAGACCAGCCTGGCCAACATGAAGAAACCCTGTCTCTACTAAAAATACAAAAATTACCCGGGCGTGGTGGCATTTGCCTGTAAATCCCAGCTACTCAGGAGGCTGAGGCAGGAGAACCGCTTGAACCTGGGAGGCGGAGGTTGCAGTGAGCCCAGATTGCACCACTGCATTCCAGCCTGGGTGACAGAGTGAGACTCCGTCTCAAAAGATAATAATAATAATAAATAAATAAAACACAGCAAGAAAACAATAAGTAATCAATAATTATACATATCTAACATGTATATAAAATACCTTCTAGAAATGTTTATTTTAAAAAGGTTCTCAATATTTGCAGTATTTCATTTATTTACTTATTTTTTGAGATGGAGTCTTGCTCTGTCACCCAGGCTGGAGTGCAGTGGCACCATCTCGGCTCACTGCAAGCTCCGCCTCCTGGGTTCACGCCATTCTCCTGCCTCAGCCTCCTGAGTAGCTGGGACTACAGGCACCCACCACCACGCCCGGCTAATTTTTTATATTTTTAGTAGAGACGGGGTTTCACCGTGTTAGCCAGGATGGTCTTGATCTCCTGACCTAGTGATCCACCTGCCTCGGCCTCCCAAAGTGCTGGGATAACAGGCGTGAGCCACTGCGCCCAGCTATATTTGCAGTATGTCAAGGGACACAATGTCTTAAATATGAAAACTACAGACAATTTATAGACAATTTTTTTTTTTGAGATGGAGTCTCGCTCTGTCACCCAGGCTGGAGTGCAGTGGCACAATCTCGGCTCACTGCAACCTCTGCCTCTGGGTTCAAGTGATTCTCCTGCCTCAGCCTCCTGAGTAGCTGGGATTACAGGCACACGCCACCATGCCCAGCTAATTTTTGTATTTTTAGTAGAGACAGGATTTCACCATGTTGGCCAGGCTGGTCTCAAACTCCTGACCTCGTGATCTGCCCGCCTTGGCCTCCCAAAGTGCTGGGATTACAGGCATGAGCCACCATGCCTGGTGACAATATTCTTAAGTGTGAATAAAAATATTTCTTACCAAAGGATCTGCTGGTTTTTGCTTACAAAGCTCTGTGAGTCCTTCAAGCAGAGTTGGCATTATATGTAAATTTAAATAGTCCTTAGCAGCTTGTCCAATTGGAATGGGCTCAACAATCACTGCAAATACAAATGTATTCTCATTGACACAAACATAATGATTAAATACTATACAATCATCAAAAAGACTCTTTTTAAAGAACTTTTCTCTATTTTTTATATGTTTTTTTGAGATGGAGTCTCGCTCTGTTGCCTGGGCTGGAGTGCAGTGATGCAATCTCAGATCACTGCAACCTCCTCCTGGGTTCAAGTGATTCTCCCACCTCAGCCTTCCAAGTAGCTGGGACTACAGGTCTGCATCACCACACCCTGCTAATTTTTGTATTTTTATTTATTTTTATTTTTATTTTTTTATTTTTATTTTTTGAGACAGAGTCTTGCTCTGTTGCCCAGGCTGGAATGCAGTGGCACGATCTCAGCTCACTGCAACCTCCGACTTCTAAGTTCAAGTGATTCTCCTGCCTCAGCCTTCTAAGTAGCTGGGATTACAGGAGTGTGCCACCATGCCTGGCTAATTTTTGTACGTTGAGTAGTGACAGGGTTTCACCATGTTGGCCAGGCTGGTCTCAAACTCCTGACCTAAGGTAATCCGTCTGCCTCGGCCTCCCAAAGTGCTAGGATTGCAGGCATGAGCCACCGTGCTCGGCCCTAATTTCTGTATTTTTAGTAGAGATGGGGTTTCACCATGTTGGCCAGGCTGGTCTTGAACTCCTAACGTCAAATAATCTGCCTGCCTCAGCCTCCCAAAGTGCTGAGATTACAGGCATGAGCCACTGCAACCAGCCTGTTTTCTTTTTCTTTTCTTTTTTTTTTTTTTGAGACAGAGTTTCACTCTTGTCACCCAGGCTGGAGTGCAGTGGCACAATCTCCGTTCACTGCAACCCTGTCTCCCGGGTTGAAGCGATTCTCCTGCCTCAGCCTCCTGAGTAGAACCAGCCTCGGTTTTCAGTTGGGATGTTTCTCTTATTATTTAGACATAGGAGTTCTTTATATATTCTAGTTACAAGTTCTTTATATTATTTGGTGATATTTTTTCCCAGTCTGTTGCCTACCTTTTCATATTTTTAAAAATTTAACTTTTATTTATTTTTTTGACACAGGGTCTTGCTCTGTTGCCCAGTCTGGAGTGTGGTGGTGTGAGCACAGCTCACTGCAGCCTCGAACTCCTGGGCTGAAGCATCCTCTGGCCTCAGCCTTCCAAGTAGCTGGGGCTGCAAGTGTGTGTCACCACACCCAGCTTTTTTTTCTTTAAGTTTTTAGAGACAGGGTGTCACTCACTATGTCACTCACGCTGGTCTCAAACTCCTGGCCTCAAGCAATCCTTCCACCTCAGCCTCCTGAATAGCTGGATTTGAGACGGAGTCTTTCTCTGTCGCCAGGCTGGAGTGCAGTGCCACGATCTTGGCTCACTGCAAGCTCCGCCTCCCGGGTTCACGCCATTCTCCTGCCTCAGCCTCCTGAGTAGCTCGGACTACAGGCGCCCGCCACTAATTAGCCCGGCTAATTTTTTGTATTTTTTAGTAGAGATGGGGTTTCACCGTGTTAGCCAGGATGGTCTTGATATCCTGACCTTGTGATCCGCCCGCCTCGGCCTCCCAAAGTGCTGGGTTTACAGGCATGAGCCACTGCGCCCAGCCTCTTTTCACATTCTTAATGATGTCCTTTGAAGCACAAAAGCTTTTAATTTGATTTAGTCCAATTTATCAATATTTTCTTTTATGGATCTTGCTTTTGATATCATTTTAAGAACTCTTTATCCAACTCCAGTTACAAAGATTTTCTTGTTTTCTTTTAGATGTTTTTACATTGAAGTCTGTGATCCATTTTGAGTTAATTTTTGTGTATGCTATGAAACAAGGGTCTAAGTTCTTTTTGTTTTTATGTGACTATCATGCTGTCCTAGCACCATATACAGACTTTCCTCAACTTACATGGGTTACATCCCAATAAACCCATCATAAGTTGAAAATATCATTAAGTCAAAAACACATTTAATACACCTAGCCTATTGAACATCATAGCATAGCATAGCCTACTTTAAATGTGCTCAGAACACTTACTTTAGCCTACAGTTGGGCAAAATCATCTAACACAAAGCAAATTTTATATAAATAACATTTTCTATATAATATATTATGAGCTGGGCACAGTGGTTCACACCTGTAGTCCTAGCTCCTTGAGAGGCTGAGGCAGTAGGATTACCTGAAGCCATGAGTTTGAGACCATCTGGGCAACAAAGCAAGACTCTGTCTCTTAAAAAATAGATAGATATATCTTTTTTGGGGGAGGATCTCTTGAGGCCAGGAATTCAATACCAGCCTGGGCAATATGGCGAGACCGCCTTTCTACAATAAAAAAATTCAAAAAGTAGCCAGGCACGGTGGTGTATGCCTCTAGTCTCAGCTACTCAGGAGGCTGAGGTGGGAGAATGCTTGAGCCCAGGAGGTCAGGCTGTAGTGGGCACCACTGCACTTCAGCCTGGGTGACAGAGAGAGACCCTGTCTCAAAAAAAAAAAAAGAAACCAAAATAGAATGGTTGTATGGATACTCACCATTAATGTACACAGCTGAAAGCACCATAGTAAAGTCAAAAAACTGTAACTTGAACCATGGGAAGTTGGGGACTGTATTGGCAAGACCATCCTTTTCTCACTGAATTGTCTAGGCACCTTTGTTGAAAGTGAATTGACCATAAGTGTAAAAGTTTATTTCTAGATTCTCAATTCTGTTCCAATAATCTATATGTGTATCTTTATATCACTGTCACACTGTCTTATAATTGTGGCTTTGCAGTAAGTTTCAAAATCAGATAGTGGAAGTCTTCCAACTTTGTTCTTTTCCAAAATTGAGTTCTTTGCAATTTTACTAAATTTTAAACTCAGCTTGTCAATGTCTACATAAAAGTATGCACAGACTTTTAAAAGGATTACATTAAAATTTTCTTAAAATTTTTTTTTTTCTTGTAGAGATGAGGTCTCACTTTGTTGCCCAGGCTGGTCTCCTACTCCTAGACTGAAGCAATCCTCCTGCCTCAGCCTCCCGAAGTGTTGAGATTACAGGCATGAGCCACTGCACCCAACCCAAAACTGTTAATTAATTTAGAAAGAATTGCCATCTTAACAATATTGAGTCTTCCAATCCATTAATATGGAATATCTATTTATTTATTTTAAAATTTCTCTCAGCAATGTTCTTTGTTTTTCAGTGTACAAGAATTGCACTTTCGTTAAATTTATGCCTAAATATGGCTGTGCGTGGTGGCTCACACCTGTAATCCCAGCACTTTGGGAGGCCAAGGCGGGTGGATCACCTGAAGTCAGGAGTTTGAGACCAGCCTGCCCAACATGGCGAAACCCTGTCTCTACTAAAAATACAAAAAATTAGCCGGGCGTTGTGGTGGGCGCCTGTAATCCCAGCTACTCGGGAGGCTGAAGCAGGAGAATCGCTTGAACCCAGGAGGCAGAGGTTGCAGTGGGCCGAGATTGGGCCACTGCACTCCAGCCTGGGTGACAAGAGTGAAACTCTGTCTCTAAAAAAAAAAAAAAAAAAAAAAATTATGCCTAAATATTATATTATTTTTAATGCCATTGTGAATGGAATTTTCCCTTTTTTACAGCTTTATTGAAGTATTACTGATGTACACAAAATTGCACACAATTAATGTATACAATTTTTTTCTCAATATAGGCAAATGTATTCATATATTATATAAAGTTCATTATGCCAATTTATCAGGTACTAATCATTAAACAAAAATTTTTTTAATTTTTTTTTTTTTTGAGACATGGTCTTGCTCTGTTGCCCAGGCTGGAGTGCAGTGGTGCGATCTCGGTTCACTGCAACCTCTGCCTCCCGGGTTCAAGCAATTCTCCTGCCTCAGCCTCCTGAGTAGCTGGGATTACAGATGCATGCCACCATGCCAGGCTAATTTTTTTTTATTTTTAGTAGAGATGGGGTTTCACTATGTTGGCTAGTCTGGTCTCAAACTCCTGACCTCAAGTGATCTGCCCATGTCAGGCTCCCAAAGTGCTGGGATTACAGGCATGAGCCACCACCCCTGGTCCCCCAAAATTTTTTTAACATAATAAGTGTACTTAAAATTTCTTTTTATTTTAAAAGCATGTCATCCTTGCACAGGGGCCATGCTAATCTTCTCTGTATCGTTCCAATTTTAGTGTATGTGCTGAAGTGAGCACAATAAATTTTTTAATAGATAAAAAAATTGTATACATTTATTGTGTACATGTTATTTTGAAATATGTAAACACTATGGAAAGACTAAATCAAGCTAATTAATATATGCATTACCTCAAATACTTATCTTTTTTTGTGGTGAGAACACTTAAAATCTACTGTCTTAGCAATTTTCAACAACACAATACATTATTATTAACTATAGTCACCATGTTGTTATACTAGATCTCTTGAACTTATTCCTACTATCGTAGGAATAAGTATCCTTTGATCAACATTTCCATCCCCTACTCTCTCTTGCAAGCTCCTGGTGGTCACCATTCTGCTCTCCGAGTTCAAGTTTTTTTAGATTCCACATATAAGTGAGATCATGTGGTATTTGTCTTTCTGTGCCTGGCTTATTTCACTTAATATAATGTCCTCCAGGTTCATCCATGTTGTCAAAAATGACAGAATCTCTTCCTTTTTAAGGCTGAATAGTATTACATTGTGTATATACACCACATTTTCTTTATCCATTAACCCACTGATGGACACTTAGGTTGATTCCATATCTTGGTTATTGCGAATAATGCCGCAATGAACAGTATTGTGGTTCATTGGTGCAGGTATCTCTTCAAGATCCTGATTCAATTCTTTCAGATATATATATCCAGCAGTGGGATTGTTAGATCATGTAACAATTTTATTTTTAGTTTCTTGAGGAACTTCCATACTGTCTTCCATAGTGGCAGCACCATTTTAAATCCCCACCAAATGTCTACAAGCATTCCAATTTCTCTATATGCTTGCCAATATTTACCTTTTTTTTCTTTTGATAATAGCCATCCTAACATGTGAGGTGATATCTCACTGTGGTTTTGATCTGTATTTCCCTGATGATTAGTGATTTTGAGCACCTCTTTTTTTTTTTTTTTTTTTTTGAGATGGAGTCTTGTTCTTGTTGCCCAGGCTGGGGTGCAATGGCGTGATCTTGACTCACTGCAACCTCCACCTTCTGGGTTCAAGTGGTTCTCCTGCCTCAGCCTCCCGAGTAGCTAGGATTATCAGGCACGTGCCACCACACCTGGCTAATTTTTTGTATTTTTTTTTAGTAGAGATGGGGCTTCACTTTGTTGACCAGTTTGGTCTTGAATTCCTGACCTCAGGTGATCTGCCAGCCTCGGCCTCCCAAAGTGCTGGGATTACAGGTGTGAGCCACCGCGTCTAGCCAGCATTACTTTTTTCAAGGGTTAAGAACATGTCTTTGAATATCTTGATAACTTGCTTGAGTGAATCATCGTATAAAGTTTTGCACATAGTTGTTCATCAACTGCTAAGTAACAGGACGCTCATACCACAAACTCTGAGTACTTGCTCCAAAGAACTTCACAGCAAAAGATCTGCAATGTGCTAAGTAATTAATGATTTTATATTTATTCTACAACTTGCTGCTTCTCAAATGTCTAACTATATCTCTAAACTCATGCCTAGAGGATTAATTTAATGAGTAAAATCAAAGGCAACTGAAAATAACAGTTGGCTGGGCACAGTGGCTCATGCCTGTAATCCCAACACTTTGGAAGGCAGGCAGGAGTATTGCTTGAGCCCAAGAGTTCGAGACCGGCCTGGGAAACACGGCAAAACTCCGTTTCTACAAAAAACTTGAAAAACTAGCCGGTTGTGGTGGTGCATGCCTGGGGTTCCAGCTACTCCAAAGGCTGAGGTGGGAAGATTACTTGAGTCTGCGAGGTCAAGGCTGCGGTGAGCTGTGATTGTGCCACTGCACTCTGGCCTGGGCAACAGAGTGAGATTCTATCTCAAAAAGAAAGAAAGCGAAAAGAAAGAAAATTACAGTTTAGGAATATAATCCTATGAGTAAGAAGAGCTTCCAAATATACCTTCTATTTAAGATAAAATGAATTTTTATTCTGTTTTATTTAAAAGCTAAAGAGAAGTCAGGCGTGATGGTTCATGCCTACAATCCCAACATTTTGGGAGTTAGAGGCAGCAGTATTGCTTGAGCCCAGGAGTTCAAGACCAGCCTGGGCAACGTAGTGAGATTTCATGTCTATAGAAAATATAAAAATTAGCCGGGCGTGGTGATATGCACCTGTGGTTCCAGCTACTCAAAGGCTAAGGTGGGAGGATCACTTGAGCCCAGAAGGTCAAGGCTGCCATGAGTCATGATCATGCTACTGCACTGCAGCCTGAGTGACAGAGTGAGACTCCATCTCAAATAGATAAATAAATAATCAAAGCTAACGAGCAAAAGTCTAATTCACTTGTAAGACTAATATAAAGTGCTACCACATTAAAAAGACCTCTTGCTGGGCACAGTAGCTCACTCCTGTAATCCCAGTGTTTTGGGAGGCTGAGGCAGGAGGACTGCTTTGAAAAAATATGTATTTTTTTAAAAGTAGTTTTTGTTTGCTTGTTTAAGAATCAGAGACTTTTCAGACTGTACAGAAAGGAGGGAAGCAGGTCTTCCCCTGGGAGGATGACTGAAAGGCCAGTGGAGAAAAGTTGTCAGCCCATTGTCAGGTCAGCATCAGGCCGTTACCAAGCCTGTTGGCACTAAAAAGTAACCGATCAAGTATTCAAAATGTGAAATTTATTTATTTTGAATTCAGAAATTCAAAGAACAGTGATACTGTTGTGTCACATCAGTTATTCAAAACATGTGAAATCTCCAAAAAAAAGAAAAAAAAAATCAGGAACTTTTAAATCTCCAAGACAGTTTTCAGTTTTATTTGAATGAATCTCCAGTGGAAAACACTGAGGAACAGATCTAAATGACTTAGGGAAAAATAAGTCATAACACGAAATATAACATACTAAAAAAAATTCAAAATTTTGCTCAATGCTTTGCATTTTTTTCCTTATAACAAAAATCACCAAATTTTATTTCTGCTCTAAAAATATTAAAAACAAACCAAAAACTTCAGTGTCCTTCCTTGTATGTCCACTTCTCAAAGGTTTACAACTTCTCTAACAGTAAGGAAACAAAAAAAGGGACTAGTTATTAATTTCTCAATTGCATGAGACTTTGTTAGGCAAACAGTAAATTGTTAGAGAAGACGGTAAATCAAATGTAGTTTCCTAGAGAAATTATTTTTCTCATGTGTCACAAACTCTACTGAACCTTTCAGGATAACTAGAAAGAACTGTAACACAGAAGAATATGTCTAATGCAAGAGAAAAGAAAGAAAAAAAAATTAAGCTGGGTGTGGTGGCTCACACCTGCAATCCCAGCACTTTGAGAGGCCAAGGCAGGCAGATTACTTGAGCACAGGCATTTGAGAGTATGCTGGGCAACATGGTGAGACCCCATCTCTCCAAAAGATAAAAGAAAATTAGCTAGGCATGGTGGCATGCACCTATAGTCTCAGCTACCCAGGAGGCGAAAGTGGGAGGATCACCGGAGCCCAGGAGTTTGAGGCTGCAGTGAACCAAGATTGTGCCACCGCACTTCAGCGTGGGTGAGAGTGAGACACTGTCTTAAATTTTTTTTAATGTTAAAAATACATAAATAAATAAAAATTAAACACTTCTCAAAAGACTCCCTAAAGGGCACAATTTAGTTGTTAGGGAAATGTCAAGTTTTCCATTTGTGGCTTCAAGTTTTTAAGTAACTACAACTTGAAAACAACAAAATATACTGGAAAAAAAATTCTTTTATCTTCCTTCCCAGCTATATCCGCAAAATAAAAGAAAAAGCAAACAAAAAGCAAACAATAAGGAGATGCAGTTGACAAGTTAGTCATCTGTAACTCACCTTCAGGAAACATAAAACGTATTTCTCTTTCCGCAGCAGCAAAGTCATTACTCCCATGAAGTGCATTCCTTAGGTCATCTGTGCCATAAATTGCCCTCAAACTAAAAACAAGTTAGAGATGACGTCCATCCAATCTAACGTCTATTCCTTACTTTATATGCATGCATTCCACTTTAGAATTTTACAAAAGCATTGCCACTTCTTACATATGAAAGCTTCACAATTTATGTCAAATTTAAGCTTAAATTTAAGCTTATCTATCTAGATAAGGATCAAATATATTTACGTCTGCAGGAGGAATGCACTGGGAAAACAGGAGTTCTCCGGCTAAAAACGTGGTGTTGTTTTGTGAGAAGTAAAAAAGCAATGCACATTCAAAAGTGCAAGAACTCAATATCTTCTTGTTTCCATACATTAGCAATAATGCTGAAAATTTGAATTTCTGTTCCTGTGTTACCATTATTCTTTTAAAATACCATCCCAATTTTTCCATCTAAAAATCCTACTTCAGTGGCAGTTTAAAGGTTGAGAGAATAAGGGTAATCAACTATAAATCAGACATCCTCTGTTGCTTTTTCTGGTAGGTAGTATTAAAATAGGCATTTAACACTTTAAAATGTAAAATGGACCCCCCAGGCCCTGCGCCGTCCCCCCCCCCCAAAAAAAGCTGATTTTGGAAAACTTCCAAAAAAAAAATTCCCATTACAATGAAATCAGATTTTTTTTTTCATTTTCACAGATGGATTCCATTCCCTGCCATCCCCCCAACCCTGAAAATTACCTGTCTGGATGTGTCTCCTTCGCTACTAAGCTATTATTTGGTCCCAAAAGTTCTAACCAATAAGAGATGGCTTTATGTCTAGCTAATATCATGGCGACAAGTGGTCCAGAACTCATGTAAGCTGTTAAATTGGGGAAAAACATTTTTCCATACTGTTCCACATAAAAGTTACTACATTGCTCAGGGCTGAGGTGTAGTTTTCTTCTCTATAAAAGACACAAAGTCAACAAAAGCATTTAAAATGACAGTTTCAATGATAGCTCATTAAAATCATTAGTAACTTGAAACTAGTACCAATCTGATTATAACTTCGAGGTTTATGTTTGTATTATGAAGAAAGAAAAGGATATAATTAAATGTATGCTGTAAATAAGATAGTAAGAGGAATTACTTAGCCTTCTTAAGAAAAATTATGGCCGGGTGCGGTGGCTCATGCCTGTAGTCCTAGCACTTTGGGAGGCAGAGGTCGGTGGATTGCCTGAGCTCAGGAGTTCGAGACCAGCCTGGGCAACACGGTGAAACCCCGTCTCTACTAAAATTCAAAAAATTAGCTGGGCGAGTGGCATGCGCCTGTAGTCCCAGCTACTCAGGAGGCTGAGGCAGAAGATTTGCTTGAACCTGGGAGGCGGAGGTTGCAGTGAGCCAAGACTGCACCACTGCACTCCAGCCCGGGCAACAGAGAAAAAGAAAAATTATTCCAGTTAGGAAGTCTCCCTCAGCATATGTTTTGTCAGTAACAAATTTATCGCATCTCCTTCTTAAAGTAAATAACACTTCAATTAACAAAACTGGACTTAAAAACATTCCAAACTCATGTTTCTTTCTTTGTGTTACTATTTTGGGAGCTGGTCTCATTTTAGTACTTAGAAATAACAGCTAGGCACAGTGGCTCATGCCTGTAATCCCAGCATTTTGGGAGGCCAAGGCGGAAGGATCGCTTCAGCCCAGCCAGGAGTTAGAGACCAGCCTAAGCAACACAGGAAGACTTTGTTTCTATGAAAAATTTTAAAATTAGTCAGGTGTGGTGGTGTGCGCCTCTAGTCCCCACTACATTACAGGTGATGAGCCATGATAACACGACTGCACTCCAGCCTGGGCGATAAAGCAGATCCTGTATTAAACAAACTAACAAAAAAAGTAACATGTAGTATAATGATGCAGTAAAAAAGTTTTTCATTTGAATGTGTGTGTTCTTTATTCTGGTTCTGTCATAAATATCTTGATTCACCGTAACATTAAGAAAAATTAGGCCAGGCATGGTGGCTCAGGCTTGTAATCCCAACACTCTGGGAGGCCAAGACAGGCAGATCACTTGAGGTCAGGAGTTCGAGAACAGTCTGGCCAACATAGTGAAACCCCATCTCTACTAAAAATACAAAAATTAGGCCAGGCGCGGTAGCTCACGCCTGTAATTCCAGCACTTTGGGAGGCCGAGGTGGGTGGATCACCTGAGGTCAGGAGTCCGAGACTAGCCTGGCCAACAGGGTGAAATCCCGTCTCTACTGAAAATACAAAAAATTAGCCAGGTGTGGTGGCACGCGCCTGTAGTCCCAGCTACTCCGGAGGCTGAGGCACGCCAACAGCTTAAACCCGTGAGGCAGAGGTTGCAGGAAGCCAACACTGCACTTCTCCTCACTAGCCTGGGTGACAGAGCGAGACTCCGTCTAAAAAAAAGAAAAAAGAAAAATTAGGCCTGGTGTGGTGGCTCATTCCTGTAATCCCAGCACTTTGAGAGGACAAGGCAGGTGGATCACCTGAGGTCAGGAGTTTGAGACCAGCCTAGCCAACATGGTGAAACCCCATCTCTACTAAAAATAGAAAAATTAGGCCGGGCGCAGTGACTCACGCCTGTAATCTCAGCACTTTGGGAAGCCGAGGTGGGTGGATCACCTGAGGTCGGGAGTTCAAGACCAGCCTGGCCAACATGATGAAACCCCATCTCTACTAAAAAAAAAAAAAAAAAAAAAACAAAAAATTAGCCAGCCGTGGTGGCGGGCACCTGTAATCCCAGGTGCTCGGGAGGCTCAGGCAGGAGAATCACTTGAACCCAGGAGGCAGAGGTTGTAGTGAGCTGAGATCGTGCCACCGCACTCCAGCCTAGGCAACAAGAGTGAAACTCCATCAAAAAAAAAAAAAAAAAAAAAATTAGCCAGGCGTGGTGGTGCATGTCTGTAATCCCAGCTACTCAGGAGGCTGAAGCATGAGAACTGCTTGAACCCAGGAGGCAGAAGTTGTGGTGAGCCAAGATTGAGATAGTGCCATTGCACTCCAGCCTGGGTAACAGAATGAGATTCTCTCTAAAAAAAAAAAAAAATTAGATGCTAGTATGTTTCTCAATCTGAAAGACTATGAAACATTCTGGACAAATAGATGTTATTTCCTTCACAAATGAGACTATAAAAATTAATCAGGTTTAAAAAATCATGGTAGCTCAGTCTGATTTGAAACTCATGCTTTCTCTAGAAGCAGCTATTTTGAGTGCTTTTTTTTTATTTTTTGAAACGGAGTTTTGCTCTGTTGCCCAGGCTAGAGTGCAGTGGCGTGATCTTGGCTCACTGCAACCTCCGCTTCCTGGATTCAAGTGATTCTCCTGCCTCAGCCTCCCGAGTAGCTGGGATAACAGGTGCCTGCCACCACGCCTGGCTGATTTTTGTATTTTTAGTAGAGACAGGTTTTCGCCTTGTTGGCCAGGCTGGTCTTGAACTCCTGACCTCAGGTGATCTGCCCACCTTGGCCTCCCAAAGTGCTGGGATTACAGGTGTGAGCCACAGCGCCTGGCCTTGAGAGCTTTTAAAAAATTATTTATTACTGCTGGCTGGGCTCGGTAGCTCATGCCTCTAATCCCAGCACTATGGGAGACTGAGGCAGGCGGACTGCTTGAGCCCAGGAGTTCAACACCAGCCTGGGCAACATGGAGAAACCCCATCTCTACAAAAAATACAAAAATTGGTGGTGCACACCTGTAGTCTCAGTTAATCAGGACACTGAGGCACGAGAATTGCTTGAACCCAGGAGGCAGAGGTTGCAGTGAGCCGAAATCATGCCACTGCACTCCAGCCTGGTCAACAGAGTGAGACTTGGTCTCAAAAGAAAAAAAATATTATTTATTACTGCTGTTTTTCCAATTCCACTAAAGGTGGGTGAGGAGGGAAAATGCTCAAAATATAACAGAGGGATTCAAAGTAGAAATCAAAGAACCTCTGCCTGGAGTAAGGATGATGAGACATAGAGATATGTCACTAAGTGAAGGCTAAAAATCCCCATGATTATGGCAGAAATCTGTCTTTCTAAAATGTCTTAGATTTTCCTGAGAGTAAGTGTGAATTTTACCAAGTAACCCACCTCTTAAAGCCCTTTCCAAAACTCTGTTTCTGCAGGCTTCAGAAACTTGGTAAAATTGCTTGGTTTGTAGCAAGGGACCAAACCGCCCAGAGCAAGAAGTTTAGGAACACACTTACCTAGGTGGCACAGCTCTGCTATGAATAGGACCTGCTGGATTCTCACCAGTGAAGGGCCAATTACTATGAAAAAGGTGCTGACATTTGTTCTTAATTTGAAATTCATATAGCGAATAAATAAAAGATGTGAGAAATTACAAGAGCACCTGATTTAGCATAATCCTCGATTCTATTATCTAAAATTAAGACATGAAACTATGATTATGCGTACTAGTGTTTTTTTGTTTTTGTTTTTTCTTGCTGAGTTTAAAAATAAAATCTTATCTGTTGTAATGTAAGCCCTTATCTGCCACTTGCCCCTTAAAAAGCAGGGGAACCTACCTTCTGCAGGTATGCCAGCCAATGTAGCACAATTTTTAAAATTAAGGATTCGTCTTTTTTTTTTTTTTTGAGACAGAGTCTCATCTCACTCTGTCCTCCAGGCTTGAGTGCAGTGGCGCGATCTCGGCTCACTGCGAGCTCCGCCTACCGGGTTCACGCCATTCTCCTGCCTCAGCCTCCCGAGTAGCTGGGACTACAGGCGCCTGCTACCACACCCGGCTAATTTTTTTTTGTATTTTTAGTAGAGACGGGGTTTCACCGTGTTAGCCAGGATGGTCTCGATCTCCTGACCTCATGATCTCATGATCTGCCGCCTCGGCCTGTCAAAGTGCTGGGATTACAGGCGTGAGCCACCACGCCCGGCCTTAAGGGTTCATCTTTAACTAAAATTGATACTAAATCAATTATTCCATTGGTTGCTTTAAAACTGGATCAGGTGAAATTTTTTGAAATTAGGTTGAATAGTCTACAGCCATACCACCCTGAACACGCCCGATCTCATCTGAAATTAGGTTGAATATTTTCACAAAGAGAAGCAGTAATATCAAGTACTATCAGAACAGAACTCTTAGTTTGTAACAAAGGCAACACTGCCATCTACTGAAATGATATATCATTTTTCAGCTTTTCCCTTAAGTGGGACAGGAAAGCCTCAAGTTCAATGGACCCCCAAGCCTATTTTAAAAGCATACAGTGCAAAGGACAAAACTTGCGTAATTTCACTTAAATGAGATAGCTTGAATAGTCAAATTCCTACAGACAGCAAGTAGAATAGCGGTTATCAGGGATGGGGAAGAGGGAAGCAATGAGTTAGCATCATTAGGTAAAGTGTTTCAGTTTAAGATGAAAAGGTTCTAGAGATGGACAGTAGTGATGGTTGTACAACAATGTGAATGTACTTAATGCAACTGAAATGTACACTTAAAAACGGTTAAAATGGTAAATTTTATGTTATGTATATTTTACCGCAATTAAAGCAAAAAATTAAGGATATACCATGGCTGCCTTTGCTCTGAAAGTTACTAACTAGGGAAAGTGTCATATATATTTACATTAAATTTTTTTGTTTGTTTGTTTTTTCTGGTCTCAGTACATTGCCCAGGCAATCTCAGTTCACCGCAACCTCTGCCTCCTGGGTTCAAGTGATTCTCCAGCCTTGCCTCCTGAGTAGCTGGGATTACAGGCATGCGCCACCATGCCCAGCTAATTTTTATCTGTTTGTTTTTTGAGATGGAGTCTTGCTCTGTTGCCCACGCTGGAGTGCAGTGGCGAAATCTCAGCTCACTGCAACCTCCGCCTCCCAGATTCAAGTGATTCTCCTGCCTCAGCCTCCCGAGTAGCTGGGATTACAGGCTCCCACCACCAGGCCCGGCTAATTTTTGTGTTTTTAGTAGAAATGGGGCTTCACCATGTTGGCCAGGCTGGTCTCCAACTCCTGACATCAGGTAATCCACTCACCTCGGCCTCTGAAAGTGCTGGGATTACAGGCATAAGCCACCGCACCCAGCCCTAATTTGGGATTTTTAGTAGAGATAAGGTTTCACCACGTTGGCCAGGGTGGTCTTGAACTTTTGATCTCAGGTGATCCACCTGCCTCATCCTCCTGAAGTGCTGAGATTACAGGTGTCAGCCACTACAGCCGGCTAATTTTTAATTTATAATTAACACTAGCCACTTAATTATTAAGCTTGTCACTTTTTTTTTTTTTTTTTGAGACAGAGTCTCACTCTGTCACCCAGGCTGGAGTGCAGTGGCGTGATCTCAGCCCACTGGAAGCTCCACCTCCCGGGTTCACGCCATTCTCCTGCCTCAGCCTCCTGAGTAGCTGAGACTACAGGTGCCCGCCACTGCGCCTGGCTAATTTTTTGTAGTTTTAGTAGAGACGGGGTTTCGCTGTGGTCTCGATCTCCTGACCTCGTGATCTGCCCGCCTCGGCCTCCCAAAATGCTGGGATTACAGGCGTGAGCCACCGCGCCCGGCCGTCACTAAATATTTTTTAAAATATGGACTTTTTTGGCCGGGCGTAGTGGCTCACGCCTGTAATCCCAGCATTTTGGGAGGCCAAGGCGGGCAGATCACGAGGTCAGGAGATCGAGACCATCCTGGCTAACACGGTGAAACCCCGTCTCTACTAAAAATAGAAAGTTAGCCAGGCGTGGTGGCGGGCGCCTGTAGTCCCCGCTACTCGGGAGGCTGAGGCAGGAGAACGGCGTGAACCCGGGTGGTGGAGCTTGCAGTGAGCCGAGATCGTGTCACTGCACTCCAGCTTGGGCGACGAGCGAGACTCCATCTCAAAAAAAAAAAAAAAAGGACTTTTTTTCTTTTTCAAGACAGAGTGTCACTCTGTCACCCAGGCTGGAGTGCAATGGCGCGATCTTGACTCACTGCAACCTCTGCCTCCCAGGTTCAAGCAATTCTCCTGCCCCAGCCTCCCCAGTAGCTGAGATTACAGGCACGTGCCACCACACCCAGGTAATTTTCATATTTTCAGTAGAGACAGGGTTTCACCATGTTGGTCAGGCTGGTCTCCAACTCCTGACCTCAGGTGATCCACCCGCCTTGGCCTCCCAAAGTGCTGGGATTACAGGCATGAGCCACTGCACCCGGGAAAAATATGGACTTTTAAAAAAACTTTAAAATATGGACTTTTAAAAAACTTTAAAATATGGACTTTTAAGAAACTTAAATGGGACGCCTTTATCTGTATACTTCATTTATTTTTTCTAAAGTTAATGGGTAATATAATTACAGGATTCAAAAATTCAAAGCAATACAAAAAGGTATACACTGAAAAATCTTATTCCTATCCATGTCCTAATCTACTCAGTTCTTCCTTGCCCTCAATAGGCAACCCTTTTTAAATGTTTATTTATTTCCCCAGAATTTCATTTTTCAAATATTGGCAAACATGAATATATTACTTTGTCTCTATCACAAAAGGTTGGTACACATGATTTTGCTTTTTTCGCTATTTTGTTCTTTTTGCTACACATTTTGCTTTCTTCCATAACAGTACAGACAGGTTCCTCATTCTTCTATTTCCAATTAGTTGCGTATTATGCAATTTGGGGGGTTTTCCAGAGTTTATTTAGTCCTGTCCCCCAATCTCCCAACCTGGGTTATTTTCAATCTTTTGTTGATAAGTAAACAATGCTGCAAAAAATAACCTGCATATATATCACTTCATATTAATACAGGCACTTACTGACAGGACTAAACAGGGCTCTGCGCATGACAGGTAGTAGGAGCACAAGGAATTCTATAGGACAGATTTCCAAGAGCAGAACTGCTGGATCAAATGGTAAGTCCATCTGTTGCATTGGTAGATAACTGCCAGATTCCCTTTGATAGGGGTTGTGCCATTTACTTTTATATTTTTGCCAAATGGAATCTCAGTGTAGTTTTAACTTGCTTTTTTTCCCACCTAAAGATTGAGCATCTTTTCATATATTTAAAAAATGTTTTTCTTTTTCTGTGACCATCCATCTGTTCTGCCCATTTCTCTACTGACTTTTTTCTAGGAGCTCTTTATGTATTAGGAAGACAAGCCCTTTGTCTATGAGTTGCAAATCTTTTTCCCAAGTTTGTTGTGTTTTGACTTTGCTTATGGTGTTTATTTCATCGTGCAGAAATTTTTTGTTTATATAATCTTTTTTTAAATTTTTAAATTTTTTTTTTGAGACAGTGTCACTCTTGTTGCCCAGGCTGGAGTGCAATGGCACGATCTCGGCTCACCACAACCTCCGCCTCCCAGGTTCAAGCGATTCTCCTGCCTCAGCCTCCTGAGTAGCTGGGATTACAGGCATGCGCCCACCACGCCTGGCTAATTTTGTATTTTTTAGTAGAGACGGGGTTTCTCCATGTTGGTCAGGCTAGTCTCGAACTCCCGACCTCAGGTGATCCACTTGCCTTGGACTCCCAAAGTGCTGGGATTACAGGCATGAGCCACCGTGCCTGGCCTCGTTTATATAATCTTATCAATCTTTTCTTCCATGGCTCCTAGACCTTAAGTCATTAAAAAAAAAAAAAAAAAAAAAAAAAAAGGCTGTCCTACTCCAACAACAAAATAAATCCATTATCTTTTCTTCCTGAACTTACATGGTTTAATTTTTTTAATACATAGATCTCAGGTTTATTTGGAGTTTATCCTGTATATAATACTTGATCCAACTTTTTCAGTGGCTACCAGTTTTCCTAACATGTACTAAAAAGTTATTTACCTGAGTCTTTAATCATATTAAATACTTCCTAACACTTTCTTGTACCATCCCTACTCTCGGACTCCACCTGTCCTTCGAAACTCAACTGAAATTCCATATCTTTTCTGAAGATTGATATTTTCTCTTTATGTATTTATTTATTTTTTGAGACAGATCTCCCTCTATCGCCCAGGCTGGAGTACAGTGGTATAGTCTTGGCTCACTGCAACCTCTGCCTCCTGAGTTCAAGCGATTCTCATGCCTCAGCTTCCCAAGTAGCTGGGACTACAGGTGCACGCCACCATGCCCAGCTAATTTTTGTATTTTTCATAGAGATGGGGTTTCACCATATTGGCCAGGCTGGTCTCGAACTCCTGACCTTATGATCCACCCATCTCGGCCTCCCAAAGTGCTGGGATTACAGGCGTGAGCCACCGTACCCAGCCATTTTCTCTTTATTTTTAAAAATACTGACTGAATAAGCAATATGACACTGTATAAATGGGAGAAAATAAAAAATTGGAAATTCAAATAAGAATACTACAAAAGAGGCCAGGTGCAGTGGCTCACACCTGTAATTCCAGCACTTTGGGAGGCCAAGGCGGGTGGATCATGAGGTCAAGAGTTCAAGACCACCCTGGCCAACATGGTAAAACCCCGTCTCTACTAAAAATACAAACATTAGCTGGGCATGGTGGTGCATGCCTGTAATCCCAGCTACTCAAGAGGCCGAGGCAGGAGAATTGCTTGAACAGGGACCCGGGAGGCAGAGGTTGCAGTGAGCCGAGATCGTACCACTGCACTCCAGCCTGGCCTATAGAGAGGGAGACTCTGTCTAAAAAAAAAAAAAAAAAAACTATAAAAGAGGAAGATTAAAAATATTCAATTCTATTTGATTATCCTTAACAATGCTATTTATATTCATTTTCAAACCCCTAGAATGACAATGTTTACTAATTCCAGAACAAATGTAAGGCTTAAAACATTAAATGTTTGCAATAACTGAAAAAAATACCAATAGCCTAAAATTCCATCAATAGAAGATCAAGTAAATAAATTGTAGTTCTAATACACAGGGAAATATTACACAGAAATTAGGAAGAGTGAGATCAATTCAGATGTAATGATCTGGAATCCTATCTGAGGGACTCTGTAAAGGGGGTCAAGGGAAAGGGACTGTTCTGTTTTATGGGGGGGGAAATGTTTATAAATGCATAGAAAACTGGAAAAGCACAAAGTGTTAAGTGGTTGCCTCTCTCTGGAGCCTGGGACTTGGGGTGGGAGAGGACAGGTGAAGGAAAAGTCCATTTTATTTCTCATTTTATATCCTTTTAAAAACTATCACATATAACTTTTATACTTAGAAGAATAAACTCAAATTTAATGCTGAACAGTAAGGGTTTAAATGGGTAGGCACATTTACATAAGCATTTTTTTTTTTTTAAGGGCAGAGAGGAAAAAAGCATGAATCATCATACCCAGAAGTTACCTGAACAATGGTGAATCCGGATCTAAGAATAATATCTTGTATCTCCTCCTCTTTGTCAACAATATCTGGTTTGATAATGGCCAGAGTTTTTTCTACATATATCTGAGGTGGAGGCATTGATATCTCCATTATGGCTTTTCAGGGCACAAATTGAGAGTTTCTTAACAGGTATCAACTGCAATGACATGCATTTCCCCCCACCCCCATCGCAAATTCAATGTAATTATGATTAAGAATAGCAATCGTAGGTACTTGATTTTATTAACTGATGAAGGTAGAAACTGCCATGCTTTTCTATATACAGGGTCTCAATAATAGGATTCCTACTATGTCCAAATCGAGCCCCGGCTTTTCGTACACGCTGTCACCAAGGCAGGAAGGACTATGGGCTCACATGACCAGAGGCCAAGGGGCGATCCGAAGGCCTGGAACCAGCAACAGCGCCAGGCAGCAGAGGGCGGTGGGACGGGTGGTGGGGGCTCGAGGGGTCGGTAGGGCGGGTGGTGGGGGCTCGAGGGGGCGGTAGGGCGAGTGGTGGGGGCTCGAGGGGGCGGTGGCTGGTGGGCAACCACACGCCACTACAGCAGCGGGTGAGCGGCCTCGGCCAGCTGCCTCTGTGAAGCGACCCTGTCCCGCAGGGACCTCTCTGTGCATAGGGTCAGGCTAATTGGAAAGCAGGGCCTCTGGGTTCGCGGGGACTTTCCGGGTTGCACCTGCAAATTCTGAATTTGACCGTCTCTAAGTACTCACCTCAGCGGCCGTCCTCATATGCTACAACTTGTTGCTAGGAGACCTGAAGCCCCAGCGTGGGGACGGTGGCTGCAGAGAGCCAATCCCAGCAAGGAGCCTTGCCGCTTCTGGCCAGTTCGTTTTAACCGAAGGGAACCAGCCAGTCACTTTTATTCTCCTTGTGACTCTTAGAGCACTAGATGTTTTCCGACATTTTACTCATAATTTATCTTATTTCATCCTTCTGCCCGTTTGAAGGATGCTTCAATTATCCCTACTCTACAAATGATAAGAACCCCCTTACCATTCCTTTCCAGGCGGTATATGTAAGAAGACCCGTGTCAGATACCCTTCATTTCACCAGATGATGCTGTGCCCTCTATGCCCAGCTTATCTAGTCATTAAAAAGCAATATTCCACTTGTGTAAAGACATTTATTTATAGAGTAAAAGGCTTAGAAAAGATCTAATGGAATTGTCTTTAAATCAAGCCTATGGAACAAAGATGTGGGCAACATTTATGGCATAAACCCAAACCTCAGCTTCCCCTTTTTTTGTTTATATTATGTCCACATGCATCTTTGACTCGTTGGTTGTGAGTTAAGGCATTATTGTTATTGGAAAAGAAAATGAGGGACATGGCAAAGAAGTACCAGGATCCTCTCTAGGTCAGAGTTCGGCGAGAGATTCAAACTCTAGAAAAAGTCAGGATAGCAGCTCCAGGTTAGAAAACAGGTTTTCCATCATCCACTGGGTTGGCTGGTTCTCCTTCCAGACTACTTGAGCCTTTTCTTTTGTCTAACCAAATATTCAGTACCTAAAGAGTTAAGGAACACATAGCAAGCTATTATGAACCTTAAACACTAAAGTATTGCAAGTTTATTTTTTTGGCAAATAGACTCAACTATACTTTTTTCTTTAAAGTATGATGCTACCCAGAAAAGAAATCCACAAATGTCTTCTAGCTACTATATCTTATCCCCGAAAGATGGGAAAGTGTGAACATACATTAATATCAACAGATGAAGCAACCAAAAAATACACAGTGACTCCAGCCTCTTTGGAGTTTAGCCCTTAACTTGAGGCTCTGGCAGCGGGAATTCCCATTACTTGTCTATCCTCAGCTCTCTTGAGAGCTCTTCACTGCTGCCTGCATTCCTAGACTACTTCACTATCAAAGCTGGACTTACTGAGGCTCAGGGTTTTCCAAACCAGCAGGCACATTATCAATCCTTCAGGGCCTTAATCACCTTTAAAAATAAACTCTGAGAACACAAAGTCACCTCAAAATCACCTTTATTCTCATAGGCATTCTGAAATCAGGATTCCAGAGGCTATAGGGTCTCTACATACAGTACCTGAATCTGCTCCAGGACTTCTCGCCGCATCTCCACAGCCATATGGTATACATGATGATCAGAGTCATTGTACATTACAGCATTTTGGAACATCAGCATCAGGTCTCGCAGGAATTGGGCCATGGTGCGAATCCGACCCTTAGAGAGATTTCTCTTCAGGCTAGTTAAGTCCATGGGTCTGTAGGTGGCCAAGAAAAAACAAAATCAAACCTTCATGTGGAATATATGATAACCTAACATGTTCTCTTGAAGAACTAACCAGTTCTTAATGAAAACAGTAGCAAAGATAACAACCCTCATCAGATAATAAAATAGCAACAGCAGTTAATATTTGCCTGTTTACAATAGGCCAAACACTGTATTTCTATACTAACTCACTTAATCCTCTCAATAAACCTGTAAGGTAGGTATCATTAATATATCTTTTTTTTTTTTTGAGTCGGAGTTTCACTCTTGTTGCCCAGGCTGGAGTGCAATGGAGCAATCTCAGCTCACTGCAACCTCTGCCTCCCAGGTTCAAGCGATTCCCCTGCCTCAGCCTCCAGAATAGCTGGGATTACAGGCGCGCGCCACCATGCCCAGCTAATTTTTGTATTTTTAGTAGAGATAGGGTTTCACCATGTTGGTCAGGCTAGTCTCGAATTCCTGACCTCAGGTGATCCACCTTCCTTGGCCTCCCGAAGTGCTGGGATTACAAGCGTGAGCCACTGCCCCCGGCCTTATTATCTCCATTTGACAGATGAAGAAATTGAAATCTAAAGAGGTTAAGTACTCACTGAAAGGCACACAGCCTGAATTCCAATTCAGAGGCAGCCTGACTCCACAGCCCACAGGTCAAGCCACTATATTCTACTATCAGAGGAGGAGTGCTGGCCCCAGGTACCAAAGTTGTAAAGAGCACCAATGATCAGTTTATCACACAGTAGTTATTTGCTTTTTACAATGTATAGTCATATATTGTTTAATCCACTTCTCTTACTGCACAAATAAAAAGCTAAGAATAATTTTTTTCTCCTTTCATGGAGATGAAAAAAGGATCAAGTGAATATTAAGACAATATTAATGAGACACAGCAAGTAGATATATAAGAGAAGGCACAGCAGTGTAGAAAGAAGACTGAACTGCAGGTAAGAATCTGAGGCTTAGTTCTAGCTCTGCTATTAACTGTTGGTTGATCACGAGCAAGTCATGACCAAGCACCTCTGAGCTTTAGTTTCCTCATTCCTAAAGAAGTTTGTCTCTGCTGTTTGAATGATGGTATCATTCTGTCTCTACTGTTTGAATGATGGTATCCCCTCTAAAATTCATGTTGAAACTTAATCCCAAGTGCAGCAGTATTAAGAGGTGGGGCCTTTGGGAGGTAATTAAGTCATGAGTGCTCTGCCTTCATGAATGGGATTAGCATCCTTATAAAAGGGCTCCATATCAAAGAGAGTGCCCTCTTATCCTTCTGTCCCTTCTGCCATGTGAGGATACAGTGTTCGTCTCCTCTGCAGAATACAACAAGGCATCATCTTAGAAGCAGAGGCACAGAGTAACCCACCTCACCCACCAAAACTAGCAGTGCCTTGATCTTGCACTTCCCAGCCTCCAGAACCAAAACAAAGAAACATAGATTTCTATTGTTTATAAATTATCCAGCCTGTGGTATTGTGCTATAGCAGCACAGACTAGTGACTCTCCAAAGGTCCTATCATGATCTTTTACATTCTATTACCATACAGGTTTATGCCAGCATTTTAGATGACCTATGCTATAAAAATCCAAAATAGGCCAAGCACAGTGGCTCAAGCCTGTAATCCCAGCACTTTGGGAGGCTGAGGCAGGCAGATCACGAGGTCAAGAGATTGAGACCATCCTGGCCAACATAGTGAAACCCCATCTCTACTAAAAATACAAAAACTAGCTGGGCGTGGTGACGTGCGCCTGTAGTTCCAGCTACTTGGGAGGTTGAGGCAGGAGAATCACTTGAACCCGGGAGGCAGAAGTTGCAGTGAGCCAAGATCTCATCACTGCACTCCAGCCTGGTGACAGAGTGAGACTGTCTCAAAAAAAAAAAAAAAAATCCAAAATAGGCTGGGATTACCTGCCTGTAATCCCAGCAATTTGGAAGGCTGAGGTGGAAGGACTGCTTGAGACTAGGAGTTTAAGACCAACCTGGGCAATTTAGTGAGATCCCATATCTACAAAAAATTTAAAAATTCCTCCTCAGTGATATTCTGAAGAAAAATAAAGTTATTAATAACATTTCAAACAAAGAAAATATTTTATTACAATAAAAATATCAGGCCAGGCACAGTGGCTCACACCTGTAATCCCAGCACTTTGGGAGGCTGAGGTGGGTGAACTGCATGAGCCCAGGAGTCTGAGACAAGCCTAGGCACCATGGTGAAACTTTATCTCTACAAAAAATACAAAAATTAGCTGGGCATGGTGGCATACACCTCTAGACCCAGCTATTAGGGAGGCTGAGATGGAAGGATTGCTTGAACCTGGGCAGTTGAGGCTCAGTTATCCAAGAAATGTGCCACTGTGCTCCAGCCTGAGCAACAGCGTGAGACCTGTCTCAAAAAATAATAGTAAGTAAAAATTTAAAAAATAATAAATTTTAAAATTAGCTAAGTGCAGTGGCACATGCCTGTAGTTCCAGCTACTCAGGAGGCTGAAGTGGGAAGATTGCTTGAGCCCAGGAGGTCAAGGCTGCAGTGAGCCATGATTGCACCACTGCACTCCAGCAACAGAGTGAGACTCTGTCTCAAAAAAATTTTTTTAAATAAAAAATAAAAATAAAATCCCAAAATACTGAGAGGTTAAGCCAGCTGGGCTTCTGGTTTGGGTGGGGACTTGGAGAACTTTTTCTAGCTAAAGGATTGTAAACACGCCAATCAGCGCTCTGTATCTAGCTAAAGGTTTGTAAACACACCAATCAGCACTCCGTAAAAACACACCAATCAGCGCTCTGTGTCTAGCTAAACGTTTGTAAACGCACCAATCAGCACTCTGTAAAAAGGCACCAGTCAGTGCTCTGTGTCTAGCTAAAGCTTTGTAAACGCACCAATCAGCACTCTGTAAAAAATGCACCAAAAAAGGTTTGTAAACGCACCAATCAGCACTCCATAAAAATGGACCAATCAGCACTCTGTAAAATGGACCAATCAGCACTATGTAAAATGGACAAATCAGCAGGATGTGGGTGAGGCCAAATAAGGGAATAAAAGCTGGCCCCCCAAGCCAGCAGTGGCAACCAGCTGGGGTACCCTTCCACACTGTGGAAGCTTTGTTCTTTCACTCTTTGCAATAAATCTTGCTGCTGCTCACTCTTTGGGTCCGCACTACCTTTATGAGCTGTAACACTCACCATGAAGGTCTGCCGCTGGACCAGGAACCCACTGGGAGGAACGAACAACTCCAAATGTGCCACCTTTAAGAGCTGTAACACTCACCGCGAAGGTCTGCGGCTTCACTCCTGAAGCCAGCGAGACCACCAACCCACTGGGAGGAACGAACAACTCCAGAGGTGCCACCTTTAAGAGCTGTAACACTCACTGTGAAGGTCTGCAGCTTCACTCCTGAACTCAGCGGGACCACAAACCCACTGGGAGGAAGAAATTCCAGACACATCTGAACATCTGAAGGAACAAACTCTGGACACACCATCTTTAAGAACTGTAACACCACGAGAGTCTGCAGCTTCATTCTTGAAGTCAGCGAGACCAAGAACCCACTGGAAGGAACCAATTCCGGACACAATACTACAATCAACCAATGTTCATAACTTCCATTTGGATCGACATCTGTGCCTTAGTATACCTATAACTAACTAACTGAATAAATGCAGGGTTCCTTTTAAAGTTTTGCTCCAAAAGAATAGTGTCAAAAACAACCAAAGGCTAATTTAAGATTATAATTAATGATCAGGCTGGGCAGCAAGGCTCACACCTATAATCCCAGCCTTTGGAAGGCCTAGGCAGGTGGATTGTTTGAGCTCAGGAGTTCAAGACCAGCCTGGGCAACATGCCAAAGCTCCGTTTCTACAAAAAATACAAATATTAGCCGGACAAGATGGCTCATGCTTGTAGTCTTAGCTACTTGGGAGGCTGAGGCTGGAGAATAGCTGAGCCTGGGAAGAGGATGTTGCAGTAAGCCAAGACTGTACCACTGCACTCCAGCCTGGGCAACAGAGTGAGACCCTGTCAAAAAAAAAAAATATATATATATATATAGAATGGATCATATTACTTAAAAGTCAATAGTACAAAATAAAAAGCCTATATCATCCTTTTGTTCCCTGCATTCCTTCTTAAATGAAGATATGATACTGAGCTCATCATAACTTTATAAACTTGTTTGGCTATGAAACATATCTTGAGTTTGTAAGTTATAAAAATAATCTAACAGATGGGAAATAAAAAATGAAAAGGCAGATATAAAAGCAACCAACCTTTCTTGACCCCTTTTTCACTGACCTTTTCACCACATCCTTGTACCCTGGGGCCTGCCTTTCTGACACAGGCTTCAGAAATGGACTGCTGAATCTGTTAAGGGACAAACCCAGAGAGGATAAAGAAACCCTGGCAAGGCACTCGGAACGAGAAGAGTAGCTCAGTTCTTAGTAGACTTCCTTTAGGGGAATGCAGACTGTCAGCACCATTAGGAAAAAATCTATTTGTTCCCCCTTGCCAGAGAGTTAAAAAAAACACAAAACTATAAAATATTTAACTATTATTACAATATACTGATTTAGGGCTCAGAAATTTGTTCAAAGTTCCCAAGGCCCTGTCTCTGTGAAAAAAGAGACTCCACCAGATTGAAAAGAAGAATATACATTTTAAATATAAATGTTATCATGTAATAGGAACTAATTTCTAGAGGCAACTCAAATGGCACAGCAACTATTTCTTGTACAGACTTGTGAAAGCAGCTGTGGGTACTGTGGGATAAATCGGGCTTAGATACAGAATCTACCTTTCACCTATGGCTCATTTGAGGGATGAACATATCTCCTTTTATGCTTAAACTCCAATATTTATTACTGCTTCAGTTCTGAACATAATCCTATTACCACTTTGGAGACCTACCTGTGACTGGCAATCATCTTCCAGACTGGCAGGAGAGTCTTCTTAAATAGCAAATGATCCTGAACAGGGTCATCCTGGCTTAGATCAGTCCTATGAGGATAAAACAAGAAGAAAAGAGACAGTAACTTCACAAATAATATTCTGTCTCCCCCAGGTGGGTAATGAGGCTTTCTTAAGACATGCTCCTAATTAATATCTGAAGCTTTTTATCTCCCCTTAAGTTATCTGGCCAAGCAGTCTTAGTTATTAATATCTATTGCTTTCTGTTTTAATTTTTTAATTTTATTTTTCTGAGACAGAGTCTTGCTCTGTTGCCCAGGCTAGAGTGCAGTGGCATGATCTCAGCTCACTGCAACCTCTGCCTCCTGGGTTCAAGCGATTCTCCTGCCTCAGCCTCCCAAGTAGCTGGGACTAAAGGTGCGCACCACCACGCCCAACTAATTTTTGTATTTTCCATAGAGACAGGGTTTTGCCATGTTGGCCAGGCTGGTCTCAAACTCCTGGCCTCGAGTGATCCACCCACCTCAGCCTCCCAAAGTGCTGGGATTACAGGCATGAACCACCATGCCCAGCCAATTTTTTTTTTTTTTTGAGACAGGGTCTTGCTCTGTTGCCCAGGCTGGAGTGCAGTAGTGTGATCATGGCTCACTGCAGCCTCAACCTGCTGGGCTCAAGCAATCTTCCTGCCTCAGCCTCCCAAGTAGCTGGGACTCCAGGCAGATGCCACCACGCCCTGCAGCTAATTTTTGTATTTGTTGTAGAGACAAGGTCCCACTATGTTGCCCAGGCTGGATATCTACCACTTTCTAATAAAGATTTCATATTTAATCTAAATTGTAAGGTAAGAATGTGGAATTTACCATCCAAGACTGTGAACTGTCATGAGATAAGATGTCTCAGATTGGGCCCAGCGCAGTGGCTCACGCCTGTAACCACAGCACTTTGGGAGGCCGAGGCAGGCAGATCACAAGGTCAGGAGATTGAGACCATCCTGGCTGACACGGTAAAACCCCGTTTCTACTAAAAATACAAAAAAAATTAGCCGGGCGTGGTGGCGGGCGCCTGTAGTCCCAGCTACTCGGGAGGCTGAGGCAGGAGAATGGCGTGAACCCAGGAGGCAGAGCTTGCAGTGAGTCGAGATCGCGCCACTGCACTCCAGCCTGGGCGACTGAGCGAGACTCCGTCTCAAAAAAAAAAAAAAAAAAGTCTCAGATTGCAGATTTCCTGCTGTTTGTACAGTCACAATATGTCATCTCTGCACTCTATTGCTCATACTTAAGGAGTTACAGAAAAGCAAATGAAGGCATTCCTCACCAGCCTACATTTTAAACTGTATCCTATTTGTGTACCAAAAATTGAAATCTAGGTGGGGCACAGTGGCTCAGGCCTATAATCCCAGTACTTTGGGAGGCTAAGGTGGGATTGCTTGAAGCCAGAAGTTCAAGACCCAGCCTGGGCAACAAAGCGAGACCCTGTCTCTACGAGAAAAAAAAGAAATCTGCTCTTCAAAAAAAAAAATACATACATACATACATATATATATATATATATATATATATATATATATGCATGGTTCAGCTGTATATCTTAAACAAAAAAACACTAGAATAATTATTAGTTTTGCCTTTTCACAGACAACTGGGTGGATCTGGGATATACTGAAGAAAAAAAAAACAGTTCATACTATATTCTCTCAACAGATGGACCTGACACAGGCCGAAAAAAGGACAATTTATTTATTACCATAACAAAAATAACTTTGCTGGACATAGTGGCTGATGCCTACAATCTCAGCACTTTGAAAGGCTGAGGCAGGAGAATCACTTGAGGCCAGGAGTCACAGATAAAAACAACTTTGTTTTTCTGCTTTAAAAAGTAATTCACTTCATGCCAGATGCAATGGTTCATGCCTATAATCCCAGGACTTTGGGAGGCCAAGGCAGGGGATTGCTTGAGTCCAGGAGTTTGAGACCAGTCTGGTCAATGTGACGAAACCCTGTCTCTAACAAAAATACAAAAAAATCAGCTGGGTGTGGTGGTGCACACCTGTGTTCCCAGCTATTCATGAGGCTGAGGTGAGAGGATCACCTGAGCCTAGGAGGCGGAGGCTGAAGTGAGCCAAGATCATGCCATTGCACACTAACTTGGGCAACAGAGTGAGATCCTATCTCAAAAAAAAGAAAATTAATATTTTTTTGGTTTCCTGTTTAAAAAAACAGCCCCCATTGAGATTTGAAAATGTGTTCTTTAGTTCTATAATTATCTATACAAAGATGAGACAATTATATAAACCAGGGGTGTCCAATCTTTTGGCTTCCCTGGGCCACATTGGAAGAAGAAGAATTGTCTTGGACCACACATAAAATACACTAACAATAGCTGATGAGCTGGAAAAAAAAGAAAAAAAGAAAAGGAAAAAAAAAGGTCAGTGCATAAACCTCATAATGTTTTAAGAATTTGTGTTTGGCCACATTCAAAGCTGTCCTGGGCTGCAGGCTAGGGATTAGACAAGCTTGACATAAACAATCCCCTAAGAGACGTGAAAAAGAAACAAAGATCACAAACTTCAAAATAATTTTTTCTTTTCTTTTTTTTCTTGTTTTGTTTTTTGAAACAGGGTCTTGCTCTGTCACCCAGGCTGTGTAGTGACATGATCATAGCTCACTGTAACCTTCACCTCCCAAGTTCAAGCAGTCCTCCTGCCTTGGCCTCCTGTGTAGCTAGGACTACAGGTGCATGCCCCCACACCCAGTAAATTTTGTTTATTTTTTGTAAAGATGAGGTTTCACTATGTTGCCCAGGCTAGTCTCAAAATCCTGAGCTCAAGCAATCCTCCTGCCTCTGCCTCCCAAAGTGCTGAGATTACAGGTGTGAGCCACTGCGCCTGGCCTAATTTTTTCTTTAAAAAAAAATTTTTTTTAGCCTCTCCCTTGTCTCCTACAACAAAATAATTTTCCATTTCAAGTTCATAAAAGCTATTTTAATATTTTTAAAAGAGGTATAGTTTGGGCCAGGCACAGTGGCTCATGCCTGTAATCCCAACACTTTAGGAGGCTGAGGTAGGAGGAGCACTTGAAACCAAGAGTTCAAGACAAGCCTGGGCAATATAGCAAGGCCGGCCCTGTCTCTACAAAAAATAAAAGATCAGCTGGGTGTGGTGGCCCATGGCTGTATTCCCAGCTACTTGGAAGCCTGAGGTGGGAGGTTCCCTTGAGTTCAGGAAGTCAAGCTGCAGTGAGTCATGATTGTGCCCATTGCACTCAAGCTTGGGTGATGGAGCTAGACCCTGTCTCTATTAAAGGAAAAAAAGCACCATAGTTTGTATATTAGGCATAGTCTGTATAATATTAGCTCCATCACCCAGGCTGGAGGGATATAGACTAGGCTAGAGTACAGTGGCACAATCATGGCTCACTGCAGCTTGACCTCCTGGGTTCAGGGGATCCTCCCACCTCAGCTTCCAGAGTAGCTGAAACTATAGGCAAGTGACACCATACCTGGCTAATTTTTTTTTAATTTTTATTTTGTAGAGGCACGGTCTCCCTATGTTGCTCAGGCTGGTCTCAAAGTCCTGGGATCAAGGGATCCTCCCACCTTGGCCTCCCAAAGTGCTGGAATTACAGGTGTGAGCCACCACACCTAGCCTTGAAAGACAGTCCTAATATTGATTAAACAGATTTGTTTTATAACAGGAGAGCATATAGACTTCTATTTATATGATGTTAAAATTATATTTAATTAATTATATTTTTTGTGTTTTCCAACTCTAATTTTCTTTAACTTATAAAAGTAATCCATTTCATGATTCAAATAGGCATAAACAGAAGTATGACTCTTAACAAACTTGGATGAAAGTCTATGCTTACAGCTTTGAGGAGGTAGCATGGCTGAAAAGTGTATCCACCAAGGGAGTCTCCTTAATGTTAAAGACATCATCACACTCGCCTGAAGGGGGCTGGTCTTCCACCTCTGACACATATACTTCACCCTGGTCCTCCCCTTTGGATTCTTGCTGAGCCTCCCCCTAGGAATGCCAGGAAACAAGAAACTTTAGAAGGAGATTTACTTTCTGCATAGTAATTTTACTTGCATAGAGTAAATGAAGGCTGCCCTTAGGTGAGAAGAGGTCAATTATATAAAGCTACAAAAGAAATTAAAGAAAGCTGACTTAACTAGACCTAAGTTAATGAGTTCTTGGTAACAGTCTTGCTGGAGGCTTTGACTCTGTGCCACTCACCTCCACCAAAATGGAAAAGCATTATTTGTCCAATTCTCATTGGATTCTTTAAAAACCATCATGATCACCTGGGGCCCTGGAGTTAACTACTCTAGCTGGCCAGATAATTTTTTTTTTTTTTTGAGACAGGGTCTCACTCTGTTGCCCAGGCTGGAGTGCAGTAGCATCATCATGGCTCACTGCAGCCTTGAACTCCTGGGCTCCCCCTAAGACTCCCAAGTAGCTGGAACTGCAGGAACATGCCACCATACCTGGCTAATTTGTTTTTTGTTTTTGTAGAGACGGTGTCTCCCTGTATTGCCCAGACTGGTCTTGAACTCCTGAGCTCAAGAGATCCTCCTGCCTCAGCCTCCCAAAGCACTGGGATTACAGGCATGAGCCACTGCCCCCCGCCTGCCAGATAATATTAATAATGATGATGGTATTCTAAATTTTACTGACTGCTTACTATAAGCCAGGCACTGTGCTAAGTGCTTTACATGAATTATCTCATTTAAACCTCACAGCAAACCCACAAAATAGGGTGCTATTATTGCAATTCTGCAGAGAAAACTGAAGTTCTAAAATGTTCGCTAACATGCTAAAGGTAACACAGCTAAAACTGGTGCTAAATCCAGGATTTGGATCCAGGTAGTTTAACTTTCTGGAGTTAGCCTACCCTGTTCTACTTCCCTCTAACTACCCTGTTCTACTTCCCTAGGCAGAAGATCAACAAGACAGCTGATTTAAGTTACTTTCTTACCTCTTCACTCTCTGTGAGTAGTCCCTGAACTGCACAAATAACTGAGGGAGCTGAAGCCACCTCTGGCTTTCCATTTTCTCCCAGTGGCTTTTCAGCTACTAAGGGGTCTCCTTTGGCTGAAAGCTCTTCAGTCTCTCTACAGAGCTCCCTTTCTCCTTCGCTAGCTTTAATTTCCCTTCCTTCTTGTCTAGTACCAGATGGAAGGCAGCAGCCTTCACTTGATTCGTTGCTGCTGATGCACAAGGGCTCCATTAAATAAGCTACCTGCAATCAAAGTTTATTATTAGATGCAAAGGAACACCAATGAAAATCATCATCCACATATCAACAATGCCACATGCTAACACTGTCACAGTGACTAAGTCTGAGAGGACAAAATGGTTTAATTAATACAATCGTCTAAAATCTGTCAAAATATATACACAGGCACTGGGCTGGTTGGTGGGGACACTACAGTGAACAAGAAAGATATGGTTCTTGCCTCTTCCAGGAGTTTATGTTCTAATTTTTCATCTCAAGTGTCAACTCTGATCAATTGGGAGTGGCTGTCTAGAATAAAGTGTTGAAAATTTTGTCTACAACAGACACTTGTATAGAGAAGTGGCAACATTTGAAATGGATGCTTGCTGATCTTGATCTAGGGTCTCCTAAATGTGTTCAATAACAGCATACATATAACTCTCTGTCCAATTCTGTTTATTTCTGGTCCTCAGCCCTTACCCAAGGTAATGACACTTAAAAATACTACCTTAAAGTCATAGCATTTAAAGCTTCAAGGAAAATTTGGGCAAGTATAACTTCCCACAACTCCAAAAGCATGAATTACAAGGATATTCATAAAGCAGTCCTTATGACCCAGGCCCCTAATGACTGAGGTATTAGAAATTCAGTCAAAAAGCATGTTTTTTTTATTTTTAATTCTTTATTTTTGAGATGGAGTCTTGCTCTGTTACCCAGGCTGGAGTCCAATGGCACGATCTCAGCTCACTGCAACCTCTGCCTCCCGGGTTCACGCAATTCTCCTGCCTCAGCCTCCCGGGTAGCTGGGATTACAGGCACATGCCACCAAGCCCAGCTAATTTTTTTATTTTTATTTTTATTTATTTATTTATTTAGAGATAGAGTTTCACTCTGTCGCCCAGGCTGGAGTGCAATGGTGTGATCTCAGCTCACTGCAACCTCCGCCTCCCAGGTTCGTGATTCTCCTGCCTCAAGCCTCCTGAGCAGCTGGGATTACAGGCGCCTGCCACCACGCCCGGCTAATTTTTTGTATTTTTAGTAGAGATGGGGTTTCACCATGTTGGCCAGGCTGGTCTTGAACTCCTGACCTCAAGTGATCCACCCGCCTCGGCCTCCCAAAGTGCTGGGATTACAGGCGTGAGCCACTGCACCCGGCCATTTTTGTATTTTTAGTAGAGATGGGGTTTCACCATGTTGGCCAGGCTGGTCTCGAACTCCCGGCCTCAAGTGATCCACTGGCCTCAGCCTCCCAAAGTGCTGGGATTACAGGCGTGAGCCACTGCACCTGGCCCAAAAACCATGTATTTGGTGCATATTCTGTATCAGCACCAAGTGCTGAGGACTAGCAATGAACTTAATCCCTGCCACTGTGGAGCTTATATTTTAGTAAACAATATTAAGAGTGGTAGAAGAATGTAAGGATAAGCATTCTCTTAGAAAGTTGAGGCTCTTCCAGCTTTGGAAATAAGAGCTCACTGTTACCTCAGAGAGAAAGTGGAGGAGGTTCTGGTGGCTGGCTTTCTTTGCCGCTTCCTGAGATTCCTCACTGCCTCCATCCCCAACAAGCAGTTCACTAGGTTCTCTCCCTGGACTGCTTTCCTCTAGTTCCTCAGCTTCTGGATCCTCAGTTTCCCTCCAGTTGCCCACATCAAGATCCAGACTGGAGTCCCATGAGCTGAAGAGGGACCTGCAGTCATTGCTAAACTCAGAGTCATTGGGATGATCTTGTTCAGAATCCAGCCAAACCCACTCATGTCCCATCTGTAAATACACGGGAAAAAATGCATTAAATTCATTCAAATAAATATTCCTGAGGCATCTCCATCTCCCGAGTTCAGTAGAAAAATAAGGGGCCAGAAATTTATTTGTATTCAAGTATTCATCATTAGGAAGAATTAAAATCTTGGGGAAGGGAGACATGAGATGAAATTATATTTGTCTTTGGGAATAAAGAAAAAGCCCCATGTCAGTAAAACAGAGATATTACACCATACAATACAGTATAATAGAGACATTAATATTACCTAACAATTATTTTTACTTGGAATTCCTCATATTCACACCAAAAGAAGGGAAAGAACTGGAGCATAGCTAGCTCAATTATTTTCCTCTAGCCCAAATCATCCATAACTAAACCATAGGCAAACAAATTGAGAGGGCAGGGGATATTTTCCTCAGTGTATAAAATATTTTTAACCTATGAACCATTAAATCTTCAAAACACACTTTAGGATTGCCTTTGGCATCCTTCTGGTCATATCCAACTTGATATTGAGAAACATCAAGCTTAAAATATATCTTCCCTTGCTCTCATTACACCACTATCTTGGTTTTCTTATGTCTTTCTTTGTCGTCTCCCTTTTACAACTTTCAATAAATCCCTACCTTCTATGTTCCTGCTTGGTCCTCTGCTTTCTTATTAATGTATTTTTAAAAAAACATATATACTTTGAGGTTTCAACTTTGACCTCTATTCAGGTGGCTCCCAAATCTCTCTACCTTTACTTCTTATATGAATTCTGGTCTCATTTCTCCATGCATCCAAAAGTCAATTCCCTTTAGATGGTCTACCACCTGCTGTAACATTTCTAAAATAAAAATCACATTTCCTCTATCTCCAAAATCACTGCTTCTTCCCAATTTCCTTATCCCCGTCACCATTTTCTTTCTTTTTTTTTGGAACGAAGTTTCACTCTTGTTGCCCAGGCTGGAGCACAATGGCCCAATCTCGGCTCACTGCAACCTCTGCTTCCTGGGTTCAAGCGATTCTCCTGCCTCAGCCTCCTGAGTAGCTGAGATTACAGGTGCCCGCCACCATGCCTGGCTAATTTTTGTATATTTATAGAGATGGGGTTTCACCATGTTGACCAGGCTGGTCTTGAACTTCTGACCTCAGGTGATCCACCCGCCTTTGCCTCCCAAAGTGCTGGGATTACAGGCATGAGCCACCACACCCGACCCCATCACCATTTTCTTAGTCTACAGAACCCACAATTCTGTTTTGACCCTTCCTTCTCTTATATTCAGTAAGCAAGTCCTCTTCCCAGTTTTCTCCCACAATAAGTTTTCTCAGTGTCCATCCTTTCCTGAACAAATGCCATAGTCTCCTAGTCAGCTTTTCTATCTTTAATCCTATCTGCTCTCAACAAATATAGTTATTCTACTCAAGGCTTTATAACAGCTATCACCTCAAATATAAATTTCTCAATCTGCCCAAGTCCTCCACAAATTTAGCCTTATTTTGTTCCCTTCACTCCCATGTACACCTCCTTATTCCTTAGTATAATCCCTGTTCTAATTACATTTGTCTCCATATTGCCACCCACCACCCCCACCAGATGCCTACACCTTCCATTCGGTTTGCTAGTCTCATTTATCACCTCTACCAGTTCAAAACGTATGTCCTTTAATGGACCTTTTCCACACACTTCTCCCAACTTTTAGAGCTTGTGTTTGTATCACATGCCTGTTTGCAGACTGCTTTGGGACTACAATGTTACTTTTTATTTTCCTTTCTTGTTTGCATCATGTCCATGTAACAAGGAATTTCATGTTCTAACTCCTGGACTAATTGAATACCTTTCCATTGCCTCACAAAGATTGTATCTTATCTTCCTTAGCATCCTAATATAGTTCTATTAAAGGCAAAAAGATTTGTGACTTCTAATCGTATCCTCTTAAACCCCTTTCTCAAGAAGACTTTGACTATTAGACCAGACTCCAGTGTGACATATTATCTAAATGTTTATTTTGTTATAAAGTGATATTCATCTAATACTCATTTTTTCATCATAGCCATCTGTTTATAATAAAAAGTTCATAACTTTTTTTTTTTTTTGAGATAGTCTTGCTCTGTCGATAGAGTGCAGTGGCTCGATCTCGGGTCACTGCAACCTCTGCCTCCCAGGCTCAAGCACTTCTTCTGCCTCAAGCCTCCCGTGTAACTGGGATTACAGGCACCCACCACCACGCCTGGCCAATTTTTTGTATTTTTAGTAGAGATGGGGTTTCACCATGTTGGCCAGGCTGGTCTCGAACTACTGACCTCAAGTGATCCGCCCGCCTTGGCCTCCTAAAGTGCTGGGATTACAGGTGTGAGCCACGGTGCCCGGCACTATTTCATTTCACTACTGAGTTTTAAAAATGTTGGCCGTGCGCGGTGGTTTATGTCTGTAATCCCAGCACTTTGGGAGGCCGAGGCAGGTGGATCACCTGAGGTCAGGAGTTCGAGACCAGCCTGACCAACATGGAGAAACCCCACCTCTACTAAAAAAAACACAAAATTAGCTGGGCTTGGTGGTGCATGCCTGTGATCCCAGCTACTCGGGAGGCTAAGGCAGGACAATCGCTTGAACCTGGGAGGCGGAGGTTGCAGTGAGCCGAGATTGTGCCATTGCACTCCAGCCTGGGCAATGAGAGCGAAACTCCGAATTAAAAAAAAAAAAAAAAAAAAAGTTTAGTTGGCCAGGGGCAGTCACTCATCACTTAAAAAAAAAAAAAGTTTAGTTATTAACAAGTTGGAATAGAACTGAGATTTTAAATTTTGGGGTGTTTTTTCTCTGTTGTCCAGGCTGGAGTGCAGTGGCATTATCTCAGCTCACTGCAGCCTCAACCGGCCAGGGTTGTGATCCTCCCGCCTCAGCCTCCAATGTAGCTGGGACCACAGGTGCGTGCCACCATACCTGGCTAATTATTTGTAGAGACAAGGTCTTGCTATGTTGCCTAGGCTGGTCTTGATCTCCTGGGCTCAAGTGATCTTCCTGTCTTGGCCTCCCAAAGTGCTGGGATTACAAGTGTGAGCCACTGTGTCTGGCCAAATTCACTAATTCTTAAAACTGGGCTTAGCCTTCAAACAGCAATGTTAAGAACTATATTTATTTGAGAAAGGGTCTTGCTCTTTCACCCAGGCTGGAGTGCAGTGATGCAATTATAGGTCATTGCAACTTTGAATTCTGTGGCTCAAGAGATCCTCCAGCCACAGCTTCCCGAGTAGCTGGGACTACAGGTGCACATCACCATGCTGGGCTTTTTTTTTTTTTTTTTTGAGACAGGGTCTCACTTTGTTGTCCAGGCTGGTCTCAAACTCCTGGGCTCAAGCAATCCTCCCACCTCAGCCTCCCAAAGTGTTGGGGTATTTTTTTTTTTTTTTTGAGATGGAATCTTGCTCTGTTGCCCAGGCTGGAGTGCAGTGATGCGATCTCAGTTCACTGCAACCTCCGCCTCCCGGGTTCAAGCGCTTCTTCTGCCTCAGCCTCCCAAATAGCTGGGACTACAGACATGCGCCACCACGCCCGGCTAATTTTTGTATTTTTTGTAGAGACAGTTTCACCACATTGGCCAGGCTGGTATCGAACTCCTGACCTTGTGATCTGCCAGCCTTGGCTTCCCAAACTGCTGGGATTACAGGCATGAGCCACCACACCTGGCCGCCAAGAACTCTTTTATACAGAGTCTTTAACCATAAAAACAGGAAAAAAATGGTAACACACTATCCTACAAATACCATCTGCAAATATAGCATTAAGTGAGACAAATGTTCCTGAGATAAGGGTCAATGCTGCCTATGTCCATTCTCTAATCTTCTTTAAGCAATGCCATGAACAGAATTCTGAAAACCTTACTTTTCCCAAACATTCAAGAAAATCTGAATAAGGAAGTCTTTCCTGCTCAATGCAACACTTTAAGGTATATTAACTATAAACTCAATTCTGGTTGCTTACCTTCTCACTACAGCAAGCAGTTCATAAGACCACTTTTCCCCTGTAACAATCTCATTCCTACAAATGAAATAGTTATGCAGAAGAAACCACAAGTTTCAAATATACACACACACACACAAGCCAAAGGCTAGAGGTTTTTTTTTTTTTCAGTTTATTGTATACACACACATTTCACAGGGTTTTTTTTTGTTTTTTTAAAAAGTCTGTACAATTGACAAGACAATACAAACTAGCTACAATCTGCTAGATACACATTAGGACATTAACATAGCCCATGGTTTCTGCCCTAAAACAGGCAATTGTGCTACTCCAACTCTCTAAGAGAGATTTTCCAGCTCATGTCGTGTGGCCCAGCCTCTTCTGTAACTTCCACCTCTGGAACTGGGCCCGCAAGCCCAAGCTCTATCTTGTTTACTTTTATTTTAGGTTCGGCTCAAAGAGGGTACTCTGAGGCTTCACTTTTTCATCTTCATATCTGCTTCAATGGCACAGCGGCGTCCCCTGGTTCCTCCATCCTAGATGACAGGCAGAGAAAGAAAGGGAGCATGAGTTGGTCAGGAGACAAGAGACGGTGCAACAGAAAAGTTGGGGATTTGGTTTCTTGGGGGAGAGGGGAGAAGAGAATCAGCAGAAAAATCCAGAGGGATGAGGGGCATATTTCTGTCTTCCCAGAGTGGCTAAAGAACACCTGGTAGTTTATGAGAGGAAATGTAGGATGGAATATCTTGCTCATGCCCACTACAAAGGTCCTTGGAATTCACCTAGGGTCCCACAGAATAACTATTAGTCATCCCACCGAGGCCCAAATCATGTGCAAAGGAACAGGAGAGTAAAAGAAAGGTAGGAGAGTCAGAATGGGCAATGGGTAGTGAGGTTCTTGACTAACATACCTGTCCAACTGTTGGTCCCTATAAGAAAGGCCTTTCCTGCAGACTGACCCTGGCACTAGTTCCCTAGCACCTCCTGACAGTGGTTTTCCATGAGATCAGGACAATTAGAAGGCTTCTTTCCATCTGCTGCTCTCTCCCTGCAGCCCAGCTCCTTCCTCTTGTGCAATATTTTGCTGTCTTCAATAGATAAAAGATCCCATTAACCAGCCTTGCAATAGCCAGCCAAATGCTTTGCTTGGGGGATCCAGAGTCACTGTTGTAGGCCAATAAGAAAGAACGGAGATGATAATGTTCTGTCTGTGGTACAGCCTGTAGGCAAGATGAATTACTGAAACCTCTGCTGGGCCAGGCCATTTTTACATTTCTAATATGCAAGGACTCTAAAATTTTTAGAGTCCATGAACATAAGTTGCCCATGAGGCAACAGTGAAAATAAAAAGGTGGTAACCTTGCATGTGTATAATGCTTTTCTTTTTTTTCCAAGCCAGTTTCATATCTATTATCTCATTTTATTCTCACAACATCCCTGTGAGGTAGGCTGGACAAGTACCTCATTATATTAGCTTCATCACACACCAAGGAAAACAATGCCCCAAGAGATTATCCAATGACCTTAAGACCATGTAGTTTTCTAGCCTGATGCCCTTCCATTACATCATACCTCACTGTCCCATAATGAACACCACAGAGTCAGAGCCAGTTAATTTATGGAGGAAAGTAATAAAAAGTCTTTAGGCTAGCTCTCCTAAGCTTATCTGTAATTCCAGCAGCCATTATTGATGCAGTGGTCACTTTTTTTTTTTTCTTTTTTTTGTTTGAGACAGAGTTTCACTCTTGTTGCCCAGGCTGGAGTGCAATGGTGCAATCTCAGCTCATGGCAACCTCCGCCTTCTGGGTTCAAGCGATTCTCCTGCCTTAGCCTCCCAAGTAGCTGGGATTACAGGTGTATGCCACCACACCCGGCTAATTTTTTTTTTTAGTAGAGACAGGGTTTTTCCATGTTGGTCAGGCTGGTCTCGAACTCCCGACCTCAAGTGACCTGCCCACCTCAGCCTCCCAAAGTGCTGGGACTACAGGTGTGAGCCACCACACCCAGCCACAGTGGTCATTATTACTGAGATTTTTTTTTTTTTCCTTTGAGACAAGGTCTCGCTCTGTCACCCAGGCTGGGGTGCAATGGTATGAACAGTGCAGCCTTGACCTCCTGGGCCCAAGTGATGCTCCTACCTTAGCCTTCTGAGTAGCTTGTAGTTGGGGACCAGAAGTGCGCACCACTCTGCTGCACAGCTAGTAGGGTTTTTTGTTGTTGTTGCCGTTTTTAAATATTGTAGAGACAGGGTCTCCCTGTGTTGCCCAGGCTGGTCTCAAACTCCTGGGCTCAAGCAATCCTTCCACCTCAGCCTCCCAAAGTGTTGGAATTATAGACGTAAACCACCACACCCAGCCTATACTGAGTTCTTTAGCTTAAATTTTACTAAGTGTTTGTTACATTAGTCTTGCAACTTAATTTTAGGAGACAAGAGAAAAACTATGTGCTGTGTACTGCCATTATGAGAAACACTGTTAAAAAGCCAGCTAGCAGCTCCTGCTCTGACCAATTTTAAATTTCTTAAGAAAAGAACTGGTAAAAGATGAAGTCAGGAAATGACGAGCAGGTACATCCTAGATCCTTCACCCCTAGAATATATTTCAGCCCAGTGATCTCAAAAACAGTCCCTACCCAGCCCACACACACACACATGCAGAAAGACAGGAATGCAGAAGAAAAGAGTTTCTTATTCAATGACCTGAATAAACAGAAGTTCAAGACACTGCCACAGTCTGCATGTTGGATTTCCCTCTGCCACCCACCCCCATTAAGAGCTGAGAATCTTTGTGGCAACACCACCCCTTGCAGCCATTCAATACTTACAAAGAGAGAGAGAAGGAAGGCAGGAGAGCCCATTGGGACACTGTCCTGTTAGAGGACAAACAAACACTGATCAGGTTCCACAGAAACTCTCAGCCACAAGCACCCCAAACCTCAGGACAGAGACACAAGCACCACACACACAAGGACAAAATTTAAAAACTCAAGAACAAGAGGAAAGAGATCCAAAAGCAATCTGTCCATTACGCCTCTAGCACAGAAACTGATGGTCCCCAACTGCTGCAGGATAAGCCATTTCCCCCGCCTTGAGAGCACTCTCCCAGAGGAATTAATAATTCCCCTACTCACGATTTCTCCCATGTGACTGGGCGTTTCGGTTACAACAGGCTTATTCAACATTTAGATGGGTGCAAACCACCATCATTCTAAGATCTATGTGTCTGTATATCATTGGAATCTAGAAGCCCAATACCAAGTAGTAACATAAGGGTCCTTGGATGCTTCAGACTTCTACTACTGGAACACTGGCACACAGGTTCCTTCCTGATCGCCTCACCTTCTCTGAAGCATCCTGTTTGCGGGTAGAATCTCTCCCTCGAAGACTTTTAGCACTGATCCCAGACTCGGATGTTTGCATAATCAACTGCGTGGCCAAGAATTGCTGTAGGGAGAAGAAATAGGGTAGGCCATGGAGACCTGATTTAGTAGGGACAAATTAAATACACTTTAAGCATTGTAAATAGAACTTTGTATAGTACTCTTTTGGCTCAAATATATTTTGACTGATTGGAAGTTTAGCATATTAAGTTTTAATTCTAGTTGCGATAGGGATGCTAAAGAATCAAGTAGCCCTAACTTTTTTTTGCTATAACATAGAATCAAAATCTCTATCCTCCAGGAATGAGAAAAAGAATAAAACTAGAATGAACTAAAGATCATTCAGCGATTTAAGTAATTTGACAAATTGTGCAAAGATTTGCAACATTCTTCCAAGTTCAACACCCCAAAAAGTACCTGGTAATGCAATCACAGGATAAAAGCAGGGAAAAGGAAAGGAGAAACTCTTATTTGCTGATCACCTACTATGTACCAGGCACTTAATGTAATTAAAAAATATACATTCACCATTTTTTAAAAATTTTATTTAAAAACTTTATGAAACTGCAATTAATTGCCCAAGAAAGGTAGAATATTGTATCACAACTCTTTCACCACACCAAAGAAAATAAAAATAAGAACAAAATATTATGTTTTCAATTGTGTCCCTGATAGCTTTCCAAATAAAAGCCACAGCAACCCTTCTTGGCATCAATATGAATCCTCCCCTTGACTATTTTAATTTCATCCTTGCTGAAACACAAAGTATCCTCACAGTACCTGGATCTGTTCCAAGACATCTCGCTGCATCTCCACTGCCATGTGATAGACATCGTGGTCTGAGCTATTGTACATTACAGCATTCTGAAACATCAGCATAATGTCACGCTGAAATTCAGCTGTGCTTCGGATCAGTCCATTTTCTATGTTTTTCTTAATAGTTGACAAATCCATAGGCCTAAAAAAAAAGAACAGGGGTAAGTAGCAGTGGGGGTGGAAAGAGGACTCACCTAGATCTCTAAATACATTATCATACAGACTTTCTCATATATACCTTAATTCCCAGCTGCCAGGACTTAAATGCTAACCCGTTATCCCAAAACATGCACTTAACCCAAGAAACAATCTATATAATAAGCATTGAGAAAAGTAATAAAGGGAGTTTATTTAGTTTTTTTTTTTTTGGAGACGGGGCCTGGATCTGTCACTCAGGCTGTAATGCAGTGGCACAATCATGGTTCACTGCAGCCTCGAATTTCCAGGCTCAAGCAATCCTTCCCACCTCAGCCTCCCAGGTAGTTGGGACTACAAATGCATGACACCACACCTGGCTAAGTCTTGTATTTTCTGTAGAGAGGGGGTTTTGCCATGTTGCCCAGGCTAGTCTTGAATTCCTGGGCTCAAGTGATTCACCCAACTTAGCAGCCCCAAAGATTACAGGCGTGAGCCACTGCTCCTGGTGGAGATTTATTCTTTTAGACTATGAGTGGTGATCCAGCCACTGGAATTATCAGTTTAGCACTCAGTGCCCCTTACAGCAAAACCATAAACTTACTTGCTTTAAACTTTCTATCGAAAGCAAAACTTCGCTAAGACTGGACAACTTATAATTCAGGCAAGTTACCATGCTGGGTGGACCATGGCTCACCTCTGCACAATGCTGTGGTAGCCAGGTGCTATGTCATCTGTAACAGGCTGCAGGAAGACATTGGCATACCTGTCCAAAAGGAATAAGGTGCAATTACTGACATTCTCCAGAAGCGCAAGGAGGGAACTTATTCTAAGTAACTGAAGGCAGTAAGAACTAACACCAGCAGTTCCACAGAAGCCTACTCAGACTTTTTTCTAGTCACCAACAATGAAGAGTAGGAGAAAATGAACCTACTGACTGGTAAAGCCGACTCACCTATGATTAGCTGCAGCTCTCCATACAAGCATGATGGCTTTCTTCCAAATTTTCTGTGCCTGAATAGCTTCCTGATCCTCACTACAGACAGAGCTGAAACAGAGATACAGCAATTCCACTAGGCACAAGTTAAAAAATAAAAATTATAATTCTCTTTTCTTTTTGAGACAGGGTCTCACTCTGTCCCCCAGGCTGGAGTGCAGTGGCGTGATCATGTTCACTGCACCCTCAACCTCCCAGACTCAATCCTCTCACCTCAGCCTCCCAAGTAGCTGGGACTATAGGTGCATACCACCATGCCCAGCTAATTTTTTAATTTTTTTGTAGAGATAGGGTCTCACTGTGTTGCCCAGGCTGGTCTCGAACTCCTGGGTTCCAGCGATCCTCCTGCCTTAGCCTCCCAAAGTGCTGGGATTACAGGTGTGAGCCACCATGCCCAGCCCTAATTATTTCTTGTCAACTGTTTATTCCAGGCCAAAAAAGGGAAACACTAAAGAAAAGATCAGGCTAGGCATGGTGGCTCATGCCTCTAATTCTACTGCTTTGGGAGGTCAAGGCAAGAAGACTGCTTGAGGTCAGGAGTTCAAGACCAGACTGGACCACATAGATCCTGTCTCTTAAAAAAATTTTTTTAAATAAAAATTTAAAAATAAAGAAAAAGGCCAGGCATGGTGTCTCACGCCTGTAATCTCAGCACTTTGGGAGGCCGAGGCAGGTGGAACGCTTGAGCTCAGAAGTTTGAGACCAGCCTGGAAAACGTGGCAAACCTTGGTCTCTACTAAAAAAATTTTTTTTAATTAGCAGGGGTGTGGTGGCGCAGGCTGGTAGTCCCAGCTACTAAGGAGGCTGAGGCGGAAGGATTGTTTGGGCCTGAGAAGTGGAGGTTGCAGTGAGCTGAGATCGCACCACTGCCCTCCAGCATGGGTGAGTGAGAACAAGAAAAAAGAGAAGGAAAGGAAAGGAAAGGGAAAAGAAGAGAAAATAAAAGAGGAAAGACAGGAGGAAGGATGGAAGGAAGGAAGGAAGGAAGGAAAAGATCCTCTCCTTCTCACCTTCACTGCCTTGGCCTCAAAGAAAGAATCTCAGATACTCACAATTGTGAAGAAGCAGGGCTGCTGGGGATGGAGTCTGCCAGTGTGTGTGACTGCAGTGTAGCATTGTGTATGCTGAAGCCATCATCACTCTCGCTCACAGGAGGTTCATTATCCATTTCTGACAAATAGCCTTCTCCTTGATCCTCTTCCTTAGGCTCCTCTAGGCTGGCTGCTTCACTGACACCGTCTTCCTCCTCATCCTCACCTGGGGCATCCTTAGATACAGTATGCCCCAGTTAACAAATGCAAGCAAAGCTATCCAGCAAAGCATCATTAAACATGATCCGTCTTTTGGGTTAGAATTAGTTCTAGAAATGACCTCACGCTGTTTCCTGAGTTAGCTGTCTATCACTTACACTACCATCTACTTACAGACACTGCCTTAAGTAATTTAGAACCTGGACAAAGAATGATACCCAGGATCTTTTAAAAAGAAAGAAAAAAAAAGCTACTTACTTAAGACTAAGCTAAGAGGCGTTCCTTCTTTCCCCTTGCTCGAGAGTAACTCTGACCCTGGGTACAAAGTTATCAAAAATAATTTTTATTTTGTGTCTCATCTGATGGAGCAAGCTCACATCACATTCTTTAAGCCTCTGTTACTACTGCTGTAATAATTCTAAAAAGAAAACTCTGGATGATTCTCTTTGGATAGTCTAATTAACAAACTTGATTCCTGTATGTTCTCCTTGGCTCTGGTATCCTTATTCACTCCAAATCACTCTAAGTGTATCAAGGCTTCTTAAGGACTGTGTGATATTCACAAGCTGTTTCATATGGGAGGCACCTGTTGCTATAGTACTCCCATTATGCCTGTCTACTGCAGCTTTTCCCCACGCAACTCCATACCAGTCTCTTATCAGAGAATAAAGATGCGACTTTACTGAAATTCATTAAAAAGTAGTGCTATAGGGAAATCTAATCACATGGCAAGAGGAATAAAGAAAAGTCTGAAATACCTTTATCTGGCTTCCAAAAATAGTCCCTGATTCTTCTTTCAATGAGTCTGCAGAGGAGAGAAAGACTACCTGAAGATTTTTCCACCTTAACCTTCCCCTTCCTATGGACCATAATCCCCTGCAGCTCTCCTTTACATGCTGACCTGTTCTACCTCCTCTACTTGCCCACAACCCACAATCCCTCAGAAGCCAAAGCAAATGATTTCAAGTTAGTGAAAGACGACTTTATTTACCTGACATTTCAAACTTGTGCTGAGTCTCTGCCTCTAAAGGATCTTCAATGGGATTTGAGCCGTGTGATGGAGACAACATGCTTTCAGGGGATGCCTGAAAACCAGAAAAGAAAAAACACCCTAAGTACTGGTAAATCGCTATAGCTCACATGACTTTATTCTTCAATGATAATGAGACCATATTAGAAATTCTAAGTCCTACTCATGTAACGTGACTCCAATGGTCACCTTAACAAGAATAAGTATATATAACACTAATCACAGCCTATGGGCTTTGGACCCATCAAACATGTCAGAACTCAGGAATGCAACTGGAAAACCAAAAAGCCTAAGCTGTTACTTCTTACCTAAGGTATAAACCTCCATCTCCCCAGCCCCGATCTTTATTAAGTACCTCTGTCTTCACATTTGTAAGTGGAGTCTCATCGCCTTTCCCAATGGCAACATCTGCTTCAACAATCTCTCCAGCTGCAGTACTTCCCGGTTCCTCATCTAAGTCCTGACTCCTGAGTTCTGGTGGCTCCATACTTGTGGCTGGAACAACTCCAGCTACTATTTCAGCTCCTGAAATGACTGGCTCTGGTTCTGCAGGTTCCACCTTGATCTCTGCACTGGGCTCCCTGATGTTCACCAGTTCATGTATTCCCTTGTTTTCCGTTTCCTCAAAGTCCAGTCTCTCTTGCTTGACCGTCATTTCTGGTGCAGGGAGAGATACTGGCTTGTCCCGCTCCTGCTGGATAGGATGCTCCCAGGGGCCAGGCAGGGACTGAGGATCATCATTTTCTTCACAAAATGACAGTGCTGCTTCCACTGCTGCCACATCCAGCACTTCAGGATGATCATCTACCTGTCCCACAAAACACAAGACTATTGAGGTCACAGAAAGAAGCCCAAGTCCTTCACTTTTTGTTAGCACCAAATGTGACGGCTTGAATCTGCAGCTTTTCGCTCCATTTTTTCCATGTAGTGGAGGCAAACAATGAACAGGCATCTGTCCTGTGCAAACCAGTTAACATGGGTAGGCCTGAGGAGATGACTAGTATGTTAGCATCAAAGGGCTACAAAGATGGAGATGGGCAGAAATAGGAGAGTTGTTTAAGTAATTGTTACTGTAAGAAGCAAAGCGGCCGAGCATGGTGCCTCATGCCTGCAATCTCAGCACTTTGGGAGGCCGAGGTGGGTGGATCACTTGAGGCCAGGAGTTTGAGACCAGCCTGGCCAACATGGTGAAACTCATCTCTACTAAAAATACAAAAAATTAGTGAGGCGTGGTGGCATGTGCCTGTAGCCCCAGCTACTCAGGAGGCTGAGGCACAAGAATTACTTGAGCCTGGGAGGCAGAGGTAACAGTAAGCCAAGATCGTGCCACTGCACTTCGGCCTGGATGACAGAGCAAGACTCTGCCTCCAAAAAAAAAAAAAAAAAAAAAAAGCAGCAGCAGCAGCAAAGTGAGGCTGAAGGAGAGAAGCCTATGTAGGACCCATGAGATTCTTTGGGGCTTCACTGAATAGTTACCTTGTCCTCAATGATGGCAATGATGTCTCCGACAGTCTCAAAATCCAGCTCTTCACCTGTGTAAGACACAGCAATATCCATCTTCTCAGCCAGATCTAATTCTTCCTTCCCATCTATGCTGGGAGCCTTTGATCCAACAGGAGCCTCTGCTACCCCTGATCGAAAACACTCTTCTTTGATAGAATTGATGATCATGGATATTTCACTGCTGTCCATGGAAACAGTCACAGTATGTGGATCCCCCACAGCCTCCATGGGAACACAGTTATCAGGTTGACTCACTGAATAACAGAAAGAGAAAACCATCTCAGAAGCTTATTGGGTACAAAGCTTGAGATCACATCAGCACTACAGACAGATGTCAAATATCTAAACACTTAAGGTCAGAAAGAGTCATCAACATGTGCCTATGTTTTCTTCTCCCCAGTTTTATCTAGAAAGGTGAGAACATATTCTCAAGCCTGCTCACATCTGTATACTTAGCCTCTTCCTGCAATACATAAATGCCCACCCACCTCTTCTCACATCTATTTCTAAGGATATTTATTTCTAAGGATAAAGATGGCACATGTCTATGTAGAACAGAGAAGAAGCATCTGAATTGGAGCTGATGCTCTTGGTCATTTTTCTCTAACTAAAGCTCAAAATGAAATTTTAGACCTAGTGGCTGCTCAGGGACGCACCTGGAGCTACACTTTCAGTAGTGGAGACAGCCGGAGCAGAGGATGGTGCTGGCAGCGCAGGCATCATGACAATGGTAGCCTGGGACACAGACTCTACAGGGGGTGGCACAAGTTTAACTGGAGGCTCACTGGCAACAGTAGTGAAGGAAGCAAGAGGTGTGGTGAACTGTGTAGGACCAGCTTCTAAAAGCCGGGAAAGAGTAGGAGCACCTAACATATAAAGAGGTACACAAAATGAAGTAAGAAGAAAGCACATAAATAAGAAGCAATAGCTACTTGAAGACTCAACTAAGAAAATTCTTATGGTCTCAAAGGATGACAGCAACTCCTGCATTGAATAAGTTCATCATCTATATCCTTACTCTCTCTAACCTTACTTAAGATCTTCCTCCAAGTTAGGAATGAACCAAAGCACCAGCACACACAACATATATAAAAAATGGGTGGTAAGGCTAGGTGCAGTGGCTCACGCCTGTAATGCTAGCACTTTGGGAGGCCGAAGCAGGTAGATCACTTGAGGTCAAGAGTTTGAGACCAGCCTGGGCAACATAGTGAAACCCTGCCTCTACTAAAAATACAAAAAATACAAAAAAAAAAAAAAAAAAATTAGCTAGGCGTGGTGGTGGGTGTTGTAATCCCAGCTACTCAGGAGGCTGAGGCAGGAGAACTGCTTGAACGCGGGAGGTGGAGATTGCAGTGAGCCAAGATCGTGCCACCACACTCCAGCTTGGGCGACAGAGCGAGGCTCTGTCTCAAACAAAAAAAACAAAAAAAACAAAGGGTGGTAATTTTTCCTCAGAGGAAAATTAATCACCAAGAAACAAAAAACTGGTATGAATAAATCTGTCACTTCTGCTGAAGTTCAGCATATTGTAAACCACCCAAGTTCAACACCATTCAAATACCAATAAGGTTTGTATGGTATTCTATGGAGCTTTTTTTCTTTCCCTGCTTTATACTTTCTACCTCATTAAATTCTCATCACATCCTTGTGAAGTATATATGTTACAATAAAAAAGGAAACTGAGGCTCAAAAGCTAAGTTACCTATCCAAGGTCACAAAACCAATGTGTGGCAGGCCTGAGATTCAAGCCCAATTCTCTGGTTCCAAATCTTATTCCACTGTTCTATAATCTTAGGGATCTCTAGCACCTTGATTTTGCAAGCCCTAAGAAAGCAGCTCAATATTACTCTCAATATCCATGCTGTGGTCAATCACGGCTATCACTATCTTGAAGATAGATGGCTTTATAATATGGAGACTACATTGTTTACCAGGTGAAGTAGCTCCAAAAAAAAGTTAGAAAAAGTTGGGCTTTAAATCTAGGACTGACAACTGCTTAGTAACAGTGAAACTGATGTCAGTCAATGTCAAGTTCAACACCTTTGAGGTTGATAAAGGAAAAGTGGTAACTTACCTGACGCAGCAGGGGAGGCTGCAACAGTATTGGGTGTTTGCTGTATCTCCCCACCATGTATCATGGGAAGGACCCCGCCTACCTCCAGGAGGACACCTGTACTGTTCAGGTGGCCAGAAGCCACAGCCATTTCACTCTCATTGACCTACCAGGGAAGAATAGAGGTGAAGGCTACACTCAAGCTTTCCTTTACTACCATTTCCCAACAAAGCTCCAGCAGTTGATCAGACTTCATGAAAACTAATAGTTAATATCCACAGAGAATAATTTAAGACCCAAGGGAAACTCTAAACTATAATGTTCAAAACTTATTTGACAAGAGTTCTCTGGAGAAGAGAACCAAAATAATTGTGATTCAGATACCTCAGGACCCATGGGTACTATCAACTTACTGTATTTTTTTAAAAATTAACATTTAATTAGGAGATCTTTTCCTCTTTTGAACTTTTATTCCCCATGTCACATTTTAGGTCCCAGGCACTCCCTTCCAAGTACTAAATCACCACAGCTCTCAAACACCCACAGAAGTCTCCATACCAGTCTGGGGCTAGTAGGCAGGAGGCTGCCCTTCTTCAAGAGCTCTGACAGCAGAGGGGAGGGGGGTGGAGTTGCTTTCTGTCCAAGCATCTTTTTCTGGGGTGAATCATCTGTTACTGGGGTCATGGGGGCTTCTAAGGGTGCAGAGCCTGGAGGAAGGGTGTCAGGAATCCCAGGAAACGAGGTGACTGGGGTACTCGGCAAAGTCCCAGGGGTTACCTAAGAGACAACAGAGAACCTTTATCTGACTTCTCAAACTATGGAAGGTTCCCTACTAATCCGTATGGGTTAGTGTGTCTAACTATTATTTTATTAGTCCTGAGTGGAATTGCCCAGAAACCCTCTATCCCTCCTGCTCTTAGCCATACTTTTCTTCCCCACAATCTTCTCTTTCATCCACTCAAACCCACAATGACTGAACCATTCCACCCAACCTGCCTTTTATGAACTCCTTACCCACTACCAATATTACATTTACGAGGATTTTGTCCCTTATTTCAGCAGGAATTTCATAAGACTAGCATGAAACAATTCCTTAAAATAGTTTTTTACCTATCTCTCAAAAAGGTCAAAAGCCTCAATGCTTTTAGGTCTGTTCTTATCTCAGAGCACAGAACATGGTAAATTAAGTCTTTAGCATTCAGATTAAGAGAGGAAGTTGCCTCTAGGCCAAAAGTGGTTTCCTCATCACTCAGCTCTGCCGGCTTATTGCCCCTTCACTGATCAATTCCCACAGATGGAAATATACTCACCCCAGAGGTAGCCTCTTCCATAGTGGTTGGAGCCAAGTCCCCAAGTGGATAATCACCTCCTGGGGAGGCAGAATCTATAGGAGAGCGAACCATCACAGTGGGTAACCTCCGGGGGGGTGTTTTTACTGCTTGACGAGCTAGAACATAAAAGAGAACAATGTCCAAATCTTCAAGATTAAATAAATGAAACTTGACACTATTCTGCTATTATACAATAAAGGACAAATAGGAATGTTGCGTTACTAAAGCAGCATAATGAGTTTGGATTAGAAAGCTTTAACACTTCTGAAGATGGATAACTTTTTAGCCTAATTTTTCCTAAGGGCAATTCTCACACTAAGAAACTCTTTAACAATCTCAAACTACTTAATTATCCCAAAGGTCCTTGGAGTGGGAAAGTAGTTTAAACATCCTTTAATATTCTCTTTAGCAACTTATTAATATTCTGCTTTTAAGAACAGGAAGGCTGGGTGCGGTAGCTCACGGCTGTGATCCCAGCACTTTGGGAGGCCAAGGCAGGTGGATCACCTGAGGTCAGGAGTTTGAGACCAGCCTGTGAAACCCCGTCTCTACTAAAAATACAAAAATTAGCCGGGCGTGGTGGCAGGCGCCTGTAATGCCAGCTACTCGGGAGGCTGAGGCAGGAGAATCGCTTGAACCCGGGAGGCGGAGGTTGCAGTGACCCAAGATCGCGCCACTGCACTCCAGCCTGTGCAGCAAGAGCAAAACTCCGCCTGGGGGAAAAACAAAAACAAAAACAGGGAAAGACCTCACTGGCGCACAGCATGTATTCCTAGAGGTGTAAATGCTTAAATTTCTCCCCTCATCTAATGACTGAGCTATTCTCAATCTTTTCACAGGCCCTTGACTTCTAAAACATTATGTTCAATATCTTATCAAGCCTTTGTGTCCTGAAGTTAATTTAAGGTCTAGTGAGATCTAAGCACAACTCATGTTCTAGGAGTTTCTTCTTAAGACATTAAGGGATGTTTTTATTCTGGTAGAAGAGAAAACTGCAAGTAAATTTAAATCAATGGATTCTATGTTACAAAACAGTCCAACTGTCATTAGCATGCAGTACTGTGCAATCAATTGCTAAAGAGGCATACTAGGTTCAGCTTACCTTGATATGCAGCATCTGTAGCCTTCCTCTTTACTTCAGCTTCCTCTTCTTCCAATTTCTTTTTCCTGAACAGGGAATTAAGGGTTAGATGTTAGACAGCTCTGGCTCCTCCCCAGAGTTCACAGAACCCTTACAAAGTAATTTTTTTTGCCAGGCCAGCACTTTCTGGAAGAAAGGCCTAAACAGGAATTCTAACCAGCAAAACAGTGAATTGGGGTATACTGCCTAACTCCCAGTTCTTCACCCAGGCAAACTATAGCCACTCTTAAGTTAGAACTAAGTTATGTTTTCATACTGAAATGTTCCATTATATTACCTTCTAGGACTCACTCCCCCCTCCTAGCCACCAAACCACTCTGCAGCTTTCCCCTTCCAGAATCTGTCTCAAGTCTAAAGGGATGGCAGTTGGAGGAAATAAGCCAGATTACTTGAGGGGAAAAGAGGGTAAAAAGAAAGAAGCACACAAGAACAATATAATATAACCCACATTGCAATGTCATTGCAAAGCTCATCCAGTCTGCTGTCCATGTGTCCAGCTTGAATTAGTTCTGCATCTCTCTTTAGCCGTCTATAGGAAGAAAGAGAGGTAGGTAGACTGGGTTTTTTAATCCGCTATTTTAAAAGTTCTGACCAGTACCAGAAGACAGCCCCTTATGTCTTTCTCAATCTTTTGGCATTCTCTCTGATAAGTACCTATATCTCTCCTGGGTTTCCTTTATCACTTTCTTTAGTTCTTCAACTCGCTCAGCAGTCAGTTTCCGAACAATAACATCTTCAACAGTTTCCACCACTTCTCCCTTTTCACCTCGTTTCCGTCTGTGCAAAATTGAAAAAAAAAAAAAAATTCATATTCGAATAACAGAACATTTATCCCCCTCCTACTTGCTTTTACCACTTAATCATAGATAACTTCTGCTATTTTTTTTATCATCCAGTATTATAAGTAAATATAAACCAGAATTCCTCAGTAAATACTCTCCACTAAAGAAATTTGGCTGAAGTACCTGGCTTTGTACTCACTTTGGTGTCTCAGTGGTCTCTAAAAGTTCCGAGTACTGGGAAGCACAATGCTATAAAAAAAAAAAAAAAAGTGAAAATGTGATGAGCAAGCCTGGAAAGAAATGACCTTTCAAAGTTTCAAGAGATTAGAGTAAGATTTAGAGAAGAGAACTATATGTAAGATGGGAGTGGTTTACTAGGAGGGCAAGTAACTTTATAATCAAATCAGTTCAAAATAATGAAAACAAGACACAGAAAAAGGCAGTCTTATGGACTGGAGTTTGTGCATTTGGGGAAAGGCAACCTAACTGCCAATATTTATTGCTAATATCTACCAAGTAGTTACCACATGCAAGGCCCTGTGTTAAATGTTTTACATGTATTACCTCAATTAACTTCACAACAATCCTGAAGCAACTCTTTTATCTCTATTTTACAAATGAAAAAACAGAGGATCATGGCCCAAAGTTTTTAGATGGAGTAATAATGAACCCAGATCTAATTCCCAAGCTTGGGCTCTTAACTGTTACGCAACACCAATAAGAAAGGTGTACTATGATCATATATGGATGGATTAGCAAACAGTAGGAAAAAGAAAAAGGTATTCTCACTATTTTCCCACATCATGGTATAAAAGCTTTGTAATTAAAAGTCAGGGCCTGGTAGAGAACCTACTTTACAACCCAAAGACTGCTCTACAAGAGCCCTTGCTTGGGAACTTACTTTTTGAGAGAACCAGTCTGGAGGGCGGCCAGGTTCTGCAAAGGGCTTGATTGCTCTGCTAACTGATACCCTATAAAATGAGGAAAGCTTTATTACACACCAAGCAGAAAATAATAGGAGAGGTATGCTGAGAGTGCAAGGCTTGGAGTTCAAACTTTGGAATAAAAAAGATGCGAATGGCCAGGCGCGGTGGCTCACGCCTGTAATCCCAGCACTTTGGGAGGCCAAGACGGGTGGATCACAAGGTCAGGAGATCGATACCATCCTGGCCAACATGATGAAACCCCGTCTCTACTAAAAATACAAAAATTAGTTGGGCGTGGTGGCATGCACCTGTAGTCCCAGCTACTCGGGAGGCTGAGGCAGGAGAATCTCTTGAACACTGGAGGTGGAGGTCACAGTGAGCTGAGATCTCGCCACTGCACTCCAGCCTGGGGACAGAGTGAGACTCCATCTCAAAAAAAAAAAAAGCCAATGAATGCAAGGTGTGCAGTGGACCGTGCCTATAATCCCAGCACTCTGGTAGGCAGAGGTGGGAGGATAGCTCGAGCCCAGGAGCTCAAGCCACCCAAGGAGATTCCAGCCCTACAAAAAAAAAAAAAAAAAAAAAATCGACAAGGTGTGGTGGTGTGTACCTGCGGCCTGTGGTCCCAGCTACTTGGGCAGCTGAGGTGGGAGGATCCCTTGAGCCCAGGAATTGAAGAGGCTGCAGTGAGCCCAAATCGCACCACTGCACTCCAGCCTGGGTGACAGAGTAAGACCATCCCCTCCGCCATTCAAAAAAAAAAGAACAGCATGTATAGTATATAATCATTTGTGTTAAAAAATGGGGGGGACGAAGGGGAAAAAGAAAATATTTGCTCACATAAACAAAATTTTGCTGGAGAGACACAAGAAACTGCTAACACTAGTAGACGGGGGGACAGTAATGGGAGGAAGACATTGCATATAATCTTGAATCTTATGACTTAGTATCTGCTGATAAAATAATAAAATTTAAAACTTTTACCCAAGTATTCTTACACTATTTTTCTATGGCTGGGCGTGGTGACTCACGCCTGTAATCCCAACACTTCGGGAGGTCGAGGAGGGCAGACTGCTTGAGATGAGGAGTTTGAGACCAGCCTGGCCAACATGCTGAAACCCCATCTCTACTAAAAATACAAAAATTAGCCAGGCATGGTGGCGTGCACCTTTAATCCCAGCTACTCGGGAGGCTGAGCCAGGACAATCACTTAAATCCAGGAGGTGGAGGTTGCAGTGAGCAGAGATCATGCCACTGCATTCCAACCTGGGTGACAGACTGAGACTCCATCTCAAAAAAAAAAAAAGATTCTTAACACTATTTATCTAATAAAAATGTGAGGAAATATACAGATTAGATTCTATTTCAAACCAGTTTACCTGTTTTGTTTAAAAACGAGCTCAGTTTATACACATATACAAATATATGTGATATGTGTATACACACACGCACACACACACAAAACACACATTGTTTTTTGTTTAGACAGTATCTCACTTTGTCACCCAGACTTCAGTGCAGTGGCACAATCATGGCTTGCTGTAGCTTCCACCTCTGAGGCTTAGGCAACCTCCCACTGCAGCCCCACCCAAGTAGCAGAAGTCACAGATGCACCATCATGCCTGGCTAATTTTCTTTTTTGTAGGGAACAGGGTCTCTTATGTTGCCTCCCTGGCTCAAGCCATCTTCACACCTCAGCCTCCCGAGTAGCTGGAACTATAGGCACACACCACCAGACCTGGCTAACATTTTTGTGTTTTTTTGTAGTTTTGTCATATTGCCCAGACTGGTCTCCAATTCATGATCTCAAGCGACCTCCCCACCTTGGCCTCCCAAAGTTCTAGGATTACAGATGTGAGCCACTGCACCCAGCCCCATTCTATTCTCTAGTTCTGTGAGGTCTATAATTTTTCCTAGATTCCACATATAACTGAGATCATATGGTATTTCTTTATGTGTCTGGCTTATTTCACTTTACATACTATCCTCTAGACTCAACCATGGAATCACAAATGGAGGATTTAATTCTTTTTTATGGCTCAACAGTATTCCATTGTGTGTGTGTGTATACATATATATTTTTTCTTTACCTATTCATCTGTTAATGGACACTATAATAATTACCTTAATTGTGGATAGTTTCACAGATGTATATATATTTCAAAAATACCATGTCTTATGCTTTAAATATGTGCACTGGCCGGGTGTGGTAGCTCACGCCTGTAATCCCAGCACATGGGAGGCCGAGGCAGGTGGATCATCTGAGGTCAGGAGTTCAAGACCAGCCTGGCCAACATGGTAAAACCCCATCTCTACCGAAAAATACAAAAATTAGCCAGGCATGGTGGCATAGGCCTGTAGTCCCAGCTACACAGGAGGCTGAGGTGGGAGAACCACTTGAACCTGGGAGGCAGAGGTTCCAGTGAGCCAAGATTGCGCCACTGCACTCCAGCCTGCGCAACAGAGTGAGACTCCATCTCAAAAAAAAAAAAAAAAAAAAAAAGGTGCAGTTTACTGCACATCAATTATATCACAAAAAAGTTGTTAAAAGGGAAGAGATGTGACCTTTCTTACCAACCCCCTTCCTTGTTGCATGGAACAAGGATGTGATAGCTGAAGGTCAAGCAGCCACCATGAACCATAAGATAACCAGAAGATAAACTATGCACTGAGGAAGGTGGAACAGAAAGAGAAGATCCTGAGCCTCTAATGTCACTGTGAAGTTGCTATGAGAGCTGTGGACTGCCTAGACTTCTTGTATGTGTGACAAAAAATAAACTCAAGTTTTTTTTTTTTCTGAGATGGAGTCTTGCTTTGTTGCCCAGGCTGGAGTGCAGTGGCGCAATCTCGGCTCACTGCAAGCTCCGCCTCCCGGGTTCATGCCATTCTCCTGCCTCAGCCTCCTGAGTAGCTGGGACTACAGGCGCACAGTGCCACACCTGGCTAATTTTTGTATGTTTAGTAGAGACGGTGTTTCACCGTGTTAGCCAGGATGGTCTCAATCTCCTGACCTTGTGATCCGCCCACCTCGGCCTCCCAAAGTGCTGGGATTACAGGCGTGAGCCACTGCGCCCGGCCTTAAACTCAAGTTTTTAACCCATTTCTTTGTTGCTATTGCTCTTTCTATATAGTGTTTTTGTTTTTATGGTGGCCACGTATTACTTCAAAAATGAGATTTAAAAAACAAAACAAAAAAATGCTAGGAAGCATGACAATCAGCAAAGTACTGAATTGTTTATAAATGCGGCAAGAGAGTTAAATTCATAATGGATGATGCAAAAGAAACGGGGTGAGGGGCTGATACTGAGAAAGGTAAAATGATGATAGTTCTAGGCTGGGAGTGATGGCTCACGCCTATAATCCTAGCACTTTAGGAGGCTAAGGTGGGAGGATCACTTGAGCCCAGGAGTTCAAGACCAGCCTGGGCAACAAGCGACAAAAAACAAAAAATTAGCAAAGCATGGTGGCAAGGGTCTGTATTCCCAACTACTCAGGATGCTAAACTGGGAGGATCACTTGAGGCCAAGAGTTGGAGACCAGCCTGGGGAACATAGTGGGACCTCGTTTCTACAAAAACATAAACATTTAAATTAAAAAAAAAAAAAAAAATGTCCAGCCTGGGCAACATGGCAAAACCCCATCCCTACCAAAAAATACAAAAATTAGCCATGGGTGACGGCATGTGCCTGTAGTCCCAGCTACTCAGGAGGCTGAGGCCGGAGGATCACTTGAGCCCAGGAGGCAGAGGCTGCAGTGAACCAAGATCGCACTACTGCACTCCAGCCTGGGTGACAGTGAGACACTGTCTGGAAAAAAAAAAAAAGTCAAACATAATAAACTTACTACATAACCCAGCAATTTCAATTCCTGAATAAAAAACTCAAGAGAATTAAAAACACTGTCCACAACCTTGTACACGAATGTGCACATCATCAGCATTATTCATAATGGCCAAAAAGTGGAAACAACCCAATTCTCTATCAAGTGATGGATAAACAAAACTTAGTATATTCATATAACAGATTATTATTCAGCTAAAAAGGGAATTAAGTAGTGATACATGCTACATAAGAATGAACCTTAAAAAGTGTTATGTCAAGTGATTAAAAAAAAAAAAAAAAAGTCCAGAAGAGCACATATCATTCCACTTGTATGAAATATCCAGAATAGGCAAATCTACAGAGACAAGAGAGTTGGCTGGGTATGGTGGCTCACACTTGTAATCCTAGCACTTTTGGAGGCCAGGACTGGTGGATTACTTCAAGACCAGCCTGGACAAAACCTCATCTCTACTAAAAATACAAAAATTAGCCAGGCCACTCGTGGTGGCACATGGCTGTAATCCCAGCTACTTGGGAGGCTAAGGCACGATAATCGCTTGAACCTGGGAGGCGGAGGTTGCAGTGAGCCAAGATCTCACTACTACACTCCAGCCTGTGTGACAGTGAGACTCTGTCTCAACTTAATTAATTAATTAATAGAAAGTAGATGAGTGCTTGCTTGGGGGTGGTGAGGAGGGGACAACATGGACTGACACTTAAGGAGTAAGGGGTTTTTCTTAGAAGTAAAATGTTCTAAAACTAGATTGTGGTGATGGTTGCGCAACTGTGAATACACTAAAAACCATTATATTGTACATTTTAAGTAGGTTAATTTTATAGTATGTGAATTATACTTCAATGAAGCTGTTTAAAAAAAGAAATACAGCTGGCCTGGTGGCTCACACCTGTAATCCCAGTAGGTTGGGAGGTTGAGGTGGGCGGATCGCTCAAACCCAGGAGTTCAAGACCAGCCTAGGAAACATGATGAAACTCCCATCTCTACAAAAAAATAGAAAAAAATTAGCTGGGCATGGTGGTGTGCACCTGTAGTCCCAGCTACTCAAGAGGCTGAGGTGGGAGGATCATTTGCGCCCCAGACATGGAGGTTGCAGTGAGCCAAGATCACACCACTGCCCTCCAGCCTGGGCCACAGAGTGCAACCTTGTCTCAAAAAAAAAAAAAAAAAAAAAAGGCCTGGCGCGGTGGCTTACGCCTGTAATCCCAGCACTTTGGGAGGCCGAGGTGGACAGATCATGAGGTCAGGAGATCGAGACCATCGTGGCCAACATGGTGAAACCCCGTCTCTACTAAAAATACAAAATTAGCCAGGCATGGCCAGGCGCAGTGGCTCACACCTGTAATCCCAGCACTCTGGCAGGCCGAGGTGGGCGGATCACCTGAGGTCAGGAGTTCGAGACCAGCCTGGCCAACATGGCGAAACTCTGTCTCTACTGAAAAATACAAAAATTAGCTGGGCGTGGCAGCACCACTGCACTCCAGCCTGGGCGACAGAACGAGACTGAGTCTCAAAAAAAGAAGAAAAAGAAAAGAAAGTCTACTTACAGCTTAATATGATTAACTATAGAAATCTACCAATGTGAAAAAGTATCTAACAATTTCTAAGACCCAGAAAAGCTGACATCCTAGATACCTTACCAATTTTGATCTCCACTTCTCATGACAGAAGATGCTAAACATAGCTTCTCTCGGATGGACCATGGCTCTGTGGGGCCAGTACTTAGCAGCTTGTGTTCTGGGAAAGGGAAAAAAAAAAAAAAAAAGCCTTGGAAACAACCACTGAGACTGTAGTGCCAAGCTCCAAAATCCCCAAAAAGAGGACTAAAAGCCTAATACAAAACATTCCAATTTGTTAGGACAAAGTGAGCTACTATCACCAAATCTTGATTTTCACCTCTCCAAGTGAAATATCACCAGTGACCGTGGTACCTATTCGTTGCATGTGAATTATTAACATTTTATTTCTTAAAACGCCATGGCTTGAAGCTCCACTTTATTAAAAAACAGGGAATGTCAGATTAGGCAGTTCTCCCTAAAAGCCCAGTTTTAAGAATACTGGACTTTATTCCAGTTTAAACTTATTCAGGGCTTATTTCCCAGGAACCCGAGTGGCCAGCCCCTTCTACTACCCCGCCTCCCTCTTAGCATAAACTTGTTTACTTCTCTCAGATTCTCTACTCCAAATGTCGGGCGTAAAAGAGCTTTTCAGTCCAAAAAACGAAAAATGGCTGAAATCCCCGAGATGCAATTTCCTGAGTGGCAAGAAAAGCTCATGGTTAAAAGACCCCACTTCCACTGCCTCACAAACGTCCGACAAAAAAATGAATGGCTCTTTGACGTGCCGGTTACTCCGTCTGGCTCATAACATCTTTTCGTCTGCACGCCCAAGTTTCTAGAGTGCTTTTACGGTTAACCCGCAGAGCTCCTAACACACTAGGATTCACTAAACTGCTTCTCTCACACCTCCGCTCCCTCCCTGAGAAACAAGACCCCAGATTTCTGGGCCCCCAAACGTTGGTCTTCACGATGCTGTAGAGTGCAGGTCTCTGAAAACCCTGGGCTCTCAAGCAAACCACTTCTCCCACTCCCTAAGCGTGTAACAAAAATATGGTGCCTAGCCTCGGATCTACAAAGGCCTTTCACGCAAAACCTGCTCAGATACTCACTGCCCGTTCCCGTCGCCATCTTGGCCCCGAAGTCTCCAACCCTGAGGAGAGAAGGTCTGGTAGGGCCGAAACCCTGGAATTCTGGGAAATAGTGTACCGGCGTTGGTTCGCGGTGCCTCCTGGGAAATGTCGTTTTTCCCCTTAAGACAAAGCAAGCACCCTAAACCAGTTATCCTGTGCACTCCTATTAAGATTGTTGCTAAGGAAGGAAAGGAGTTGGCGGCTTAAGCCTCAAGATTTCCTTTAGGCTTCTTAGGTAAGAAATGTCTAAGGTTCAAGGAAAAGGGTTAAGTTGGAAGAATCCCAGGCGAAATAACTGCGAACCCACGACAGTTGGTAACCCGGACCCACATTAGATCTGAGAGGTCAAGCGGAAGCGAACTACTGGAATTGCAGTCTGGCCCACCCCCTTTCCTTACGCGGATTGGTAGCTGCAGGCTTCCCTATCTGATTGGCCGAACGAACGCAGCGCGTAATTTAAAATATTGTATCTGTAACAAAGCTGCACCTCGTGGGCGGAGTTGTGCTCTGCGGCTGCGAAAGTCCAGCTTCGGCGACTAGGTGTGAGTGAGCCGGTACCCCAGGAGGAGCAAGTGGCACGTCTTCGGGTGAGTGTGCGGCTGTGCTGGAGCCCGGGTTACCAGCTCTTGCCCGCGCGGAATAGGCTTTAAGAAATCGGAGCTGCAGCCATCTGTTTTTCTCTTAATGCTGCATCTCTGTTCTCACGGTGGTCCTTGGGGTGAGGTTAGAGAAGGAGCCGAGGGATCCTGACACCACCTCCACAGCACCGGCGGGCGAGGTGCCCTACTTTAGACGTGGCCTTCTGCTTTTGGAGCCAGATTTCTGTGGACTTCTGTTCGCGTTCAGAAATGCCGCCTCAAACTTCTCTCAATTGTTCACTAAGTGAACTTCTCTCATTCCCTTCCCCTTTGCCGATAATTGGAGGGGAAAGGAAGTAGGAAGCGGGACCCGGTGTCCTGGGGCAAGGGACTTATTACCTAAAATTCGCGGCCCCTTCTGTCCCTAAAGGTTCTTCTCCCTGCCCACTTTTTGGTCTCTTTTTAGACCTAGGCTGCCCCTGCCGTCATGTCTCAAGGGATCCTTTCTCCGCCAGCGGGCTTGCTGTCCGATGACGATGTCGTAGTTTCTCCCATGTTTGAGTCCACAGCTGCAGATTTGGGGTCTGTGGTACGCAAGAACCTGCTATCAGATTGCTCTGTCATCTCTACCTCCCTAGAGGACAAGCAGCAGGTAAAGGAACTGGGGAGTGGCTGGGGCAGAAAGTGATATCCTCAGGCCAATAATTGTCCATACAGGGTAGTATGAGGTCAAAGACTAGCAATCCTAAAGGTTTGAGATCAATTCAAAATTAAGGGCATTTAGGACAAAATGGCTATGAAAAGAAAAAAAGAAAAAAAAATTAAGGGCATGACAAGTAAAACAAAAATTAAGAGTTGTGTGTCCAGAAGAACTATTATTTGCATTGCATTAATGAAATACCCTCAAGTGCATGCTCTCAGTTAATCTTTCAGGGAATAATAGTTATCTCTCTTTGCCTTGAGGCCCAGTTGTGCTAAATAATTTGCACAAGGTCATATAGGCATTATGTAAGTGGAATGTATGTTCAGGTTTTTAATAGTATCACCATAGCTTCAATTTGTTGTAGGTTTCCTGCTAGGCCAGCGTTTCTCAGTCACAGCATTATTGACATTTGGGGCTAGACAGTTCTTGTAGGGATCTGTCCTGTACATTGTAAGATGTTTAATAGAATTCTTGGCATCTACCCACTAGATGTCAGTAGTACCTTCCCATTTGTGACGATCAAAAAATGTCTTCAGGCACTTCAGGCATTGCTAAATGGCCCTTGGAGTGGAAATGACCCTGGTTGAGAAACACTGTACTAGGTCCTATGCTAAACATTAACATACATTGTCACATTTTGTGCTCTTATAGAGTTTCTCTTAGAGACTTATAAAGTTCCATGAGAGCATGGTCCTTGATGATGTCTCTCACTATGGACTATCAGAGCTTCTCAGTTCCTAGGCCATAGTAGGCACTCTAAATATCTGGGGGTTTTTTGTTTGTTTGTTTTCGAGATGGAGTCTCGCTCTGTTGCCCAGGCTGGTGTGCAGTGGCACAATCTCTGCTCACTGCAACCTCCACCTCCCGGGTTCAAGCAGTTCTCCCTGCCTCAGCCTCCTGAGTAGCTGAAATTACAGGCACCCACCACCAAGCCCAGCTAATTTTTGTATTTTTAGTAGAGATGGGGTTTTGCTGTGTTGGCCAGACTGGTCTGGAACTCCTGACCTCAGGTAATCTGTCATCTTTGGCCTCCCAAAGTGCTGGGATTACAGGTGTGAGCCCCTGCACCCGGCCTCTAAGTATCTGTTGAATGAATGACATGGGTGCTATTATTAACCCCATTCTGCAGATGAGGAAACTGAGGCAAAGAATTTCAAGAACTCGTAGTTCAAGGTCTCATAGTTACTAAGTCATGGAATTGGGACTCAAATTCAAGTGTGTTTGCCTCTGTTTTGCTTTAATATCACATACTAATTTTCATACCAGTCAATACTAACTCAGATCATCGGTGTGGCAAGCCCCGTTTGCAGGATAATGACGAGACAGGGAAGGGTGACAAAGTAGTAAAAATGTCCATGTGGGTTGGAATGATTGTGGAACCAAAGAGTAGCTGCACAGAGACATTTGAGGTGAAATGGGGTAGTGTTATCATAGTTCCTAGAAACTACTGTTTGCCCATTTGCTCGGAGGTAACTGCTGAAATTAATCTATGGTTCTGGGCTGGAATTCTGCCACAGGTTCCATCTGAGGACAGTATGGAGAAGGTGAAAGTATACTTGAGGGTTAGGCCCTTGTTACCTTCAGAGGTGGAACGACAGGAAGATCAGGTAAGTGTCTGAGAAGGGAGGATTTAAGGTGAAATGGTGCAGTACAAAAGATTCCCAGGAATGCCTTCTGTGACAACTGTATTTTCTCCCTTCTCAGGGTTGTGTCCGTATTGAGAATGTGGAGACCCTTATTCTACAAGCACCCAAGGACTCTTTTGCCCTGAAGAGCAATGAGCGGGGAATTGGCCAAGCCACACACAGGTTCACCTTTTCCCAGGTATGGAGGGTACTGGTTTGTGAACAAAGGACCAACATGTAAGGACAACTTTATTCCCTCTTTAGAGGGAAAGCTTCTCTTCCTGTGAGTTCCTTGTATATGCACACCTACAATTTTGAGGGCCCTAGTTATGTGTTAGTCAATGTGTCAAGTAACATATGTATATCAATTCTGAAAAATTCTATTGTTATTATCATTATTTCCTTATTTTCCTCATAAGGATAGTGTGGCTCAATGAATGTAATATTGCTGAAGCCATGTAGCTAGTCACTAGTAGAGTTAGGACCTGAGTCTAGATCCATGTATCTCCAAAGCCCATACTTGTGGGCCATTATATTGCCCCATTGTGTGTGCAGTATCAGGCCTAGGGCATAGCATTCCTTAAGTGTTTGTTGATTTGGTGGAAAGATGGACTAGCAAAGAGTGCTTGAGTCCTCAATGTTTAGGGAACAGCCAGCAGCACTGCAGGAAGAAGCTGCTTGAGTGGTCTCCAGAGCCAACCACTCAGGAAGGAATATATCTGCTGGCTCTGCACAGGAGGCAAGTGGGAGATGAAGGAGAGGCCTCTAAAAAACTGGGGTCTCTCTCTAGATCTTTGGGCCAGAAGTGGGACAGGCATCCTTCTTCAACCTAACTGTGAAGGAGATGGTAAAGGATGTACTCAAAGGGCAGAACTGGCTCATCTATACATATGGAGTCACTAACTCAGGGAAGACCCACACGATTCAAGGTGAGTAGTAAGGCTTCACGGGATTCCTGATTGGCTGGTAATGATGTTGTTTTTACCTTTTGAGACTCTGAGTTAGGGGGAGAAGGGTACTTGTCTCAGCTGTCCATCTTTCATATGCCTCCAGGTACCATCAAGGATGGAGGGATTCTCCCCCGGTCCCTGGCGCTGATCTTCAATAGCCTCCAAGGCCAACTTCATCCAACACCTGATCTGAAACCCTTGCTCTCCAATGAGGTAATCTGGCTAGACAGCAAGCAGATCCGACAGGAGGAAATGAAGAAGCTGTCCCTGCTAAATGGAGGGCTCCAAGAGGTAAAGCATTGGTATCCATGGCAGTGGGGGTAGGGGGTACAAATCTCAGGAAGTTTTGTGCTTACCTTCTCCCTGTGCCCCTCCAGGAGGAGCTGTCCACTTCCTTGAAGAGGAGTGTCTACATCGAAAGTCGGATAGGTACCAGCACCAGCTTCGACAGTGGCATTGCTGGGCTCTCTTCTATCAGTCAGTGTACCAGCAGTAGCCAGCTGGATGGTACGTACCATGACTGGGTTCTGCCAAGAAATAGTAGGAACTCACTCCCTGTTCCTAATAGCTGCTGGGAGTACAGACCAGAGGTTGCAATCTGAGGTCTGCCTTCCAAGGCCTCTGCAGGCCAAAAGAGAGATGAACTGCTCTAGGTTGATGCCCTATACATTGGCTTCTTCTCCAGAAACAAGTCATCGATGGGCACAGCCAGACACTGCCCCAGTACCTGTCCCGGCAAACATTCGCTTCTCCGTCTGGATCTCATTCTTTGAGATATACAATGAACTGCTTTATGACCTATTAGAACCGCCTAGCCAACAGCGCAAGAGGCAGACTTTGCGACTGTGCGAGGATCAAAATGGCAATCCCTATGTGAAAGGTAAAGAAACATGGGGGAAGCTGGCATGAACCCTGGAGGGCAACTGGGGAGAGACTGGCAAAAGAGTTGGATGTTCCCATCTGACACCCTTCTCCTTTGGCCCCAGATCTCAACTGGATTCATGTGCAAGATGCTGAGGAGGCCTGGAAGCTCCTGAAAGTGGGTCGTAAGAACCAGAGCTTTGCCAGCACCCACCTCAACCAGAACTCCAGCCGCAGGTGAGTAGATTGTAAGAATAAACTCTTCACTGTGTTCCAGGAAACATTAGTCCTCTGCCTGGTCATGGAAAATGTGCAATGACTTTTTGTTTTTCTTAACTTCCAGTCACAGCATCTTCTCAATCAGGATCCTACACCTTCAGGGGGAAGGAGATATAGTCCCCAAGATCAGCGAGTAAGTTTATCCATTTAGAAATTTGGGCTTCTTGGCCATAAATGATAGTTGGGAAAGCATGGAGGAGGTCCTCAGGGGAACTACGTGTTCTCCGTCTTTGGGTACAGAGATTCTTAGTGGGCCGTCCCCTCTCCAGAATTATACAAAGGGCCAGAAGGCTCATAACATGTGAGGCCCTTATGTCAGATCCTGTGCATCATTCTAGGCTGTCACTCTGTGATCTGGCTGGCTCAGAGCGCTGCAAAGATCAGAAGAGTGGTGAACGGTTGAAGGAAGCAGGAAACATTAACACCTCTCTGCACACCCTGGGCCGCTGTATTGCTGCCCTTCGTCAAAACCAGCAGAACCGGTGAGCTTTTGACTATAATCCCTGGGCTCTGCAATTTGCTAAGAGAGTGCCTGGTCACCACTGGGGATGGTGCTAGGATACCCAAAGGACTGGTGTTCTGCTCACAGCTCTGTTATCTCTGATTCTCTGCCAGGTCAAAGCAGAACCTGGTTCCCTTCCGTGACAGCAAGTTGACTCGAGTGTTCCAAGGTTTCTTCACAGGCCGAGGCCGTTCCTGCATGATTGTCAATGTGAATCCCTGTGCATCTACCTATGATGAAACTCTTCATGTGGCCAAGTTCTCAGCCATTGCTAGCCAGGTGAGAAGCTAGAGGTGTGATGGGTGTGCTCACTTGGAACTGGTAACTCTAAGAAAGCTCCTAGGGACTACTTATGGAGTCAAAAAAAGATATTTTTTTTCCCTCTAGCTTGTGCATGCCCCACCTATGCAACTGGGATTCCCATCCCTGCACTCGTTCATCAAGGAACATAGTCTTCAGGCATCCCCCAGCTTAGAGAAAGGGGCTAAGGCAGACACAGGCCTTGATGATGACATTGAAAATGAAGCTGACATCTCCATGTATGGCAAAGAGGTGAGAATACAAGAAAGCTTTAGTGTAGCAGCTTAGTAGCTACACATTTTTCCATGGTGCCTTCCAGGTGGGCTTGTGCCTTTTGAGGGCATGAGCATCTGATGACCTCTGACATGTGTGTCTCTCCTAGGAGCTCCTACAAGTGGTGGAAGCCATGAAGACACTGCTTTTGAAGGAACGACAGGAAAAGCTACAGCTGGAGATGCATCTCCGAGATGAAATTTGCAATGAGATGGTAGAACAGATGCAACAGCGGGAACAGTGGTGCAGGTACTAGCTGAGTGACCCCTCTTGCTCTGTCACCTGGGACAGAGGGTGGGAAGTAAGGAGTTAGGTGGAGTTGTGCCTCAAGATCTGTTCCCCAAGTTCACTCCTCAGAACCTTCAGAAACTTCTCTTTTCTCCTGTTTCTGACAGTGAACATTTGGACACCCAAAAGGAACTATTGGAGGAAATGTATGAAGAAAAACTAAATATCCTCAAGGAGTCACTGACAAGTTTTTACCAAGAAGAGATTCAGGTGAGTTGCCCTGAGCCAGCTCCAATTAGCTGCTCAGATTTCCATCACTAGCTTGCCGGAAGTAAAGAGATTTTATAAACTACTCCAGTAAGGGCAGGAATATATAACTCCCTTTTCTCTATTCCCCATAGTGCTTTGGGTTCAATCTATGTTTGGTGAATTGATTAAGGGTTTAGTTGGCCAGAAAATCGTATTAAGTGCTAACAACAGGTTTTCAAGGGATCAGTGTCACAAGTGCTTTGTTTGTTCAGTCATCTGTCTTAGCAATATTTTTCTGGCTCTGCAAAGAATTGTGCTCTCTGCTTCCCTCTTAGGAGCGGGATGAAAAGATTGAAGAGCTAGAAGCTCTCTTGCAGGAAGCCAGACAACAGTCAGTGGCCCATCAGCAATCAGGGTCTGAATTGGCCCTACGGCGGTCACAAAGGTTGGCAGCTTCTGCCTCCACCCAGCAGCTTCAGGAGGTTAAAGCTAAATTACAGCAGTGCAAAGCAGAGCTAAACTCCACCACTGAAGGTGAGGAAAGAGACAGGCAGGAAACATAACAGTGGTTCAGGGAAGAGCTGTTACTCAAACCCAGGCCTTCTAACTCCTGCTCTAACATAATTTCCTAAACTGCAAGCTACATCCCCCTGACATTTCAATCTAGGATACACATAGCCTCACTTTTTATATTTGCTGCAAGCTACTGTTAACTCAGTTAAAGAGGTTAGTCCAAGGCTAAAAAAACCCCACATATTTTAAGTTTCCTGTTTCCTTCCCTCAGAGTTGCATAAGTATCAGAAAATGTTAGAACCACCACCCTCAGCCAAGCCCTTCACCATTGATGTGGACAAGAAGTTAGAAGAGGGCCAGAAGGTAATTACCATTCTCTGTTTACCAAACTCTTACCTAAGGCAATTTCCCACATCCAATACTCCTTATCACTGGTTCATGTGAAGACAAGATGTTTTTTGTGCACAGTTCTGGGTGGCTATTTCACTCAGCTGACTAGCCTTTCTAATTTTACTTCTCTTCAAATGGCTACCTGACCCCTCCAGATCATTATCCTGGTTGCTCTTGGCCACAACATGATTCCTACTTCCCCTTTTTCAGAATATAAGGCTGTTGCGGACAGAGCTTCAGAAACTTGGCGAGTCTCTCCAATCAGCAGAGAGAGCTTGTTGCCACAGCACTGGGGCAGGAAAACTTCGTCAAGCCTTGACCACTTGTGATGACATCTTAATCAAACAGGTTAGGGCAAACTATATACCCACTTGCTGTCCTACCAGCCCACTCCAGTGCATATGTGAGAAAGGAAAGAGGACCAGAAGAAAAAGGTAAAGATTTTTAGGCTGAATTTATAGTGAGAGCAGTATATTTGCAAAATAAAAGTAAGTACCAGGCACTGTGCTAAGTAATTTATAGGCATTTTCTGTCACAACCACCTTAGGGAGGTAGTTACTGTCATATTTCATCTAAGATGCTACTGATTATAAGAAACCATTATTTTATGTACTACTAAGAAAAAAGTAACAATTTAGATATGATATTTCTCATCAGTAGGATGCATCCTGATTCCAGAGAGATTAAAATGTTAAAATTGTATATCTTAAACTCAACATTTAATTTGACATTTAGAGACTGACGCACTTAGAAATTAAATTTACTCAAGCTCATACTACCTTATGTGTTAGAAGATGTCCTATCCAGCACTGCTTATGTTTTGTTCTCAGAAAATGTCCCCTTATTCAATTATAAGCTCCGACCTTAAAGAGTTTTAATCTTTGAAGAAACAGTTGTTAGTAACTAGTAATGGATGGTATGTATTACCCTTAGCCCTCTCGTTTCTCTAATATACCAGACAAAAGTGTTTTCTATAACTTTATTGATCTTCCTTAGGACCAGACTCTGGCTGAACTGCAGAACAACATGGTGCTAGTGAAACTTGACCTTCGGAAGAAGGCAGCATGTATTGCTGAGCAGTATCATACTGTGCTAAAACTCCAAGGCCAGGTTTCTGCCAAAAAGCGCCTTGGTACCAACCAGGAAAATCAGCAACCAAACCAACAACCACCAGGGAAGAAACCATTCCTTCGAAATTTGCTTCCCCGAACACCAACCTGCCAAAGCTCAACAGACTGCAGCCCTTATGCCCGGATCCTACGCTCACGGCGCTCCCCTTTACTCAAATCTGGGCCTTTTGGCAAAAAGTACTAAGGCTATGGGGAAAGAGAAGAGCAGTCATGGTCCTGAGGTGGGTCAGCTACTCTCCTGAAGAAACAGGTCTCTTTTATGCTTTACCATATATCAGGAATTATATCCAGGATGCAATACTCAGACACTAGCTTTTTTCCCACTTTTGTATTATAACCACCTATGTAATCTCATGTTGTTTTTTTTTTAATTTACTTATATGGTTTCTATGCACACAAAAACAGTTATATTAAAGATATTATTGTTCACATTTTTTATTGAATTCCAAATGTAGCAAAATCATTAAAACAAATTATAAAAGGGACAGAAAAATTAAGAATCAAACATCATTTTGGACCATGGGAACCTTGAAAAGGCATGGCAGTGGAGACCAGTAACTAGTATACAGCTTGCCTAAGAAGGCTTAGTAACAAATGAATTCAAGTCGTATTAGATATTCTAAACCTTCCTTAATATAAGATGAAGTGTCATATGTTAGAAGCTAAAAAGGTAACACAAAATTCTGGGAATAAGAATAAAGTCTGGACCCTGAGCTGAGAATGATCCATAGCATCTACTGTGCAAATATATTACAGCAGACATTATAGCTTATTACCTCCTGCTGTATACACATGCACAGGCCTGAAACTCTCCAAGAGCACCATAAGAATGATTCCCTTTACCTCATCTAGATAAAGGCTGAAAAAAATGTATTCTGTTGCAGATGAGAGGGAAAAAAATAGACAATTACATTGAAAATTTATTAAAACAGACCAGCTTGAAGTGAGTTTATTCTTGTCTGTATAATCACAAATGTTATTTCCAAATGTCCGTGAAATTATCTATAATCCTATCTCCTTGCTTGCTTTGGTAGGAGTATAGCTAACAATATAGCCATCTTTTGCCCTCAGTAAGGGCTATCAGCAGTTCCAAGCTCTGTGAGATTATTTTTGCCCTTCTTTTATTCAACTCTAGTAAGTTACTTCCAATTTGAAAGCTTTAGAAGACCCCCCAAAACTTTTGGAAGATTGTCTCCCTAGAGAGTAAGAACAAATGGATAACTCTATTCCATTTAAACCTAATCTCTTGACATCAGAATAGGGATCATGCTCAGCAAATCCAAGAGCAAGGTCATTTGTATCCATTGCTCTGACTTCTTCCTAGGGTACTCAGTGCCCTACTGCCAGCTCAGGGTAGAGTGGCAGACTTTCCTCCTTTCTTTCACTCTCAGCAGCATTGAAACTTTGTTCCTGTAGCATTGCCTGTGCTAAAGTGCTATAAAAGGGATTTTCTTGGGGGCAAAAAAAAAAAAAAAGCATTCAGAGAAGAAGGCCAAGATCTATAGCCACTCTTTGGACATAAGTGAGACAGAAGTACTTCTAACTGGCAAGATAATGTCTGTTCCTGCCAGGATTCTGTCAGTTGGCCTCTGAAGGTAATTATACAAGCTGTCCCTATGGAGCTGTTGCCATCTGTAGAAACGAGCTGAGGTCCTTCGAACAGACGTGCTGTTCTTTACATGGAGGTAAGGCTTAATTAAGATGGGTCTAACAATGTGCTGGCTTGAGAGTAGCCAACTATGGCGTGACAGAAGACAAGTTGAGTGGAGAAACTCTGCGTGTGGGGGTATTGTTAGCAGAGAGTGAAGCAGGCAGGAAAAAGGGAGCAGGCACCTCGGTGGTAGGAGTCTCGCCTTGGTTCCGAAGCTGTAGGATTTGCCGGAGTAAGGCCTTACCTTCTTCCCGGGTCTGCAACAAAGTCAGGGAAATGTTTCAAAACATGTCCAAAGCTAGTCTCAAAAACAAGTTATTAAGATGCTGTTATACAAGTTCCACAGATCAAGGCAGGCAGGTAGGCTTGCTTGTTTTTTTTGAGATGGGGTCTCGCTGTGTCACCCAGGCTACAGTGCAGTGGTGTGATCAAGGCTCACTGCAGCCTCGACCTCCCAGGCTCAAGTGATCCTCTCACCTCAGCCTCCTGAGTAGCTGGGACCACAGGCATGCATCACCAAACCTGGCAAAATTTATTTTTTGTAGAGACAAGCTCTCCCTTTTTTGTCCAGGCTGGTCTTGAACTCCTGGGCACAAGTGATCCTCCTGCCTCAGCCTCCCAAAGTGTTGGGATTATAGGTATGAGCCGCTCGCCTGGCCAAGGTAGGCTTTCCACTTAAATATCTTATGTTCTAGCCTAAAATTCAAACCTTTTATTAAAGAACTGATACTCACATCATTAAATGCACAACACTTTTGTGCACAAGTTGAAGCTTCATCCCACAGTTTGCACTTAAAATAGTACTGGGCCAGATAGCGAAAAGCAGTGCTTTCCTCCAAGTGTTCTACTATTTCCTAGAAAGGGAAAGCAAAATGACTGAGGTGACAGTAATAATATCAGCAATACAATTCTCATGGTATGATACATACCCCACAGGAATAGATATCTTGGATATATTTGATGTAACACTGGGCAGCCTGTTCTGACTCAGTCAACTGTTCATGAAGCCTACAAAAGAAACTGGTCTTTAAGTACCAATGATATTCCAAAGCAACTTGGTGATAAAAAAGGTAAAAGTACATAAGACCAAAAAAATAACAATACATAGATAAGTATCAATTTTGACATAAATGACACTCTTGGAACTAGAATAGTATTGGATGTGATAGTTACTGTTATCAAAGCTTAGAATCATTACTCTGCTAATGATGGAAGGAGAGTTAGTAAATATTAATATCTAAGCTAGGTAATACATCCTTGCAAAAATTATCTAGTAATACCCAGAGTAAGGTGGCTCGTGCCTGTAATCCCAGCACTTTGGGAGGCCAAGGAGGGCAGATCACTTGAGGTCAGGAGTTTGAGACCAGCGTGGCCAACAAGGTGAAACCTCATCTCTACTAAAAATAGAAAAATTAGCCGGGCATTGTGACACATGCCTGTAATCCCACCTACTCAGGAAGCTGGAGCAGGAGAATTGCTTTAACTCGGGAGGTGGAGGTTGCAGTGAGCCAAGATCACACCACTACACTCCAGCCTGGGTCAAAGAGTGAGACTCTGACTCAAAAAAAAAAGCTGGGCACGGTGGCTCACACTGTAATCCCAGCACTTTGGGAGGCCAAGGCGGGTGGGTCACCAGAGATCAGGAGTTCAAGACCAGCCTGGCCAACATGGCAAAACCCTGTCTCTACTAAAAAATACAAAAATTAGCCAGGTGTGGTGGCAAGCGCCTGTAATCCCAGCTACTCGGGAGACTAAGGCAGGAGAATCATTTGAACCCAGGAGGCAGAGGTTGCACTCTAGCCTCCATGACAGAGCAAGACTCCGTCTCAAAAAAAAAAAAAAGATAACAAGTGGCCAGGCATGGTGGCATAGGGCCATAATCCTAGCTACTCTCTAATCTGGCTGAGACCAATGACTTCAAGACCAACCTGGTCATCACAGCAAGATCCTATCTGTAAATTACAAAAAAAAAAAAAAAAAAAAAGATACCAAGCAACTCAATTTTTTTTCCTAAGAATCCAGACAGGAACCTCTTTACATTTAAGAACCTCTTTGCCTACTATTTGAGTTATTCCTAATTTTTCTGGCCCTTATCAGGAAATTAATACTGAAAGTAGTTTTCCTAGAGTGCTTTGACACAAAAATGTGTCCTTTCTTCAAATCAATCTTGATCTCTTGCTTTAATAGGAAAGCAACTGCCCTCCTTCAAGAGAAGTAGCATTCTCTTTTTATTTTTTTTATTTTGAGATGGAGGTTTTGCTCTTGTTGCCCAGGCTGGAGTGCAATGGCGCGATCTCGGCTCACTGCAACCTCCACCTCCCAGGTCTTGAACTCCTGACCTCAGGTCATCCACCTCCCTCAGCCTCCCAAAGTGCTGGAATTACAGGCATGAGCCACTGCACCTGGCCAGAAGTGGCATTCTCTAGGGACAAGATGGCTACATTCACAAACCAGCATTCACACATCCTGCTATATCCCTACACCCATGTAGAATGATGGGTGGATGGGAGGCTCTAGAGCATGCAGGACCCACCATCCCAGAGAAGCCAACAGAAATATCAATAGCATTTCACTCCTTTCACTCACTTTGCCAGTTTCACCAGAGCCATTTTCTCCACATCTCCCACGGCGTAAGCTCTCCAATAACACTGTCAAAAAAATAAACTGGTCATTTTGACCATTGTCCCATGTGCCACAACTAAATCATATGAAGATTAAGACCCTGCAAGCCTCCCAGAAGTTCAGATTTATAGAATGCAAGACATTTTTACTAGTTCTGATAGGTCTAGGCTACACAATGACACTCCCACTGATGACCTTGGCCCAGCTTTGCTTTCAGACTATGTATCTATAAATATTCAGACTTTCCTATGCATCTAGATCAGAATAAGGGAAAAATTAGAGCACAGATAGCCCAACCTTCATCTAAACAGCAGATTTCCACTCAAATTCTTCAGGACCCAGTTTAAGGTACCTTTTTGGCTTCCACTAGTTGATTGAGTTTCTCATAACATTCTCCTAAAGCAACCAGCATGCGAGAATCATTGGGTCTGAGAAAGAAGAACAGGCAGTCTGAGCAAAGACTTTTTACAGAAACTGAAGTTCTCCCTTGAGGAACCAGTACACCACTATTTCAAATCTATGCCAACAACTGGTCTTTAACCTGATGCTCCATATAATAGATTACTTTGTGTTCATAATTATACTATTAACCCACCAAACAGCATTTAGCAACTTTAAACTCAGATCCCCAAGAGTCAAAACCATCCACTGTGATTTGTCAATAGCTATCAAAAGAGGAAAAAAAAGTTATTAGCCCTTCCCATATCAGACGCATTGTCATGTGACCAGGCTTACCGAAGCTGGTGGGCCCGTCTATAATAATAAAGGCAGTAAAATGGCATCTTAAGGATTTCATAGGTCTGCCCAAGGCCATACCAAGCTCTGTAGTCTCGTTTGTTGACCTCAATGGCATGTCTAAGAAATGGAAAAGACACACTGTTAAGAAGGCAGGATCAAGGTTGGCAACTTGCAGGCTTAGAGGCTCCTAACCACAGCAATCTGCTCTACCTCACCACCTCTAGATAATCACCTATAAGCCTGGATAGCAGCAGACGTGTTCTTCATCTCCATGTACTCATGTCCCATCAGTGTCCAAGCACCAAGATACCGAGGATTTAATTTCAGGGCTCTCTGGAAATATAAGGCTGCTTTCTCATGCTGAGAACGTAAACTGTAATAATTGCCTGATTAAAAATCAAACAAAAAAATGAATAATCAGAAAGGTAAAAATAAAAGTCCATTAAAATAGATAGCATTCCACCAAATGGGCGTGAAACCATAACCCATTCCCTCTAAAGTCCTGGCAAAACACCCAAATTGTACAAAAGGGAAATATTCCCTTGGGAAATATATTTCATCTGTCACACATTCTGATTAAAAAAAAAAAGTATTCTTAAACACTGCAAGTTTTTATTCCTTTTAATATCAACTGGATACAGCATTTATATACACATTCTCTTTCTCTCTTTTTTTCTGAGACAAGGTCTTGCTTTGTCACACAGGCTGGAATGCAGTAGTGTAATTACAGCTCACTGCAGCCTCAACCTCCTGAGCTCAAGCAATTCTCCCACATAAGGCTTCTAAGTAGCTGGGAGCACAGGCACACGCCACCAAGCTGGGGTAATTTTTAAATTTTTTTGTGGAGACAGTCTCCCTATGTTGCCAGGGTGGTCTCAAACTCCTGAGCTCAAGCAATCTCCCTGCCTCAGCCTCCCAAAGTGCTGGAATTAAAGGCATGCGCCACCACACCTGGCCTATATACACATTTTCTTAGATTATGCTTTACATCGGTGGTTTTCAAACTATATTCCTTGGAGCCTAGGTTTCTAAAGAGGTACCCAGGCCGAGCACGGTGACTCATGCCTGTAATCCCAGCACTTTGGGAGGCCAAAGTGGACAGATCACCTGAGGTCAGAAGTTTGAGACCAGCGTGGCCAACATGGCAAAACTCTTTCTCTACTAAAAATACAAAAATTAGCCGGGCGTGGTGGCGCACATCTGTAGTCCCAGCTACTCAGGAAGCTGAGGCAGGAGAATCGCTTGAACCTGGGAGGCAGAGGTTGCAATGAGCTGAGATCGTGCCACTGCACTCCAGCTTGGGTAAAAGAGCAAAACAACATCTATTAAAAAAAAGGAAAAAAAGAGGTATGATTCTGTCTCAAAAAAAAACCCAGGTACCTCAAGGGTTAAAAAGGTAGCATTCTGACCAGGAGTAGTGGATCACGCCTGTAATCCCACCACTTTGGGAGGCTAAGGCGGGCGGATCACCTGAGGTCAGGAGTTCGAGACCAGCCTGACCAATATGAATAAACTCGGTCTCTACTAAAAATACAAAATTAGCTGGGCATGGTGGCACATGCCTGTAATCCCACCTCCTCAGGAGGCTAAGGCAGGAGAATCGCTTGAACCCAGGAGGCGGAGGTTGCGGTGAGCCAAGATCACGCCATTGCACTCCAGCCTGGGCAACAAAAGCGAAACTCCGTCTCCAAAAAAATATATAGTGCTCTAAGTTTCCCTCTCACACAAGAATCAAAGCAGTTCTATTCTCATTGGTCTTAAAAAGTGGAAGTAAAAGATTTCAGCTGAAGAAAGTATAAAAGCCATCTGTCTTACATCAACTGGTGAATAAAAAAAATGTGGCATATCCAAACATGGAATACTACTCAGCAATAAAAGGAACTACTGATACATGCTACAATATGGATGACCTCAAAAGCATGCTAATGGATGGGAGGCTGAGGCGGGAGGATCACTTAAGGTCAGGAGTTCGAGACTAGCATGGGCAACATAGTGAGACCTCGTCTCTAAAAATAAAAAGTATCCAGGTGTGGTGATATATGCCTGTAGTCCCAGCTACTCCAGAGGCTGAGGCAGGAGAAAGCTTGAGCCCAGGAATTCATGCCACTGCACTCCAGCCTGGTGACAGAGAGAGACCCTGTCTCAAAAAAACAAGAAAAGCTAACTGAAAGAAGCCAGACTATAAGACTAAATATTGCAAGAATCCATTTATATGAAATTCCTGGAATAGGCAAAACTACAAAGAAGCAAAGCAGTGGTTGCTGGGGGATGGGAATGGGACTGACTGCAAATACACACGAGGGAATTTTTTGGGGTAATGAAGTATTCTAAACTGGATAATGGTAATGGTTACAACTGTATAAATTTACAAAAACTCATTGAAATGTACATTTTATGGTATGTAAATTATACCCCAATAAAACTATGTGTTTTTTTTGTGTCTTTTTTTTTTTTTTTTTTTTGAGACAGAGTTTCGCTCTTGTCACCCAGGCTGGAGTGCAATGGTACGACCTTGGCTCACTGCACCCTCCGCCTCCCGGATTCTAGCGATTCTCCTGCCTCAGTCTCCCAAGTAGCTGGGATTACAGGTACCCGCCACCACGCCCAGCTAATTTTCATATTTTTAGTAGTGACAGGGTTTCACCATGTTGGCGAGGCTGGTCTCGAACTCCTGACCTCAGGTGATCCACCCACCCAGGCTGGTCTTGAACTCCTGGGCTCAAGTAATCCTCCTGCCTCAGCCTCCCAAAGTGCTGAGCCCCTGCACTGGCCTAAACTATATTTTTTTAAAAAAGAATGAAGAGCTACACCAACACTAGGAAGGATTTTCATGAAATACTGTTGAATGAGAAAACCAAAATGCAGAGTATGTATATAATATCCTATTTTTGTAAAGCAAGCAGCTCATTAAACCTTGCATATGTATATATACATATTCCTTTTAATGTGGCATGAGAACATGTTAACACAAGTAACTTAAAGGGGGAAAGGTACAGCAAGCAAAAGAAACCCTGCACTTTAAAAAATCTCCTTTATGGGCCAGGCACAGTGGCTCACATTTTATTATTCTCCTTTTACAGATGAAGGAACTAAAGCACAGAAGGTTAGGTAACTTGTCCAAGATTACACAGCTAGTTAGTATCTAAACCAGAATTTAAAATTGGGCAATCTGGCTCAGAGTCCAAAGCTTAACTATGCTATACTGCAGTATACATATATGTAAATATATATATATATATATATAAAAAAATAAAATGCTGCCGCTCAGGTAGAGATTGTGACTGACAGGTACAGAAGGGAGCAAGTCACATCAAGACATAAAAGCAAAAGAAGCCAGGACTAAACAAGTAGGAGATTCTTGCCATCACTCTACTCTTAAGATTGTCTCATTCTCTCAGGTCCTCAGTTTCCTTTTCTTCTCTCCATCCTTCTTTCTCCTTTTCACTTCCTCTGAACTGGCTATAATATGAAAGCTAACGTATATTTTTTGTCATATCAAATGTTCCCTGCTCTGATTTTTAAGGTAGGTGGGCTGAATTCAACAAACATTTATTGACTGTATGCAGAAATTTTACTGGTTATTACGGATATATTAAGAAAAAAACACAATTCATTAAGGAGTTCACCTCAAATGATTATTAAAAGAAAGAAAAAAGAAGATTCTAAATAATTATTCTTCTCATATATATATACGTATATACATATATATATACACGTATATATATATACGTGTATATATATATATATATATTTTTTTTTTTTGAGATGGAGTCTCACTGTTGCCCAGGCTGGAGCACAGTGGCATGATCTTGGCTCACTGCAACCTCCGCCTCCTGGATTCAAGCAATTCTCCTGCCTCAGCCTCCCAAGTAGCTGGGATTACAGGTGTCTGCCACCATGCCTAGCTAATTTTTGTATTTTTAGTAGAAACAGGGTTTCACCATGTTGGCCAGGCTGGTCTTGAACTCCTGACCTTATTATCCACCCGCCTTGGCCTCCCAAAGTGCTGGGATTACAGGCACTGTGAGCCCCCGTGCCCGGCCTTTTTTTTTGAGATGGAGTCTCGCTCTGTCGCCTAGGCTGGAGTGCAGTGGCATGATCTCGGCTCACTGCAACCTCTGCCTCCAGGGTTCACGCCATTCTCCTGTCTCAGCCTCCCGAGTAGCTGGGACTACAGGCGCCCGCCACCACGCCCAGCTAATTTTTTGTATTTTTAGTAGAGACGGGGTTTCACCGTGTTAGCCAGGATGGTCTCGATCTCCTGACCTCGTGATCTACCTACCTCAGCCTCCCAAAGTGCTGGGATTACAGGCGTGAGCCACTGCGCCTGGCCTTCTTTTTTTCTTTTTTTTTCTTTTTAAATAGAGACAGGGTCTCACTGTCTAAAGCCAGATGGGGTTGCCCAGGCTGGACTCGAACCCTGGGCTCGAGCCATCTCCTGCCTCAGCCTCACAAGTCACTAAGACTACTGATGCTAGTAATTATGCCTGGCTTCCTTTGACTTTAACTGTCTCTGTTTTAAAAGAACTGTTAAAAATATGTTAAAAAAAAAAAAAAAAAGAATCGTTGTAGTGGTAGAAACCCCGTCTCTATTAAAAATACAAAAAATTAGCCGGGCGTGGTGGCAGGCACCTGTAGTCCCAGCTATTCGGGAGGCTGAGGCAGGAGAATGGCGTGAACCTGGGAGACGGAGCTTGCAGTGAGCCGAGATCGTGCCACTGCACTCCAGCCTAGGCGACACAGCAAGACTCCATCTCAAAGGAAAAAAAAAAAAAGAATTGTTCATTGTGTCCCCTATCTCTATTTCCTTTCATCATGTAAAGGGTACTGGGGCCGAGCATGGTGGCTCATGCCTACAATCCTAGCACTTTGGGAGGCTAAGGTCAGAGATCACTTGAGCCCAGTATTTCAAGGTTACAGTGAGCTATGATCAAGACCCTGTCTCTATATAAAAAATAATAATAAAATAAAGCCAGATGCGGTGGCTCACACCTGTAATTCCAGCACTTTGGGAGGCCGAGGTGGGCGGATCACTTGAGGTCAGGAGTTCAAGACCAATCTGGCCAACACTGTAAAACCCCATCTCTACTAAACTACAAAAATTAGCCAGGCATGGTGGTGCATTCTGTAATCCCAGCTACTCAGGAGGCTGAGGCAGGATAATCACTTGAACCTGGAAGGCGGAGGTTACAGTGAGCTGAGATAGCACCACTGCACTCCAGCCTGGTTGACAGAGCGAGACTCAGTCTCAAAAAATAAATAAATAAAATAAAATAAAGGGCACTGGTATCAATCTGATTACCCAATCACCAATTCCTGTTTGTTCTAGTTCCTAAATAACTTCTAAATCCAATTGCCGGCCAGGTGCAGTGGCTTATGCCTGGAAACCCAGTACTTTGGGAGGCTGAGGCAGGCGATCACCTGAGACCAGGAATTCGAGACCAGTCTGGCCAACATAGCAAAACCTTGTCTCTACTAAAAATACAAAAAATTAGCCAGGCATGGTGGCGGGCGCCTGTAATCCCAGCTGTAATCCCAGCTACTCGGGAGGCTGAGGCAAGAGAATTGCTTGAACCCGGGAGGTGGAGGCTACAGTGAGCCGAGATCACACCATTGTACTCCAGCCTGGGCAACAAGAGCGAAACTCCATCTCAAAATAAATAAAGAAAGAAACAAACAAACAAACCCAATTGCCTCTCTCCATTCCTCCTGCCAATACATCAGTTTAGGCTATCATTCCTAGGACTTGATTATTGTAACATCCTCCTACCTGGCCTCCCTGTCTCTAGTCTTGCCCTCTTTCTAATCCTCCCAGCACATTGTCTCCAGTCATCTTTTTTTTTTTTTCTAATTTCTAAATAAAACTTTTTTTTTTTTTTTTTTTTTAGAGATGGGGTCTTACTATGTTGCCTGGGTTAGACTTGAACTCCTGAGCTCAAGTAATCCTTCCGCTACAGCCTCTTGAGTAGCTGGAACTATAGGCACACGCAACTGTGCCCAGCTCCAGTCATCATTCTAAAGTGACAGTCTGACCACTTTAGAAAGGCATCAAAGGCTCTTCAAGATCTGGCCCCTGTTTGTACATTCTTACCTCCCACACCATGCCTCAGGCACAGTGAACTATTTCAAGCACAATGTCTGTTGTACACTTCAATGCCCTTCCGAAGTCAACCTTTCTCCCTTCTTGAGTTCTTTTTCTCCTGCCCATCCTTTAAGCATCACCTTCTTCAAGAAGCCTTCCTAATCTCAGACTGATTACATGCTTTTCCTATGTATTCCCTAAGCATCCTGGGTTTACCTTAATCATAACACTCAATGCATTGAATTATAGTTGTTTTCTTACTGGTCATCTTCAATAGGCAACTGGGGTAGGTATTGCAATAAAAGGCACAGTGCCTGGCACACAGAAAATGCAAAAGAGATGCTTTCTGAATAAACTGCAGTCCCACTCTCACCATAATGGACTTTGTGATTTATTTATAATGCTCTGATACTGAAAAGATCATTTGTTCCTTGTTAATCTGTGTTCTCATAGAATTTCTTCTTCTTTTTTTTTGAGATGGAGTCTAGTTCTGTCATCCAGGCTGGAGTGCAATGGCACAATCTTGGCTCACTGCAATCTCTGCCTCCTGGGTTCAAGAGATGCTCCTAGTTAAGCCTCCTGAGTAGCTGGGACTATAGGCATGTGCCACCACACCCGGCTAATTTTTTTGTATTTTTAGTAGAGACAAGGTTTCACCATGTTGGCCAGGCTGGTCTCAAACTCCTGACCTCAAGTGATCTGCCCACCTCAGCCTCCCAAAGTGCTGAGATTACAGGTGTGAGCCACTGCGCCTGGCCTGTTCTCATAGGATTTACTATATTTTTTATTAATGCTTACTTCCTATACTAGACCATAACTTCTTCAAGGGCTAAAAAAGTTTATTGAATGATTGGTGGATTAAAATTCCATCTGTTTATTAACAATATCCTAACCTAGAAAGGTACAAATATATGATGTCAATGTAATGTGACCAAAGACCCAGGAACCAGGGAAGCTAGGCTTTCAATCACAACCAACCAAACCTATTTTCACCTGGGAGTAATCATTCAGCTGTCTATGTCAACTGATTATCAGGCCACACAGTGTGGCCAAGTATAGTATATAGGGCCATGGCTATCAACCGAGAGTGATTCTGACTCCCAGAGAACATTTGGAAATGGCTAGAAACACTTTTGGGTGTCACAACTGGGGGGAAAGGAGTTACTGCCATCTAGTGGGTAGAGGCCAGCAATACAGCTAACATCTATGATGCATAGACAGTCCCCAACAAAAAAATTATCCAGCCCAAAATGTCAATAGTGCTGAGAATGAGACACCCTGATGTAGGAAACAGGCAGTCTTGTCTTCGGATTTGAAATTCTTATGAGCTTTTTAGCTACATTAAAGTTTAAAACAAATACACCTTTGATCCAGTCTTTCACTGCTAGGAACTTATTATATATAGTTGCATAAGCATGCAAAAATAAATATACATGTACAAAGATGTTTCCTGAAGCAATTTTTTTTTAAGGCAGAGTTTTGCTCTTGTTGCCCAGGCTGGAGTGCAAGGGCGTGATCTCAGCTCACCACAACCTCCACCTCCCAGGTTCAAGCTATTATCCTGCCTCAGCCTCCCAAGAAGCTAGGATTACAGGCACGTGCCACCACACCAGGCTAATTTTGTATTTTTAGTAGAGACGGGATTTCTCCATGTTGGTTAGGCTGGTCTCAAACTCCCAACCTCAGGTGAGCTGCCTACCTCGACCTCCAAAGTGCTGGGATTACAAGCATGAGCCACTGCACCCGGCTGTGCAATGTTTATATTAATAAAAACTAGCCACAACTTATTTATAGAAAATGATTGGCCCATGGACGCCACCAAAGAAGCATCATTAAAGTCTCTCTTCTCCCTGCCGTCATGTCTGAGTCAGAGTCTCCTAAAGAGCCCAAACAGCAGAGGAAGCTCTTCATTGGAGGGTTGAGCTTTGAAACAACCGATGAGAGCCTGAGGAGCCATTCTGAGCAATGGGGAATGCTCACGGACTGTGCGGTAATGAGGGATCCAAACACCAAGCACTCCAGGGGCTTTGGGTTTGTCATATATGCCACTGTGGAGGAGGTGGATACAGCTATGAATGCAAGGCCACACAAGGTGGACGGAAGAGTTGTGGAACCAAACAGAGCTGTCTCAAGAGAAGATTCTCAAAGACCAGATGCCCACTTAACTGTGAAAAAGATATTTGTTGGTGGCATTAAAGAAGACACTGAAGAACATCACCTAAGACATTATTTTGAACAGTATGGAAAAATTGAAGTGATTGAAATCATGACTGACCAAGGCAGTGGCAAGAAAAGGGGCTTTGCCTTTGTAACCTTTGACGACCATGACTCTCTGGATAAGACTGTCATTCAGAAATACCATACTGTGAATGGCCACAACTGTGAAGTTAGGAAAGCCCTGTCAAACCAAGAGATGGCTAGTGCTTCATCCAGCCAAAGAGGTCGAAGTGGTTCTGGAAACTTTGGTGGTGGTCGTGGAGGTGGTTTCGGTGGGAATGTCAACTTTGGTCATGCAGGAAACTTCAGTGGTCGTGGTGGCTTTGGTGGCAGCCCTAGTGGTGGTGGATATGGTGGCAGTGGGGATGGCTATAATGGATTTGGTAATGATGGAAGCAATTTTGGAGGTGGTGGAAGCTACAATGATTTTGGCAATTACAACAATCAGTCTTCAAATTTTGGACCCATGAAGGGAGGAAATTTTGCAGGCAGAAGCTCTGGCCCCTATGGCGGTGGAGGCCAATACTTTGCAAAACCAGGAAACCAAGGTGGCTATGGCAGTTCCAGCAGCAGCAGTAGCTATGGCAGTGGCAGAAGATTTTAATTAGGAAACAAAGCTTAGCAGGAGAGGAGAGCCAGAGAAGTGACAGGGAAGACACAGGTTACAACAGATTTGTGAACTCAGCCAAGCACAGTGGTGGCAGGGCCTAGCTGCTACAAAGAAGACATGTTTTAGACAAATACTCATGTGTATGGGCAAAAAACTCGAGGACTGTATTTGTGACTAATTGTATAACAGGTTATTTTAGTTTCTGTTCTGTGGAAAGTGTAAAGCATTCCAACAAACAGTTTTAATGTGTTTTTTTTTTTTTGTACCTACGCTGTTGATTGCTAAATGTAATAGTCTGATCGTGACGCTGAATAAATGTCTTTTTTTTAATGTGCTGTGTAAAAAATAAATAAATAAATAAAAGAAAATGATTAAATTAAAATGATGGCCAGGGCTGGGCGCGGTGGCTCACGCCTGTAATTCCTGCACTTTGGGAGGCCGAGGAGGGCGGATCTGGAGGTCAGGAGATTGAGGCCATCCTGACTAACACAGTAAAACTCTGTCTCTACTAAAAATACAAAAAAATTAGCCGGGCGTGGTGGCGGGTGCCTGTATTCCCAGCTACTGAGGAGGCTGAGGCCAAAGAATCCCTTGAACCAGGGAGGCGGAGCTTGCAGTGAACCGAGATCATGCCACTGCACTCCAGCCTGGGTAAGAGAACGAGACTCCGTCTCAAAAAAAATAAAAATAAAAATAAAATAAAATAACTGGCTAGGTGCGGTGGCTCAAGCCTGTAATCTTAGCACTTTGGGAGGCCGAGGCGGTGGATCATAAGGTCAGGAGATCGAGACCATCCTGGCTAACACGGTGAAACCCCGTCTCTACTAAAAATACAAAAAATTAGCCGGGCGTGGTGGCGGGCCCCTGTAAACTCAGCTACTCAGGAGGCTGAGGCAGGAGAATGGTGTAAACCTGGGAGGCAGAGCTTTCAGTGAGCCGATGGCACCACTGCACTCCAGCCTGGACGACAGAGCGAGACTCCGTCTCCAAAAAAAAAAAAAAGTACATCTATAAAATGCTAGTCATCAAAAATAATACAAGTTTAAATGTACTAACATGAAAAGATGGCAAAGATGTATTATTAAGTTAAAAAAAAGGAAGTTAGATAGCACTATGTATAATGATACAGTTTTGGCAAGCAAACAATATAGACATACACATATAATACATACTTTTTTTTTTTTTTTTTGAGACGGAGTCTCACTCTGTCGCCCAGGCTGGAGTGTAGTGGCACGATCTTGGCTCACTGCAACCTCCACCTCCCGGGTTCATGTGATTCTTCTGCCTCAATTTCCCAAGCAGCTGGGACTACAGGCGCATGCCACCACACCCGGCTAATTTTTGGATTTTTAGTCGAGATGGGATTCCACCATATTGGCCAGGCTGGTCTCAAACACCTGACCTCATGATCTGCCCGCCCTGGCATCCCAAAGTGCTGGGATTACAGGCATGAGCCACCGCGCCTGGCCCCTACACATACATTTTTAATATTTGCACAGAAAAATATTCTGGAATCATGTTCACCAAACAATCTTCAGAGTAGGATTAATTAGTGAGCTTTCACATTCTATGGTATGTAATTGTTACCTTTGGCACTTTCGTATTATTGAGTTTTTGTTTGCTTGTGTTTGTTTGTTTAAGAGATGGGCTCTCACTCTGTTGCCCAGCCCTGGAGTGCAGTGACGTGATCACAGCTGACTGCTGCCCTGACATCCTGGGCTCTCAAGCGATCCTCCCGCCTCAGTCTCCTGAGTAGAGGAAACTAAAGGCACGCACCACCATCCCTAGCTAATTGTAGTTATTCTCACCTGTGTTACTTATAATAAATATAAATCTTAAAAGAAAAAATGTAGTTAACTCTTACCAATTACACAGCACGTTTCTACACGATATTTATCAATCTCACAGAGGTTATGAGCCAGATAACTCAACTCCGATTTCATGCTCTGGGATAAAAGAAAAAGACAGTATAAACATGAAAAAAGAACTCCCTAAATTATTTTTCCTGTAGCTAATACAAGTGGGTGACAATCCAACCCAGGAGATTAGTGCACAAAAGAGCTTAATCAAATCCAAGCAAGGGAAGCAGCTCACCCTGACATAAAGAAGGTTGGAGAATGTGTCCATATTTTCAATCCTGTAAGGGTCTTGTTTCCTTAGCTCATTAAAAATGGAGAGGGCTTTGTCAATATCTGCAGAAAGAAAATAGTTCAGAAAACAGCACAATGCACCTGTCAGGGTCTGATAGTATTTCATTGTCTTTATTCACTCACCTCTGATATTGTGATAGGCAACTGCAATTTGGGAAACAATATATGAGCTCTTAGAGAAGCCCACATCAATGAGATTCTGATACTTTTGCAGGGCCTCCTCTATCAACTGCAACTCTGTGTATATATGAGCCAGAAAAAACTCTTTCATCCAGGTGTCTGGCAAAGACAGGAACTTCAGCTGGCAGCAGGAGAGAGAGGGACACACTTAATATAACTTGACCTCTCTCTCAAACAAACATCCAGGAACTATCTTTATTATCTAAAAGAATTTATCACTAAAATTTTATTAGAACACCTAGTAATGAAAACAGGGCAGTCCAATTAAGTGAATATGACTTACAAGCATAATAGGGAGGAATAGCCTAGTTGGGAAAGGCTCCAAAGACAAGACAGGATTTGAGGTGAGTCTTAGAGAATGGGTAGGATTTGAATACAAAAGGGGAGAGGAAGAGAAAGAAGACAATAGTCTAGACACGGGTAATAGCATAAGGAGAGGCAAAACAGTCATGATGATTGTGAGTGAGTAGGATGAGGAAACTAGCTTGGTTTGCGGGGAGGCTATGTACTGGGAAGTAGCGGAAAAATCAAACTGAACTGGTAAAGTGCATCCTAGGGTACAACAGATAATGGGACACAATAGGGAACCACTGCAAATATTCAGTAAGAGAATGACATGATGACATGGAAGCTTTAAGAATAAGTATGGAAACAGGCCAGGTGGAATGGCTGAAGCCTGCAACCCGAGCACTTTGGGAGGCTATGGGAGAGGATCCCGTGAGGCCAGGAGTTTGACACCAGCCCTGACAAGAGAGTGAAACCTCATCTCCACAAACAAAAAAAAGAAAAAAATAGTTTGTAAATAGTATGCAGATGACTTGGAAATGAAAGTATAAAAATGGGAACCCTAGATAGAAAGTATCCATTATTTATAAGTAATCCAAATTTGAGATGACAACTGAGATGATAAAGGAAACCAAGAGAAAGAGATGTATACAAGAAACTATGGTTATGTCTCATGACAGACTAGAAAAAAGCAGATAAGAGAAAAGGAAGACACAAGTATGACTCTAATGTGCCAAGACTGGATGTCATTAATAGCAACGCTAGTAAGAGTCTATCAAGTTGGGAGAAATAATTTAGTAGGCAAGACAAGGAATTTGGTTTTGCTATTTTGAATCCAGAGATTGTTTAACAAACCTTCAATGAAAGTCTAGTAGGCAGTTACACATAGGTGAATAAAAGTAAACCAAGATAAGATTTCAGATACAGATTTAGTGACATAAATCATTACTCGGGGAAATCAACAAGACTTTAAGGCCAAAAAAAGAAGTGTATTGTTGCTTCCATTAACTACTGAAGAACAGCAAAATAAACACTATAGACAATGTCCTCTACTAATGGCTAATAAAATGACTGGAGTTTAAGAACAACTTAATATACATTATTTCTTTAATAAGCAAATTTCCGAATCTTTACAGAATCCATGACAGCTCAGAAGAGGCCTGAACAATGTTTTTTTGTTTGTTTGTTTGAGACAGAGTTTTGCTCTTTCGTCCAGGCTGGAGTGAAATAGCGCCATCAGGGCTCACTGCAACCTCTGCCCCTCAAGTTCAAGTGATTCTCTTGCCTCAGCCTCCCGAGTAGCTGGGATTACAGGCATCCACCACCACACCTGGCTAATTTTTATATTTTCAGCAGAGACATGGTTTCGCCATGTTGACCAGGCTGGTTTGAACTCCTGACCTCAGGTGATCCACCCACCTTGGCTTCCCAAAGTGCTAGAATTACAGGCATGAGCCACCGTGCCTGGCCATAATGTTTTAATACAATTCTTGATAGCAGAGAAACCTTTCCTATAGCATCTTTGGGATTAGGGGAGAAACTACAATAATATTCAGTCTATAAAATAAGTAACAGTAGGCTGGGCGTGGTGGCTCATGCCTGTAATCCCAGCACCTTGGGAGATTGAGGTAGGAGGATCACCTGAGGTCAGGAGTTCAAAGCCAGCCTGGCCAACATGGTGAAACCCCATCTCTACTAAAAATACAAAAATTAGCTGGGCATGGTTGTGCATGCCTGTAGTCCCAGCTACTTGGGAGGCTGAGGCAGAAGAATTGCTTGAACCTGGGAGGCAGAGGTTGCAGTGAGCCAAGATCACACCATTGCACTCTAGCCTAGATGAAAGAGCAAGACTCCATCTCAAACAAAAACAAAAACAAGTCACAATAGAACTGAAATGTGAAAACATGAATATGAAAAAAATATTCTAATATAACTGGATACAAATCCAACAGCAACTACTGAAAAAGAGCTAGTCATCAGTCTTTCAAACAAAGATTTAATTCCAAAACAGTGAAAGACACCAGAGGCGCAGCAAAAGGAGAACTATAACCAAAGGCCTGCCAAAACTTTCCCCCCTCTATATTACTACAGAATTACAAAAGGCTTGAAGCAGAGGGTTTTTCACATAGCTCATCACAATTTACCATCTCTTTGTCTGTGATCAGGTTACAGAGTTCTAACCAGGCTCCCCAATGCAAGGGCAAAACATGAGTAGCTTCCACAAACACATCAATGGCCTCTTTAACCAAGTCCAGTTTTCGAAGCACCACACCATACCTCGGAAAAAAAAGAAACAATCACAGAAGTTAATGCTATTTTATAGCTCCTTTCTACTCAGCGGAATATGTTACAGAAAGTTCCAAATTACTGTAACACTTACAGATAAAGTCCAAATCCATCAAGTTCTCGAGTTTGGTGTTTTTTGCTGAGCTCCACTCTCAATTCTCTAAGTGCCTCATTTTTCACTTGTCCTTTTTCCAGGGGGCCTAGGAAAGAAACAGAGTCTCTGCTCTAAGGTTAGGATGCTGGTTTTCATTTTCTTATTTTATTTATTTATTTATTTTTCTAGAGACAGGGTCTCGCTATGTTCCCTAGGCTGGTCTCAAACTCCTGGGCTCAAGTGATCCTCCCGCCTCAGACTCCCAAAGTGCTGGGATTATAGTAGTGAGCCACTGTACCCAGCTCATTTTCATATGCATAGATATTCTCTTTAGCATCTACGAAAGTTACACCTGAAACCTCTAGCAAACACAAGGTACCAATGATATCTTACACAACCCATTTCCTATATTCCAGAAATTGCAAATACTAATGGGTTTACAGTCATACTCTGTTAGACCCACACAGTTGTTTTTTTTTTTAATTGGAATTCGTTATGAATGTTTAAAAATCAAAAACCTCAACTAAAACTCTAAATTTCTAGCTTCAGGTTGCAGGGAACAAAGAAGGGCCAAGGGAAGAAAGCCGTCACAATACCAACCCCAGATTCCCCCAAGACAGCCCTCAGTTATAGCTGGGTACAAGGTAGCTGAGATAAGCCAGGTGCTTTCCAATTTGTAATGGTTATCCTCAGACCATTCACATTACCTGCCTGGCTGTTGGAGGCATTTAAGTTTGCAACCCTGCTTTTTAGGTCAAAAGGTAAAAGAAAAAAATTCGTACCTAAGCTATCAACTGTTTCATCGTCCTTCTTTTTTTCTCCAGACTGTAAGAGAAAATCAACAAATAGGTCTTTTTTCAGTTTATTCTAAAACATATTCTAAAACTAGCATCCTGATCCTACCTAAAGGGCCAAGTTCAACCAAAATGGCATTGACTTTTGGTCACTATTTATTATTTATTTATTTATTGAGACAGTCTCACTTTGCTTTGTTGCCCAGGCTGGAGTGCAGTAGCGTGGTCTCAGCTCACTGCAACCTCTGCCTCCCAGGTTCAAGTGATTCTCCAGCCTCAGCCTCCGGAGTAGCTAGGATTACAGGCGCCCGCCACCACGCCTGGCTAATTTTTGTATTTTTAGTAGCGACGGGATTTCATCATGCTGATCAGGCTGGTCTCGAACTCCAGACCTCAAGAGATTTGCCCACCTTGGCCTCCCAAAGTGTTGGGATTACAGGCGTGAGCCACTGCACCCAGCTGGTCACTAATTTCAAATAACTCTTCAGGGGCTCCCTGGCCAAATCTGGAGTTATCTGAGCACCAAAATAATTAAGTAATGAATTATGCACAATTAAAAATATAGGAATCCACGAGTCCATATTGATACTGAATAGACAAATAAATGGGGAAAGGGAGGGAAGGCTCTTTCTTAAAGTAAAATGCCAAGCGTTGAGTAGTAAATGTAGACAGAATGCTAGAGTAGAAAATCATCATTTTGAAACATTAAAGATTGCTTCAGATAAAAATTAACAATGAATATTAAATTTAGAGAAAAATTTGTATGAGGAGCAAGATATCTACATGGTCTTAAAGTGTTATCCCCACAGATTGTTGATGAGTTGCAAGGGAAATAACAGTAACTACACAGTGGAGAAAATGGATAACATCTTCATCAAATGATCAAAATTAACATTAGCAGTGAGGGGCTTATAGGCATTGTGTAACACTAGATGCAATGCCCTGTGAAAAAACATCAGACATATCCAAAATGAAGAATGTTCTATTAACAAAAGGGAAAGATTCACATACCAAGAATATGTGAAAAAAGGAGGAGAGAGGGAAAGGAAAGGAAGGGGAAATGGAAAGGGAAAAGAAGTCAAACCCACAGAATGTACAACACAGGGTGAACCCTAATGTAAGCTGTGGACTTTTGTTGATATGTGTCAATACTGGTTCATTGATTACAACAAATATATCACACTGGTGCAGGATACTGATGGTGAGAGAACCTCTGTGAGAGGGGAGAAGGAGGTATATAGGAACTCCTGTACTTTCTGCTCAATTTTGCTGTGAACCTAAAACTGCTCTAAAAAATACTCTATTAATTAAAAAAAAGAAAGAAAGAAAAAGAAACAGGGAGGGAAGATTTATAAATTTCAAAAAAAGTCAACGTCATAAAAGACAAATAAGGCTGTTCCAGATTAGTGGAGATTAAAGAGACTGACAACTGATTCTAGATTGTACTGAGGGGAAAATGCTATAGAAGACACTGCTGGGTCAATTGACAAGATTGGAATTCGGCCGGGTGCAGTGGCTCATGCCTGTAATCCTAGCACTTTGGGAGGCCGAGGCGCGCCGATCACCTGAGGTCAGGAGTTCCAGAGCAGCCTGGCCAACGTGGCGAAACCCCATCCCTACTAAAAAATACAAAAATTAGCCAGGCATGGTGGCGAGCACCTGTAATCCCAGCTACCCAGGAGGCTGAGGCTAGAGAATCGCTTGAATCTGGGAGGCGGAGGTTGCAGTGAGCTGAGATCACAACACTGCACTCCACCCTGGGCGACAGAGCTAGACTCCATCTCAAATAAAAAAAAAAATTGGAATTCAACAATAGATTGAATATGGTACCAAATACCATATTTAACAATATGGTGTTAAATTTACTAAAGTTGGTAACTAAGTTGTGGTTATTTAAGAAAATGTCCTTATTCTAAAGAGAACACATTGAAGCATTTAGGGGTAAAGAACCATGATATTTGCAACTTATTCTCAAATGGTTCAGAGTAAAACAATTCCATGTGTATGCACACATTGTGTAAAGTAGAGAGAAATGATAAAGCAAATAGGATTAATGTTCACAATAGGCAAATCTGTATAAAGAGTACATAAGTGCCGGGCACAGTGGCTCACACCTGTAATCCCAGCACTTTGGGAGGCCAAGGCAGGAGGTCAGGAGTTCGAGACCAGCCTGACCAATATGGTGAAACCCCATCTCTACTAAAATTACAAAAATTAACTGGACATGCTGGCATGCGCCTGTAGTCCCAGCTACTTGGGAGGCTGAGGTAAGAGAAATGCTTGAACCCAGGAGGCAGAGGTTGCAGTGAGTTGAGATCGCACCACTGCACTCCAGCCTGGGTAACAGAGCGAGACTCCATTTCAAAAAAAAAAGTACATGAGTATTCTTTGTACTATTCTTATTCTCGTATCTCGTCAATTTGGAATTATTTTCAAATAAAAGGCTAAAAAGCAAAGTAAACATTCAGACTTTCTTTTTTCTTTTCTTTTTTTTTTTTTTTTTTTTGGCGACAGGGTCTTGCTCTGTTGCCCAGGCTGGAGTACAGTGGTACAATCTTGGCTCACTGTAACCTCCACCACCTGGGCTCAAGCGATCCTCCTATCTCAGCCTCCCAAGTAGCTGGGGCCACAGGCACACACCACCACACCTGGCTAATTATTGTATTTTTTGTAGAGATGGGGTTTCACCATGCCACCCAGGCTTCCTTTTATATTTTATATATTTGTCTTAAGGAACTTTATTTTATCCCAAACTTCAGCAAATGCTGGTTCTATTCTACCATAACTCATCCAAATTAGTGCTTCTACACAGGTATAGATTGTATGTGAAAGATTAACTTTTTAAATCCCATAATTTCAAAATATCTTTCTTAAACTCATGGAGGTAAGTAAACTGTGGTATATAAATACAACGGAATATTATTAAACCTTAAAAAAGGAAATTCTTATATATGCTACAACATGGATGAAACTTGACAGCATTATGGTAAGTGAAATAAGCCAGTCATAAAGAGACTAACACTGCATGATTCCACTTATCTAAGGTACTTAGAGTAGTCCAGATCATAGAAACAGAAAATAGAATAGTGGTTGCCAAGGGGTCCACCTTGGGGGAAGGGAAAAATGGAGAGTTACTGTTTAATGGGTATAGAATTTTAGTTTTACAAGATAAAAAATGTTCTAGTGATGGGTGGTGGTGATGGTTGCACATTATGAATGCATTTAATACCACTGAACCATACACTTTAAAAATGTTAAAATGGTAAATTGGAAAAAAAAACAAAAACAAAGATGATGTAAACATAGTCCATAACTGCAAGAATTTACCATGCTTGACAAATACAAGCTATGCTAATAGTTGATCAACCTAAATCAGGAAATCTGAAATCTGCACTGCTCCAAAACCCAAAACTTTTTCAGCACCAATGACACTCACTGCAGCATTTTCTATTTCAACCAGTAAGTATAATGCAAATATACCAAAATCTGAAAAAAACCTGAAATCTGAAACACTTTTGGTCCCAAGCATTTCAAATAAGGGATACTCAACCTGTACTAGGAAATGAGGAGTATATAAAATGTTTTTTTAAATCAATTTATATAGATAACAGCTAAGAAAAAGTAGGAAAGTAAATTTATAATGTTTCAAAGTAAAATAATAAATTGTACTTAAATTATTATTCAATACAGTATTAAGTTGGTTTACTTGCATTGTCCTTTACAATCATACTTTTTAATAGTCATGAAAGAAAAACAATAAATATACTATAAAAATGATAAATGAATTTATAAATTTAAAAGTCAGCCCAGGCTTTTTAACTCAATTCTTACACAATAATATTAATTCACAGGCATGAAGAACCTTATATAACCTAAAGTAAATAATCAGGTTGTTACTTATCCTGTCATTCCTAAGAATATTTTCTTCTGTACCATCATTTTTAACTTTATTTATGATATCTTTTTTTATTATTGCTATGTATAAAGTACATTCATTCAGTGGCCCATTGCTAAGCTATTTAAAAGATTTAACTTTTCCATTGGTTCTAAATATGGATGTTTCACTAAAGGCAGAATGACATTTTAAAATGGCCCTCACCAGATATCTGGAATACATATACAGAAAATAGGCTTTCTTGCTATTGCAGCCATGCAGGAAATGTGCTGCCCGATCATACTCTTTAACGTCAAAGTAGGCCTTGGCCAGGGTATAGGCATCCATATCCCGGGCATCTTCCTAAAAAAGAAACAAGCTTATGTAAGTGGTTGGGAATAGGACAACAAAAGTTCAAATCTAAAAAGTATATTCGTTAATTTCAAGATGTAAGAGAAAAATGATTTTCTTCCTCCTAAAAACCTAGAATATGTAGATGCATATATATATAATTTTATATATTTATTTTATTACCAAGTAAGCCCACAGAACTCTTTTTTTTTTTTTTTTTTGAGACAGAGCCTCACTCTGTCACCCAGGCTGGAGTGCAGTGGCACAATCTCAGCTCACTGCAACCTCTGCCTTCCAGGTTCAAGCAATTATTGTGCCTCAGCTGCCAGAGTAGCTGAGATTACAGGTGTGCGCCACCACTTCCAGCTAATTTTTGTATTTTTAGTAGTGATGGGGTTTCGCCATGTTGGCCAGGCTGGTCTCAAACTCAGGGCCTCAAGTGATCTGCCTGCCTCGGCCTCCCAAAGTGCTGGAATTACAGGTATGAGCGACCGCACCTGGCCAAGCTTTTCTTTCCAATTTTTTCAAAATAAAAAGATGGAGAAAAAAGAAAACTTTAAAAAACTAAACGAACACACTCATAAATGTGTATTGTTTCTATAAATGTAGTAGAAAGTTGAATAGGCTTTGGTGTTAAGGACCTAGATTCAAATTCTGACTTTTTGATTTCCTGGTTTCAGGACATTGGTAGGGAGGTTACTTAGCTTCTCTTAGCCTCCATTTCTTCATCTGTAAAATGAAGCCAATAATACTGACCTTACAGATTTGACTTGAGGAAAATGTGAGTCACATAAAATATCCAGCATTAATACTGGCATTCTATTCCTTCTCCTGTCTTTTACATTCCTACATAAATGCAATGTACGTGCAATTACTTATATTTTTTGTACTTCAATAAAGTTTTGTCATAATTTAGTATTGCTGAAGGCACAGAACACAGCTGTAATTCTCTATGTAAAAAAAAATTAGATAATGTCACATTTAAGTTAAAAACAGACAATCCTTGGCTGAGCGCAGTGGCTCACACCTGTAATCCCAGCACTGTGGGAGACCAGGGCAAGAGGATGGCTTGAACTCAGGAGTTCAGGACCGGCCTGGGCAACGTGGCGAGACCCCGCCTCTACTAAAAATACAAAAAAATAGTTGGGCATGGTGCTACGTGCCTGGGGTCCCAGCTACTCAGGAGGCTGAGGCAGTGAGCCTTGTTGCACTGAGCCAAGATCGCGCCACATCACTTCAACCTGGTGACATAGCAAGACTCTGTCTCAAAAAAAACAAAAGACAAAAATTCAATCCCCCAAATTCTTTTTTTTTTTTTGAGATAGAGTCTCACTCTGTCACCTAGAATGGAATGCAGTGGTGCGATCTTGGCTGACTGTAACCTCCACCTTCCAGGTTCAAGTGATTCTCCTGCCTCAGCTTCCCTAGCAGCTGGGATTACAGGCGCCCGCCACCATGCCCGGCTAATTTTTGTATTTTAGTAGAGACGGAGTTTCACAAGGCTGGTCTTGAACTCCTGACCTCAAGCGATCCACCCGCCTTGAACTCACGGCAGAGTGCTGGGATTACAGGCATGAGCCACCACGCCTGGCCCAATCCTCCAAATTCTAAGGATGAGTTAATTAAAATTTGAATAACTGTATTTTCCTCATCTTTCTTGCCCCAAATATCACCAGAACAAAACTGGAACCAAAACATATTCAGTGCTTTCTTCACTGGATCAACATGTCCTAAATACAACCATTTAATTTAGGATTCTGGAGGCTCTTCTCATATCCACTCACCACTTGTTTATTTCTTTCCCCCCAACTCTTTCACCTGCATTATGCCTTTTTGAGTAAGAAATACTCGTTATTGTTGAGTGGGACAAAAAAACCAAGAAAGGCATCATCAGGAAAACAAAATGGATTATAATGAAAAGCATTCAGATTATATAAGACTATGTATACATGCATACTATAGGCCCAGCATAAAATATATTCGTAACAGTCTATATATCCTTATCATTCAGAAAGTTTTACCATTTGGATTATATAATCTTAAATTTTTTTGTTTCATTCTTGCTTATGGGAAGAATCTGGAATGTTCTACTGAAAATTACATGTAATTTAGAGGCATTTAGCAGTTGGCTGAGTTTTATTTTGTTTCGTTTTGAGACAGGATCTCACTCTGTCTCCTGGGCTGCAGTGTAGTGGCGCAATCTCAGATCACTCCAACCTCAGCCTCCTGGACTCAAGTGATCCTCCTCCCACCTCAGCCTCTGAAGTCACTGGGTCCACAGGTGCGTGCCACCGCACCACCATGTATTTCTAGTACAGATATGGCTTCACTATGTTGCTCAGGCTGGTCTGGAACTCCTGGCCTCAAGCAATCCTCCCAAAGTGCTGGGATTACAGGCATGGGCCACCATGCTCAGCCAGGTTGAGTTTTTAAACCAAGAAGCCACAATTGGTCCTAGTCACATCTTATATTCAGAAAAGCTAAGCTTCAGGGCCGGGTGTGGTGGCTCATGCCTGTAATCCCAGCACTTTGGGAGGCTAAGACAGGTGGATCACCTGAGGTCAAGAGTTCAAGACCAGCCTAGCCAATATGGTGAAACCCCAACTCTACTAAAAATACAAAAAATTAGCCAGGTGTGGTAGTGAGCACCTATAATCTCAGCTACTTGGGAGGCTGAGGCAGGAGAATCACTTGAACCTGGGAGGCGGAGGTTGCAGTAAGTAGAGATCATGCCATTGCACTCCAGCCTCTGCAACAGAGACTCAAAAAAAAAAAAAAAAAAAAGAAAAGAAAAGAAAAGCTTCGAGTCCAAGACAAAGGATAACGAGTTTAAAGCCTTATGTGACACGCTTCTTTGGTAATGTTTATAAAACACTGAGAGTAAGCAAGCCAGGTGTGGTGGCTCACACCTGTAATCCTAGCACTTTGGGAGGCTGAGGTGGGTGGATCACCTAAGGTCAGCAGTTTGAGGCCAGCCTGGCCAACATGGTGAAACCTCGTCTCTATTAAAAATACAAAAATTAGCCAGGCGTGGTGGCACATTTGGTAATCCCGGCTATTCTGGAGGCTGAGGCAGGAGAATCACTGAAACCCGGGAGCCGGAGGTTGCAGTGAGCCGATATTGCGCCACTGCACCCCAGCCTGGGTGATACAGCAAAACTCCATCTCAAGAAAAAAAAAAAAATTGAGAGTAAGTATAACAAACATCTACTACGTAGATTGAGCAAGCATAATACTCTTGAATTTCAATAACTTTAAATATCACAGTTATGGCTGAGAGCAGTGAATCATGCCTGTAATCCCAGCACAGCACTTTGGGAGGCTGAGAGAGGTGGATCACTTGAGGTCAGGAGTTCGAGACCAGCCTGGCCAACATGGTGAAACCTCCTCTCTACCAAAAATACAAAAAAATTAGCCAGGTGTTGTGGCATGCACCTGTTACTCAGGAGGCTGGGACAGGAGAATTGCTTGAACCTGGGAGGTGGAGGTTGCAGTGAGCCGAGATTGAGCCACTGTACTCCAGCCTGGGTAACGGTGCAAGACTCCGTCTCAAAAAAAAAAAAAAAAATTCACAGTTTTGGCCAGGCACGGTGGCTCACACCTGTAACCCCAGCACCCTAGGATGCCTTGGTGGGTGGATCAACTGAGGTCAGGAGTTCAAACCAGCCTGGCCAACACGGTGAAACCCCATCTCTACTAAAAATGCAAAAAATTAGCTGGGTGTGGTGGCACATGCCTGTAGTCCCAGCTACTCAGGAGGCTGAGGAAGGAGAATCCCTTGAACCTGGGAGGCAGAGGCTGCAGTGAACCGAGATCAAACTACTGCATTCCAGCCCGGGTGACAGAGCAACATTCCATCTCAAAAAAATAAATAAACAAAATAAAATAAATAAATCACAGTTTTAAGGTTTACTCGAGTTTACACTTTAGATCAAAACATTACTCTGGGGTTTTTTAGAGATAGTCCCTAGAGAAGACCTGAAAACACTAAGTACACAACAAATTGGTAAAGAGGCTGCTGAATCAATTATTCTCACAGCAAACTGAAAGCTATTCAACAAACCAATAGCTAATACTCTACAATAATTCAATAATGGTCAGGTTTCTGCAATGTCTGTAAAATCCCTGTATATAATACGAACCCTCAGGACAGGGTGATATTTACTGAGGTTCTACTTCTCAATAAATATGCTTTATTTACTCATTCAACAGTTATTTATCCTATTTAGGGAACACTTATACACTGTTGGTGGAACTGTAAGTTAGTTCAGCCTCTGAACTAACAGAGTTCACAGATTTTTCAAAGAACCAAAAATAGAATTATCATTTGACTCTGCAATCCCATTACTGGGTATATACCCAAAGGAAAATAAATTATTCTACCAAAAAAACACCTGCACTCGCATGTTTACCACAGCACTATTCACAATGGCAAAGACATTGAATCAATCTAAGTGCCCATCAATGGTGAACTAAAGAAAATGTGGTACATATACACCATGGAATACGACACAGCCATAAAAAAGAACAAAATCATGTCCTTTGCAGTAACATGGATGCAGCTAGAGGCCATTATCCAAGTGAATTAACACACAAATAGAAACCCAAATACAGCATGTTCTCACTTACAAGTGGAAGCTGATCACTGGGTACACAAGAACTTAAAGATGGGAACAACAGACACCGGGGACTCCAAAAGTGGGGAAGGAGGAAAGCAAAGGGTGAAAACTATCTGGCCAGGTGCAGTGGCTCACGCCTGTAATCCCAGCACTTTGAGAGGCCAAGGCAGGTGGATCACCTGAAGTCAGGAGTTCCAGACCAGCCTGGTAAACATGGTAAACCGTCCCTACTAAAAATACAAAAAGTTAGCCAGGCGTGGTGACAGGTGCCTATAATCCGAGCTACTCAGGACGTTGAGGCAGGAGAATTGCTTGAACCCGGGAGGCAGAGGTTGCAGTGAGCCGAGACCATGCCATTGCACTCCAGCCTGGGCAACAAGAGCAAGACTCCGTCTCAAAAAAAAAAAAAAAAAAAAAAAAGTAAAATAAAATAAAACTATCTATCAGGTATTATGTCCACTATTTGGGTGATGGGTTCAACTGAAGCCCAACCTCAGAATCACACAATATATCCATGTAGCAAATCTGCACAGGTAACCCCTGAATCTAAAATTTAAACAACAAAAACAATTATTTATCCTATTCAGGACCAACGATGGGCCTAGGCATTATGAAAGTGGGCACAAGAGTAAAAGCTAATCAGACAGATATAAACTGCATTGACTCAAAAAATTTACCTAAGAATATACCGTATGCTTTACTCTTATTGCTTTATTTAATCTTCTTGAAAACCCAGCAATTATTAACATTACCTATAGACGAGAAGGCTGTCACTTAGAAATCATTTGCCCACATTCGTGCTACCAACAAAGAACTTGACCGAAATATAGATGCAAGCACCAGGCACACTTCTAAGTGGTCTATATTATTATCTCATTGACTTCTCTCAATATCCCCATTGAGTAGATACTATTACTATCGTCACTGCACAGATGAGGAAACTGGCTCAGAAGGTTAAGTTGCCAAAGGTCATTTGAACCCAGAGTCTTCTCAACCCAGCACCTAAACTTAACCATTATTTGCTATGATGATCAGACAACAGTGTAGGTATTGTAAAAACTTTATTTATTTATTTATTTTGAGACAGCGTCTCGCTCTGCCCTCGGGCTGGAGTGAAATGGTGCGATCTCAGCTCACTGCAACCTTCGCCTCCCGGGTTTAAGCGATTCTCCTGCCTCAGCCTCCCGAGTAACTGGGATTACAGGTGCGCGCCACCATGTCCGGCTAATTTTGTATTTTTACTAGAGACGGGTTTTCACCGTGTTGGCCAAGCTGGTCTCGAACTCCTAACCTCGTGATCTGCCCACCTCGGCCTCCTAAAGTGTTGGTATTACAGGCGTGAGCCACCGCGCCAGAACAAAACTTTTGATTCTTCTCATTCTTTTGCGTATTTATTATGAGATATCCTTATAATAATTCCTTATAATAATATTTACTATTATGAAGCACTCATGTCTAGGTTTGGCTATTAGCCCTAAAAGGCTGAAATCATAAGCAGTAATTGTTTACCAATTCTCTCCAGCTTTAAATAAGAGCACCACCAAGTCTTTCAAAGCCCAAGAAAACTAAATGGATAAAACCATTTAAAACACTCAGCTCTTTGAATGCCTGAATTCCCTCTACAAACATTCCTGCTAAGCAGTTTGCTCTCCTCCAGTGACAGAGCACTCAGTGGCTCTTGAGGCACACCCCTGGGTTGATGGGGAGCGCTCACTGTAAACATGTCCTTACCTCTGTAATAGGCGGAGGCGGTTGCATCTCGGCCAGAGGCAAAGCAGGGAGAGAGAAAGCCAACTCCGCCGACCTGGAACACCCACACAAACTAAATCAGCTCGACAAGCCTCTCAAGGCCAAGGATCCAAGCCCCGTCCCTTCCCACTCCAACATCTCACCATTTGCTACTGTGTAGTAGGCCCCGCTCCCGGGTAAGGCCCGCAATAAGCAGCAGTTGCTTTTTAATTTCCCGCAAATCTGAGAAATCGCTGTTTATGGACAAGACAGGCGCCACTGCCGCCGTCACAGCCACCGGGACTACGGAGGTACTCGCAGCCATTTTCCCGACTCGGGCCACTCCAGCCAATCATCGGCGATAATACTGGCTGCCCCTCTGCACCAAAAATATCTGCCTCTCATTGGCCGGCTCTTGCTCCGGAAAACCAATCATAGGTCTTATTTCTGAAACGTCACGAAGAGGCGGGGGAAAAGAAACAACTACACCCCCAAATGGCCAAGAGCTACTGAGGCGGGAAAATTAGAAAATAGGCGGGGCGAGGGAGAAGCCACGACCTCTGGGCGGGGCGGGGAAGAAGGGAATGAGTGACTGCGAAAAGTAAACTGGGAAGCTAGGGGTGGGAGTAAGGGCAAGAAAGGGTGGAGAAGGGAAAGTGCCTTTCACTTTAGGGGTGATGTGATTGGATGAAAAATAGAAAGGGTGTAGTTTCAGGGCCGACTCTGTACCAGATAATGACAAAGTGATGTATATGCTAGGAAAGATGCATGGTAGCCTCTGGATTCTTCCTTAAAATAGGAGGATGTATCGCCCCATGTGGAGGATTTTTCCTCTTTGTCTACCCTTTCTTGCCCCGGGTAGCCCGGGGAGGTGGGGGTGAGAGCATTGTTCTATTATATTTATTTAACAATAATTGTTAACATTTCACATTTATTGAGGGCTTATCCTACAACAGGTTCTGCCCTTTTACAACTATAATCTGGTTTAATCCTAAAAACAGCACTATGATATTCGTATCATCCCAATTTTATAGAAAGAAAAACAGAAGCTCGGCCAGGCGCAGTGGCTCAAGCCTGTAATCCAACACTGTGGGAGGCCGAGGCGGGCGGATCACGAGGTCAGGAGATCGAGACCATCCTGGCCAACACGGTGAAACCCCGTCTCTACTAAAAATACACAAAAATTAGCCGGGCGTGGTGGCACGCGTCTGTAGTCCCAGCTACTCGGCAGGCTGAGGCAGGAGAATCGCTTGAACCTGGGAGGCGGAGGTTGCAGTGAGCCGAGATCGTGCCATTGCACTCCAGCCTGGGCGACAGAGCGAGACTCCGTCAAAAAAAAAAAAAAAAAAAACGGAAGCTCAGAGAAGTTCTATCACTCTTCCAAGGAGAGAGTCTAGACTATAAACCAGATTTTACTCCAAAGCCCAATGTTCTTAAACATTACCTGAACATTTTCGGCGTTTTTTGGTTTTTATCCTTTCATAGTAATATACTATCTTACCAACCCTCGGGCATTTTTTTGAAACCATTTTGTCATTCCCTGGGTGTTATATAGAAGTTATCTATTTTTAAATTGTCATTTTATTATTTTATTTATTTTAAGAAAGGGTCTCGGCCGGGTGCGGTGGCTCACGCCGGTAATCCCAGCACTTTGCGAGGCCGAGGCGGGCGTATCACGAGGTTAGGAGATCGAGACCATCCTGGCTAACACGGTGAAACCCCCGTCTCTACTAAAAATACGAAAAAAAAATTAGCCGGGCGTGGTGGCAGGCACCTGTAATCCCAGCTACTCGGGAAGCTGAGACAGGAGAATGGCGTGAACCTGGGAGGCGGAGCTTGCAGTGAGCAGAGATCGCGCCACTGCATTCCAGCCTGGGCGACAGAGCGAGACTCTGTCTCAAAAAAAAAAAAAAAAAGAGAGAAGGTCTCGCTCTGTCATCCAGGCTGGAGTGGCCGCGGCCCGATCAAGGCTCACTGCATCCTCAAACTCCTGGGCTCCAGTGATCCTGCCGCCTCAGCCTCCAAAGTAGCTGGGACCACAGGTGTGTGTCACGACACCCAGCTAATTTTTTTTGTAAATTTCGTAGGGACAGAATCTCCCTATGTTGCCCAGGCTGGTCTCAAACTCCTGGGCTTAAGTGATCCTCCCGCCTTGCCCTCCCAAAGTGCTGGGATTACAGGCATAAGCCACCATGCCCAGCCCATTTTACCCCTTAAAAAAATCAATTTGCGGGCCTATATGCTCAGTGCTTTGGGAGGCTGAGGCGGGAGGATCATTTGAGCCCAGCTGTTGAAGACCAGCCTGGGCAACATACCAAGACCTCCCTATCACTACTAATATAAAAATTAAAAATTAAAAAAATATATATCCAGGCATGGTGGTGCATGCCTGTCATCCTAGCTACTCGGGAGGCTGAGGTGGGAGGATCACTTGAGTCCAGGAGTTTGAGGTTGCAGTGAGCTATGATTGCACCACTGCACTCCAGCCTGGATGCAGAGACTGTATCTCAAAAAAAAAAAGAAGAAGAAGAAGTAATGTCAATGGCGAAAACTTGAAGAATACATTAACTATAAAGAAAAATATGGGGGGTGGGTGTGGTGGCTCACGCTTGTAATCCCAGCACTTTGGGAGGCTGAGGCGGGTGGATCACGAGATCAGGAGATCGAGACCATCCTGGCTAACACAATGAAACCCCGTCTGTACTAAAAATACAAAAAAATTAGCCAGGCTTGGTGGCGGGCACCTGTAGTCCCAGCTACCAGGGAGGCTGAGGCAGGAGAACGTGTGAAGCCGGGAGGCGGAGCTTGCAGTGAGCCAAGATCGCACCACTGCACTCCAGCCTGGGTGACAGAGCGAGACTCGGTCTCAAAAAAAAAAAAAAGAAAAGAAAAATATGGGCCAAGCGCAGTGGCTCATGCCTGTAATACCAACAAGGCCGAGATGGGTGGATCACCTCAGGTCAGTAGATGGAGACCAGCCTGACCAAGGTGGTGAAACCCCATCTCTACTAAAACTACAAAAATTAGCTGCGTGTGGTATTATGCACCTGTAGTCCCAGCTACTCCGGAGGCTGAGGCAGGAGAATCACTTGAACCCAGGAGGTAGAGGTTGCAGTAAGCCAAGATCGTGCCACTGCACTCCAGCCTGGACAACAAGAGTGAAACTCTGTCTCAAAAATAATTAATTAATTAATTTTTTTAAAAAAGAAAAATATGTAGAACACTAACTCCCACCCAAAGGAAATCACTGGTTTCTGTGTTTCTCCATCCATCTGTGTACATAGCTTCATACTGCAGTGCTGCCCGCATTTGTCATTTGATAATTCACTCTAAGTATTTTCCCAAGTTAATATTCTTCTAAATCACGATACTTAATAACTGCATGATAATCCATTATATGAATGTACCATAAATTGGCCGGGCACAGTGGCTCATGCCTGTAATCCCAGCACTTTGGGAGCCTGAGGCAGGCAGATCACCTGAGGTCAGGAGTTTGAGACTTGCCTGGCTAACGTGGAGAAACCCCCATCTCTACCAAAAATACAAAAATTAGCTGAGCATGGCGGTGTGCCTGTAATCCCAGCTACTCAGGAGGCTGAGGCAGAATTGCTTGAGCCCAGGAAACAGAGCTTGCAGTGAGCTGAGATCGTGCCACTGCACTCCAGCCTGGGCGACAGAGCAAGACTGTCTCAAAATAAAACAAAACAAAAAACCATAATATTTAAAGCATGTAATACTCAACTGAATAGAACTAGCACTCGGTCACTCTAGACTCATGAGATCCTCCTGCCTCAGCATCTCAAGTAGCTGGGATTACAGGCAGGCACAAACAAGCCTGGCTAATTTTCTTTACTTTAGTGATTAGGGTCTCACTATGTTGCCCAGGCTGGTCTGGAACATCTGGCCTCAAGTGATCCTTCTGCCTCAGCCTCTAGAGTAGCTGGGATTACAAGTGTGAGCCACTGGCCTGGTCAAGTTCACCCTTTTGATACATACAATTCAATGGTTTTTAGTATATTAATATAATTACGCAATTATCAACCACTATCCTATTCCAGAACATTTTCATCACCTGAGAAACACCATATCTGTTACCAGTCACTTTCCATTCTCCCCTCCCTCCAGCCCCTGACAATATTTTCTGTTGGTACCATTGTTTTCTATAGTCTCCTAAGATTTCTTGCCCTGCTAGATAAGATTTTTGATTAGATAAATGCAACTCACAGATATGTTGAAGAGTACTTTAAGGAAAATTTACAGGATTCTCATTTGCAAGCTCCTCCTTATGTAGTATTTCAACATCAGGGTTTCTTATGCTTGGGGTCTTTAACCATTATCCATTGCAGGTAATTTTTTTTGGCAAATATTTATAGTAGCTTTATTCATAATCACCAATAATTGTAAACAACCCAATTTTTTTTTTTTTGAGACAGAGTTTCGCTCTTGTTGCCCAGGCTGGAGTGCAATGGTGCAATCTCGGCTCACTGCAACCTCTACCTCCCAGGTTGAAGTGATTCTCCTGCTTCAGCCTCCCGAGTAGCTGGGATTACAGGCATGTGCCACTGTGCCTGGCTAATTTGGTATTTTTAGCAGAGACAGGGGTTTCACCATGGTGGTCAGGCTGGTCTTGAACTCCTGACCTCAAGTGTTCTACCTGCCTTGGCCTCCCAAAGTGCTGGGATTATAGGTGTGAGCCACTGTGCCCAGCCCCCAAATATCTTTTAATGGGTAAATCTTAGGATAATCAGTGATACATTGATACACTGGAGTACTAGTCAATAATGCTACTAATAATTTTTTTTTTCGAGACGGAGTTTCACTCTTGTTGCCCATGCTGGAGTGCAATGGCACAATTTCGGCTCACTGCAACCTCTGCCTCCCCAGTTCAAGCGATTCTCCTGCTTCAGCCTCCTGAGTAGCTGGGATTACAGGTGCAAGCCATCACACCCAGCTTAGTTTTTGTATTTTTTTAATAGAGACAGGTTTTCACCATGTTGGTGTGAGCCACCACGCCTGCCACTAATAATAAATTTTTAATATGTATGTGACTTAGAAAATCAAGTCAGGCCGGGTGCGGTGGCTCACACCTGTAATCCCAGCACTTTGGGAGGCCAAGGTGGGTGGATCACGAGGTTGGGAGATTGAGACCATCCTGGCTAACATGGTGAAACCCCGTCTCTACTAAAAATACAGAAAAATTAGCTGGGCATGGTGGCGGGCGTCTGTAGTCCCAGCTACTGAGGAGGCTGAGGCCGGAGAATGGCGTGAACCCAGGAGGCGGAGCTTGCAGTGAGCCGAATCGTGCCACTGCACTCCAGCCTGGGCGACGGATCGAGACCCCGTGTCAAAAAAAAAAAAAAAAAAAGAAAGAAAATCAAGTCAAAATTACCACAGAGACCTCCCATGTTCAGCTGAGTAATAAACTGTTTCATGCTTGTCTAATCATCAGGAACTGCATCACAGACTCATTCCCTCAAGATTTAAACTGTCCCTTTTTTCAGGAGGAAAATACTTAAATAATTATCTTATGTATTAAATGTTTAAAAAGTGAAAGCCGGCTGGGCACAGTGGCTCACGCCTGTAATCCCAGCACTTTGGGAGGCCGAAGCAGGTGGATCACAAGGTCAAGAGATCAAGTCCATCCTGGCCAACATGGTGAAACTCCGTCTCTACTAAAAATACAAAAATTAGCTGGGTGTGGTGGTGCACACCTGTAGTCCCAGCTACTCGGAAGGCTGAGGCAGGAGAATCACTTGAACCTGGGAGGCGGAGGTTGCAGTGAGCCAAGATCGCGCCACTGCACTCCAGCTTGGGCAATAGAGTGAGGCTTTATCTCAAAAAAAAAAAAAAAAAAAAGTGAAAGCCATAATTACCAACTTTAATGATGTAGATCCCTCAACACCTTTGTAAACCCTTGAACTCTACTTCCTTGACCTTCCAGCACCACCAGTCTCGCCTAATTCAAAGGTTTTTCATTTCCAAGCCGACATTAATTATCTTTTTGCCTTTCTTCTCTCTTTGTAGAGATACAATGGTGATATTAGTAATGCCGAGACCAGCTTGGCTGGGGAGACCCTAACCCAGTGGTGCTAGAGGAATTAAAGACACACACACAGAAATATAAAGGTGTGAAGTGGGAAATCAGGGGTCTCACAGCCTTCAGAGCTGAAAACCCCGAACAGAGATTTACCCATGTATTTATTAACAGCAAACCAGTCATTAGGATTGTTTCTATAGATATTAAATTAACTAAAAGGGAAACGAAGGGATGGGCCGAATTAAAGGAATAGCTTGGGCTAGTTAACTGCAGCAGGAGAATGTCTTTAAGGCACAGATCACTCATGCTATTGTTTGTGGCTTAAGAATGCCTTTAAGCGGTTTTCCGCCCTGGGCGGGCCAGGTGTTCCTTGACCACATTCCCGTAAACCCACAACCTTCCAGCGTGGGCGTTAGGGCCATTATGAACATGTCACAGTGCTGCAGAGATTTTGTTTATGGCCAGTTTTGGGGCCAGTTTATGGCCAGATTTTGGGGGGCCTATTCCCAACAAGTAAGAGTTCTTTATTGGGAAAGAACAGAGTGCAGAGCTAGAGAATGTGAGCTCTGAGCCACACCACCTAAAGGCAAACTCTAACTCCACCATTATCAGCTTGTGACCTTGGGAAAGTCATTTATTGTATTAGGTTGGTGCAAAAGTAATTGCGGTTTTTGCCATCACTTTTTTTTTTTTTTTTTCGTTTGAGACGGGGTCTTACTCTTGTTGCCCAGGCTGGAGTACAGTGGTATGATCTCTACTCACTGCAACCTCCGACTCCCGGGTTCAAGCTTCTCCTGCCTCAGCCTCCTGAGTAGCTGGGATTACAGGCACCCACCACCACACCCAGCTAATTTTTGTACTTTTAGTAGAGATGGGGTTTTGCCATGTTGGCCAGGCTGGTCTCGAACTCCTGACCTCAGGTGATCTGCCTGTCTTGGACTCCCAAAGTGTTGGGATTATACGCGTGAGCTACCCCGCGCGGCCTGCCATCACATTTAATGGCAAAAACCACGACTACTTTTGCATCAGCCTAATATGTTCAGCTTATTCATTGATAAAATGAGGACCATAACAATAATTCCTGTTATTCAGGTGGGGTGAGAATTGAATGAGATAATCCATGTAATGTATTTTGAACAATTTTTAACACATAGTAAGCACTGGATACATGTAAGCCATTCTTGAACACTAACTCCCTGCTAGGACTTTATGTATCTGAGCACCAATCCTCTTGACAAGCCTGCAAGGCAGGTTATCATTGTCCCTATTTTAGAGAGTAGAAAACAGACTCAGGCAACTTAACTGAGGTGACCTCAAGTTCTGTACAGCTACAGCCCATATTCTTCCACTGTGTTTTCATAATGTTAAAAAAAATTCTTATTTATGTGTTTCACTATTTACAAATCATTTTCAAATGTTATATTGTTAAATCCTGTGAAGTAGGCATTATGCCCTTTTTCAGACAAGATTGGGCGCGCTCAGGGTGGTATGGCCATAGACATTATGTTCTTTTTCAAAGAGCAATAATTCAGGCAGGTGTGGTGTCTCACGCCTGTAATCCCAGCACTTTGGGAAGCCAAGCCAGGAGGATCGCTTGAGTCCAGGAGTTTGAGACCAGCTTGGGCAACATGATGAAACCCTGTCTCTACAAAAAATTCAAAAGTTAGCTGGGCATGGGGGCGCACTCCTGTAGTACCAGCTACTCAGGAGGCTGAGGTGGGAGGATTCCTTGAGCCTGGGAAGTCAAGAGGCTGCAGTGAACCAAGATCACGCCACTGCACTCCAGCCTGGGCGACAGAGTGAGACCTTGTCTCACAAAAAAAAAAAAAAAAAGAATTCAGTACCTATTTTATAGAGTTGCTATGACAATTGGAGATATGTACACTTAGTAGGTACTATTTCTATAAGGAAACAGACAGCATGGTTTATGGGTCACCCATCCATTTAGAGGTAAGTAAACCACCTAGAAGCAGCCCAGGGTTGCAATCCACAAGAGCTGAAACCTGTCACGATCTAAATACACCTGCAAAAATCTCCCACTCCCTCTCCTCACTGGGCCTTAGTTTTCCCCTTGCAAGATGACAGAGCTAAGCAAGATGACTTCCAGGATTCCTTCTACCTCTGATAAGCTCCAAGTGAAGACTAGAGCTCAGATTAGAAGGGAGAGGGCTGGGCGCGGTGGCTTACACCTGTAATCCCAGCACTTTGGGAGGTGAGGAGGGCAGATCATGAGGTCAGGAGTTTGAGACCAGCCTGGCCAACATGGTGAAACTCTGTCTCTACTAAAGATACAAAAAATTAGCCAGGCATGGTGGAGGGTGCCTGTAATCCCAGCTACTCGGGAGGCTGAGGCAGAAGAATCGCTTGAACCCAGGAGGCAGAGGTTGCAGTGAGCTGAGATTGTGCCATTGCACTCCAGCCTGGGCGACACGGTGAGACTCTGCCTCAAAAAAAAAAAAAAGTGAGAAGGCAGAGAGTGACTTCCTTGTTTTTGGTTTATTAATAATAAATACAGGCCGGGCATGATGGCTCATGCCTGTAATCCTAGCACTTTGGGATGTCTAGGCAAGTGGATCACTTGAGCCCAGGAGTTTGAGACCAGCCTAGGCAACATGGCGAAACCCTGTATCTACCAAAAACACAAAGATTGGCCAGTCTCATAACCCAGTCTCTAAATAAATAGATTAAAAAAATTTTTTAATTAAAAAAATTTTAATAAAAAACAATAAATACATCAAAAGGCAGTGATGTAATGAAGAATTAAGAAGTCACTGTTGGCCAGGCACCATGACTCCTACCTTGGGAGGCCAAGGTGGGTGGACTGCTTGAACTCAAGAGTTCATGACCAGCCTGGACAATGTGGCAAAACCCCATCTCTACAAAAAAATACAAAACTTAGCCAGGTGTGGTGGCGTGCTCCTATAATCCTAGCTACTCAAAAGGCTGAGGCAGGAGAATCTCTTGAGCTCAAGAGGTCAAGGCTGCAGTGAGCTGAAATTGCACCACTGCACACCAGCCTGGCTGACTGATTGAGACTCTATCTCAAAATAATAAAGAATAAGAAGGGGCTGGGCGTGGTGGCTCATGCCTGTAATCCCAACACTTTGGGAGGCCGAGGCTGGTGGATCGTGAGATCAGGAGATCAAGACCATCCTGGCCAACATGGTGAAACCCCATCTCTACTAAAAATACAAAAATTAGCTGAGCATGGTGGCGCATGCCTATAATCCCAGCTACTCTGGAGGCTGAGGTAGGAGAATCCCTTGAACCAGGGAGTTGAAGGTTGCAGTGAGCCGAGATCGCACCACAGCAGTCTAGCCTGGTGACAGAGCGAGACTCCGTCTCAAAAAAAGAAAAAAAAAAAAAAAGAATAAGAAAGAAAGCACTTCGAATCCCAGCATGTTGGGAAGCCGAGGCGGGTGGATCACGAGGTCAGGAGTTTGAGACTGGCCTGGCCAAGATGGTGAAACTCGTATCTACTGAAAATATTAAAATTAGCTGGGCATGGTAGCGGGCGCCTGTAATTCCGGCTACTCGGGGGGCTGAGGCAGGAGAATCACTTGAGTCCAGTGGGGTGGAGGCTGCAGTGAGCTCAGATCGCGCCACTGCACTCCAGCCTGGGCAACAGAGTGAGACTCTGTCTCAAAAAAAAAAAAAAAAAGACAAAATTATATGAAAATGAAAGCCCCTCCCCCTCCCCCTCCCCCTCCCCCTCTCCTTCTTTTTTCGGTCTCCCTCTGTTGCCGAAGCTGGACTGTACTGCCGTGATCTCGGCTCGCTGCAACCTCTCTGCCTCGGGCTCCTGTGACTCTCCTGCCTCGGCCTGCCGAGTGCCTGGGATTGCAGGCACGCGCCGCCACGCCTGAATGGTTTTTGTATTTTTGGTGGAGACAGGGTTTTGCCGTGTTGACCGGGCTGGTCTCCAGCTCCTGGCCTCCAGTGATCTGCCTGCCTCGGCCTCCCGAGGTGCTGGGATTGCAGACGGAGTCTTGCTCACTCATTGCTCAATGGTGCTCAGGCTGGAGTGCAGTGGCGTGATCTCGGCTCCCTACAACCTCCACCTACCAGCCTCCTGCCTTGGCCTCTTAAAGTGCTAAGATTACAGCCTCTGCCCCGCCGCCACCCCGTCTAGGAAGTGAGGAGTGTCTCTGCCTGGCCGCCCATCATCTGGGATGTGAGGAGCCCCTCTGCCTGGCTGCCCCGACTGGGAAGTAAGGAGTGCCTCTGCCCGGCCGCCATCCCATGTAGGAAGTGAGGAACGTCTCTGCCCGGCTGCCCATCTTCTGGGATGTGAGGAGCGCCTCTGCCCGGCTGCCCCATCTGGGAAGTGAGGAGCGCCTCTGCCTGGCCGCCACCCCGTCTGGGAGGAAGTGAGGAGCGCCTCTGCCCGGCCGCCACCCCGTATGGGAAGTGAGGAGCGCCTCTGCCTGGCCACCCTGTCTGGGAGGTGAGGAGTGCCTCTGCCCGGCCGCCACCCCGTCTGGGAGGAAGTGAGGAGCACCTCTGCCCGGCTGCCCCGTCTGGGAGATGAGCACCTCTGGCCGGCCGCCCCATCTGGGAAGTGAGGAGCGCCTCTGCCGGCCGCCACCCCGTATGGGAAGTGAGGAGCGCCTCTGCCTGGCCACCCCATCTGGGAGGAAGAGAGGAGCACCTCTGCCCGGCCGCCCCGTCTGGGAAGTGAGGAGCGCCTCTGCCTGGCCACCCCATCTGGGAAGTGAGGAGTGCCTCTGCCTGGCCGCCACCCTGTCTGGGAAGTGAGGAGCGCCTCTGCCCAGCCGCCCCGTCTGGGAGGAGAGGAGCGCCTCTGCCTGGCCGCCGCCCCATCTGGGAAGTGAGGAGCGCCTCTGCCCGGCAACCCCGTCTGGGAGGTGAGGAGCGCCTCTGCCCGGCCGCCCTGTCTGGGAGGTGTACCCAACAGCCCCGAAGAGACAGCGACCATTGGGAGCGGGCCATGAGGACGATGGCGGTTTTGTTGAAAAGAAGTGGGGGAAGTGTGGGGAAAGGAAGGAGAGATCAGATTGTTGCTGTGTCTGTGTAGAAAGAGGTGGGCATAGCAGACTCCATTTTGTTCTGACTAGGAGAAATTCTTCTGCCTTGGGATGCTGTTGATCTATGGCCTTTCCCCCAGCCCCCTGCTCTCTGAAACATGTGCTGTGTCAACTCAGGGTTAAATGGATTAAGGGCGGTGCAAGATGTGCTTTGTTAAACAGATGCTTGAAGGCAGGATGCTCTTTAAGAGTCATCACCACTCCCTAATCTCAAGTACCCAGGGGCACAAACACTGCAGAAGGCCGCAGGGACCTCTGCCTAGGAAAACCAGAGACCTTTGTTCATGTGTTTATCTCCTGACCTTCTCTCCACTATTATCCTATGACCCTGCCATATCCCCCTCTCCGAGAAACACCCAAGAATCATCAATAAATACTTCATTAAAAAAAAAAAAAAAAAGAAAGAAAGCACTTCAAGCTTCTAAATACCACTCCCAAGTTTGTCATACATGACAACTTCGAGAACAACTTTATCCAGTTACGTGCTGCCCCACCCCACTGAATGTTCTCCAGCATTCCTTGGGGAATGTAGTCTGGTCAAGGCTGATCCTCACCTAAAGTCCTTCCTGGAAAAAACTCAATTGCCTTTTTCTCCTGTGATCCCAGCTTTGTCCGACAGATGGAACCATTCCCTCCCTCCCCGCTCTTCAAGGGCTTGACTAGAAAAGGTGTTTGCTCAAGAGCGATGTGGGACCAGACACCAGAGACCAAAGTAGGGAGAGGCTACTACCGGGAAGAACTTACTAAATCTAAGCCCGATGAGAACTGAAAGAGCAGTCGGTTCCCAGCAAGGTTTCTTGACTTAGGCATTATTGACATTTTGAGCTGGTTAATTATTTGTTGGAGGTGGCAGTGGGTAGAAAGGAGGTGGGTGCTGTCCATGTATTCATTTAACTATAATTTATCTAGTTGTTACTATGTGCCAAGCTCTGGGAATAGACTGTTGAATGAAACAGTCAATTCCTGCACTCAGACATGTTTTTCTAGTGGGGGAGAAAGACAATAAACAATCATACAAAGAATTATGTAACAACAGTTACCGTAAGTGCAGTGAAGGAAAAGCTTAAGAAGCTATGATAGGAGGCCTGTGCTAGGCTGTGGGCAAAGATGGCCACAAGTCCTCCATCCCTGGATATGTGCCCCTTTGCAATATGACTTTGCATCAAGTGGTGAGTCTATGTCCCTGCCTTTGAATCTGTGTTAGCCCTGTGACTTGCTTTAACCAATAGAAAGCAGTGAAAGGGATGTTCTGTGACTTCTGAACCTCAGTTTCAATGGACCTTGCAACTTTAACTCTTGCCCTCTTGCTGCCCTGAAGGAACCAGGTTAGCCTCTTAGCTGTCCCAGATATTCCAGCTGTCCCAGTGGTTCCCACCATTCCGGCTGAGGCTTCAGATAGATGAGTGAGGCTATGCAGGACCAGCCAGCACCCAGTCAACCTGACAACTGACTGCAGCTGTAGAGGTGACCCCAGGCAAGACTGAACCCAGTCAGAATTGCAGAAAAATGAGCAAATACATGGTTGGGGGTTATTATGCAGTGATAGACAACCAATACAAGGCCCTAACCTGGTCTAGGGCTAGAGGAGTGGATCAGAGGAGGCTTCCTTGAAGAAATTAATCCAGCTGAGACCTGGAGATAGACCTAGAGTCAGCCCGGTAGAGCACAGGTGAAGAGCATTCAGGCAGCAGAGACAGCAGGTCAAGAACTATATGTATCTGAGGACCTAAGCAGGGAACAGGCAACACCAGATGGTCTGAAGAGAAGAGAGCCCAGCAGTATAGACAATGACCAATGAGTGGAGTGCTGTACTTAACCCATCTCCCACCTCCATTCCCAAACTGACTTTTAGTTTTTGTTTTTTTATTACATTCTGGATACATCCATGGGTCGTGTCAAGCATGTACATTTCATCTACTACGTATGTTGAAAAATTAAAAAGTTGTAAATACCTGTGGACATTAACCTGCCTCCTAGAAGCTAGGAAAAGGTTGAGTCACAGTCTTTTGGGGATGAACAATATGAAGATGACAAGGCAGGCTGAGCACGAGGAAAAAAATGTATTTTTAATAGTTGTGATGACCATCAAAGCTATTATGACCCCATCTTCACTGATATAAGCTCATATTTAAATGGAAATTTACTTGAAAAGCCCTTTCTTTGCATAATGGAAAGGCAGGCTTGTCCAATTCCATCTCCCCAAGGTAATGGCCCTAGGATGTAATGGGAGGCCTCACTGCCAGCTCTGCTCATCAGGGGCTCTCAGCCTGTGTAGCCCAGCTTTGGTAACCCCCCTTCCCAGTGTCCTTTATCCCTATTACTCAGTAAAGTTCCCCTAAGGATGCCTCACCTCCAAGGTTACTGCTGAGAACCTTTAGAAAGAGGGAGAATTGATGGGGCTGACATCACTGTGTTGCTCGGCTTCTTCGTCTGTCCGGGGAAGATGATCCAGTGGGGGCTCCCCTGCAGGGCAATAGGCTGAGCCTGATCTCAGCAGGCTTCCCATCAAGCAGGCCAGAATGCTCATTTCCCCAGAACAGTCACATAACCCTGCACCCAGGCCATCCCTCTGCTCCAGAAGCTGAGGAAGGAGGGCAGCCTGGACCCCAGCTGAGCTGACTGCCTTAGCTCCATCCTTATTCCACCGGGGACGAGGATCCTGCTGCTAGCTGATACCTAAGAGGGAGATGTTTACATTTTTTAAAGTTTATCTCTTTTTGGCTGGGTGCGGTGGCTCACACCTGTAATCCCAGCACTTTGAGAGGCCGAGGCAGGTGGATCACCTGAGGTTGGGAGTTCGAGACCAGCCTGACCAACATGGAGAAACCCTGTCTCTACTAAAAATACAAAATTAGCCGGGCGTGGTGGAGCATGCCTGTAATTCCAGCTACTCGGGAGGCTAAGGCAGGAGAATCGCTTGAACCCAGGGAAGCAGGGATTGCAGTGAGCCGAGATTGCGCCATTGCACTCTAGCCTGGGCAACAAGAGTGAAATTCCATATCCAAAAAAAAAAATTATCTCTTTTTAAAAATATTTATTTATTTATTTATTTAAGATAATATCTCACTCTGTTGCCCAGACTGGAGTGCAGTAGTTGATCTTGGCTCACTGAAACCTTGATCTCCTGGACTCAAGTAGTCCTCCTACCTCAGCCTTTGGAGTAGCTGGGACTACAGGCGTGTGCCACCAAGCCTAGCTCATTTTTTGAGAATCAGGGTCTCACTATGTTTTCCAGGCTAGTCTTGAACTCCTGGGCTCCAGGTAAAGAGCGTTCTTGGGTCTGAGCTGCACTTTCTACACTTGTGGACCTGGGGAAGTAAGAAAGCTGTGCTGTTTTCTCAGGGAGGGCACACAAAGAGTGGCCACTGTTAAAATTGCTTTTGCAAAAATTATGATAGTGAGAGAAATCTGACGTAGAAAACTTATGACAGTGGAAGAAATCTGAAGTAACTGACTCCATCTTGCTTCTAACATCCAAGCTGCCCTTGTTTATTCCTGGGCACAGGCCAAGGTAACTATGGGAAGTATAGCTTAACCTTAAAGCAAGGATGATAATAGCGCTTTCCCAAAACCACCTTCTCCTTGTTTGGGACTGAAACCACCCTGTAAAACTAAAAAAGACCACAAGATTAGGATTATGAGAGCAGCCTAAATTCTACTAAGATCTGTGCATAGTTAAATGATAACTAGTCATTGTTTACTGCTCAGGAGTCAGAGGTGGTCTGAAAATGTATAACTTTCCTAATTGCCCCTATAGATAACACTGCTATTGTAGAACCTAAGATTGGTCTTTTGAGATGTTTTTCAGACTTTTGCATTCTGGTGACCAACTGACTCCACTTGGACCTGTGACTCACGACTCAACTAGTCCCATGGCCCCCATCCAGAGACAGACTCAGTGCACAAGGACTGTTTTCCTCACCCATATCATTTCATCCCCAACCAATCAGCATTCCCCATTCCCTAGCCCCTTGCCTGCCAAACTATCCTTGAAAAATTCTAGCCTCAGCCAGGTGCAGTGGCTCACGCCTGTAATCCCAGCACTTTGGGAGGCCAAGGCAGGTGGATCACCTGAGGTCAGGAGTTTGAGACCAGCTTGGCCAACATGGCAAAACCCCATCTCTACTAAAAATACCAAAAATTAGCCAGGCGTGGTGGCGGGTACATGTAATCCCAGCTACTCCGGAGGCTGAGTCACGAGAATCACTTAAACCCGGGAGGCAGAGGTTGCAGTGAGGTGAGATCGTGCCATTGCACTCCAGCCTGGGCAACAAAAGTGAAACTCCGTCTCAAAAAAAAAAAAAAAAAAAGCAAGAAAGCAAGCAAGAAAGAAAGATTTTAGCCTCCAAATTTCAAGCAGGCTGATTTGAGTGATAAACTCCCTTTCTACCACTTGGCTAGCCCTGTGACCATTAAACTCTTTCTCTACTGTAATACCACTGTTTCAGTGAATTGGTTTCGTCTATGCAGCAGGCAAGAAGAACCCACTGGGTGATTACACTGTGGCCCCCAGAAGCAACAGGCTGTTAGAAAGTCCTCTGTCATCTTTCTCAGGGGGAAGAAATTATGCACTGAGCTCACAGGAGGGAATATGCTGAGAGTGGAGATTGTTCCATCCAAGTTTTAAAGGGGAACCTAGAGGTTCCTGAGAAAATAAACAAAATAAAATAGAGGAAGTAATAGGTTACTTTGAAGTGGTTCCAGTGGGTGCCCACTGCTATAGCAATGATTAGGCACATGGGCCTTGGAGTCCAGTAGACCTGGGTTTGAGGGCCACTCTGGCACCTGCTTCTTTGTGTGACCTTTCACAAGCCATTTAAATTCTCAAAGTCTCCATTTCTTCACCTGTAAAATGGAGATAATCACACTATTTTGTTGCAAAGATCAAATGATACTATGCACATAAAGCATTTAGCCTAATACCAGGAACTCAGGCAATGTTAAAAAAAATAGTATTATTAGTAATAAAACTGGGTTAAGAGTAAACTGTCAGAAATGTTCTATATCTTGTCAGAGCACAGTGGCCCACACCTGTAATCTGAAAGCTTTGGGAGGCTGAGGTAAAAGTGTCACTTGGCCAGGCGCGGTGGTTCACGCCTGTAATCCCAGCACTTTGGGAGGCTGAGGCAGATGGATCACTTGAGGTCAGGAATTCAAGACCAGGCTGGCCAACATGGTGAAACCCCATCTCCACTAAAAATACAAAAATTAGCCAGGTGCGGTGGTGCATGCCTGTAATCCCGGCTACTTGGGAGGCTGAGGCAGGAGAATCGCTTGAACCTGGGAGGCAGAGGTTGCAGTGGGCTGAGACGGTGTCATTGCACTCTAGCCTGAGCAAGAGAGCGAGACTCTGCCTCAAAAAAAAAAAAAAAAAAAAAGTATCACTTCAGGCCAGGAGTTTGAAACCACCCGGGGAACACAGAGAGACCCAGTCTCTACAAAAAATTTAAAAATTAGCTGGGTGTGGTGGTACATGCCTGTAGTCCCATCTACTCAGGAAGCTGAGGCGGGAGGATCACTTGATCCCAGGAGTTTGAGGTTGCAGTGAGCTGTGATTGAGCTATTGCCCTCCAGCCTGGGTGACAGAGGGAGACCCTGTATCTTTTTTTTTTTTTTTTTTTTTTGAGACGAAGTTTTGCTCTTGTTGCCCAGGCTGGAGTGCAATGGTGCGATCTTGGCTCACTGCAACCTCCGCCTCCCGGGTTCAAGCAATTCTCCTGCCTCAGCCTCCTGAGTAGCTGGGATTACAGGCGTGCGCCGCCACGCCTGGCTTATTTTTTGTACTTTTAGTAGAGACAGGGTTTCACTATGTTGGCCAGGCTGGTCTCCAACTCCTGACCTCAGGTGATCCACCTGCCTCAGCCTCCTAAAGTGCTGGGATTACAGGCGTGAGCCACCGTGGCTGGCCTTGACCCTGTCTCTTAAAAAAAAAAAAAAAAAAAAAAAAGGAAAATGTTCTATATCTTGATTTGGGTGATTATATGGGTGTGCATATGTAAAAAAAAAATTGAAGTATACATGTAAGATCACTGTACTTTTCACATCTTACTATATGTATCTTACACCTTGACCAAAAAAAAAAAAAGATAAAATTAAGCTCTTTTATTGTGTGTGTGTGTGTGTGTTTGTTTGCTTGTTTGTTTGTTTGTTTGTTTTGAGATAGAATCTTGCTCTGTGGCCCAGACTGGAGTGCAGTGGCATGATCTTGGCTCACTGCAGCCTCTGCCTCTTGGGTTCAAGTGATTCTCGTGACTCAGCCATCCAAGTACCTGGAATTACAGGCGCCCAGCTATTTTTTGTATTTTTAATAGAGATGGGGTTTCACCATGTTGCCCAGGCTGGTCTTTAACTCCTGGCCTCAGGTAAGCCATCGCCTTGGCCTTCCAAAGTGCTGGGACTACAGGTGTGAGCCACCACGCTCAGACAAAAGGAAGCCCTTGTAAGCCAGTGTTGGTAAAGTGAAAGAGTTCAAATAAAAAAAAAAAATGCAGCCTAAAATATAGGGGAAAAAATGTATAAATGAATTGTAAAAGTTTATTAGGCAGGTTTTTTTTTTTTTTTTTTTGAGGAGTTTCTCTCCGGTTGCCCAGGCTGGAGTGCAATGGCGTGATCTTGGCTCACTGCAACCTCCATCTCCTGGGTTCAAGTGATTCTCCTGCCTCAGCCTCCCCAGTAGCTGGGATTACAGGCGCCCGACACCACACCTGGCTAATTTTTATATTTTTAGTAGAGACAGGGTTTCACCACACTGGCCAGGCTGATCTTGAACTCCTGACCTCAAGTGATCCGCCTGTCTCAGCCTCCCAAAGTTCTGGGATTACAGACGTGAGCTACCGCATCCAGGCCCCTCTTTTTCCCTCCCTCCTGTTCTGCCCTCCAAGCTGAGGCTGGTCCCAGGCTGACCCAGGTCCTATAAACACATCTCCACAATACTGACCATGGCTTCCTGACCTTCCTGAGGGGTCAGTTAATGGCAGATGACCACCTCATCCATACTGCCCTAAGAAGAAAAATCATGAGTTCCCATTTATTTTTTATTTTTTAGAGACAGAGGCTCACTTTGTCATCCAGGCTGAAGTGCAGAGGTGCAATCATTGCTCACTGCAGCCTCCGATTCCTGGGCTCAAGCAAGCCTCCAGCCTCAGCATCCTAAGTAGCTGGAGTTCCCATTTATTGAGCAACATTAGGAATGTGTGTGCACGTGCAGGTAAGCACTAACTGCTTTACATGCCTGGTTTCTCTAACCCTTACAACAACACCAGGAGGGAGGGAAATATTATCTCCTCTTTTTCATACAATAGGAAACTGAGGATTTGAGAAGTTAACAACAACAGGCCAGATGCGGTGGCTCATGCCTATAATCTCAACACTTTGGGAGGCCAAGGGGGGGCAGATCACTTGAGGCCAGAAGTTCAAGACCAGCCTGGCCAACACGGTGAAACCTCGCCTCTACTAAAAATACAAAAATTAGCTGGGCTCGCTGACATGCACCTGTAATCCCAGCTACTCAGGAGGCTGAGGCAGGAGAATCACTTGAACCCGGGAGACGGAGGTTACAGTGAACCAAGATTGCGCCAGTGCACTCCAGCCTGGGCAACAGAGCGAGACTCTGTCTCAAAAAATAAAAAAAGAAAAAGTTAACAGCAATGGCACAAAGCCAGTGGGTGATCAAGCCAGGTTTATCCCTAAAACTTTGTTGTTTTAGCCAGCACATTTTCATTTAAATTAACACTTGGTAGTAAATGTTAATGTTCCAAGCTCATAGATGAAGAAACTGAGGCTCAGAGAAATTCAGCAGCTACCCTCAAATTAACCACACAGTTATTCCTTTGCCCCATTAACTCTCTGTTTACTGATCTTTCACATCCCTGTGGACTGCCTTCATGGAGCCTGTCATTTGCTGCCTCAGATAGGAGCTGACTGGGTAAATATCTGGGCCTCCCTATTTCCTATGGTACCTAGTGTGTGCCTGGCTGTGGACATGCTTAGTCAGAGCTTGCTAATTGAAACTAATCCCAGTGACTGCCAGAGCCTCTCCCCAGCCCCTGCCTCTGAAGGCCCCTTGGGCCCAAAGAAGTGTGATGACCTCAGATTGGGCCAAAGGCAATAACCAGAAGCTGCCAGCATCCAGCCTGGGGTGGCAGCCAGAAGCCCCTAGAGCAAGTCTGATTTAATCCCATAATGGAATGTCACTCAGATAAGGCTTTTATCAGCCCTTCCTAGGCTGTGGGAAAAAAGGATCATCCCAGAGTCATGGAGGGATGCTTTCCACTGTCCTGGGGCTTCCCAGAGGTCCCAGAAAGCATGACCCCACTGGAAGGTCTAGAATAAAGTGAAAGTATCAAGGGGCATTTGACCCAAATTTTCAGGACTAAGGTAACAGAAGCGGGAGGAGGAGCCTAGGGATTCCACACATTCAGGCAGAGAGGACATCAAACCCTAATAACACTTAAAATAATAACAGTAATAATGGCTATTATTTATTAGGCATTATGCTAAGCACTTGAATGCATTATCTGACAAAATGCCTGTAGAGCATGTGCCATTTATCAATCTTATTACAAAAGAGGAAATCAGACTCAGATAGGTAAGTTACCTGGCCAAGGTCACGCAATCGCTAAAGTGGGAGAGCCGGAATTTATACCTAAACCTGCCTCTTTCTACTGCCCTCCAGCCTTACCATGGTGCTGATTGCCGGTACGCAATTGCTATGGCTCGCACACTGCTCAACTCCTGAATCTTTGTTTGCCAGGACCTCACACGCTTCCCCTCTTCCTGGAAGAATTCCAGAAAGCTTTATGTAACCACAAGCTGCAGCCACCCCATCACCCCAAAAGGGAGGAAATAAAGGATAAAGCAAGGTGACCTGACCAATTAGGAGTAGAGGGGCCATCCACCCCACTCCTCCCAATTCCCAGGGGCAGCCACACCAAAGGCAAAGTGGAGTCTGGCCTTCTGCCAATTGCTTTCTCTTTCTCATTCCCCCTCCCCCAGCCCAAACCTCTCCTCCCTTACTTCTCATTTTTCCCTAGATCAACTTTTCTTTCCAGGCTCCCACCCCACTGGTCTTGTTCATTCTAAGTACCCACTGTTAGCAATAGTCTGGGAATTCACGTCCCTTGCCAGACAGGAACATATACAATGCAATATTAATAGTAATAACAGCTAACACTTACTGAGCACTTACTATGTGCCAGTCACTTTTCTTTCATCTTGAGCTGGAAAATGCAGGCAGAATGTACAGGAGCTTTTATGTCAATTACAACAAGACTAAGTCAGACAAGGGTAGGAATCTAATATTCCATGAGCTTTCTCTGCATTAGGCGCAGTACCCTCTCAGGAGGCAGAAGAGCTTAGTAACAAAGAACGTGGACTCTGGGCTCAGGCAGACTAGGATCTCCATTACGAACTAGCTGTGCCTTTATACACAAGCTAATTCTCTGAGTCTCAGTTTCTTCATCTATGAAATTTAAATAATAACAGTTCTTATCTCCTAGGGTTGATTAAAGAAATGATGTGTGTAAGGTGCTTAGCAGCTGGCGAGATGGCTCACGCCTATAATCTCAGCACTTTGGGAGGCCAAGGCGGGTGGATCACCTGAGGTCGGGAGTTCGAGACCAGCCTGACCAACATGGAGAAACCCTGTCTCTAATAAAAAAATACAAAATTAGCTGGGCGTGGTGGTGGGCACTTGTAGTCCCAGCTACTCAGGAGGCTGAGGCAGGAGAATGGCGTGAACCCGGGAGGCGGAGCTTGCAGTGAGCCAAGATGTGCCACTGCACTCCAGCCTGGGTGACAGAGCAAGACTCTGTCTCAAAAAATAAAATAAAATAAAATAAAAGATAAATAAATAAATAACTTTAGGGTGAAATAGCTAAATAATTCCAAACTTTATTTAAAGCTCTCCAGACATAAGCAGGAATTATTTTTAATTACATGGTTGTAGTTGATTGGACTTAAAGCTACTGTGCTTGTTGGGACTGATAGGTGAAGGGCTTTCCACACTGTTCTACCCACTCTTGGAAGGATAGTTGGTGGGAGCTGTTAAAATAGAAATGGTTGGATGCAAGCACTTATAGACGTGAATATCTGGGCTTGGGCATGAATGACCACTGGAAGAGCCAGAAGGGGAGCATTTTTAGATTTGTTTGTTTCATGTATTAGTTTGCTAAGGCTGCCATGACAGTACAACAAACTAGGTGGCGAAACAGCAGAAATTTATTGTCTCACAGTTCTGGAGGCTAGAAGACCAAAATCAAGGTGGCAGCATGGTTGCTTCTTTCTGAGGGCTGTGAAGGAGAATCTGTTCCATGCCTCTCCCCATGCTTCTCACAGTTTGCTGGCAATCCTTGGCTTATAGAAGCACCACCACGACCTCTGTCTTAATCTTCACATAACATTGTCTGTGTGTGTGTGTGTGTGTGTGTGTGTGTGTGTGTGTGTGTGTGTGTGTCCCATTCTCCCCCTCCTTTTTTTTTTTTTATAAGGATGCCAGTTTTATTGAATTAGCAGTCCACCCTACTCCAGTATGAACCTCATCTTAACTAATTACTATTATTGGGTTTTTGTTTTTGAGGCAGATTCTGGCTCTGTCACCCAGGCTGGAGTGCAGTGGTGCAATCTCAGCTCACTGCAACTTCCACCTTCCCCAACTCAAGCCATCCTCAGCCTTCCGAGTAGCTGGGACTACTCGGACATGCCACCATGCCCAGCTAATTTTTCTTTTCTTTTTTTTCTTTTTTCTTTTTCCTTTTCTTTTTCTTTTCTTTTTTTTTTTTTTTTGAGACAGAGTCTCACTCTATAGCCAGGCTGGAGTGCAGTGGTGCGATCTCAGCTCACTGCAACCTCTGCCTCCTCGGTTCAAGCGATTCTCCTGCCTCAGCCTCCTAGGTAGCTGGGATTACAGGTACGCGCCACCACACCCAGCTAATTGTTTTATTTTTAGTAGAGATGGGGTTTCACCATCTTGGCCAGGATGGTCTTGATCCTTAACCTCTGAGGTGATCTGCCCACCTCTGTCTCCCAAAGTGCTGGGATTACAGGCGTGAGCCACCACGCCCGGCCATGCCCAGCTAATTTTTCATGTTTTGTAGAGACAGGGTTTCACCATGTTACCCAGACTGTTCTCAATCTCCTGGACTCAAGTGATTCTCCCACCTCAGCCTCCCAAAGTTCTGGGATTATAGGCATGAGCCACTGTGCCCAGCCCATCTTAACTAATTACATCTGCAATGACTATTTCCAAATAAGGTCACATTCTGAAGTACTGGGTATTAATACTTCCATATATGGATTTTTTGGGGGGACACAATTCAACCCATAATACTTCAGGACTTCCTAAGCTCATAATATTAAACTTTAAAAAAATTAGAATTCAGGCCAGGTGTGGTTGTTCACGCCTATAATCTCAGCACTGTGGGAGGCCAATGAGGATGGATCACTTGAGGTCAGGAGTCCAAGACCAGCCTGGCTAACTTTGTGAAACCCCATCTCTACTAAAAAAATACACACACACACACAAATATCCAGGCATGGTGGCAGGCGCCCGTAATCCTAGCTACTCAGGAGGCTGAGGTGGGAGTATTGTTTGAGCCCAGGAGGCGGAGGCTGCAGTGAGCCGACGGAGGCTGCAGTGAGCCAAGATCGTGCCACTGCACTCCAGCCTTGGGGACAGAGTGAGACTCCATTTCAAAAAAAAAAAAATTTAGAATCCGAAGATGTTTCTTCCTGTGGCCATGTTGAGTTTCTATGTCCATGAACCCCTCCACTCCATCCTTCTCAAAAAATTACCATTTTACTTTCCATCGCTTTCTGGGTTTTTCTGTTTTGTTTTATTTTGTTTTGTTTTGTTAGAGATGGGGTCTTGCTCTATTGCCGAAGCTGGAGAGCACTGGCATAATCATAGTTCACTGCAACCTTGAACTCCTGGGCCCAGGCAACCCTCTCACCTCAGCCTTACAAGTAGCTGGGACTCTGGGCATGCACTACTATGCCTGGCTAATTAAAAAAAGTATTTTTTTGTAGAGACAGGGTCTTGCTCTGTTGACCAGGCTGGTCTTGAACTCCTGGGCTCAAGCAATCTACCTTCCTTGGCCTCTCAAAGTGCTGGGATTATAGGCATCCATCATGCCCAGCCTTTCCAAAGCTTTCAAAATGCTTTTAAGTCCTGTGATAAACATATTGAGAGCTCAACATTTATTCAAAAAATTATTTGTTGATAATTTACAATGGCACTAAGCTTTAAGAAAACCATAAGTGGCCAAGACACAGTCTCTATCCTCAAGAAGCTAGTCAAGTCAATGTCAGAGCATTTACTTTAATTTAAATTTGAGCATTTAAAAAATATTCAGCTTCAGCCGGGTGCGGTGGCTCAAGCCTGTAATCCCAGCACTTTGGGAGGCCGAGGCGGGCGGATCACGAGGTCAGGAGATCGAGACCATCCTGGCGAACACGGTGAAACCCTGTCTCTACGAAAAAATAGAAAAAATTAGCCGGGCGTGGTGGCGGCCGCCTGTAGTCCCAGCTACTTGGGAGGGTGAGGCAGGAGAATGGTGTGAACCCGGGAGGCGGAGCTTGCAGTGAGCTGAGATCGCGCCACTGCACTCCAGCCTGGGTGACAGAGCGAGACTCTGTCTCAAAAATAAATAAATAAATAAATAAATACTCAGCTTCAGCAGCAAACTTTGTTACATTTTCCTGGTCATAGTAACTAGTAAAACATTTACAGACTACATCCAGGTGCTGGGGAAAGAACTTTACATGCACTATTTTATTTAATACTCAGATCAACCACATGATAAAAAGTATTGAGATTTACAATCATAGACTCTCAGAGAGATCGCCTTTTCCCCCTTGTCCCTAGTTTGTTTGTTGAGATGGAGTCTCACTCTGTTGCCTAGGCTGGAGTGCAGTGGCGCAATCTTGGCTCACTGCAACCTCTGCCTCTCAGGTTCAAGTGATTCTCCTGCCTCAGCCTCCCGAGTAGCTGGGATTATAGGTGCACACCACCATGCCAGGCTAATTTTTTGTATTTTTTAGTAGAGATGGGGTTTCACCATGTTGGCCAGGCTCGTCTCAACTCCTGACCTCAAATAATCTGCCCGCCTTGGCCTCCCAAAGTGCTGGGATTATAGGCATGAGTCATTGCACCTGACCAGTTTGTTTTTATTTTTTATTTTATTTTATTTTTGAGACAGAGTTTCACTCTGTCGTCGAGGCTGGAGTGCAGTGGCATGATCATAGCTCACTGCAGTCTCATCCTCCCCAGGCTCTGGTGATCCTCCCACCTCAGCCTCCTGGGCAGCTGGGACTACAGGCACATGCCATCACACCTGGCTAATATTTTGTATTTTTGGTAGAGAAAGGGTTTTGCCATGTTGTCCAAGCTCCAAGCTGGTCTCCAACTCCTGGGCTCAGGTGATCCACCCACCTTGGACTCCTAAAGTGCTGGGATTAGAGGCATGAGCCACTGTGCTTGGCTGTTTGTTTTTAAATTTGGAGTACTTTCAGCATAAATCTTCCAACCCCATCCATCCCTAGGTCCTCAGCATCATTTTAGAAATTACATGACTATGTAATGCAACTTTTTGAGAACTTCCAGGTGCTGTTGCAAATCAAACACTTTGGGACTTCCATTATAATGACAAAATATCCAGGAAAACATGAAATGAAAAAGGTTTCTCAACTAGTTTTTGTTCAACACTTTGCTTAATAATTGGTCTGATCAATTCATCAATTTACTGAAGTAAGGGCATGTTTTTGGTATATAAGCTCATTTCAAAGAAGACCAACTGAGTTATTTAAGAAACATTTTTAGGTCTGGTGCAGTGCTGCACACCTGTAATCCCAACTACTTGGGAGGCAGAGGCAGGAGCTCAGGTTTGAGAACAGTCTGGGCTATTAAATACAGTGAGACCCTGACTCAAACAAACAAACAAAAAAGTTGGTTTTGTTTTTTGTTTTTGAGATGGAGTCTCACTCTGTCGCCCAGGCTGGAGTGCAGTGGCATGATCTCAGCTCACTGCAGCCTCTGCCTCCTGGGTTCAAGCGGTTCTCGTGCCTCAGCCTCCCAGGTAGCTGGGATTACAGGCACCTGCCACCACACCTGGCTAATTTTTTTTGTACTTTTAGTCGAGACAGGGTTTCTTGGCCAGGCTAGTCTCAAATTCCTGGCCTCAGGTGATCCACCCGCCTTGGCCTCCCAAAGTGCTAGGATTACAAACGTGAGCCACTGCACCTGGCCAAAAAAAAGAAAAAAAAATTTAAGAAGCATTTTTTTGCCAGGCACAGTGGCTCACACCTGTAATCCCAGCACTTTGGGAGGCTGAGGCGGGTGGATCGCCTGAGGTCAGGAGTTCGAGACCAGACTGACCAACATGGAGAAACCCCATCTCTACTAAAAATACAAAATTAACCAGGCGTGGTGGTGCATGCCTGTAATCCCAGCTACCGGGAGGCTGAGGCGGGAGAATCGCTTGAACCCAGGAGGCAGGAGGTTGTGGTGAGCTGAGATCGTGTCATTGCACTCCAGCCTGGGCAACAAGAGCGAAATTCTGTCTCAAAAAAAAAAAAAAAGAAGAAGAAGAAGAAGCAGCATTTTTTTTTTACCTCATAAAGGGTCAAACCACTGCCTCTATTCTAGTCTTGTCTCTTTTGCTTGCAAAGGCACTTATGCTAGCACAGGAAAAGGTGGATACTAGTGGCTGGATGCAGACTACATAGACTCCAAGGACAGGAATTAGCATAGCTAGGCCTCTTAGAACTGAAAAATCACAGAGGTCAAAGTTAGATGGTCTCTCACTTGCATTTCTCTCTGCACATTTCCATATCAGTTTCCCCAGCTTGTCCATCAACCATGTGCACCAAAATGGCAGTATTAGTTCTGGAGTCTATGTGACTCACCACAGTTGACTGGTTCAGCTCCCAGGAGAGGAATATTGTTTGTCCAGCTTAGGTTAAGTATTCACCCTTGGTCCAATCAATAGTGGCCAAGAAGTCAGGGTCATATATTACAAACATGGCTCCCCAGGTCTAACTTTTTGGCAGGGACAACCATTCTCGGAGAAGTGGACCCTGGGTGACAAACCAAAGCATTATACTAGAGGTTTCTGAGAATATAATGACCTAGTTGACCAGATTGCCTATTTTGTTCCAAAATATTAGTTGGCAGATAAATTTGTGAACTTTTTTATTATTATTATTATTATTTTTTGTTGAGACAGAGTCTCACTCTGTAACCCAGGCTGGAGTCAGTGACACAATCTCAGCTCACTGCAACCTCCGCCTCCCAGGTTCAAGTGATTCTCCTGCCTCAGCCTCCCAAGTAGCTGGGATTACAGGCATGTGCCACCACACCTGGTTAATTTTTTTTTTTTTTTTTTTGAGACAGAGTCTTGCTCTGTCGCCCAGGCTGGAGTGCAGTGGTGCAGTCTCGGCTCACCACAACCTCTGCTTCCCTGATTCAAGTGATTGTCCTGCCTCAGCCTCCAGAGTAGCTGGGTTTACGGGCACCCACCACCATGTTGGCTAATTTTTGTATTTTTAGTAGAGATGGGGTTTCACCACGTTGGCCAGGCTGGTCTTGAACTCCTGACCTCAGGTGATCTGCCCACCTCAGCCTCCCAAAGTGTTGGGATTACAGGTGTGAGCTACCGCGCCTGGCCAACAATTTCAATAATGATTGCTATTTCTTAAACTCCCACTCTAGTGTCTAATTTAATCTTCACAACAACTCTTCCAAGTAGGTACTATTATTTCTGCCTTACAGATGACTTACATCAGCAGCCCCGGGCGGCCGCTGATGAACCTGAGGTTCAGAAAGGTTAAGTAAGAAGTAGTCAGCAGTGAGCTGAGATCGGAACCTGGGTCTGTTTGCTCCAAACCCTGTGCTATTAAGCTCTAGGGGTAGGAGGCTTATACTATTGTGGTAAAGAGCTGCCAAACTAGTTTAAAACCATAATGTCAAATATATTTGTATGGTCTACAAACTTCTTTAAATTGCAGACATCAGTGACTCATATGAGCCCACAGCAACTTGCAGCAGTCAGGGTAGGCTCAAACGAAAAACCTTGTCCCACGGCACAGGTGGGACTCCCAGCCCCAGATTCTAGGCTGTGATAGCTAAAGACCTAATCTGTTATCTGCAGTTGTTCATTCATCAAGGACAGTTTCCTGACCTCCACAGATTCTCTAGTCTTCAGGTTCTCCCAAGTCATTGGGGATTGTGTGAGTTGAGCTCCTATCCCTAACTCCTCCACCTTTGTACCTTCTCCCAGCAAACTTTGGTCTCTGTAACCCCTTTTCAGGTAATAAGAAATGGTAACCCCCAAGTTCAGAAAGGAAAGCACGGCAAGGATTTCTGGTTCAGGGAGAAAATTACCTCCTTTAGACTTGGCTTATTTTCCATTAAGATGGAAAGTTGCAAATCAATCAGGAGAAAATTGCCCTCGGGACTGTCAAGCAGACATCTTTGCTCAAATCAGGCCTTGAATGCATGTGTCAAAAGCACCTCACACTCTCATTCATTGCCAGCCAAGTCTCTGGGGGCAGTCCAGTTGATTTGGGAGCATTCAGTCAGATCTAACATTCATTGCACACATCTTCTGTGTATTGTAGCTGTCAGGCTGGCCATCTGATTACTACTTCCCATTCACGGGTCCAATGAGCAAGGTGAATCTACAATGCAATAAGGAGAATACTTGGAAATGAAAGGCAGAGGCTGGGTGCGGTGGCTCACGCCTGTAATCCCAGAACTTTGGGAGGCCCAGGTGGGCGGATCACTTGAGGTCAGGAGTTCGAGACCACCTGACCAACATGGAGAAACCCGGTCTCTACTAAAAATACAAAAAAAAAAATTAGCCAGGCATGGTGGCGCATGCCTGTAATCCCAGCTACTTGGGAGGCTGAGGCAGGAGAATCGCTTGAACCTGGGAGGCGGAGGTTGCAGTAAGCCGAGATCACAACATTGCACTCCAGCCTGGGCAACAAGAGCAAAAGTCCGTCTAAAAAAAAAGTCCGTCTAAAAAAAAAAAAGAAATGAAAGGTAGAGCTGCCATCCTCCACACTCCAGGATTCCTGACCTGAGAAGACTGAAGGCAATAAAATTTCCCCAGGTTTTAAAGGAATCGAGGAAGGAACTGTCAGTGAACAGCTACCTCATGCAGGTGTTTGGCATAGATTAGCTGATTTTGTCTTCACAGCATCTCTACCAGGTAGATGCTATGATGACCTTCATTTACAGGTGTAAACAATATTTTAGCTATGGAAAGTAGAATTTTAAAAACATAAATTATAAATAGGCTTTATGGGTGAGCCATTATATTTAAAATGAATTTCTCCTACAGAAGCTACCTAGGAAGAGTTTTCTGGGCAGGGTGGTTTGTGGTTATCTTTTTTTTACTGCTTTGCCCTACTGTCCTCTGAGATAAACTTTAAGCATGAGAAATTCTAAGCACGTAGATTTTGTGGTCAGACAGATCTGGATACAAATCATGATTCTTTGGGTAATCAGGAAAATGAACTCACTAAGTATTTCAAACAGTGAGAATTTAATACTGTGGCTATGTAGGTGATGGAAGAACTGAGAAGCCAAACAGGGGAAACTGGGGCAACCCAGAGATTAGCAAGAGCAGGAAACCACTGCCATCCCTAGTGTGGGGCCAGATGAAGGAGATGGAGCCAGAAGCTGCCAAGGTTGTGGGTCTCCTAGCTTCTCCTGTCCTCCCACCCTCAATCTGTGCCTGTGGCTCCCATTGTCCAAACCCAGCCAAAAGCCAGCTGACAAGGGAGCCTGGGAAATGCAGCCTGCCTGGGGATGGGATGGGGATGGAGTGTAGGGGTAGCCCACATGTGACACAGAGTATTAGAAGGAGAGCAATGGATCTGAAGGCAGACAAATGATGAGCCCAGCTCTTGCTGGTTTCAAGTTCCTCCTTTTATAACACGATTTCTATCTCACAGGGTTGTTGTGAGAATTAAATGAGTAAATGTAAGTAAAATGTTAGCACAGTTCCTGGCACCTAGTATGGAGGCAGCTACAACTAACTTTCTCCTAGATGGGAAAACCAAGGTTCAGACAGATTAATTTGTGCAAGGAAAAAGCATAGGAAGCTGGGAGATCAGTGTGATCTTGGGCAAGTCATTTCTTTGAGCCTCAGTTTCCCCACCCTACCAACTCCCTGGGCTGCTAAGGGGATTCATTCCTTGGGCAGATATGTACTGAGCACTTGCATCTTCCAGGCACTTTGGGTGCAGGTACACAAGGCAGATCCACTAAGTCCCGCTCTTCTGGGGTTTACAGTCTGGTCGGGAGAAAGATACTGTAGAGAACCTTCTATAGATCACTATATAGTGTCACTGTGATAAATGCCATGAAGCGCTGTGAGGGTGGGTGACACGGTGGTCTGGCCTGGTCTAGGGAGGTCAGGGCGGCTTCCTGTGACTTCGGCTGGACCTGCAGCATGAGCTGGCTGAGCGTGTTGCAGAGCTTGGGCCGAGAGCGCTGGGAACAGCACTAGGGACTCTGGAATGTTTAAACGTTAACCCAGCCATCGGCATCGAGCCCCTGGCCTACCCTAAGCCAGGCCGCGATGCTCGCGCCTCTGAGGGCCTCCCGCAGTCAAGCCGGGACCTCGCCCAGCAAGGACTCTGGGGTTGCCCAGGCAGGGGCGCCCGTCCGGCAGCGGCCTCCCGCCCCGGGCCCAGCTCGGGCGCTCGGCCAGCCCCGTGCCCCGGGCGGCCGCTGATAGTCGGCTAATGCGTATCGAATTTTTGTGGAGTTCGGCCCGCGCAGAGAGCGCGCGGAGGCGCTGCCCGAGCCTCTTAACTCCCTTTGCATCGATCCTGCCGTTAATGACATAACCTTCTCCCCTAATTAACTGACAACTGCATTAGGCAGCGCGCCTCCTCCACACGCCGCCCACAGCTTCCCCCACGCAGTTCCGCCCGCGCCGGTGCGGGGCCGGGGCGCAGCAGCTCCGCCTGGACTCAACTCAGGGTACGGCTGCCGTGGTGGAGGGGAGGGGATAGTGTTTCAGGATCGGGATGCCCCTGCCATCCATATCAGCTCGATAAACATTTGCCGTTATTTATATTGTTGTTGTTTACCTCTTTGCCACTTAACATACTGTAGCTGTTTCATTACAAAGACCCAAGAGGCAGAGAGTGGAAATTGGGGCTTGGAGAGGTGGAGGGACTTCGGCAATAACCACGAATGTGCAGCAAGCTACTGGGGGAGGCGGGACTCCCACCGTCCTAAGCAGCCTGGGACTCCAAGTTTGTACTGTTAAGCCCTAGGCTACCCTCCAACGTGTAATTTAGACCCCACTAAAGCTATTACATGCGAAGTGCTTAGCAGAATACCTGGCAGATAATGAGCACTCAATAAATTTTAGTACGTCAGGCTAATTTACGGAAATACTAATTTGTGTTTATTCTCCTTTGCCTCCCCTTTTCTGGATGGCCAGTTCCGTCAAGTGGCCAGGTTTTCTAATTACTTGGGCAGCAGAGAAAGCAGAGGCAGTGGGCTTGGTCTCTTGCCAATTCAAACACAGGAGTCCCAAATTTTGTGTAATTTAAAGGATCATTTATCTCTTACACACACACACATACGTGCTATATGCTGGAACCAGGTCAGGACTTAACCTCAATTTCATTTGTAAAATACAAACACTTCGCCAGCCACAGTAGCTCACACCTGTAATCCCAGCACTTTGGGAGGCCGAGGCCAGTGGACCACCTGAGGCCAGGAATTTGAGGCCAGGAATTTGAGGCCAGCCCGGCCAACATGGCAAAACCCCATTTCTACTAAAAATACAAAAATTAACTGGACCTGGTAGCATCTGCCTGTAATCCTAGCTACTTGGGAGGGGGAAGCACTAGAATCACTTGAACCTGGGTGGTGGAGGTTGCAGTGAGCTGAGATAGCGCCACTGCACTCCAGCCTGGGCAACTGAGTGAGACTCTGTCTCAATAAATAGATGAAATAGCAATTCAAGTGTCCTGCCACTATTCATGAAGCTGAATTGGCATTTGAAGGTGAAGAAACTGAGGCTCAAAGAGGTTCATGGGATTGTTCCCTCATGGTACTAAGACTTCAGGACTGGAAACTCTCTCTCCATGCTTCACCCACCACCTTTTCTTTTTCCCTTTACTTGCTGGGAGTCACCTTTCCACCCAAGTTCCTGAGCTCACATACTGTCTACTTCCTACCCGAGAAATCCAGATTTGACAAGTCCCTAACACCCAGCACTGAAGGAAATATTAGATTAATATATCCCCCAGCCAGCCATTTCCTCTTCCTCTCTGACAAACCCATGAGGCACCACTCTTTAGCAAAAAGGCTCATCATTTTTTAGATCCAAAGACTGAAGCTCAAGATTAAGCAGCTTGCCTGAATTCACCCAGCTGATGGTTTTGCTGAGACTCAAACGCAGATCAAGCTGGATCTGCTTTCCATTGTGTCCTTTAGACTACGATATGCTTTCTTTGACCAGCTAGAGGGCTGCATTCCCTAAGACAATCTTGACATGTAATTCCTGAGGAATTGAGCATATGGTATTTTGTTGGGGAGTTCATTGCTGGGCTCCTTCACCACAGACCTCCCTCTCTTCCCCTATGGAGGGGAGCCAGCCTGAGTCAAAAGGTCTCTTTCAGAAGACACAAGGAGGCTTTGTGATGGAGGCTGTTAAAAGGGCACAGGCAGAATCTCCCTGCGGCAAAGTTGGGAAATAAGGCAAGTCTCCTAAGTGTCAGGCTCACCCCGTTGTGTGGGGTAGTGCTGAGATCACTCCTCTCTGACATCCCACTATCTGATATGCTTATCCGTTGGGCCTCCCTCCCACCCTTCCTGAGAAACATATCGCCCATCTCTGCCTATTGAGAGCTTCTCCTCATCCTTTGATGCCCTACTCCAATATTTCCTCCTCCATGAAGCCTAAGTGATCCCCCATGCTGAATTACTTGGCCCCTTCTCAGGGGTCTCAGAGCCCCTGGATCACATAAGTACTTCACAGTAGGCACAGAACCTGCTTCAAATCCACCTGCCAATGATTAGCTTTGTGAGCTTGGTCAAGATTTAACCTCTAAACATCTGTTTCTCCAACTAAAATGGAAACAATAGTGCCTGCCTTCACAGGGCTGTGAAGAAGTTTAAATTGGATTAGGTATGAGTAAAGAAAAAATGTTATCTATATATATTCATGGCCTTAATTTCTCCTCTGGGGGAGCTTGGAGGGGAAGAAAGGGTTGTGATGAGGGGCTGCTTTGTGTATACAATACAGAGAGACAGATGGAAAAGTGTTTTTTGTTTTGTTGTTGTTGTTTTTGAGACAGTCTTGCTCTGTCGCCCAGGCTGAGATACAGTTGCTCCATCATGGCTCACTGAAGCCTCAAACTCTTGAGCTCAGGCAGTCCTCCCACCTAGCCTCCTAAGTAGCTAGGACTACTACCACCATTCCTGGCTAGTTCTTTGTTTTTGGTTGTTTTTTTGTTTTTTTTTTTTTGAGATGGAGTCTCAGTCTGTTGCCTAGGCTAGAGTGCAGTGGTGCATCTCGGCTCACTGCAACCTTCACCTCCTGGGTTCAAGCGATTCTCCTGCCTCAGCCTCTTGAGCAGCTGGGACTACAGGCGTGTGCCATCAAGCCTGGCTAATTTTTGTATTTTTAAGTAGAGACGGGGTTTCGTCATATTGGCCAGGCTAGTCTCGAACTCCTGACCTCATGATCCACCTACCTTGGCCTCCCAAAGTGCTGGGATTATAGGCGTGAGCCACCACATTCAGCCTCCTGGCTAATTTTTAAATTTTTTTGTAGAGACAGGGTCTCAATATGTTGCCTTGGCTGGTGTCAAACTCCAGCCTCATGTAATCCTCCAGCCTCAGGAAAAGAGGATTTAAGTTTTGCTGTGTATATTTTTCAAAAGAATGTGCAACCATTATTCAAATATTTTTTTTCAAATATTATGGATGCCAGATTGATACCATGTGGAGACAAGACCGTGAAGAGGCTCAGCTTTTAATTTTTTGAGATGGCGTCTCACTCTGTCACCCTGGCTAGAGTCCAGTGGCATAATCAGGGCTCACTGCAGCCTCTACCTCCCTGACTCAAGCAATCCTCCCACCTCAACCTCTCAAGTAGCTGGGTGACTGGGACCACAGGCACAGGCCACCACGTCTGGCTAATTTTTGTATTTTTTGCAGGGACAAGGTCTCACTATGTTGCCCAGGCTGGAAGGCTCATCTTTTGAAAGGATACACATGTAAAGCTCTTAGCACAGTATTTTATAGCTACCAAGTACTCAAATAATGATGTCTCTCACTATTATTTGTTTATGCATCTCTACGATAAAACTTGTCTTCATCTCTACTACAGGTGCCAACCTGTCTTCTGCCCTACTCTGCCAACAGTAGGTGCTCAGCAGGAAGAAACCAAAAGCCAACCAAAGTCTGGGATGACCAGAAACAAATGCCCTAACACTTCAGCTGACCATAGCAACTGGGAGCAGGGTCAGCACTAGGGAGGGGCTATTTGCAGGCATTCTTCTGTGGGGGATGGGCTCTAACATCCTGCTTGTCACTGTTCCCAGCCCAGACACAGGCTCACTTCATCCTCTCACCCACACAGACTGACCTCTGCCCTGGGATGTCACTAAGGGGTGAAGGGGCCATGGATGGCCAGGGATATCAAGCATGCCAAGCCAGAATTCTGCACACCAGCTCCCTGGGACTTCTGCCTGTTCCACAGGGCCTGGCTTGCACACCAGCAGCCCTGTAGTTGGGTGTGTACTCAAAGGTTAACCCTCCCCCCAGGACAGCAGGGTGGGAAGATGAATGACAAGAAGACCTGGGAGTACCTCCGCTCACAGAACTCCGGTTACAGCTGGCTGGGTACAGTGGCTCATGCCTGTAATCTCAGCACTTTGGGAGGCCAAGCTGGTTGGATCACTTGAGGTCAGGAGTTCGAGACCAGCTTGGCCAACATGGTGAAACCCCACCTCTACTAAAAATTCAAAAATTGGCCAGTGTCATGGCAAACGCCTGTAGTCCCAGCTACTTCTGAGGTTGAGGCAGGAGAATCACCTGAACCCAGGAGGCGGAGATTGCAGTGAGCTGAGATCATGCCATTGCACTCCAACCTGGGTGACAGAGCGAGACTCTATGTCAAAAAAAAAGAGAACTTCAGTCACAGTCGACTACTTGTTCTCCCTGCAACACTGCCCTTTCCAGTCCCTGTATTTGCTCACTCTGATCTCTGAAGTGCCCTCCCCCAATATCTGCCTAATAAACTCTACTCATTCTTCAAGGCCTAATCCAAATAACTTCTCTTCCAGGAAACCATCCCTGCAGTCTGAAAGAGCTCCCTCTGACCCTGCAGCCCTTATCCTGGCTTCTGTTGTTATTTAGGATATGGGGTCTCACCTAACATTGGACAAATGCAACGTGGATCAGAGATTGTGCTCGGGAGTCAGGGAGATTGAAGTTTCCTTCCTGGATCAGCTGCTTGTTAGCCCTATCACCTTGCTTGGCCTCACTAAGCCTCACTGTAAAACCGGGAAAATAAAATAGGATAGTTATGAAAATTAAATGAGATAACGCTCATTAAGCCATTAGCATGGTGCCTTGTACACATTAAGCTCTCATGTTAGCTATTATTATTATTGTCTCTGTCTCTCTTCCACCTCCACACCCACCCACAGTATCTCAGATAAGGCCTTGACTAGCTCAATATCTGAAGGTGGAATTTTATTGAATCAAGTCTCTCAGGTTCTAGATATGAGAAGGCTTTCTCCAGAAAGAAGTGGAGATGCTAAAAAGAGGCTGAAGTTTCTAAGAACAAGAGATCCCAGCTGGGCATGATGGCTCACGCCTGTAATCCCAGCATTTTGGGAGGCTGAGGCAGGTGAATTTGCTTAAGCCCAGAAGTTCGAGACCAGCCTGGGCAACATGGTGAAACTCGTCTCTACTAAAAATACAACAATTAGCCAGGTGTGGTGGCCCAGGGTTCGAGTCCAGCCTGGGCAATCCCATCTGGCTTTAGACAGTAAGACCCTGTCTCTATTTAAAAAAAAAAAAAAAAAAAAAAAAGGCCAGGCACAGTGGCTCACACCTGTAATCCCAGCACTTTGGGAGGCCGAGGCGGGTGGATCACGAGGCCAGGAGATCAAGACCATCCTGGTTAACACAGTGAAACCCCGTCTCTACTAAAAATACAAAAAATTGGCCGGGCATGCTGGTGGGCGTCTGTAGTCCCAGCTACTTGGGAGGCTGAGGCAGGAGAATGGCATGAACCTGGGAGGCGGAGGTTGCAGTAAGCCGAGATCGTGCCACTGCACTCCAGCCTGGGCGATAGAGTGAGACTCCATCTCAAAAAAAAAAAAAAAAAAAAAGACTCAGTCTGCCTTCATGATTTGTACAAAGTCCTTCAGGGCCTATGCAATAGACCCAGAGCTGCAGCTTCTAGCCTGGAGTTCAGACCTTGAATAGAAAGTCTCCCAGGGGCAGCATCACCCAGAATTGAGCCCACAATTGGAGAGGGAATCAGCCCTATCATCTCACCACTGTTTCAGGCCAGAGAACAGAATACATGGTACCTACAGGTCCCCTCTCAGATGTATGTAATAATGATAGCTGCTATTTACTGTGTGTCCATCCTGTATCAGGCACCATGCTGAGTGTCATGATAATTTCCAGTCTTCAAAACAAACTGGCTGGGTAAGGTGGCTTATGCCTGTAATCTCAGCACTTTGGGAGGCCAAGGTGGGCGGATCACCTGAGGTCAGGAGTTCGAGACCAGCCTGGCCAACGTGGTGAAACCCCGTCTCTACTAAAAATACAAAAAAATCAGCCAGGCATTGTGGCCTGTGTCTGTAATCCCAGCTACCTGGGAGGCTGAGGCAGGAAAATCATTTGAACCTGCAAGGCAGAGGTTGCAGTAAGCCAAGATCATACCACTGCACTCCAACCTGGGCGACACAGTAAGACTGTCAAAAAAGAAAAAAAAAAAAAAGTCGGGCGCAGTGGGCTCACACCCATAATCCCAGCACTTTGGGAGGCTGAGGTGGGTGGATCATGAGGTCACGAGTTTGAGACCAGCCTGGCCAATATGGTGAAACCTCATCTCTACTAAGAATACAAAAATTAGCTGGGCATAGTGGCACATGCCTGTAGTCCCAGCTGCTTGGGAGGCTGAAGCAGAATTGCTTGAACCTGGGAGGCAGAGGTTGCAGCGAGCCGAGATCACGCCACTGCACTCCAGCCTGGGCAACAAGAGTGAAACTCCGTCTCAAAAAAAAAAAAAACAAAAAAAAAAACCTGAGTTAGTATTTTTACTAATATCTAAATTAAATATACATGGAAATCAAAATAAGCACAAATGACTCATGCTTATAAGCTTTTAGAGAAATAGGAAGCCAAAAAATTGCCAACCCAAACTATTACAACTGATATCAGCATTATTTCATACTGCCAATTAGTCTTTTGGCTGAAATTAATTTGCTTTACTAAAAACAAAGCAAAACAAAGACTGCAACTTGTTAAGTTATGTATTCTATTGGCATCCCCACTTTAGATGAGGAAATAGTGGCTCAGAAATGTGAACAACGTTTCCTGAGGTTAAATAGCTGAGTGTGATAATCAGCCAGGCTAACTGAAGAATCCCAACAGCCCAAACTTAGGGTCCAGTTGCCAGACCCGGGCTGCTTCTTCATTAAAACGATGGCTCATGACTTGACAGGGACAGATCTTTTTTTTTTTTTTTGAGATGGAGTCTCGCTCTGTCGCCCAGGCTGGAATGCAATGGAGCAATCTTGGCTCACTGTAAACTCCGCCTCCCGGGTTCAAGCGATTCTCCTGCCTCAGCCTCCTGAGTAGCTGGGACTACAGGTGCCCGCCACCACACCCACCTAATATTTCTATTTTTAATAGAGACAGGGTTTCACCGTGTTGACCAGGCTTGTCTCAAACTCCTGACTTCAGGTGATCCACCTGCCTTGGCCTCCCAAAGTGTGGGATTACAGGCATGAGCCACCATGCCCGGCCCAGATCTTATCTCCTGTAAAAATACTCAAGACCTGGGACAAGACAAGTGCTTGTTAAAGGTTTGTTGAATGAATGAATGAATGAATGATTGGGTGAATTTGGAGATAGTTGTTTAGGAGATAGTCTGCTCCACCCCAACCATGGAGAGACCCGTAATTTAGCACTCTCCATTTACCACTGCTGCCAAAAGTCCTTCCCACCTTGTTGCCCAGAAGTTAGTTTAATGGCATTAACCATCCCAGACAGCCATGACACCATTAAAAGCTTCAGTTCAGCCACTGCATCCTGACCCAGGGTCTTGGCTCTGGGCCCTGGGCTGGAAGAGTGGTCTGGTTGTTTACCAGAAATTTGGACCTTCTTCAGAGAAAAGCATACATGACCTATTAGTCTAATTCAAGTACTTAGCAAGAAATGACTGTACCATTCACACCCCCAGTCCTAGGTTAACGGAACCAGGGCAAATGGAGAGGACTTGACTGCTTAGAGATCTTCCTGGGAGGGGAAGAAGGAAGGAGGAAGGTCAACTCAGTGTCCCATTGGAGTTTTCAGGGAGGCAGCCTGGCTGAGCATTTCCTGGGGCTGTGGAGGCTACGAGGATACAAGAATGTATATAGAGACTTACAGATTCCACCCACCACTCTGGCAGCTTTGTGTACATCCTAACCACAGTCACCTCCCTCACTGTCTTAAACTTGGCTCAGAGAAGAATGGGGAGACAACCAAATATCCATCAACACAGAACTGGTTAAATAAACTATGCATGTATGAATATGCATTCATATAAGTTCATGTCATACAGCTGATAAATAGAATGATATAGCTCAACTCTACTCATGGATGCTGAACGGTGTCTGTGTCTTGCACTTTGCTATCCAGTGTGTGACCCCACTTATGTAACATTACACATGCCCATAGATTCTCAAGGTCACAGACATGCAGGGAACAGTTTGGACACTTGAGAGTGCGAGCTTAAAGATTTTTCTTTCTTCTTTAGAATTGTCTGTAATGTCCAAATTCTCTACAAAAACACACAATTGTTAACTTTTGTGAGTTTTTACTGTGTGTCAGCCACAATGCTTTTACATGGATTATCTCATTCCTCATGAGGTGGGTGCCATGGTTTTCCATGTTACAGATATGGATAGTAAGGCCCAGTGAGGTTAAGACCAAGGTCACATATTAATAGCTTGTGATTAACAAACTCAAATGTTGCTGGAGGATTAAATGAATTAATGCATGTATTTGCACACAGTTAATGCACAGTAGTACTTGGCACACAGTATGGGCTCCATAAATGAGGATCATCATAATTAGGGCCAGGCACGGTGGCTCATGCCTGTAATCCCAGCACTTTGGGAGGCTGAGGCGGGTGGATCACCTGAGGTCAGGAGTTCAAACCAGCCTGGCCAACATGATGAAACCGCGTCTCTACTAAAAATATAAAAAATTAGCCTGGCGTGGTGACGTGAGCCTGTAATCCCAGTTGCTTGAGAGGCTGAGGCAGGAGAATCGCTTGAACCTGGAAGACAGAGGTTGCAGTGAGCCAAGATCATGCCACTGCACTCCAGCCTGGGTGACAGAGCAAGACTCTGTCTCAAAAAAAAAAAAAGGATTATCATAATTATTATATATCACTTGTCATACTGCACTGCTCTTATGGACTGTTGTTGTCTGCTTCCCTCCTCTGGTGTGTAAAAGGTTTGAACATAGGATCTGAGTCCTTTTATCCCAGAATCTCTTGCACACAAAACAGTGTCTTGCAGAGTCAGCATTCATCAGATGCTTATTGAAAGAGTGAGTGAATCAATTAATAGGCAGATGTCCAGAGCTCTATAAATACATTCTTCCAACTATTATACTTTGCTTGGGTGAGTGTGTCCTTATCCCAATAGGATTACAAATTCCCTGAGATCAAGAACAATCTCTGGGCCAGGCATGGTGGCTCACACCTGTAATCCCAGCACTTTGGCAGGCTGAGGCGGGCAGATCACCTGAAGTCAGGAGTTCAAGACCAGCCTGGCCAATATGGTGAAACCCGTCTCTAATAAAAATACAAAAATTTGCTGGGCATGGTGACACATGCCTGTAGTCCCAGCTGCTTGGGAGGCTGGGGCAGCAGAATTGCTTGAACCTGGGAGGTGGAGGTTGCCGTGAGCCAAGATCGTGCCACTGCACTCCAGACTGGGTGACAGACAGAGACTCCGAGTCAAAAAAAAAGAACCACTCTCTCTTTTCCTCTGGCCCCCATTATGATCTGGAGCAGGCCAATAACCCAAGCAGGTGCTCAATAAATGGTGTGGTTGACTAAGGATCCCCATCTCAGCTGCTGTGGCAGATCCCAGGCAGTATCTGAGAAATGGCTGGAGCTGGGACAGATCCCGGGTCCACAGCCTCATATAAGCTATTTTTTCTTCCAACTCCATGTCAAGAACACAAAGAGGCTAGGAGACATACCTGAAGTCATATAGCAGTTGGTGGTAGGGTTGCTGTGTCTCATCACCTGGCCTGTGTTCTTTCATCTATAACACCCTAGTTCTACAGATATTCAAAATTTGAGAAAATGGAAAAAGAGCAAAGTCTTAAGTCAAAGGTTTAATCATGATCCAAGAGCCCAGAGGGACTTTAGGACAATAATAGGAATAAAGCAAGGCCCACAGGCTCCAGCTCCTGATGCCTAGATGTTCTGCAGGATCCGGGGACAGGGCAGTGCAGGCAGTAGGTTTCCATCCTCCATTCAGAGGAGGAGACAAGGGGGCAGGAGCCTTCTTCACAAAGGAGAATGACTTTCTAGGCTGCCTCAGAACACCCAGTCCTGCCTACCCTAACCCTAATCTGCAATGCAATAGAGAATGGCTAACTTATTAGATTCTGGTGACACTGGTAGTCAAGAGGAAGGGCTCAGAAAGGGGCTTGGTGGAGCTGGTCACCACCAGACGATATGGCTAAATTGTGGTCACCAAGGAGGGGCAGCATGAATCAGAAGTGGAGACGGGGTGGAGGGAATGAGGACTGGATCAATAAGGATCTGGAGGTCATAACCCTTAGCTTCTCCTGTGCCCTCATCTGCACGCTGCACCTCCTTCCTGCTGCTGTCCTTTCCTCACCCCTTGTGGGCTGCAAGTCCAGCTGGGTGTGGTGGAGGGGAAGAGGGCCCTGGGGAAGTCCAGCTACCATAGGCTCAGGAGCAGAATCAAGGGAAGCGTGCAGGAGAAAAGAGAGGGCACCCAGGGCTGTGGCCTCACAGCAGGGTTTTCATTCTGTGGAAGAAATGGAATGGAGTTAGCTCAGGGGATTTTTTTCAGCCCCTTCACTACCTCAGCCTCAGTCAAGAAGTATTCCCCTTCCCCTGAGGTACCCATTAGAGGTCTCTAGTATTCATGGCAATGAGGAGGTCAGCCCCTCACCTCTATCCCTTTGTCTGCCTAGTTTGGGTTTTCCCCAGCCGGCCCAGTAAAGGTCTGAGGGGTGTAACAGAGGGGGCCCTACCTGGTGTGCCGTCACAGCAAAGGTAGGGTGTGGCCAGTCCTGGGAGAAGAGGTGGCTGTGAAAACGCATCTTAGCAGCAATGGCCTCCGCTGAAGAGAGGAGAGAAGGCTCATTGGAAGGTTATGGGGGCAGGAGATTTCTCAGGCTCCCAAGGAAGGAAAGGGAATGCCACAGGGACCCTGGGCTATAGGGGAGCAAGTGGGTGGGAGGTGGAAGTGGGATACTCTCTCATTCTGCTTGTTTCTTGAGCTGGAGATGTCCCTGGGTTCCAGACAGGTTGAACAGGTAGCATGGGAGGTTTCTCAGGGAGTGGGAGACAGAAGAAAGGCCTGGGCTGTGGCAATGAAAGCCTATGCTAGGAAATGCTCTGTCTGGTGGAGATGGATGGAACCAGCCTGGGCCACAGAGTTGACCCTTTTCCTTCCCTTGAGTCCAGGTGACTCAGCCCCAGGGGCTGGGAGCAAGTACAGCACACTCACTGAGGCAGGGGTTGTGGGAGAAGAACCCTTCTAGCTGTTCACACTCCTCCTGCAGGTTGCCACTGCCTCGGCAAGTGCAGCTTAAGGCAACACTGGTGTTGACATTGCTGACAAAGTTGGGGGTCATGGCAGTCCCTGTGGAGTGAAGAGGGAAAGGGTAGTCAGGGCCTAGGCTAACCCTGACTTTAGCTCCCACCTTCTTCCACCCATGTCAGGATCACATCCTTTATCTCCAGAGCATTCTGACCCTCAGGCCTAGCCAACATGGGGTTCCCTACACATGCCCCCAGCCTCACCAATCAGCCCCAGGTATGCTCGTAGACATCTGGACTGCTCTGTTGCACAAGTTCCTAGGATGTCCATGGGATGGCAGTGGGTCTGGAAATCCACCAGGCGTGATCTGTAAGAAGCAAAATTTCTTTTTTCCTTTTTTTTTTTTTTTTTTTGAGATGATGTCTCGCTCTCTCTTGCCCAGGCTGGAGTGCAGTGGCTCAATCTTGGCTCACTGCAACCTCTGCCCCCCAGGTTCAAGCGATTCTCCTGCCTCAGCCTCCTGAGTAGCGGGGACTACAGGCATGTGCCACCACACCTGGCTAATTCTATATTTTTAGTAGAGATGGGGTTTCACCATGTCGGCCAGGCTGGTCTCAAACTCCTGACCTCAGGTGATCCACCTGCCTCGGCCTCTCAAAGTGCTGGGATTACAGGTATGAGCCACTGCACTCGGCCAGAAAAATTTCAAGAGTCACTCCTGAGGGTCTGGCCTGCAGCCTTCTCCCTCATGCCCCCTTAGCTTGGCATGCCCATTGTCATGCCAAATCCTCCTCTGCCTTCAGAGCCTGGCCCAGAGCCTCTTCCTCTGTGAAGTGTGCCCCTGTCACAGTTAAATGTACCATACCTTGGAAGCCACAGCATTTCACTCTGAGTTTGGGCTCCACGATCCCTACTTATGAGATCTTGGATAGCTTCTTTAACCTCAGTTTCCTCAACTATAAAATAGAGATGACAGCAGCACTACCTCATGGATTTTTGTGAGGATGAAATAAGAGAATGCATAAGCCAGGCATAGCGGCTCACGCCTGTAATCCCAGCTACTTGGGAGGCTGAGGTGGGAGAATCAGTTGAGCTCAGGAGTTGGAGACCACCCTGAGCAACATAGCAAGACCCCATCTCAGAAAGAAAGAAAGAGAAAGAGAGACAGAGAGAGAAAGAAAGAAAGAAAAAGAAAGAAAGAAAGAAAGAAAGAAAAAGAAGGAAAGAAAGAAAGAAAAAGAAAGAAAGAAAGAAAAGAAAGAGAAGAGGAGAGGAAGGAAGGAAGGAGAGAAAGAGAGAGAGAGGAAGGAAGGAAGGAAGGAGAGAAGCATCGATTTACCTTATTGGGGTTCTTGTGAGGTTTAGATGAGTTAATACATGTTAAGTACTTAAAACAGTATCTAGCCCATAGTAAGTATTTAGTTATTCAGTAAATGTTAGTATTATGATTATTAAGAGCCCTGACTATAAGATAGTTTACCAATGAGGAAAGTGGTAGTCTCAGAGGTTAAGTAACTTGCCCAAGGTTACAAACAACTAAATAGGAGAACCAAGTTGCAAACCAAGGTTATTGTCAACAAATGTCACTTGAATGAATGATAGCTTCAATTCTGTGAGTGTTTTGTCCTAAGAAGACACAGGAAGGCAGATCAGAATTTCAAATTTCTTGAAGAGAATATTTATCAAATCTATCAAATACCTTACAAATTTCCCATGTTCTTTGATCTGGCAATGGTACTAGTAGCAGCACATCCTAAGTAATAATTACATTAGTGCACAAAGATTAAAGAGTAAGAGTTGGGCAAGCATGGTGTCTCATGCCTATAATCCCACCATTTTGGGAGGCTGAAGTGGGCTGATCACTTGAGCTCAGGAGTTCAACACTGGCCTGACCAACATGGCAAAACCCCATCTCGACTAAAAATACAAAAATTAGCTGGGCACTGTGGTATGCACTTATAGTCCCAGGCTACTCAGGAGGCTGAGGCAGGAGAATTGCTTGAACCCAGGAGCTGGAGGTTGCAGTGAGCCGAGATCACAACACTGCCCTCCAGCCTGGGTGACAGAGCAAGACTCTGTCTCAAAAAAAAAAAAAAAAAAAAGAAGAAGAAAAAAAAAGCAACCTGGCTGGGCACGGTGGATCACACCTGTAATACCACTACTTTAGGAGGCCAAGGCGGGCAGATCAACTGAGGCCAGGAGTTCAAGACTAGCCTGGCCAAAACAGCGAAACCCATCTCTACTGAAAATACAAAAAAAATTAGCTGGGCATGGTGGCGGGCACCTGTAATCCCAGCTACTTGGGAGGCTGAGGGGGAGTATCCCTTGAACCCAGGAGGTGGAGGCTGCAGTGAGCCAAGATCGCACCACTGCACTGACTCCGTCTTAAAAAAAAAAATCAACCTAAATATCTAGCAATAGAGGAATGGTTAAATAAAGTGTAGGGCATCCATACATGGAATATAAAGCAGGCATTTAAAAATCAAATTGTTGGCTGGGCATGGTGGCTCACACCTGTAATCCTAGCACTTTGGGAGGCCGAGGCAGGCGAATCACAGGGTCAGGAGTTCAAGACCAGCCTGGCCAACATAGTGAAACCCCATCTCTACTAAAAATACAAAAATTAGCTGGGCATGGTGGCACAAGCCTGTAGTCCTAGCTACTCGAGAGGCTGAGGCCGGAGAATCGCTTGAACCTGGGAGACAGAGGTTGCAGTGAGCTGAGGTCGTGTCACTGCACTCCAGCCTGGGTGACAGAGGAGGACTCTGTCTCAAAAAAAAAAAAAAAAAAAAGAAAGAAAAAAAAGAAAAAAAGAAAAAAGTTCTTAAAGGACAGTAAGTGAAAAAATAAGCACTACCATTTATTGAGCACTTACTCTTCACCGGTACTCTACACCACTCTATATAAATTATGTAATTTAACTCTCACCAGAATCCCATGAGGTCTGCATTATTATCCCAGTTTTTACAGGGGACTAAACGGAAACTTAGGTTTAGTGATGGAATTTTTAGGTTAAGTGATGTGCTCAAGATTGCAGAGACCCAGGATTTAAATTCAAACCCGTCTGACTTCAGATCCTGTCTTACCACTACTCCACACCACCTCCACGGAAAAATGCTCATGAAATATGTGCCGTAAGAGAAAAAAAGTAAGACACAAATATATTCTCAGAATGTTTACTTTGTTATCTGGACAGAAAATGACTGGAAGGAAATGCTTCTCAAAGTATGATAGATTATCTTCAGGTGATAGAATTTTGAATGATTTTTTAAAATACATTTTTATATTTCCTGAGGTTTTATAGCAAAGAAAAAAATATATATCCTTTTTGAGAAAATACTTTCACAAAATATCCAAGGTAGCTTCTTCGTGAAGCAGCTAGTGGGTCCACGGTTCCCTGGGAGGGTCAGACCCTGCTCAGCACACAAACATGGCCACGAAGGAGTGGCGTGTGCCACATCCCTGCCCACCCTGTCCTCCCAAACTACACACCTGCAAAGCGGGTCGGAGAAGCAGAGGCGCCGCAGCTCCAGGCAGTTGGGGGCCACAGGCGGCAGCGCGCAGCTGGGGGCGATGGTGTTGCGCCGGCGCTCCCCGCAGCCCCGGTCGTTGGGGGCGCATGGGCACAGTAGCAGGCCCTGCGCGTGGGGCTCGGCGGCCTTCTCGAAGAAAGTGAGCAGCTGCCTGAGGCAGACGTGGCGCTGGCAGTGGGGCCCAGAGCACGCCTCCCCGTAGGCCTTGCGCAGCCGGTCACACTTGTCATTGAGAGTACACAGCATGGCAAACTTGAGGCAGAGGTCTGAGTCTGGGGGGAAAGGGCATGGAGTCAGTCGGCTAGGCCCTCTGCACGCCTGCAGCCCAGGCTCCACAGGAACCCCGCAAAACCCCTGATTTGACAAGAAGGTAGTGGATATAGTAGGAAAAGAAGGCCTGTCCTGAATAAACCCACTCCTAATCCAGGGCTTCCCCTCTCCCCACAAAATCTACCTGCTGTTCTGAAGCCTTCCCTATCCTACTCCTCTTTTTTTTTTTTTTTTGAGACGGAGTTTTGCTCTTGTTGCCCAAGCCGGAGTGCAATGGCGTGATCTTGGCTCACTGCAACCTCCGCTTCCTGGGTTCAAGCAATTCTCCTGCCTCAGCCTCCCGAGTAGCTGGGATTACAGGCACGCACCACGATGCCCGGCTAATTTTTTGTATTTTTAGTAGAAATGGGGTTTCATCATGTTAGCCAGGCTGGTCTTGAACTCCCGACCTCAGGTAATCCGCCCATCTCTGCCTCCCAAAGTGCTGGGATTACAGGCATGAACCGCCGCGCCCGGCACAACTCCTCATCTTGACTAGGTAAAATAATAAGAATAATCACTATCATCATCTATATGTATCAAACACCCATTTATCTAGAATTCAGGCAACCAGAAAGCTCAAATAACCATACCTCTTTCCTCAATGCTATGCTGTGAGATCTGATGGTAGAAATCATAACCTAGAGTACCTGCAACATTCTAAAGCACTTTCAGAACTGTCCAAAACAGATGCAGCCAAATTCTATTTTAGGTTTCTGGTTTGGTTTTGGCTTTGTCTGCACCTATCCTGTTCCATTTTAATGTCACCTGCCCATCTTTCATTAATTGATTCATGTATACTCTGTTCCCCATACTCTGAATCTTGGGAAATTATGGTGATATTTCTATTAACAGAATATTCCAGCAGCCACAGCAATCAAGTAATTGCAACAGGTTATTTGCTGATCTTGTCACTAAGAGTTTTTCATGCATGAAACTCTATGCCTTTTTCTCAAAATTCTAATTCTAAAGCTCACATCTTTCTCAAAAAGAGAGTGCATGTGTGTATGTTTTTCCTCAATTAACTCATAGCCTCACTTTCCTGAAAAACATGCATCACAGTCCTTGCCAGACTGATGGCTCCCCACCGAGTCACCCCATGCAGAGTCACACTCTCTTTTCCTGCCCAATACCTCGCCCATCCCATTAGAATGGTTGAAAACAAGCAATTTCCTAGTCTTCAGGGACAAAAAGGCTACTTTCCCAGCTGCCTTGAATGCAAGTAAATACTGCATTTCAGCACAATTTTTCCTGGGGCTGCTGCCACTCCCACCACGCCCTTTGCAGGGGCCTGCCTTGTGGAAACAGGGAGCCCTAATGGGCCCTCTTCAAATGCCTCCCTAATAACTGCTGTCCTTTGGAGACCCCTGTGAGACCAGATCATGCCCCAGAGCTCACACTTCCAGCCTGACACAGTCTTCCTTAGTCACCTGGTAGGCTAGAAACATTCCCCTTATAAGCCCCCCAACTTGTGCCCCTCCCCAGCCACCCTTCCTCCAGGATCCAGCCCCAGCCTCTGGTTCCCAAGCCTAGTTGCCCTCCACACCTGGTTTGAGCATGTTGAGTTTGCTGAGATTCATTTTCCAGGGTTTGCTGGTCACTGTGTCTTCATAGGGGGAGACATTCAGCTCATAGTTACCTAGAGACAAGGTGGGGAGCACCAGAATGCTGAGGACCAGGTTGGGGTAGGCTGGAGGGGCTGAAGTTGCTGGCTCAGACCTCAAAGCCCTGTGGAGAAAAGGAAAAGCACAGCCTCTACCTAACCAGCTGCAAGCTGTGCAAAGATGAGAAAAATGCAGGGCCATAAGGTATAGGCTGGGCTCCACCGATAAGCTGTAAGAATAATAAGAGCTACCATTTGTTAAGCACACTGTGCTGAGCACCACGCTGTAAGTGAGATAAATAAATATGCTGAGCACCATCACACTTATGCGATGGTGCTCAGCACACAGTGTAGGGAGGCAAGAGGATTCAGGGAGAAGCCTCTGAGGAAGTTTGGAAAGAGAAGTGATTAGGATGAGGAGTAGAAAACAGGGAACAAGGAGTGTGGTAAACTGTATTATTGTTTCCAATTATTTGTTCCCCACCCCTTGGGAGGATTATACTTCCCCACCTGTTGCCATGTAACTTCCTCACCCCACTGATGGCAAGATGGGCCACGTGACTTGCTTTGGCCAGTGGATTGTGAGCTGAAGTGATGTAAATCACATCTGAGCAGACTTAAGAATCCTCACATGGTTCTGCTGCTACTCTTTCTCCTCTACCAGCCTGGATCTTCCAGTGAAGAAGACAAGTAGAACAGAGACAAGGCCAACTCATAGAAGCCTCCAGCAGATGTGTAACATGAGCAAGAAATACATTTTTGTTGTTGAAAGCCAGAGATTTGGGAATTGGTTGTTACAATAGCATAACCTAGCAAATTCTTACTAAAAATGCAATGGAGTGCTGGGCGCGGTGGCTCACACCTGTAATCCTAGCACTTTGGGAGGCCTAGGCGGGTGGATCACCTGAGGTCAGGAGTTCAAGACCAGCCTGGCCAATGTGGTGAAACCCCATCTCTACTAAAAATACAAAAATTAGTTGAGCGTGGTGGCCCATGCCTGTAATCCCAGCTACCTGGGAGGCTGAGGTGGGAGAATCACTTGAACCCAGGAGGCAGTGGCTGCAGTGAGCCAAGACCACGCCACTGCACTCCAGCCTAGGCGACAGAGTGAGTCTCCATCTAAAAAAAAAAAAAAATGCAACTGGGAGGCTGAGGCGGGAATATTCCTTGAGCCCAGGAGCTCGAGACCAGCCTGGGGAACACAGCAGGACTTCATCTCTACAAAAAATTTTAAAATTAGCTGGGTCCGGTGGCACACACATGTAGTCCCAGCTACTCAGAAGGCTGAGGTGGGAGGATCACTTGAGCTCAGGAGGTTGAGGCTGCAGTGAGCTATGATTGTGCCACTGCACTCCAGCCTGGGTGACAAGTGAGACTCCGACTAAAAAAACAGCAAAAATAAAATGCAATTGGTACCTAGAAGTGGAGTGCTACAGTAATAAAATAATATAATGTATGTCATTGGCTTTGGTACTGGGCAGTGGGTGGTAAGGAAGCTGTTACTGGGGGCTGGAAAGATGGCCGTCTTCATTATGCAGTGGCAAAGCATCTGGTAAAATTGTTGCGTGTGATAACTGGGAAGATTATATGCTGAATGAGTTTGTACTGTTAGGGGAAGCTGAGAAGCAGAAGTTTACTAGTATGTCTTGATTGCTATTGGCTGCATTTGGCAAGGTACTACAAGATATACGTTCAGAAAAGAATTGGCCAGTTCCCAAATGTGGAGGAAAAGATAATCTAGAAATTTCAGGACTTGCAGGATTAAGAAATGCAACTGTGCTGGGCGCAGTGGCTCATGCCTGTAATCCCAGCATTTCGGGAAGCTGAGGCGGGCAGATCACGAGTTCAGGAGTTCGAGACCAGCCTGACCAACATGGTGAAACCCCATCTCTACTAAAAATACAAAAATTAGCTGGGCATGGTGGCAGGCGCCTGTAATCCCAGCTACTCAGGAGGCTGAGGTAGGAGAATCGCTTGAACCCGGGAGGCAAAGTTTGCAGTGAGCCGAGATCACGCCACTGCACTCCAGCCAGGGCAACAGAGCAAGACTCTGTCTCAAAAAAAAAAAAAAAAAAAAGAAGAAGAAGAAGAAATGCCACTGTTTCTCGTATTCATAAGGTAAAAGATAAAACATAAAAAAAAATGCTTTGAGTGATAAGGTTGATTACAACTCAGCCTTGGGGAAAAGACCAAATGAGGTATGTGGCTATCATACTGTTTGTGGATATCTCTCAGTTGATTAAGATGGTACCCAATAAGTCCTGCCAGTTGGACAAATGTACTCAGGGAAAAAAGACTAAAGTAGTGGCTCTTTCACAGAAGCCTGATAAAGGCTAGGTGCTTCTAATTAGGTGTAGAAAAAGAGGCATGTCTTGAATTGTGGGAAAGGCCACAGGCACAAGAGATGATAGAAATCAAAGATATAAACAGCAATTATGTTTTCAGAGAGTTGTACTACAAAGAGCTACCAGCGTAGATTAAAAGAGACTATGACTATTTGAGACTTAAAATGCCCCAACATTTCTCAGGCAGGATGCAGGCTGAGAATGCGGCTCAGTCCTCAGGGAGATTGTAGTCCCTAATACCCTTTTCAAATGTGGCCAAAGAGAAAACTGAAAGAGGAAGGACCTTTCCAGAGGGCTGGGCCAAGAGCTCTGGAAAACAATGGATAGGGCAACTACTCCCGTAGAGTAAAAACAGGGCCTTATTAAAGAACAATCCCTATTCCCAGGGAAGAGGACCCTTACAACATTTGTCTAGCAGGATTTCAGAATTGCTATGAATCAATGTCTGCTGTGTGTCTCCCATTCGTTCATTCATTCATTTATTTATCTGAGACAGGGTCTTGCTCTGTCACCCAGGCTGGAGCGCAGTGGTGTGATCATGGCTTACTGCAGCCTCAACCTCTTGGACTCAAGCTATACTCCCACTTCAGCCTCCCGAGTAGCTGGGACCACAGGTGTGCACCACCACACTCAGCTAATTTATTTATTTTTTTGTAGTGATGGGAGCTCGCTATGTTGTCCAGGCTGGTCTTGAACTCCTGGGCTTTAGGGATACTCCGCCTTGGCCTCCCAAGGTGCTGAAGTTACAGGTGTGAGCCACCACACCTAGATGCCCATTCCTCCCCTTTCTGAGAATGTTTGTTGTGGTTATCCTGACCCTGTTCCGTTATTGTATGCTGAGTACGTATAGGAAGCAGATGACTTGTCTTTTTAGTTCGTAAGTTTTTAGATTAAGAGGAGCCACATCCAGACCCAATTTGGAAACTATCATGAGATCCTAGACTTGAAGCCTGATGTCATGTTTGTTTGTTTGTTTGCTTGTTTTTTCGAGACAGAGTCTCACTCTGTCGCCCAGGCTAGAGTGCAGTGGCGCAATCTCGACTCACTGCAACCTCTGGTTCCTAGGTTCAAGTGATTCTCCTGCCTCAGCTTCCCAAGTAGCCTGGGTTTACAGGCACCCACCACCAAGCCCAGCTAATTTTTTGTATTTTTAGTAGAGATGAGGTTTCACCATGTTGGCCAGGCTGGTCTTGAACTCCTGAACTCAAGTGATCCGCCTGCCTTGGCCTCCCAAAGTGCTGGGATTACAGGTGTGCTTGTGAGCCACCGCGCCCGGCTTGATGTCATGTTTGAACAGAGCTTTTAGGGCATCTTCCATAGAAAATAGGTGGGTGTATTTTACTTGCAGAAGGGAGAGAAATGAATACTTTGACAATGGTAGATTGTATTATTGTTTCCAATCATTCTTTGCCTTCCCTGTAAGATTATATATCCTCACTTATTGCCATGTGATTTTTGGTATCTACCTGTGGGGGAAGTATAATTCTCAATCCAGTGATGTCAGGCTTGGCCATGTGACTTGCTCTCTCAATGAAATGTAAGCAGACGTAGTGTATATAAGATCTGAGCAGAAACTTTAAAAATCATCATGTGGTTCTGCCAATGCTCATTTCCTTCTGCCACGAGAAGGGAACATCCCAGACAGAGGCTGCACCTTGAGCCTGGATCACAGAATGAAGAAGACCCATGAAAGAGCCAATACAGAACATGAGCAAGAATTAAACCTTTGTTTTGCAAGTCACTGTTTTGTTACAGCAACAGAGTCCAGTAAAAGCTGACTAATAAGGGGCCTATGGAAAGAGTGACAGGCAGCTCCCCTTTGGCTCTTTCTGTGCCTTCTCTCTCTTTCATCTCCTGGCTGGTTAATGCGTATTCTTTCTGTTAAAGGCTGGACCAAGATGTTACCTCCCCATCTCTCTGAACTTGGTATTTGGAGCCTATTTATGGGTTAAGACTTTTTTCTCCCATCTCCTGTCCATACCCTCTGTTCCAGAAACTCCCCAGGTTGGGCCTCAGCCTGGTTCACAGCTCTGCTAAGTGGGAACTGACATGTTGCCAGGTAAGAAAGGGGGAAGTAGGGAGAAGAGAGGGCAGTGTTATGGGGCCCCAAGGAGATCCCAGCATTATCCCTCCACCTTTCCTGATGTCAAATGCAGAGCTTCATTATCCTCCTCATCAGAATCTACCATGTGGCCCATATCCTGCAGGATTAAAAAACAACCCCCAAGAGCCAGCTTCCCCAGCTTAGTCTACTCTATAATGGGAGCCTCACCAAGGCTGCGGGCACGGTGAACGGTCCAATAGATGTCCAAGCAGGCAACCTGGTTCTTCATGCGCCGGTGGCACATGCAGCCTATCAGAGAGCTGTTCCTGAGTTGCTGTGCTGCCTCTAGGCAGTCGGCAGGGACTGAAGGCTCCTCTGAGGGCAGTGGGGTGCTTACGCTAGAGGTGCAGGAATCCAGGTGGTGGTAGGCAGCACTGCAAGTGGGATCAGCCTGGCACTTCCTCCTGGCCTGGAGACAGCTGTTCATGAGTCGGCTTTCTGTGGGATGGGGGTCTCCTGTAAAGGGAGATACCAGGTGAGGCTCACATAAGATTAGAATAGCTGTCTGGGAATACCAAGTCATGAGGCTGGGAGAGGGATATTCCTGACGAAACTTTGTGAAAGTCTTAGGGTAGCACAAAAGGCCTTTAAGAATAAGTGTGGAGAGACAGAGAAGCCCAGCAGGACTGGATAGTCTGCAGCTGCCACAGTCTGGACAGAACAGACCAGGCCCAACAAGAAATAGGGGTTTGCAGAGAGGCTGCTCAGCCTTCAGGGAGGCGAACGGGATAGTTGTTTGAAGGCGAGCCTGATGACCCTGACAGGCACAGAGGAAGGGGGCCCCAGGCAGAGCCATGCCATGGGCAGGGCAGGGCTAGTATCAGAACCAGAGAGTTGAGAATGGACAAGGGAGTGCTAAATGGGAGTCAGCAATAACTTTGAGTCTCCCATTAAAAATCATTTAAAAATACCTGAAGGTGGAACTGGCTGGGGTTGGGGTAGAGAGCTAATTCCAGAAGGAAAGAAAGGGTAATCTGACCCTGTCTCTTACTCAGAAATACCAAGATTCCTCCACAGCCTGGAAGGAAGCCCCTGCATCCTAGGATTTAGGGTGCTCAACATGGGGTAATAGAACATCATCATCTCCCTAGCTGTTCAAAGATAAAAATCTAGGAGAACTTTTTTTTTTTTTTTTTTTTTTTTTTGAGACAGAGTTTTGCTCTTGTTGCCCAGGTTGGAGTGCAATGGCGTGATCTTGGCTCAACGTGACCTCCGCCTCCCGGGTTCAAGCGATTCTCCTGCCTCAGCCTCCCAAGTAGCTGGGATTACAGGCATGTGCCATCCCATGCCCAGCTAATTTTATATTTTTAGTAGAGACGGGGTTTCTCCATGCTTGTCAGGCTGGTCTCAAACTCCTGACCTCAGGTAATCCGCCCACCTTAGCCTCCCAAAGTGCTGGGATTACAGGCGTGAACCACTGCGCCTTAATTCATCTCTTCCTTTCACAGCCTGTGTTCAATCCAACAAGTTCTGTCAACTCCATAACACATCTGGAATCTGCCCACTTTTCTCCATGTGTGTCACGACCTCCTTAGATCAAACACCATCAACTCTTCTCCTTCTTCCCTCTTCTTTCTTCCTTCTCCTTCTCTTCTGCTTCTTCTCCTTTTTCTTTTTTAGATAGGGTCTTGCTCTATCTCCCAGGCTGGAGTGCAGTGGCGCGATCACAGCTCACTGCAGGCTTGACCTCCTGGGTTCAAGCTATCCTCCTACCTCAACCTCCTGAGTAGTTGGGACTACAGGCACACGCCACCACACCTGGCTAATTTTTGTATTTTTAGTAGAGATGGGTTTTCATCACATTGGCCACACTTGTCTTGAACTTCTGATCTCAGATGATCTGCCTGCCTTGGCCTCCCAAAGTGCTGGGATTACAGGCATGAGCCACCACACCCAGCCAGTACCTCATTGTTCTTTATGGATGACTAACATTTCATTATATCGATATGCTACATTTTGTTTATCCATTCTTCAGTTAATGGACATTTGGGTTGCTTCCACCTTTTGGTTATTGTGAATAGCGCTTTGATGAACATTTCATGTACAAGTATTTGTTTGAACACCTGTTTTTTGTTCTTTGGGATACATACCTAGGGGTGGAATTGCTGGGTCATACGGTAATTCTATGTTTAACTTTTTGAGGAACCGCCAAATTGTTTTGCACAGCAGCTGCACCATTTTACATTCCCATCAGCAATGTACGAGGAGTCTAGTTTCTATACATACTGCCAACTCTTGTTATTTTCCATTAAAAAAGATTATAACCATCCTCGTGAGCATGAAGTGGTATCTCACTGAGGTTTTCATTTGCATTTCCCTAATGACTAAGGATGTTGAGCATATTTTTATGTGCTTGTTAGCCATTTGTACATCTTCCTTGGTAATAAACTTTTTGTTGAGGTGTAACAGAAAAGTACATGAATCAAAAATGTATAGCTCAATGAATTTCACAAATTGAATATACTTGTGTAGCCAGAATCCAGATAAAGGAATAGAACATTATCAGTAACCCTGAAGCCCTCTTCCAGTCACTGTGCTCCCAAATAAACCAGTATCTTCATTTCTTTTTTTTTTCTTTCCTTTTCTTTTTCTTTTTTTTTTTTTTTGAGACAGAGTCAGGCTGGAGTGCAGTGATACAATCTCAGCTCACTGCAACCTTGCAACCTCTGCCTCCTGGGCTCAAGCGATTCTCCTGCCTCAGCCTCCCGAGTAGCTGAGACTACAGGCACCCGCCACAATGCCCAGCTAATTTAGTAGAGAAAGGGTTTCACCATGTTGCCCAGGCTGGTCTTGAACTCCTAACCTCAAGTGATCCACCCACCTTGGCCTTCCAAAGTGCTAGGATTACAAGTGTGAGCCACTGCGCCTGTCTTCATTTCTTTTACTTGTCTTCTGGTTTGTTGAAGCAATAGGTCAGATGTTTGCCACAATAATGTCTGTCAGAGTGGCTGGCCATAAACACTCCAGCACCACATTCATCTGAAGGGCACTCCTGACGAAGGTGACTATTTTTGCTATTCTCATCCGCCTTATGGTATTTTAGGACAGCCAGCTTCACCTTCTTTCTTTTATGCTTTTTTTTTCCTTTTTTTTTTTTTTTTTTTTTTTTGAGACCAGGTCTTGCTCTGTTGCCCAGGTTGGAGTGCAGCGGCATGACCTCAGCCCTCTGCAATCTCCGCCTCCTGGGTTCAAGTGATTGACCTGCCTCAGCCACCCAAGTAGCTGGGATTACAGGCATGTGCCACCACACCGAGCTGGGTTTTGTAATTTTAGTAGAGAGGTGGTTTCACCATGTTGGCCAGGCTGGTCTCGAACTCCTGGCCTCAAGCGATCCATCCGCCTTGGCCTCCCAAAGTGCTGGGATTACAGGCATGAGCCACAGTGCCTGGCCTATTCTTTTTGGGAGTAGTGTAAGACTTCTTCCTTTTCTTAGGACCACCACGAAGTCTCAACACAAGAAGGGTGGACGCCTTTTGAATGTTGTAGTCAGACAAAGCACATCCGTCTTCCAGTTGCTTGCCAGAAAAGATCAGTCTTTACTGGTCAGGAGGAATTCCTTCCTTATCCTGGATCTTGGGTTTTACATTTCCTTGTATCCAAGGTTCAACCTCAAGAGTGATGGCTTTCTCCATAAAGGTTGTTATGAAAATCTGCATTTTGGTGGTGGCTCCACTGCAGATGGTGGATCGAAAAGGCAGTATCTTTGTCTCTAACATCAGAGATTAGTTTTGCCCCAGTACAGCCAACTGATCTTGGCAACAAAGCAAACAAAAACATAAAGTGGGGAAAGAACAGCCTTTTCAACAAACAGTGCTGGGGTAATTGGCCAGCCACATGTAGGAGAATGAAACTGGGTCCTTATCTCTCACCTTATACAAAAATCAACTCAACATGGATTAAGAACTTAAATCTGGCCACCACGCCTGTAATCTCAGCACTTTGGGAGGCCAAGGCGGGTGGATTACCTGAGGTCAGGAGTTCGAGACCAGCCTGATCAGCATGGTGAAACCCTGTCTCTACTAAAAATACAAAAATTAGCTGGGTGTGGTGGCGGGCGCCTGTAATCCCAGCTACTCAGGAGGCTGAGGCAGGAGAATCACTTGAACCCAGGAGACAGAGATTGCAGTGAGCAGAGATCGTGCCACTGCACTCCAGCCTGGGCAACAGGGTGAGACTCCATCTGAAAAAAAAAAAAAAGAAGAACTTAAATCTAAGAACTGAAACTATAAAAAGTATAGAAGATAACATTGAAAAAATCCTTCTAGACCTTGACTTAGGCAAGGATTTCATGACCAAGAACCCAAAAGCAAATGCAAAAAAAAAAAAAAAAGATAAATAGCTGGTACTTAATTAAACTAAAGAGCTTTTGCACAGCAAAAGGAACAGTCAGCAGAGTAAACAGACAACGCACAGAGTGGGAGAAAATTTTCACAATCTATACATCTGACAAAGGACTAATATTCAGAATCTACAACAAACTCAAACAAATCAGCCAGAAAAAAACAAACAATTGGCTGGGCGCAGTGGCTCATGCCCATAATTGCAGCACTTTGGGAGGCCGAGGTGGGCAGATCACAAGGTCAGGAGATTGAGACCATCCTGACTAACACGATGAAACCTCATCTCTATTAAAAATACAGAAAATTAGCCAGGTGTGGTGGCGAGCGCCTGCAGTCCCAGCTACTCAGGATGGTGGTGAGTGCCTACAGTCCCAGCTACTCGGGAGGCTGAGGCAGGAGAATGGTGTGAACCTGGGAGGCGGAGCTTGCAGTGAGCCAAGATCATGCCACTGCACTCCAGCCTGGGTGACAGAGCAACACTCCATCTCAAAAAAAAAAAAAAAAAAAAAGAAAAAGAAAAAAACAAACAATCCCATCAAAAAGTGGGCTAAGGACATGAATAGACAATTCTCAAAAGAAGATATACAAATAGCCAACATATGAAAAATTTCTCAGCATCACTCATGATCAGTAAAATGCAAATCAAAACCACAATGTGATACCACCTTACTCCTTCAAGAATGGCCATAATCAAAAAATCAAAAAACAGTAGATGTTGGCATGGATGCGGTGATCAGGGAACACTTCTACACTGCTGGTGGGAATGTAAACTAGTACAGCCACTGAGGAAAACAGTCTGGAGATTCCTTAAAGCCTTAAAGAGCTAAAAGTAGGCTGGGCATGGTGGCTCACCCCTGTAATCCCAGCACTTTGGGAGGCTGAGGTGGGCAGATCACCTGAGGTCAGGAGTTCGAGACCAGCCTGGCCAACGCCAGGTGTGGTGGCGGGCACCTGTTATCCCAGCTACTCGAGAGGCTGAGGCAGGAGAATCACTTGAACCTGGGAGGCGGAGGTTGCAGTGAGCCGAGATCAAGCCACTGCACTGAAGCCTGGGGGACAAGAGCGAAACTCTGGGGGAAAAAAAAAAAAAAAAAGCCAGACGCAGTGGCTCACACCTGTAATCCCAGCACTTTGGGAAGCCGAGGTAGGCAGATCATGAGGTCAAGAGATTGAGACTATCCTGGCCAACATGGTGAAACCCCATCTCTACTACAAATACAAAAAATTAGCTGGGCGTGGTGGCGTGTGCCTATAGTCCCAGCTACTCAGGAGGCTGAGGCAGGAGAATCGCTTGAACCTGGGAGGCGGAGGTTGCAGTGAGCCGAGATCATGCCATTGCACTCCATCCTGGTGACACAGCAAGACTCCATCTCAAAAAAAAAAAAAAAAAAAAAAAAAAAGTAGAACTACCATTTGATCCAGCAAATCCCACTACTGAGTGTCTACCCAGAGGAAAAGAAGTCATTATACCAAAAAGATACTTGCACACTCATGTTTATAGCAGCACAATTTGCAATTGCAGAATCATGGAACCAACCCAAATGCCCATCAATCAATGAGTGGATACAGAAATTGTGATAGAATAGAATACTACTCAGCCATAAAAAGGAATGAATTGGCCAGGCATGGTGGCTCACGCCTGTAATCCCAGCACTTTGGGAGGCTGAGACAGTCGGATCACGAGGTCAGGAGATTGAGACCATCCCAGCTAATACGGTGAAACCCCGTCTCCACTAAAAATACAAAAAAAAAAAAAAAAAAAAAAAATTAACCGGGCGTGCTGGCGGGCATGTGTAGTCCCAGCTACTTGGAGGCTGAGGCAGGAGAATGGCGCGAACCCGGAAGGTGGAGCTTGCAGTGAGCCGAGATCATGCCACTGCACTCCAGCCCGGGCGACAGAGCCAGACTCCATCTCAAAAAAAAAAAAAAAAAAAGGAATGAATTAACAGCATTTGCAGCAACCTAGATGAAATTGGAGACTATTATTCTAAGTGAAGTAACTCAGGAATGGAAAAGCAAACATCGTATATTCTCACTGATATGTGGGAGCTAAGCTATGAGGATACAAAGGCATAAGAATGATACAATGGACTTGGGGACTTGGGGGGAAGTGTGGGAGCGGGGGAAGGGATAAAAGACTACAAATAGGGTGCAGTGTATACTTCTTGGGTGATGGGTACACCAAAATCTCATAAATCAGCACTAAAGAACTTACTCATGTAACCAAACTTACCACCTGTATGTACCCCAATAACCTATGGAAAAGAAAAACTATGTCAGAATTTCTCTAGGAAATATGTATTTCCAAAAAGCATATTTGATAATTTTACATGTACAAGATGAAAAAAAAAGCTTTTGAGATTTCAAAAAGTATTTAAGGAAGGTATGAGATTTTATATATTTACCAAAAGGGGAACATGGATTTTAAAAGATTGAGGAATTTCTACAAGTTTACGATGTTACTTCCGGTAGGTACTGAATAAGTGGTAAGTACACAAAGAAAAGTAGCAGATTCAAGTCCTATTGCCGTAACTGGACTAAAAATAATTTTTTTCTTTTTGAGATGGAGTTTTGCTCTTGTTACCCAGGTTGGAGTGCAGTGGCGCGATCTCGGCTCACTGCAACCTCCGCCTCCCAGGGTCAAGCAATTCTCCTGCCTCAGCCTCCCAACTAGCTGGTATTACAGGTATGCCCCACCATGCCCGGCTAATTTTGTTTTTTTTAGTAGAGATGGGATTTCTCCATGTTCGTCAGGCTAGTCTCGAACTCCCAACCTCAGGTGATCTGCCCGCCTTGGCCTCAACAAAGTGCTGGGATTACAGGCATGAGCCACTGTGCCCGGCCATAAATATTTAACTGTACTAACTATTGAGTTGTAAACATTTTGAAAAGAAAACAATTTCTTAGTTGACACTTTATCAAGTTTGAGCAGTGATGGATTTAGGGGCATTCATCTCAACAAAGAACTTGGGGGCCATGTTAAATTTCATCTCAACAAGGTAGAACCTGTGTTTCCTGGATTGTGAAACACAGGACTTGATCCAGGGCAAAGGTCATAATTTGATCCAGTGTACAAATGTGTTTTTTTTAGTCAGCATAGTTCTGTTCCTTTCTTTTTCTTCCTCCTTTCTCCTTTCCTCTTTTCTTCTTTCTTTTAATCTCTGTCACCCAGACTGCAGTGTACAATCGCCACTCACTGCACTCACTGGAGTGCAGTGGTACAATCGCCACTCACTGCAGCCTGCAGTCTCGACCTCCCAGGCTCAGGTGAATTCTCCCACCTCAGCCTCCCAAGTAGCTGGGACTGCATGCATGCACTACCACGCCCAGCTAATTTTTGTATCTTTTGTAGAGATGGGTTTTCACCATGTTGCCCGGGCTGGTCTCGAACTCCTGAGCTCAAGCAATCCACCTCCCTTGGCCTCCCAAAATGCTGGGATTATAGGTGTGAGCCACCATGCCCGTCAGTATTTTCTTTTTCTGTTTTTGTGTGTGTGTGTGTGTGTGGTTTGGTTTTTTGTTGTTGTTGTTTGTTTGTTTGTTTTTGCACGTTCACAGTATTTTCTTTTTTTTTTTTTTTTTTTTGAGACGGAGTCTCACTCTGTCACCCAGGCTGGAGTGCAGTGGCGCGATCTCGGCTCACTGCAAGCTCCACCTCCCGGGTTCACCCCATTCTCCTGCCTCAGCCTCCCGGGTAGTTGGGATTACAGGCGCCCACCACCACACCTGGCTAATTTTTTCTATTTTTTAGTAGAGACGGGTATTCACCGTGTTAGCCAGGATGGTCTCAATCTCCTGACCTCGTGATCTGCCCGTCTCAGCCTCCCAAAGTGCTGGGATTACAGGCGTGAGCCACTGCACCCAGCCAGTATTTTCTTAAAGTTGTAATTAGTGGCCAACATTTAAAAATCAGATTTTAGGCCGGGTGTGGTGATGCATACCTATAATTCCAGCACTTTGGGAGGCCAAGGTGGGCAGACTGTTTGACCCCAGGATTCAAGATCAGCCTGGGCATCAGAGATGGCAAAAATCCGTCTCTACGAAAAATACAAAAATTAACCAGGTGTGGTGGCACACTACTACAGTCCCAGCTACTGGGGAGGCTAAGGCAAAAGGATTACTTGAGTATGGGAGGTTGAGGCTGCAGTGAACTGGAATCACACCACTGAACTCCAGCCTGGGTGACAGATTGATACCCTGTCTCAAAAAAAATCAGATTTCAAATAAAACTATTAATTTCCAATTTGTCTTGAAAAATGGAAACACTTGGACCCACATGTAACGGGTGGAGTTGAGTAATGACTGCCCCCTTTTGACAAGTCATGCCTTTTCCAGCTTGTTATAGTCCATACCGCTATTACTTGCCCCACCTCCTCATTTATGCAGCCACTGCCACGTCTATTTCATATTGATTTGTTAGCAACCTGGTTTTGTAACTTCATTTTCTGCTTTTTGGCTCATCAGAGAATGAGTAGCTACAGAATGGGTCAGATCAGGCTATGCCTCAGGGCACAAGATCCTCATTTGTTTCTCATCAATGAGGCCCACAACCCAGGTACCCATTTTATAGTTGGATGAACAAAGAAAAGTAATGTACACCAGGGGATGTAGCAAGTCAAGACCGAGTCAAGGCTAGAACCCAGGTCTCCAGCCTCCTATTCACTTCAGAATGATTTTCAGTACATTGACACCACTTCCCTATGAATCGGAGGTCTCCTATATGCTTGGCTTTAGCAGGCCCTGAGCAGTGATATTTTCCACCCCCAAAGCCCTCTGTTGGTCTGTGCTCTTGAAGAGCACTTGGCTCTACATGGCACCTCCTAGATGACTGTTTTATGGATTTTCAATGAGGCCACTTAACCAGAAGTCATTGCTGTCAAGCATTACTGTGGAAAATAGATCTGTCACCATCACTGCTTCATTAAACCATTTAATGAGAAAGGTGTTTAATGTTTTCCCCTGATCCTGACATGCAGCCATAACCTTTAGGATTAGTGAAATTTCCTGGGCAGTCAAATCAGACTGGTGATGTCTTGCTGCCCTGACTTACTGATGTTGGCAGGTGGACAGACCAGGGTTTTTCCTCCTTCCTTCTATATTTGTCTCAAGGCAGCATTTCTACAGCACTGCCTTGTGGACTGAGGTCTCAGGGCAGTGTGGTGGTCTCTCTGTCTCAGGAGTCCCTCCATTCAGTTTCTGGGCAGGAGCCGCATAATAAGATTCCACACACCCATACCACTCACGAAGGCCATGGGCCTTCCAGGGATCTCGGATCCCAGGCTGTTCTTCCTTGGCGGAGTGGCCTGGTTCTAAAACCAGGCCTTGAACTACATCTACAAAACATCTATTGTGGATTATTTTTTATCCAACAGGCAAGCCACTGTGCTAGACGGCTTGCAAGGCCTGCAATTACAGAAGGTCATGAAACAAGTCAGTTCTAACAAACTTCTTTTTCTTCACCTGTATCTAGTTTCTTCCTCAGTCCTTAAAGCAGATGGAAGAGTTAAAGCCCACGTGGAGCAAATGACACTCTGTTTCTGATCTGATTCTCCCCGCCCCTTAGAGACGCTGTCTTGGTAGTGACCTGGCTGTGGGTTGTCCTGTGACTGTGTAGACCTACCTCAAAAGAGGGAAGAGGGGGGAAAACGGGGCGAGGAGATGCTTGGGTGGCCAGGCCATTGCTGGCACTCAGTCTACTTCAGTTCGTACACTGTTAGGTGTGACCGCAGCCTCTTGCAGGCGCCCTGGGCTTCCTGTTCCAGTTCCCCTGGCTCGGCTCGGATGCACCGGGAGGCTGCTGCGCCTTCTCCGGACAGGTGCCCCGGGCCTCGCCTACACCTCACCTCCCCCTCCCACTGTACCCCCGGCCGGTGCGCTCTCCGACACTCACCGGCTGCGAGAGGCAGCGGCGACGGCGGCAGCAGCAGCAGCAGCAGCAACATCAGGACTACAGGCGGCAGCGGTCGCGGGCTCAGGGGGCGCACCATGGCGAGCTGTGGGAGTCGGGCTCCGCGCTCCCCTCGCTCCTCCCCTGGAGCTCTGCGAGCGGGGCTCCCTCGACCGGCACCTCCCATCCCCGCCTCCCGCCCTCCCGCGCGACGCACACACTCTCCCACCAGGGTCCTGGGCGCCGCCCTCCAACTCCGAAGCGCGCGTCCGCACCACGCGCCTCCAGCGCCGGACCCAGGGACGCCGGGGGTGGGGGCGAGGGAGGGCCGGCGCCCCGGGAGCCGCCGGGCTTGGCGCGGAAGAGGTTGCTCTTCCCGAGGCGGCCCACCTGCTGTCTGACAACTTCGCCTAGCAAGACATTGTGGAAGCTGCCGCTGGAAACTCGCCATCTAGGAGAACCAAGTATTTCTCCAAGAAAAGCACTCTTTCTCACTTTCCGGATCCCACTCACCCACACATCAAAGAACAGACACCACCACAAAAGAGATTTTGTAACAAAACTTGAACAAGCCAACACAAGGGCACTTGCATTTCTAGTATTTGTTTTTCTTAGAATTTGCACATCTATGATCTCGTTTTTTTCCCCTCCTAAGTGTCTTCTAGGGTAAGACTGGGTGGTTATTAAGCTCAAGATTCTGCAAAGATGGGTTGCAGACAGGTGGAATGGCTTTGCTGGGGGAGCAGACCTGGGGCATTAGATTCCAAAATTCAGCCCCGATGGTGTCATGAGGGAAGATGGAAGATTAAACTCTCCACTAAATAGCAGAGATTTCCTTGGACTAAAGCTCACTGAGGAAGGTGCCTGGAGAGACCATTTAGGAGCCCATCCTTTTCACATGATGAGAGTTTCAGAGAGCAAGCTATTCTATCAGGATTAAACAACTAGGTAGAAACACATCTGTGCCCAGAACACAGGACGTCTACCCATAAGCATAAGGGTATTTATTGGGCCTGGGCCTGATTCCCACAAGATGCCAGGATAAAGCCAGAAGCAGAATGGCTTGGAAGAATGAGAACTAAGCAGTGCATAGAAAGAGAGAAGAAGAAGAGGGTGATGAAAGGAAGTGGAGGGTTTCATCCCTTAAGCCTCTAACTTGACCCCCTCCTTACTTCCACAGCCAGCCTGGCAGAGGGCCAGCAGGGAGTACTGAGAATCGCAATATAAACCTCTGAGATTTATTGGCTGCTGCTTCTGAATATGGCCATCCTGCTGTGGCCTCTGGGGGGCATTTGCCGATGTAATCAGCCCAGAAAGAGAGTCATTCCAGCTGGGGGTGTAAATCACCCTTGGCAAAGCTAGGAGAGAGACATGTGGCCCTAGATAAGGAAGGAGACTGATGTGGCCTCTGTGCCCTTCCCTCCCTTCTCCTGCCCAGGGGGTGCTGGTTCCTGAGCTGTAATGCACTTTAAATGGAGTTTGTCCTTCGTTTTAATCTATATCTGCCCTGCCAGTTTTACAGAAGAGCTGTAAAAGTGAACATCTGGCTACTCGGCTTTTGTACAAGGCCTGTTTTCCCCCAGCTCCACCCTATCTTCATGTGCCTTTCCCAAGCCCTTCTCTCCAGAAAGGTTAGAGAACATGAAGCTGGGGGGCTACAATTAAAGGCCCCATGGTGTCAGGCCCTCTACCCCATTGTCAGAGAGAAATATGCTCCAGGCACCTCATTTTCTCTCACACCTGCTATTACAGGCAGACAATAGTTTTTTGGGTTTTTTTTTTTTGAAACTGACAATACTTTACAAAAGGAATTCATAAAGCAAAATGTAACAATTTCAGGCTGTTTGGGATGATAGGAAAGGGCTGAGACCCATGAACCAACAAAGATGTAAGGTGGTCAAGGGGTGTCTCCTTTGCTTTCCCCCTCCTCCAGCCACCAAGCCAAATCAAGTTAGGGGCAGGAAGAGGGTTTGGGAAAGGAAGTTTGCTCAGGGTACCTACTCTGATAGATACTCAGTGTCTATTCCAGGGCTGTCCCCACAGAACAGACCAAGAATGCAGTGTCAAACTGATGGGCTGGGAGCAATGACCAATCCCACCTGTAACAGGCCAGCCTTTTCATGACAGAAAATAAAGTGCCTAGTGCATATTTCTGTCTGGGTACAGGGGTGGAGAGCCTGATATCATTGGGCCTTTAATGAGGATTGGAGAAGCCTCTGCAAATAAATATGACTCCAAGACTAATATTGACAGCCCTCCAGCACACCTTCTCCACCAACCATGTCCTCTGTGACTGCCAACACCTGCTAGATAAGCAGCATTGCCCCTTGTGGACAATGACAAATGAGCCAGTCCTTTCTACAGAGATGATGTTACTCAGCCATCATTCAATTCAATAATGGCTTTTGAGACTGATTACCAGCCCAGCTTTATGCTAGGTGCAAAATGATTAAGACACAAATCCTGCTCGGGGAGGGTGTTACAATCCACTGATTGCACCTCAAATGCCCAAAGACCCTGTATCTTATTCCACTTTCACTTGTAATCTCAATTTTCTGCTCTTATGGTCAGATTACGTGGATTCTACCTTCTCTCAAGTCCTCTCTCTCTCCGTTGAGCTTTAATTCCTGCTGCTATCCTAATCCAGGATGTTAGCAGTATAATAAATAGTTAAGACCACAGGCTTTACAGACTGCCTAGATTCAAATGCCGACACTAGCTGGATGACCTTGGGCAAGTCACTTAATTTTTCTGTGCTTCCATTTCTTCACCTGTAAAATTAAGGATAATAGTATCTATTTCACATAACAGTTGTGAGGATTAAGTGAGTATAGTATTTAAATGAAGGTGTAGGCTGGGCGTGGTGGCTCACGCCTGTAATCCCAGCACTTTGGGAGGCCAAGGTGGGCGGATCACGAGGTCAGGAGTTTGAGACCAGCCTGGCCAATATGATGAAACCCCATCTCTACTAAAAATACAAAGATTAGCCGGGCATGGTGGCACACGCCTATATTCCCAGCTACTCGGGAGGCTCAGTGGGGCAGGAGAATTGCTTGAACCCAGGAGGTGGAGGTTGCAGTGAGCCGAGATCATGCTACTGCACTCCAGCCTGGGCAGCAGAGTGAGACTCCGACTCAAAAAAAAAAAAAAAAGAAAAGTTGTAGCATTATACCTGGCATATAGCAAGCATCGAATAAATATCATCCCAGGTAGCATGCAGGAGTTAATTATTCTGTGTGTGAACTTGGCCAGACCCCACCACCTGACCTGCTGATTTGGAGATGGAAGTGGCACTTTTTGCTCCTTTTGCTGAATATACTACTAGACCAGAGTGCTTGTAGGGATGGAAACAAAAAGAACCATTTTTTATTTTTTCTACCTTGTCAATTTCTCGAGGGCAGGGACTGTGTCATATTTTAGTAACTGTGATACTCAGAATTGACAACTCCAGATGCATACGTATAAAGGAATTGGTGTTTCCTTAACCTATGCCTGAACAGAACAGGGAGAGAATCCCCCATGCCTCCTACTTTATACTCCTGATAAAGAAAGGGAAATATTCCTCCTTAATATAGTTTGGATATTTGGCCCCACCCAAATCTCATGATGAAATGTAATCCCTAATGTTGGCGGTGAGGCCTGGTGGGAGGTGTCTGGATCATGGGGGTGGATCCATCATGAATGGCTTCGGCCATTCTCTTGGGGATAAGTGAGCTGTCACTGAGTTCACAAGAGATCCAGTCATTTAAAAGTGTGTGGCACCTCCTCCCATAACTCCCTCCCTCTCTTGCTCCTGCTCTGGATGTGTGACATGTCTGCTTCTCCTTCACCTTCTGACATGATTGTAAGCTTCCAGAGGCCTACCCAGGAGCTGAGCAGATGCCAACACCATGCTTCCCATAAAGCCTGCAGAACCATGAGCTAATTAAGCTTATTTTCCTTATAAATTGTTCAGTCTCCCAGGCAAGCATGGTGGTCAGCCAGGCACGGTGGTGTGGGCCTGTAGTCCCAGCTACTTGGGAGGCTAAGGCAAAGGCTGCAGTGAGCCAAGATCATGCCACCACACTATAGCCTGGGTGACAGAGTGAGACCCTGTCTCCAAAAAAAAAAAAAAAGCTGGGCGCGGTGGCTCACGCCTGTAATCCCAGCACTTTGGGAGGCCGAGACGGGCAGATCATGAGGTCAGGAGATCGAGACCATCCTGGCTAACACGGTGAAACCCCATCTTTACTAAAAATGAAAAAAAAAAATTAGCCTGGCGTGGTGGCGGGCACATGTAGTCCCAGCTACCTGGGAGGCTGAGGCAGGAGAATGGTGTGAACCTGGGAGGCAGAGCTTGCAGTGAGCCGAGATCGCGCCACTGCACTCCAGCCTGGGTGACAGAGCAAGACTCTGTCTCAAAAAAAAAAAAAAAAAAAGATTACCCAGTTTCAGTATTTTTTTTCTTTTTCTTTCTTTCTTTTTTTTTTTTTTTTGAGACAGGGTCTCACTCTATTGCCGAGGCTGGAGCACAGTGGTCCAATCATGGCTCACCACAGCCTCAACTTCACATGCTGTAGTGATCCTCCCACTTCAGCCTCTCAAGTAGGTGGGACTACAGGTGCACACCACCACACCTGGCTAATTTTTAAAAATTATTCGTAGAAGTCCAGATGCAGTGGCTCATGCCTGTAATCCCAGCACTTTGAGAAGCCGAGGCAGGTGGATCACCTGAGGTCAGGAGTTTGGGACTAGCTTGACCAACATGGTGAAATCCTGTCTCTACTAAAAATACAAAAAAATTAGCCAGGCATGGTGGCAGGCACCTGTAATCCCAGTAACTTGGGAGGCTGACACAGGAGAATCACTTGAACACGGGAGGCGGAGGTTGCAGTGAGCCAAGATTGTGCCATTGCACTCCAGTCTGGGCAACAAGAGCAAAACTCCTTTTTTTTTTTTTTTTTTTTTGAGACAGAGTTTCACTCTTGTTGCCCAGGCTGGAGTGCAATGGCGTGATCTCGGCTCACTGCAACCTCCGCCTCCCAGCTCCCGGGTTCAAGCGATTCTCCTGTCTCAGCCTCCCAGGTAGCTGGGATTACAGGCACATGGCCCTATGCCCGGCTAATTTTTGTATTGTTAGTAGAGATGGGTTTCATCATATTGGTCAGGCTGGTCTCAAACTCCTGACCTCAGGTGAGCCGCCCGCCTCGGCCTCCCAAAGTGCTGGGATTACAGGCGTGAGCCACTGCACCCGGCGAAATTCCATCTTAAAAAAAAAAAATTCTTCGTAGAGACAGGGTTTCACCATGTTGCCCAGATGGTCTCGAACTCCTAGGCTCAAGTGATCCTCCAGCCTCGGTCTCCCAGTGTTAGGATTACAGGGTATTTCTTTATAGCAAAGGAAGAATGGCTTAATACATTCCCTTCTCTATGGCAGAGGTCACCCAGGTCCTGGGCTGAGACTGACAAGAAGCAATTTCAAAAAAAATTTTTTATGTATATTTTTTGAGACAGGGTCTCCCTCTGTCACTCAGGTTGGAGTGCAGTGGTGCAATCTCAGCTCACTGCAACCTCCACCTCCTGGGTTCAAGCAATCCTCCCACCTCAGCCTCCTAAGTAACTGGGACTACAGACACGCACCACTGCACCTGGTTAATTCTTAAATTTTCTGTAGAGACAGAGGTCTCACTATATTGCCCAGGCTGGTCTCAAACTCCTGGACTCAAGCAATCCTCCCACCTCAGCCTCCCAAAGTACTGGGATTATAGGCTTAAGCCACCACACCCAGCCCAAGAAGCAGGTTGTTTGTTTGTTTTTGATACAGTCTCGCTGTTGTCACCCAGGCTGGAGTGCAATGGTGTGATCTTAGCTCACTGCAACCTCCACCTCCCAGGTTCAAGCGATTCTCCTGCCTCAGCCTCCTGGTAGCTGGAATTACAAGTGCCTGCCACCACTCCTGGCTGTTTTTTGTTTGTTTTTGTTTTTGTTTTTGAGACAGAGTCTCTGTCACCAGGCTGGAGTACAGTGGCCCAATCTTGGCTCACTGCAACCTCCACTTCCTGGGTTCAAGCAATTCTCCTGCCTCAGCCTCCCGAGTAGCTGGGTATTTTTAGTAAAGACAGGGTTTCACCATGTTGGCCAGGATGGTCTCGATCTCCTGACCTCGTGATCCGCCCACCTTGGCCTCCCAAAGTGCTGGGATTACAGGTGTGAGCCATCGCGCCTAGTCTGTTTGTATTTTTAGTAGAGACAGGGTTTCACCACATTGGCCAGGCTCCCCTCAAACTCTTGACCTCAGGTGATCCACCCTCCTCAGGCTCCCAAAGTGCTGGGATTATAGGCATGAGCCACAGCGCCCAGCCTTGAGAAGCAGTTTTTAGCTCAAAAGATTTCTGTTCAATATTAGTTTACCTCCTGATGAATAAATACCAGTGCAAGGACACCAATGCCGAGCACACCTCCTGCATAGCCTCATATTGAGGTCTCTGGGCTGGGGTTTTAGTGCCTGCTCATATCCTTATCCCTCAAGCCAAAGCAAACCTTATGGCCCTAAATTCTCAAGAGCTTACCATTGAGGCTCTTATAGATTTAACACCCAATACAGGGCCAACTCTGGAAAGGCACACTGGTTTTTTTTTTTTTTTTAAGACAGGGTCTTGTTGTCATCCAGGCTAGAGTATAGTGGATGGATCATAGCTCAATGCAACCTCAACCTCCTGGGCTGAAGCCATCCTCCTGCCTGACCCTCCCCAGTAGCTATGACTATGACTACAAGTGTGCACCACCATGCCCAGCTAAGTTGATTTTTATTCTATAGAGATGGGGTCTTGCTATGTTGCCCAGGCTGGTCTTAAACTCCTGGTCTCAAGGGATCCTCCCACTTTGGCCTCTTAAAGTGCTAGGATTACAGATGTGAGCCACTGCACCTGGCCAGGCACACTGTTCTTTGATGAAGGTTTGGTAACAGCAAAATGAATGAAGTGGACAGGCTCTGGAACCATACTGTCTTGGGTCAAATCCCTACTCCACCGTTAATTAGCTTTGTGATCTTATTACTTGACCGGGTGCAGTGGCTCACGCCTGTAATCTCAGCACTTTGGGAGGCTCCAGTTGAAGACTAGAGCTCAGATTGCCTCCATAAAAGTTAGAAGGGAGAGGGCTGGGCGCGGTGGCTCACACCTGTAATCCCAGCACTTTGGGAGGCTGAGGCGGATGGATCACGAGGTCAGGAGTTCGAGACCAGCCTGGCGAACATGGTGAAACCCCTTCTCTACTAAAGATGCAAAAAATTAGCCGGGCGTGGTGGCACAAGCCTGTAGTCCCAGCTACTCAGGAGGCTGAGGCAGGAGAATCACTTGAACCTGGGAGGCAGAGGTTGCAGTGAGCTGAGATCGTGCCGCTACACTCCAGGTTGTTAACAGAGCGAGACTCCGTCTCAAAAAAAAAAAAAAAAAAAAAAAAAAATCGAATCAGAAAAAACAATACAAAAATTATCCAGGTGTGGTGGCAGATGCCTGTAGTCCCAGCTACTCGGGAAGCTGAGTTGAGAGGATTGCTTGAGCCTGGGAGGTGGAAGCTTCAGTGAGCTGAGATTGTACCACTGCACTCCAGCCTGGGCAACAAGTGAGACCCTGTCTCAAAAAAATAAGATAAAATAAAATAAAAAAGAGTTAATCCCTCTGTTCCTCAATTTCTTTATCTTCATAAAGAAATGCACATAATAATGAATACCTGTCTCACAGGCTTGTAAAAATTAAATTAGTGTATTAAATTAGTGTGTGTATATATATATACACTATATATATATACACTTATATATATGAGTTTAGAGATAGATATATCTCATACATATGAGATATATATATATGAGTTTAGATAGATAGATAGATAGATAGATATGAGTTTAGAGATAGTCTTGTATGCAGTAAGCACCTGAAAGATGTTAGCTACTATTGTTATTCCTGAAAATAACATGAATCAAATCATACAGTCCCTATACAATGAGAGGATATTACAAGAAATCAGTGGGCTTATATTAGGCCAGGCGTGGTGGCTCACGCCTATAATCCCAGCACTTTGGGAGGCCGAGGCGGGTGGATCACAAGGTCAGGAGTTCGAGACCAGCCTGACCAACACGGTGAAACCCCTTCTCTACTAAAAATACAAAAATTAGCCAGGCATGGTGGTGCGTGCCTGTAATCCCAGCTACTTGGGAGGCTGAGGCAGGAGAATCGCTTGAACCCAGGAGGTAGAGGTTGCAGTGAGCTGAGATCGTGCTACTGCACTTCAGCCTGGTGACAGAGCAAGACTCTATCTCAAATAAAATAAAAAATACCAAAAAATGTTGACTTTGGCGAAAATACAATTTTCCATAAGGAAGATAATCAAGCCTTAGCTTTTTGTTTTGCAACTCAGAATTTCCACTTAAGACTACTGACTAGTGGGCACATGTACATCAATCTCTATCCATGTTGGGACTTGGTTCTACCCTTCTGGGGAGAATTACCAGGAAATGGAAATGACCCACTAGGGTAGGCAGTGAGTTAAGGACCTCTCCTCACACTTCGAAGAGGTGCTTCAAGCAGTTTTCTCTTCTGGCTACTAGGAATTCCTATAGGGGCACGTGTGTGGGTGGGGCGGAGGAGCAGCATCTTTCCTTTGGCCATCTCCACCTAACGTAGCAGCAGCTTTTCTCTTTCCCCTAGACCTTTTGGGCTTTGAGTTCAAGGGATTAGTGAGAAGGCCACAGAGGCAGCTTCCTTTTTGACAGACAGGCAGTAGCTAGGAATGGAAGCTACAGACTTCAGCAGAATGGCTTGGAGAAAACAGCAGTGCCCTCTGCTGTGAAGCATGCATGTGACACTCTAGGGCAAGAGCATGTGCAAACCTTGTCAAATAAAAAAATTAAAAGCCAGTCCAACCACTCAGGCACGTGCATGGGCTGCCCTATGGCTACAACCCCCCTTCCCTCCCATTCACTTTAAAAAAGTGTCTCTGTTCCAGAGCCTGGGAAGAGGGTATGTTTGTCTCTATTCTATCTCAGCCTAGGCTGTAGAGGGCTTCGCCCTGTTCCGTCCTGGGCTATCAGTCCTACTAGGTTAATACCAGAGAATGACAATGTTCAGTCAATTCTACTGCCACCCAAGACCAAGTAGGGCCATACCTTACTACAGATAGAGTCCTATTCATATTAAAAAGCTCCAAGAAAGGAAACCCTGGCATACTGCAAAAGAATACAGTTTAAAAATCTTCCTAAAGTCTAATGTATCTTGCTTTTATTCCTATCTTTATATATCACAAATCTCTACTTCCAACCATCCTAAATCCTAAAACTTTTCTTTGTGAGATGTGAAATGGAGTAGAGAAAAGACTTAAAAGTCAAAACGCCCCTGAGGCTATAGATAGGAAACTTTTTTTTTTTTTCTTGAGATGGAGTCTCGCTTTGCCACCCAGGCTGGAGTGCAGTGGCACAATCTTGTTCACTGCAACATCTGCCTCCCAAGTTGAAGTGATTATCCTGCCTCAGTCTCCCGAGTAGCTGGGATTACAGGCAGCCACCACCACGCCTGGCTAATTTTTGTATTTTTGGTAGAGACGGAGTTTTGCCATGTTAGCCAGGGTGGTCTTGAACTCCTGACCTCAGGTGTTCCACCAGCCTCAGCCTCCCAAAGTGCTGGGACTACAGGTGTGAGCTACTGCCAAGAGGGAAACTTTGAGCCCAGCTGAGATCTGTCATTTGCCTTAGAGAATGTCTAGATACCACATGCTGCTAAGTCTGTGGTGCACTTTTAGTAACTCATACCATGGAATGATCTAGGAAAGGAAAGCCTAGGACATTGCTGAAGAAAACTGTTTGAAAGGCTTACCTTAATTCCAAAGCATTGGTTCTTTTTTTTTTTTTTTTTTGAGATGAAGTCTTACTCTGTTGCCCAGGCTAGAGTGCAGTGGATTTTGGCTCACTGCAACCTCCACCTCCCGAATTCAAGCAATTCTCCTGCCTCAGCCACCCTAGTAGCTGGGATTACAGGTGTGTGCCACCATGCCTGGCTAATTTTTTGTATTTTTTTTAGTAGAGATGGGGTTTCACCATGTTGGTCAGGCTAGTCTCGAACTTCTGACCTCAAGTGATCTGCCCGCCTTGGCCTCCCAAAGTGCTGGGATTACCAGAGCACTGGTTCTTAAGCCTTACCATGTATTAGAATTAACTGAAAAGGGAGATTTTTAAAACCCAGATTTCTGAGCCCTAACCTCAGAAGTTCTGATTTAAGAGGTCTGGGGTGAGGCCTGAATATCTGTATTTCAAACAAGTTCAGATGATGTTGATGATCTAGGGCCCAAACTTTGAGAATTACTGGTTTTTTGTTTTGTCTTTGTTTTTTGAGACAGAGTTTCTCTCTGTTGCTCAGGCTGGAGTGCAGTGGCACGATCTCATTGCAACCTTCACCTCCTGAGTTTAAGCGATTCTCCTGCATCAGCTTCCTGAGTAGCTGGGACTACAGGCACATGCCACCATGCCTGGCTAATTTTTGTATTTTTAGTAGAGATGGGGTCTCACCATGTTGGCCAGGTTGGCCTCGAACCCCTGACCTCAAGTGATCCACCCGCCTTGGCCTCCCAAAGTGCCAGGATTACAGGTGTGAGCCACGGCCTAAGAATTACTGGTTTAGAGAAAAGCATGTTGGCCTCAGCTATGAATAAAGATAGTATGTCTGAAGTAGTCTAACTTGGTGATCTCTGTAGACAGATCTAGGAGCAGGCTAGGCTCACAATCACACCTCTCATTCTGTAGTGTTTATTTTTCCATTTTTAAAAAAGAAAGAGGGGGAAACAAAGAAGGAAAATATGAAGAAAGAAGGTAGACAACGCTCTTGCATAGCCAGAAGCCCAGAGAGAAAGAGTTGGCTGGCTTGTGAGAAGACATGAGGACTTGGGAAGAGGAATGCCAGAGTTCCCTGAACCAACACAAATCCCTATGCAACTCAAGGCTGCCTTATAGAGCCAGCTCCAGGACTCTGCCACCAGCTTTCAGCTCTGCTGAAACCTAATCCATTCCCAGGCCTGGATACAAGTTGGCAGCCTGTTGGTTTGCAGAGACATCTTTTAATAATCTTGGGTTTGGCCATCCAGAAGGCCTCTTTCTGCTCAGGGTTTCTGCAATGTCTTTTGGTGACTCGTTAGCAACCAGTGGCTGGAATGTTATCATGGGCTCACGTCCTTCACCAGAAGGGCAATTTGCTCCCGCAGCTGCCGCTCCCCTTCCTGCACTTTGCTCTGGCTTCGACACCTCAGCAACTCAGTCTGGTGGTCCTGATGATGCATGGGGCAGTAGCTCTGTGGTTCACACAGCTCCTGAAAAGTAAGGAACACAGTAAGGGATTCTCTAGACTCCTGAACTCTACCTACAAAGGATAATAGAGATGCTGCTGCTGGCAGTGGCTAAGGAGGAGCAGCAGTTTCTTCTCTGAAGGCTTTGCAGGCCCTGGGAGTTGCGTGTTAAAGTTGGCTCCCTGCATGCCCCACCCTTTACCATATATTCTGGAAAGAAGTCTCTGTAGCCGCCTTTAAGGATATATAGCTCTGGGTAGTACAATGCAGGATACTGGTTCAGAGACCTGTCCTCTTCACGCAGAGAGCGGCACCTTTAGAGAGAACCCAGAGATGGGTGGGGTGGAAAGAAACAAGGTCAGGATCCCAGGGGCCATTCACTGGGGAGGGGGGAGAGGAATAGACTATTGCCAACCTCAAAAAGGACCTTCCAATCTCACTGTGTTTGCAAAAAAACAAGTAGTACCACCCTTCCTCCTTTCCTCCACTGTGGCCTCATTCTCAATCCCTTTTCCTTTATTGTTTCAAACTTTTCAATTTTAGAAATGTCTTCCTTCAACCTCCCTAACATTCTTCAAACTGTAGAATCCAGTCAGTCTCTGTCTGAACTGGTGTGGGAAGTCCAACTCAAAATCCATTTCCATCACCCGCCAGACCCCATTTAGACACTCACATTCGGGGGCCCCTCTCTGAGGAGAATTCACAGTGGAACACGATGATTATTCTCTTCTGGGTGTCCAAAGGGATAATGGGCTTCTTCAGAAAGAAGTTAAACAGTTCTTCCTGACTATACAAGTTTAAGGCTCCCTGTAGAAGAAGAATTTTAATAAGTATTTCCTCAGGGGCTTATAGACAGTGCCAATACTTAGAAATGACTGAGATGCCAACCTGGGATAATGTGGACCAGAAAAGCTGGACTATAAGCACCTTTAGGGCAGGGGTCTAAGTATATCTCTGTATATACCCTGAACGCCTGGCATAGAGCTTGTAGATGGTCAATAAATGTTCATAGACCTGAACCACTAGAAGTATAGGGATCACTGCGAGGAATGTTCATGAATAGTAAGTGTTTGCAAAGTGCTTCAGTCCTTGGATTAATGTTTTTATTTCTAGGTAGGACCCCTTGGCTCCTACAGAAAAGAGGGACATAGATCTAGGTGGGAAAGGGAAAGTAAGCTGCTTAAGGTATACAGAATTAAAACAATGAGGACCTCAGCCTTGAGGTGCTTCAAATATGTAATCTTTGTCCTGACTCTAGAGTTCATAGGCCCCTTTGTCCACAGACTTTTCTCAATAAAGAGTTATCTCCAGCCCTCCCCTACTAATGGCCACAATGTCGTCTCACCTGGATGTGTCCTCCCAGGTACTCATATGGATAGCGACAATCAATGACATAAAACTTCTCAATCAGACCCTGGAACTTCCCCGACAGTAAGGCAGCCACCTGGACAGAAACAATGCCTGAATATTCTGCTCACTGCCACTCTGAGGGAGAGAAGGGTCAATGACACAGTTCCTTACAAGCATACTCCTGTTATGTCCACTGTATGTCCAGCCTCCAAAGTCACCCCATATTTGATATGTGGCAATGATTCAGCCCCACTCCACAAAAGAGAATGAAACAGGAAGTGGCCCTTTTAGAGAACCAAAATAGCTGGCATTGACAAGATACCAAGGAAAACCATATTCAGGCTACCCATCTGGGGACAGACATGGCTGGAATCAGGAGATGCCCAAGGACTTCTGCAGTGGCAGAGGCAGCAGCTAGAGATCTTGAAATTGCAGGAAGAAATGCAAAATGGTTCCCTACCCACCATCAGAAAGGAAGAAAGTAAGTCTTTCAGGAAAGGATATGGAAGGGAAAGGTTGATACCTAAAGGAAGGAAGAAACTGAAGTTACTTGTAGGAGTGCAAATTGGTTCAGTCTTTCTGAAGGGAACTTTGTAAATACATATACATAAATGTAATCACACTTTGACTCAGCAATTTCTAACATCTTGAGTAAACAGGAAAAGTACACAAAGATGTAGGCACAATTATATTCATCTCAGCATTGTTTTATATTATCAATATATTAGAAATAACTTCAATATTCAATAATAGGGGTTTGGTAAAATAAATTGTACAGGTCAGTAGAATAGAGCAGCATTATATAGCCATTAAAGTGATAATATAGATACCTTATTGATATAGAAAGATGTCTATAATGTCTTACTAAGCAAATTGCAATACTATACGTTCATCATGATCCTTTTTTTTGTTTTTTGAGATGGAATTTCACTCTTGTTGCCCAGGCTGGAGTACAATGGTGCCATCTCAGCTCACCGCAACCTCTGCCTCCTGGGTTCAAGCAATTCTCCTGCCTCAGCCTCCTGAGTAGCTGGGATTACAGGCATGTGCTACCACACCCAGCTAATTTTATATTTTTAGTAGAGACAGGGTTTCTCCATGTTGGTCAGACTGGTCTCGAACTCCCGACCTCAGATGATTCGCCTGCCTCGGCCTCTCAAAGTGCTGGGATTACAGGTGTGAGCCACTGTGCTAGGCCCATGATTCCATTTCTATAAAACATATGCTAGAATAAAATCTGGGGCTGGGCGCAGCAGCTCACACCTGTAATCCCAGCACTTTGGGAGGCTGAGGAGAGTGGATCACCTGAGGACAGGAGTTTGAAACCAGCCTGACCAACATAGTAAAACCCTATCTCTACTAAAAATACAAAAATTAATCAGGTGTGATGGCCGGCACCTGTAATCCCAGCTACTTGGGAGACTGAGGTAGGAGAATCACCTCCGGGAGGCAGAGGTTGCAGTAAGCCGAGATTTTGCCATTGCACTCCAGCCTGGGCAACAAGAGCAAAACTCCGTGTCTAAAAATAAAATAAAATAAAATAAAATCTGGAAGGCCACAGGAAAATATTAATAGTGGTTATCTCTGGTGATGAGATTGTGGATATGGTGACCAAATAATTTTTGTACAAACTGGGAGACTTTTGAGAATGAAAGCAAACACTATTAATAATTACCCTCACTAGTAGATGAAAATGGGATTGTAAAATATAAATGAGGGTGCATGGTCACCCTAATTGAGACCTTAATTGAGACCATTTTTTGTGTGTGATTTTGTATTTTCCTTTCTTTCTCCCTTTTTTCTTAAGTAATTATTATTTTTTGAGACAGAGTCTCGCTGTGCCGCCCAGGCTGGAGTACAGTGGCACGATCTCTGCTCACTGCAACCTCCCCAACTGGGGTTCAAGCAATTCTTGCGCTTCAGCCTCCCAAGTAGCTGGGATTACAGGCACACACTACCACGCCTGGTTAATTTTTTTGTATTTTTATTAGAGATGGGGTTTCGCCATGTTGGCCAGGGTGGTCTCAAACTCCCTGCCTCAAGTGCCTGAGATCTGCCTGCCTCAGCCTCCCAAAATGCTAGGATTACAGGCGTGAGCCACCATGCCTGACCCCTCCCTTTTGCCCTTTTACAACAACTATGTATCATTTGTTTAACTAAAAACGAAGGAGAGAGAAGAATGGGGAAAAATGAGTCCTTCAATATAGCTTCAGTTGAATAAGGAGCCTATGTGAGTGAACACAGTGAAAGAAATACAAATGGAAATGGGGATTTTAGGGACAGAAGAGACCAGATGGTAGCTTATGTAACCAGTTACCATCTCCAGAAATCTGCTTACTGTTTCTGGGTCGACATACTTCAGATCTTGGTGTTTCCCTGACACGGTTGGCAGCGCACATACCTAGAAATACACAAGAGCTGAAATAACAGCAAGTATTCCACACCCAAGTTTGAGATCAAAGACCCTTATTTTGTCCTTCTTTTCAAGTGACCCTTAAAACCCCAGAGGCCTTCAAAAAAAATCAGTGTCTCTATAAAGTGCATATACATCAAGTCCATTTCTAAGAACTGATCCTAAAGAACAAATCAAGGATGTGTACGAAGTTTTAGATTTCTCTACAAATATATTCATCTTGGTATCATTCATAAGAAAAAATTGTAAAACTAAATATCTTACAAGAAGGGATTTATGAAGAAATTATGAGCAGCCAAAAAAAAAGAGAAATAACATGGAGCTATTAAAATGAAATGGGCTGGGCATGGTGGCTCATGCCTGTAACCTCAGTGCTTTGGGAAGCCAAGGAGAGAGAGGATTTCTTGAGGCCAGGAGCTCGAGGCTGAAGTGAGCTATGATCATGCCAATGTACTCCAGCCTGGGCAACAGAGCAAGACCTTGAATCTTAAAAAAAGAAAGAAAGAATGAAGCATAACTGCTTATTAATATGAAAAAAGATGCTCCTGATATAATGATTAAATGAGAGGAAAAACAACAGATAACAAAACAATATAAACTATTTTTGTAGAAAAGTAAAAACTGTATTTGTATGTGTGTTTGTGAAAACACAGAAAAAAAATCTGTAAGAATATGTACCTTCTGCAATTACACAGACAGTAGGGGGAAAAAAAAGAGTATATACTAAGCAATATTATACCCTGGTTAATAAAGTTTGGGATAAATTTCTTCATTTTCTACTTTTTCTGTAACAACCAAGTATTAGTTACATAATTTTAAAATATGTTTTTAAACAGAAAAAAGGTAAAAAGTGTCATATTTTCCCCTCTGTTCTGGATCTTCCCAGAAGAATAAGAAATACTTTCTCTCTGGAAAGGCTTAGGGCCTGGATCTACCACTAGAGCACTGTCAGGTTATCAAAGAGTACTTGGTGAAGTTGCATATTTACATCAGGCATTCTCTGCAAGCAGAGAAGATTCAGATCCAAAATGACTCACTGAAATACAGGATGGGTGTAGCCAAACTCACCTTGGAAAAATCACCAATCAGGTGCCCATGGTTAGAATCTTCCTCCAGCATCTGAGTGATATTAATGTCACACAGAGAGACTGTCTTCTTTAAATGTAAGCCCTGAAGATGACAAGATTCCCACCCCACACCCAATCCTCATGTTAAAGGTTTAAAAACCAGTGGATGGAGTGGGCCATGGTGGCGCACACCTGTAATCCTAGCTACTCGGGAGGCTGAGGTAGGAAGATCGCTTGAGCCCAGGAGGCCAAGGCTATAGTGAGCTACAATTGCACCACTGCACTCCAGCGTGGGAGACAGAGTGAGACTCCATTTATTTATTTATTATTTTTAATAATAAATAAATATTGAGGCTGCAGTGAGTCAAGATCATGCTACTGCAATCCAGCCTGGGTGACAGAGTGACACCCCAACTCAGGGGAAAATAAATAAATAAATAAATAAGTTGATTTTGTAAAATATCCAAAGATATTTAGAATTTTAATTTTTTCTTTTATTATTATTTTTTATTAGAGATGGGGTCATGCTATATTGACCAGGCTGGTCTTGAACTTCTGGCCTTAAGTGATCCTCCCGTCTATTTAGAATTTTTTTAAAGTTGGGGAGGGTAAAGGACAAAGGCTAAGTTTTTCAGAAGTTGCTTTCCACAAAACCAACCTGCTATATGATGTTGTTTCTGTCAGACTGCATGTAAAACAGCAGTAAAATATCCATACCAAAGTTCCCTTGTATTCTTTCAGATCTTAAGAAAAAGGGTTGGGAAGACAGTATGATGACAACATTTCCCTTTTTTTTTTGAGACGGAGTCTTGCTCTATCACCCAGGCTGGAGTGCAGTGGCGCAATCTTGGCTCACTGCAACCTCCGCCTCCCGGGTTCAAGCGATTCTCCTGTCTCAGCCTCCTGAGTAGCCGGGACTACAGGCACGTGCTGCCATGCCCAGCTGATTTCTTGTATTTTAGTAGAGACGGGGTTTCACCATGTTGCCCAGTCTGGTCTTGAACTCCTGAGCTCAGGCAATCCGCCCACCTCGGCCTCCCAAAGTGCTAGGATTATAGGCATGAGCCACTGCACTTGGCCTATGACAACATTTCTAAAAGTACAATATAGATATACTTTATATATCTATGTTATATAAATATTTTATATTTATATATATTTCACATGTGGATACAGATGTAGAAAAGACAGAAAGATGGAAAGAACAAAGAGGAAAAAGTAAAAGTAAAGAGGAAGAAGACAAAAAAGGCATAATAAAGCAATCCTCATACCAGAAAAGCAAAGACATGAGATAGAAGATGAACAAGATTTTCATCTTAAAAAGTTCTTACCTTCCTGAGCTTTCCTTGGCCAGAAAAATACTTTTTTTTAACTTTATCTGGTATTGTGTTGTCCTTGAATTTTTCCACCTGCTTCAGTCTTGGCCTGTTCAAGTTCTCTGGCATCGAGGGGGAGCGATATAGGCCGCTTCTGCTCACCTGTTTGGGAATATTAAACCCCCTAGTTCTTACTCCTCCAAGTGTGTCTGCAGACCTGCAGCAACATCTCCTGGGAGCTTCTTTGAAATGCAGATTTCCAGATGTTAGGCCACACCCCAAACCTACTGAATTAAAATCTGCATTTTAACAAGATGCCCAGGTGATTTCTCAAGTTTGAGAAGCCTTGGGTAGGCAACCTGTCTTCATAGGCCCGTTAACATCTTTCTACCTGGACTGCATGATATTCCATCTCCATGGACGTCTTAACTAGCCAAACCAAATTCTGCAGCTGACTGTCTTAGATGCACCAGTTCTTCTAACAGAAAGCAAACACAAGCTCAGGGCCTCCAGTTATGTGACCAAAAAAAAAAAACCCAAAAAATGTAAGTCCATTTTGTCTCTGGGATCCTAGGACATTGACAATCAGGATTTAAGGACCTCAACAAACCTAAAGATGAAAAGCCAAGAAGAAAAATAGCAAAAGAAGCATCATGCAAGAAAAAAGGATACACTAAAATCAAATAGCATGCTGACCATTATAGGATGGATACTATGAAACCCATCAGGGAAAAAAAAATGGCTCAAATGTCATGAAGAACCTTGAGAATTGCTTACACAGGAACAGATTAAAGTATAAGAGGATAGACTGTTGTTTATTTGAAAGGCAAGGTTTGGGTGCTATATTCAGAGTTGAGGGTCTATCAAATGACCTCTGATAACACCTTCCAACTAATCCACAATTCTATCCTCTGTTGCCACATACTTTGAGATCTCTACCTCTCACCTAGAGAATAGGCAAAAGCTCCTTCTCTAAACACTTATCGCACTACCTGTTATGGACTGATTTAGGAGGGGGGCTATACAATAAGAGAGCCATAACTGGAAGGCAGCTTGATGATCAATGGTTTCTGGAAGAAGAAAATAAGAATAACAACATTTTGCTTTATGACAGCTATGGATATTATGTTGTTTATCACACACATGGTCCTATCCCTTGTTCGTGGTACCAGCTGATGGTACAGTCCACATTATACGTACCAATATTCTATACCTTTCCCCTTAGACTCCTTCCAAACATCACTCTATGTCCCCATCCACCCTACTCCCCAGTCACTGATGACTGGACCATATTGCTGGTTGAACACATCTATTTAGTGGTCTAGAATAAGCAAAAATAATCTAGGCCAATCAGGTTCCCTCTCTTGGTAGCCTAACTTGGAAGATGGAGAAATAATTAGGCAGTAGCAGGAGCCAAAGCCCAAAAGGAAGAAGCCAAGAGATACAGTCAAGGCCACGAAGCCAGTGATGCATGAATGGATCAACCAAAGGTAGGGTAGGAAAGGAGATATGGTGAGGCACTGAGGAGTAGGGTGCCTTGTCTCCATGACAGACAGGACTTCATATAACTTCAATTTTCCCCTGAGAAGGCAGGGGAAAGCTAGATGAGGATTTCAAAAGGGGCTTCTCTAGAACACACCATAATAACTATGCTAAGAGCCATATTACTAAGAGTTTGGAATTAATTAGCTAATTGAAACTTATCTTTTTTTTTTTTTTTTTTGAGATAGGGTCTCGCTGTCACTCTGGTTGGAGTGCAGTGGCACAATCTTAGCTCACTGCAACCTCTGCCTCTCAGGCTCAAGCGATCCTCCCAACTCAGCCTCCTGAGTAACTGGGACTACAGGTGTGCATCATCATGCCCAGCCAATTTCTGTATTTTTTATAGACAGGGGGTTTTACCACGTTGCCCAGGCTGCTCTCGAACTCCCAGGCTTAAGTGATCCATCCACCTTGGCCTACCAAAATGCTGGGTTTACAGGCATGAGCCACCACGCCCAGTCTGTATCCATTTTTAAGCATTGTATCTAATAAATTTTTGCCCAACTCAAGGTCACAAAAATTGTCTCTGTTTTCTTTGGATTTTTTTTTTTTTTTTTTTGAGACAGAGTCTCACTCTGTCACCCAGGCTGGGGTGCAGTGGCATGATCTTGGCTCACTGCAACCTCCGCCTCCCAGGTTCAAGTGATTCTCCTTGCCTCAGCCTCTGGAGTAGCTGGCATTACAGGTGCTGACCACCATGCTCAGCTAATTTTTTTTTTTTTTTTTTTTGAGATGGAGTCTAGCTCTGTCACCCAGGCTGGAGTGCAGTGGCACGATCTCAGCTCATTGCAACCTCCACCTCCCAGGTTTCAGAGATTCTCCTGCCCCAGCCTCCCGAGTAGCTGGGATTACAGGTGCCCGCCACCATGCCCAGCTAATTTTTGTATTTTTAGTAAAGACGAGGTTTCACCATGTTGGTCAGGCTGGTGTTGAACTCCTGACCTCGTGATCCATCTGCCTCAGCCTCCCAAAGTTCTGGGATTACAAGTGTGAGCCACTGTGCCCAACCACTCAGCTAATTTTTTTTTTTTTTTTTTGAGACAGAGTCTTGCTCTGTCACCCAGGCTGGAGTGCAGTGGCGCAACCTCGGTTCATGCCATTCTCCTGTCTCAGCCTCCCGAGTAGCTGGGACTACAGGCACCTGCCACCACGCCCAGCTAATTTTTTGTATTTTTAGTAGAGATGGGGTTTCACCATCTTAGCCAGGATGGTCTCGAACTCCTGACCTCATGATCTGCCCGCCTCGGCCCTCCAAAGTGCTGGGATTACAGGCATGAGCCACCATGCCTGGTCCCGCTCAGCTAATTTTCATATTTTTAGTAGAGATGGGGTTTCACCATGTTGGTCAGGCTGATCTCGAACTCCTGACCTCAGGTGATCCACCAGCCTCAGCCTCCCAAAGTGCTGGGATTACAGGCATGAGCCACTGTGCCAGGCCTTTCTTCGGATGCTTTATGGTTTAAAGTTTTAGATTTGGAGCTATGATCCATTTTGTGTTAATTTTAATATATGATGTAGGGTATGGGTTAAAGTACTCTTATCTTTTAACATATGGATTTCCAATTGCTCCAGCACAATTTGTTAAAAAGACTGTACTTTCTCCATTTGATTATTTTGTATCTTGGCTGAATTACCAATTACATATATGCATAGGTCTATTTCTCAAATCTCTATTCCCTTGTTTCAATGTTTTAGGTTTCTGGTAGCTAATATAGTGATAATTAAGGTGATTAACATCTTCATATAGTCCAAGGACAAGATGTCAAAAATAAATGATAGCAGAAAACTACTTTCACAAACAGAAACAGCTACTTCAGCGGCCAGGCATGGTAGCTCACACCTGTAATCCCAACACTTTGAGAGGCCAAGGTGATTCCAAGTCGCTTGAGTCTAGTAGTTCAAAACCAGCTTGGGCAACGTGGTGAAACCTTGTCTCTACAAAAAAATACAATAATTAGCCAGATGTGGTAGCGTGCACCTGTAGTCCCAGCTACTTGGGAGGCTGAAGTGGAAGGATCGATTGAGCCCAGGAGGTTGAGGCTGCAGTGAGCTGTGATCATGCCACTGCATTCCAGCCTGGGTGATAGTGCAAGACCCTGTCTTCTCTTAAAAAAAAAAAAAAAAAAAAAGGAAAGAGCAAGCTACTTCCTTCCTATACACTTATATGAAAATAAATGTCAACTGATGGCAAGGAATATAAGTGTTAGGCCATGGAGAGATGATGAAGATGGTACTTTAGTTCTGTCTAGCTAGTTAGAAGTTTCCCAGTTCCCAGTAGCTGGTGTGGGAAGATCCCAGGATCATCTGGCTTAGATAGCATTCAACATCTACCCATTTTCAATCTTTAAGGAATCACTAGAGAGTTTCCAAATATGGGAGTTTTTAAACACTGAGAAAGCCAAAAAGAAGGGAGGGAAATTTACTAGATTCAACCTGCAGATTCTATTAAAAGGCTTAATTAAATAATTATTATTTTATAAACTGAATTGAATAATTATTATTTACAAACTGGCCTACACACTCTTGAGTACACATAAGCCAGCCTGGCTTCTGTCTGTACCACTCTTCTGCTCTTGTCAAGGCTATCAACAGCCTTCATGTTGCAGCATCTGACAGTCACTTCTCTAGCCACATTATCTTTCTGAACCTCATGTTGGCTTCCGTTAAGTTAGCTACTCCATTTTTGATGGCTTTAATGGCACTTCCTACTATTTTAGTTATTTTTATTTATTTATTTATTTATTTATTTATTTTTGAGATGGAGTCTCCCTCTGGAACCCAGGCTGGAGTGCAGTGACACGATCTCAGCTCACTGCAACCTCTACCTCCTGAGTTCAAGCGATTCCCCTGCCTCAGCCTCTCAAGTAGTTGGGATTACAGGCGTGCACCACCACCCCCGGCTAATTTTTGTATTTTTATTTATTTTATTTTTTTGAGACAGAGTCTGGCTGTGTTGCCCAGTCTAGAGCGAAATGGCGTGATCTCAGCTCACTGCAACCTCTGCCTGCTAGGTTCAAGTGATTCTCCTGTCTCAGCCTCCTGAGTAGCTGGGATCACAAACATGCGCCATTATGCCTGGCTAATTTTGTATTTTTATTTTATCATTATTATTATTATTATTATTATTTTTTTTTTTTTTTGAGATGCAGTCTCGCTCTGTCACACAGGGTGGAGTGCAGTGGCGCGATCTCGGCTCACTGCAAGCTCTGCCTCCTGGGTTCACGCCATTCTTCTGCCTTAGCCTCCCAAGTAGCTGGGACTACAGGCGTCCGCCACCACGCCAGGCTAATTTTTTTGTATTTTTAGTAGAGACGGGGTTTCACCACATTAGCCAGGATGGTCTTGATCTCCTGACCTCGTGATTCGCCTGCTTCGGCCTGCCAAAGTGCTGGGATTACAGGCATGAGCCACCGCACCCAGCCATTATTATTATTTTTTAATTTTATATTTTTAGTAGAGACAGGGTTCACCATATTGGCCACGCTGGTCTCGAACTCCTGACCTCAAGTGATCGGCCCACCTCGGCCTCCCAAAGTGCTAGGATTATAGGCATGAGCCACTGCGCCTGGCCTAGTTCTTTATTTCTAGTACAGGCAGCCCCTACACTAGAAGAACTATGATGCTTCTACCTCTGTGCCCTCTCCTCTGCTCCTTCTCAATTTTCTTTGTTAGGCCTCCTTACCTATCAAACCTCTAACAGATGCTGGATTCATCAGGGCTAGGCCCTGGCCCTTTTCTCTTTTATCTCCTCTCTCTACCCATAGGTAATTTCTTCTACCTATGAATTTAAATTTTCACTCGAAGCTAATGATTCCAAAATTTCTATCTTTAGTCAAGTCCTCTGCTCTGACTTCAGAACTTCCAAATTCACATTTGGAAGCCTGATACGTTTTGAGTACCTACTAGGTGACAAAGCAATGAACAAAAGAGTAAAAGAAACAAAGAAGTAGACTAATAAATATACTCTGTACTTTTTCACATAGTGATAAATGGCATAAATCAAAACAAAGAAGGATGAAAAGAAAAACACAGGGGTTGGGAAGTCTGTCAGGAAAGGTCCTTATAAGACATATGCAGAGATGAGACTGAAATGAGGAAGAAAATCATGCATTGCCTTGGGGAAGAAAGTTCTAGGATGAAGGAACAACAAATGCAATGGCCCTGGGTGAGAATAACAAGGCAGCCAGTGAGACAGCCACATTTCGTATGGTACCTTTTTTTTTTTTTTCCTTGAGACAGGGTCTCATTCTCTCATCCAGGCTGAAGTGCAGTGGCATGATCACAGCTCACTGCAACCTCGACATCCCAGGCTCAAGTGATCCTTCCACCTCAGCCTCCCAAGTAGCTGGAACTACAGGCTTGCACCACCACACCTTGAATTTTTTTTTTTCGTAGAGACAAGGTCTCTCTTTGTTGCCTAGGCTGGTTGTGAACTCCTGGGCTCGAATGTCCTCTTGCCTTAGCCTCCCAAATTGGTGGGATTACAGATGTGAGCCACCACACCCAGTGATACCATTTTTAGAAACCTCAAAAACTAAACAATACTATAAACCAACCAGACCTAACAGACACCTAGAGAACACTCTACCCAACAACCGTAGAATACACATTCTTCTGCAGTACACATGGCACATTCTCAAAATAGACAATATGCTTGAACATAAAATAAGCCTCGCCAGGCGCAGTGGCTCACACCTGTAATCCTAGCACTTTGGGAGGCTGAGGCGAGCAGATCACAAGGTCAAGAGATCGAGACCATCCTGGCCAACATGGTGAAATCCTGTCTCTACTAAAATACAAAAATTAGCTGGGCGTGGTGGCACATGCCTGTAGTCCCAGCTACTCAGGAGGCTGAGGCAGGAGAATCGCTTGAACCTGGGAGGCGGAAGTTGCAGTGAGCTTAGATCATGCCACTGCACTCCAGCCTGGTGACAGAGCGAGACCCCACCTCAAAAATAAAATAGAATAAAAATAAAAATAAAATAAAATAAGCCTCAATAAATTTAAAAGGATTGAAATCACACAAAATATGTTCTCTGACCACAATAGAATAAAATTAGAAATCAGTTAACAGAAAAAATCTGGAAAATTCACAAATTTATGAAAATTAAATAGGCCAGGTGTGGTGGCTCACGCCTGTAATCCCAGCACTTTGGGAGGCTGAGGCGGGTGGATCACCTGAGGTTAGGAGTTCAAGACCAGCCTGGCTATCACGGTGACACCCCATCTCTACTAAAAATACAAAAATTAGCTGGATGTGGTGGCGGGTGCCTGTAGTCCCAGCTACTCGGGAGGCTGAGGCAGGAGAATCGCCTGAACTTGGGAGGCGCAGGCTGCAGTGAGCCAAGATCGCACCACTGCACTCCAGCCTAGGTTACAGAGGGAGACTCTGTCTGGAAAAAAAAAAAAAAAAAAAGTCTGGGCGCAGTGGCTCATGCCTGTAATTCCAGCACTTTGGGAGGCTGAGGTGGGTGGATCACTTAAGGTTAGGAGTTCGAGACCAGCCTGGCCAACAGAGTGAAACCCCATCTCTACTAAAAATACAAAAATTAGCCAGGCGTGGTAGCATACGCCTGTAATCCCAACTACTTAGGAGGCTGAGGCAGGAGAATTGCTTGAACCCAGGGGGCAGAGGTTGCAGTGAGCCAAGATCACACCACTGCCCTCCAGCCTGGGGGACAGAGCAAGACTCCATCTCAAAAAAAAAAAAAGAAAGGAAAGAAAAAGAAAATTAAATAACACACTTGTTAATAACCAATGGGTCAATGAAGAAATCATAGGAAAATCAGAAAATACTTTGAGATGAATGAAAATGAAGATACAACATACCAAAGCTTATGGGATGCAGCTAAAGTAATGTTTAGAGAAAAATTTATAGCTATAAATGCCTATAATAAAAAAGAAGATCTCAAATCAATTACCTAAACTCCCACCTAAGAGGAAACTAAATCCAAAGCAAGCAGAAGGAAGGAAATAAAAAAGATTAGAGCAGAACTTAAGAGAACAGAAAAACAACAGAACCAAAAGTTGGTTCTTTGAAAAGATCAGCAAAAATCGACAAACTTTTAGCCTGAACAATTAAAAAAAAGTCTCAAGTTAACAAAATCGAGAATGGAAAGTGGGACATTACTACCAACCTTACAGAAATAAAAAGGATCATGAAGAAATATTAGTGAATAAACTGTGTGCCAACAAATGAGACCACTTAGATGAAATGGACTAATTCCTAACAAGACAAAAACTACTGAAACTAGCCAGATGCACTGGTGTGCACCTGTAGTCTTAGCTTCTCAGGAGGCGGAGGTGGAAGGATTGCTAGAGCACACAGGAGTTCAAGGCGACATAGTGAGGCACCACCCCAACTCTAATTAACAAAACAAAACAAAAGACTGAAACCATGACCAGGTAGGATGTATCCTAGAAATGCAAGGTTGATTTAACATCTGAAAGTCAGCCACCGTACCCCACCATATCAATAAAATAAAGGATAAAAACCATATGATTACTCATCTCTGCACGTTGTGAGGCTAAGACGGGTGGGTTGCTTGAGCTCAGGAGTCTAAGACCAGCCTGGGCAACATGGTAAAACCCTGTCTCTACAAAAATACAAAAATTAGCTGGGTACGGTGGTGCATGCCTGTAGCCCCAGCTACTTGGGAGGCTGAGGCAGGAGGATTGTTTGTGCTCAGGAGGTTGAGGCTGCAGTGAGCCGTGATTGTGCTACTGCAGTCCATTCTGGGCAACAGAGTGAGACTCTGTCTCAAAAAAAAAAAATTGATAGATTAATAGACAGAAAACTAATAAGCATATAGATGTGTTCAACAATATAAATAAACTGGACCTACTTGACATATATAGAATATTCTACTCAAGAATAGAGACTATACATTTTCTAAGTTACATTAAACATTTACCAAGATGTTCTGAGTCATATTCTGGACCATAAAAACCAATCTTAATGCACCTAAAAGGATTTAAGTCATATAAAATATATTCTTGACAATCGAATTAAATTAGAAATCAATAACAGAAAGGTCCTCAAATATGAGGTCCTCAAAAAGTCCTCAAATATTTGCAAATAACTAAATAACAAGCTTCTAAGTAACCCCTACATCAGAAAAGAAACCAAAAAAGGAAATTGGAAAGTATTTTGAACTGAATAAAACTGAAAATGCAACATATCAAAATTTGTGAGATGCAGCTAAAGTACTAAATATCCTTATTTAAAAAGGTCTCAAATCAATGATCTTAGCTCCAACCTTAACTAAAACATGAAGATCAAATTAAACTCAAAGTATCCAAAGATTAGAGTGCAAAATCAATTGAATAGAAAACAGAAAAACAATGGAGAAAGTCAATAAAACCAAAAGATGATTTTTTAAAAAGATCAGTATTGATAAATCTCTACCCAGACTTATCAGGAATAAGACAGAGGACACATATAACCAATATCAGGAATGAGAGACAACACTATGGATTCTACAGACACTAAAACGCTAATAAGGAAGTATTTTTAACAACTTTATGCCACCATATTTGACAACCTAATTAAAATGGACAAATTCCTTCAAAGACACAAACTACCAAACTCACTCAAAAAGAAACAGATAACCTGAGTAGTTCCTATCTGTAAAGTAAGTTGAATTTGTTAAAAACATTCCCACAAAGAAAACTCTAGGCCCAGGTGGCTTCACTGGTGAATCGTGCCAAACATCTAAAACAGAAATAAAACTAATTCTATATAAACTCTTCCAGAAAATTGAAAAAAACAGGGAATTATTTGCAAATCATTTCATGATGCTAGCATTACACTGATACCAATACCAAAACATTACCATGAAAAGCTAAAACACTGAAGATCAGTATCTCTCATGAACATAGAGGTAAAAAAAAAAAAAAAAAATTTTTTTTTTTTTCAGATGGAGTCTCGCTCTGTCGCCCAGGCTTGAGTGCAGTGGTGCTATCTCAGCTCACTGCAACCTCTGCCTCCTGGGTTCAAGCGTTTCTCCTGCCTCAGTATCCCAAGTAGCTGGAATTACAGGTGTGCATCACCACGCCTGGCTAATTTTTGTATTTTTAGTACAGATGGGGTCTCATCATGTTGGCCAAGCTAGCCTCGAGCTCCTGACCTCAGGTGATCCACCTGCCTTGGCCTCCCAAAGTGCTGGGAATTACAGGTGTGAGTCACTGTGACCAGCCTTTTTATTGAGACGGAGTCCCGCTCTGTCTCCCAGGATGGAGTGCAGTGGCACGATCTCAGCTCACCGCAACCTCTGCCTCTCTGATTCAAGCGATTCTCCTGCCTCAGCCTCTCGAGTAGCTGGTACTACAGGTGTGTGCCACCATGCCCAGCTAGTTTTTGTATTTTTTTGTAGAGACGGGGGTTCCACCATGTTGGCCAGGCTGGTCTCGATCTCCTGACCTCGAGTGATCCACCTGCCTCAGCCTCCCAAAGGGCTGGGATTACAGGCATGAGCCACCGTGCTCGGCTGATGTAAAAATTATCAACAAAATGTTAGCAATGAAATCCAACAACATATAAGAAGGATCATATGTCACAACGAAGTGAGGTTATCACAGGAATGCAAGGTTGTTTAACATTCAAAAACGTATGCCAGGCATGGTGGCTCATGCCTGTAATCCCACCACTTTGCGAGGCCAAGGTAGGTGGATCACCTAAGGTCGGGAGTTTGAAAACAAAAACAAAAACAAAAACAAAAAACCTGTTCCTGCTAAAATCTCCCGGCAAACTAGGAATAGAAGGGAACTTCCTCAACCTGATGATGGGCTTCTCAAGAAATGTATAGCTAACATCATACCCAATGTATAAAAAGCTGAATGCTTTTCTCTAAGCTCAGGTGTAAGGCAAGGGATTGTAAGTAATTTTTAAGATTACAAAGGAGTCCTAAGACCAAAAAATTTGAGAACTCTTATTCTAGGAGAAGGGAAAATTGATAATATAGGAGTGGGGAAATACTGCAGTAGTACACATGACGGAGATGCTTCCATCTGACTCGGTTTTTGCAGTCTTTACAAATGCCTACAAGGCCCTACACGATCTGTCCTTCTGCTAACTCCTCTCTGCCCTCATTTTCTACCCTTCTCCACTTGGTCCCTCCGCTTCAGCCGCACTGGCCTTCTTGCTGTCCCATAAACATGCCAAGCATACTCACCTCAGGGGCATTGCACTTGCTTTGCCTTCTGCTGGGAATGACTCATTCCTCCTGACATCTGCTTGTTGGCTTCCTTGCTCTTTCAGATGTCTGCTCAAACGTCACTCTCAAAGAAGTCTCCTCTGACCTATGCAACCTATCAAAAATAACAACTCTCACCCTGCCCCACTCCAATCCAGGGACTCCCTATAGTCTCCCTTTGCTTTTTCACCATAGTATTTTTACCATCTGCCATATTACAAATGTATTTGTCTGTCTGTTTCCTCATGACTAGAATGTAAGCTCAGATACTACTGTATCTCTGCATTAGTGAATGAATGAATGAATGAATGAATAGGACACAGTGTGAAGGGAGGGCTTTAGATAGGAGCAGGGACACTTCATGCTCTGTGGCAAGAGCAACTGCAGATTATATGGGTATAAAAGGAGATTGGTTGCTGTATCTGGTGAGAAAAGAAGGCAGTTTTCTTCTAACAGCATCTGTTTTCTCTTCACAATGAAACACTTCAAACTGCATATGACTAAAGTCATCCTTGATCTCATCCTTCCTTCACAGCCTGCACCCAACCCTTCAAGTCCTGTTGATTCTCTATCCAAGATATATATATCTATGTATCTTTTTACTTTTTAAATTTTTTTGAGATGGGGTCTTGCTCTGTCTCCCAGGCTGGAGAGCAGTGGTGTGATTGTGGTTCACTGCAGCCTCAAACCCCTGGGCTCATCCTCCCACCTCAGCCTCCTGAGTAGCTGGGACTACAGGCATACACACCATGCCTGGCTTTTTTTTTTTTTTTTTTTTTTTTTGTAGAGACATGTTGCTGAGGCAGGCAGGCAAAATATATTTTGAATGCATCCATTTCTCTGTCTCCATAGTCAACACCTTAGTTCAGGCTACCACCAACTGTAGCTAGGACTAACACAATGGCTCCTACTCTTACCTGCTTCCAACTCTTTTTTTTTTTTTTGGAGGCAGGGTCTCCCTTTGTTGCCCAGGCTGGAATGTAGTGGCACAACCATGGCTCACTGCAGCCTTGACCTCCTGGGCTCAAGCAATCCTACTGCCTCTGCCTCCCAAGTGGCTGGGACTACAGGCATGCACCACCACATGCAACTAACATTTTTTTATTTTTAGTAAAGATGAGGTTTCGCTATGTTGCCTAGACTGGTCTCAAACTACTGAGCTCAAGCAACTCTCCTGCCTCAGCCTCTCAAATTGACGGGATTACAGGTGTGAGCCAAGCCACCTGTTGACTTCCAACTCTTAATCCCTTCTAATCTGTTCCCCATCCATCAACGAGAGTGGTCTTCACAAAACAAATCAGACCATATTATTCCCCTGCCTAAAGCCCTCCCTTCAGTAGCAACTCACTGTACTTAGAATAGAATCCAAACACTCACCATAGCCTAAAGACCCTGCGTGATCTACCTCCTGACTACTTATTCTTTCCCAGCTCACATAACACTCCTCTCATTCACACTGACTTCTCAGTCCCTCCAACATGTGAAGACCTTTTCCACCTGGGGCCTCTGTACCTGCAACATTCCTTCTTCATGAAATGCTCCTGCCTCTACTCTTGTCATGTATGATTCCTTCACAATTAGAGTGGCCCTAACTTAATCCCAGCTTGTCCAGGACTTTCCCAGCTTTAGTGATGGAAGCCCCACATCCTAGAACATTCCAGTTCCAGGCAAACTGAGAAAGTTCATCACCCGATTCTTAACCAAATATCTCCCACTTGTGGAGGTCTTCCCTTATTATTCTCCATTTAAAGATTTCCTTTTGTTAGCCTCTATTTCAGACCCCATTTTGTTTCCAACATTACACTTGGACTATCTGCAATTACTAAATTATTATTATTATTATTAGAAATGGGGTCTTGCTCTGTCACTCAGGCTAGATTGCCCAGGCACAATCATGGCTCACTGTAGCCTTGAACTGCTGTACTCAAACAGTCCTCCCACCTCAGCCTCTGGAGTAGCTAGGACTACAGGGGCACACCACCATGCCTGGCTAATTTTTATTTTTTTGTAGCGATGGGGGCTTACTATGTTGCCTAGGCTGGTCTCAAACTTGTCGACTCAAACTATCCTTCTGCCTCATCCTCCCAAAATGTTGGGATTACAAGTGTGAGCCACCACACCCAGCCAAAAGCTAAATTATTTTGTCTGTTATGGCAGACATTTACAATTTGGCTGCCTAACATACTGTTTCAGTAAAATCTCAAGTTAGAGAGGCAGTCCTGCCTCCTGATGAGGAGGCCAACAGGGGACAGATATTCCCTTTTGCATGCCCTTGTGACCAACTAGATATTCCTGCCTGGGATTTTCAACCTTAAAGAAGCTCAAAAAGCAAAGGGTTGGTCCAGACTTTTTATGGTGGCTGCATCACAGTAGAGAATATACTAGGTGGTAGCAAATATCCATGAGCAGCACAGTCTATCTAGCAGCAAGCCTGATCATGTTCCATGGCAGGGTGCCAGTAACGGTGGCATTGAGTGTCTAGCCAGCAAGTGGTGGCATCCTGAGCACAATGTTCCCGGAATAGTATTTTGGCTGGGCCTTACTTTGTTTTCCAGCCTTCCTTGTAATTCTGAGTTCCTCAATACCCTCCAGAAAAATCCCTTTTTTGCTTGAGGAAACTAGAATCAGTTTCTATTATTTGCAACCAAGAACTCTAACTAGAATATCTATTAACTTGATAAAAATTTTTGTTGTTTTGATGCATCCCTGACAAGAATATAAATTCTAGTCTGTTTTGTTCACCATCGTATCACCAGTGCCTACCATACTTCCCAACATGTAACAGGTACTCAATAAATATTTTTTAAATAAACAAATGAATGAAAAATCACTAAGGTTACAACAATCTCCAAGGAGGTCACTGCTTTATACAAGTATCTATTTCCATTTATTATTATTATTATATTTTGAGACAGGGTCTCACTCTGTCACCCAGGCAGGAGTGCAGTGGCACAATCTCGGCTCCCTGCAACCTCCACCTCCCGGGTTCAAGCAATTCTCCTGCCTCAGCCTCCCAAGTAGCTGAGATTACAGGCGCATAGCACCATGCCCAGCTAATTTGTGTATTTTTAGTAGAGACGGGGTTTCATCACGTTGGCCAGGCTGGTCTCAAATTCCTGATCTCAGGTGATCTGCCCACCTCAGCCTCCCAAAGTGCTGGGATTACAGGCGTGAGCCAACATGCCTGGCCTATTTTTTTTCTTCCATTTAACATCAAAGAGGTAAAACAGTAACAAAAAAAAATCCCTATCCCTTTTCTTTTTTTTTTCCTTTTTGAGACAGAGTCTCGCTCTGTTGCCCATGCTGGAGTGCAGTGGCATGATCTCGGCTCACTGCAATCTCTGCCTCCCAGGTTCAAGTGATTTTCCTTCCTTGGGCTCTTTAGTAGCTGGGATTACAGGTGCATGCCACCATGCCCGGCTAATTTTTGTATTTTTAGTAGAGACAGGGTTTCGCCATGTTGGCCAGGCTGTTCTCGAACTCCTGACTTCAAGTGATCTGCCTGCCTCAGCCTCCCAAAGTGGGATTACAGGCATGAGCCACCGTGCCCAGCCCCCTATCCCTTTTCTAACCTAAAACCTACTGCTATGCATATTCTTATAGGGTGGGCCATCAATCAAAAATGACTTTATGGCCATGCATGGTGGCTCACACCTGTAACCCTAGCACTTTGGGAGGGTGAGGCAGGCAGATCACTTGAGCCCAGGAGTTAAGACCAGACTGGGCAACAAGGTGAAATTGTCTCTACAAAAATTAGCTGGGCATGGTAGCATGTGCCTGTAGTCCCGCTACTCGGGAGGCTGAGATGGAAGAATCACCTGAGCCCAGGAGGTTGTGACCTGCAGTGAGCCCTGATCACGCCCCTACACTCCAGCCTGGAAGACAGAGTGAGACTGTCTCAAAAAAAAAAAAAAAAGAAAAAGAAAAAGAAGGAAAAAAAGAAAGAGAAAATGATTGCATAAGAGTTACAATCTAAGAAAATGAGCCCATAAAGGGACAATTTTTAAAAATTTTTTTATTTAATTATTTAAATTTTCTGTCAAGGCTCTATTGTCCAAATATTTTTCAAAGACCATCGAAATGCTCTTTGGGAGGCCAAGACAGGGGAACACTTGAGCTCAAGAGTTTGAGATCAGCCTGGACAACATAGAAGACCCTGTCTCTTAAAAAAAAAAATCAAATAAATACTCATAGCCCTATGCCACTCTTTCACCTAAACAAAACTTTCAGAGCAGTGGTCCCCAGCCTTTTTGATACTGGGGACAAGTTTTGTGGAAGACATTTTTTTCCATGGATCTGGGTGGGGATATGGTTTCAGGATGAAACTTTTTCACCTCAGATCATCAGGCATTAGTTAGATTCTCAGATTCTCATAAGGAACGGGCAACCTAGACCCCTCGCATGCGCAGTTCACAAAAGAGTTTGCCTCCTATGAGAATCTAATGCTGCCACTGATCCGACAGGAGGCAGAGCTTAGGTGTTAATGCTCGCTGGCCTGGCCCACCCCTCACTTCCTACTGTGTGGCCCGATTCCTAACAGGCCATGGACCTGTACTGATCCATGGCCCAGGGGTTGGGAAAACCTGTTCCAGAATATTTCCTGGGGTCAATCTATTTTAAGTCCATGCTTCTATACTGTCTACATTATGCAATTCAAAATGATATTTCTGAGACTATGAAAGATCTTCAATCACCAGAGAAAGATTCAATTATGTTCACTGTACTGTACTAAATTTCATAAAATCAGATCAACATAACTTAGACAAGTTTTCAACAATGAAGTAGAAAATAAAAGGATTTTTAAAATTAACATTAAATTCAATTTGCTAAGTTAATACCAGCTGAGACTTAACTATATTAATGACAACATTCTGCAAATGTGAAGACTAACATATTTGTAAAAGTGATCCTAAATGTTCATTTTACATTGCTCTTTTTTTCGGAAGCCCTAGAAACCTTTTCCCCATGCCAACTATTCCTAACTCACTGTTTTTCTATAGATCTACTGTCCATTATCAGCAAGTCCTCAAAACTGTTTTATGTTTTAGAAGGTCACTGTCAATTCTCCCAACACCCATCCTGCCTTCTTCAGATTGTATCTTGGTTTTGTTTTCCCACAAACCAATGAAATTAAAAATAAAATAGGATTTAATACTATGTTATAGAACATAACTCTCAAAATTTAGTGTATATCAGAATTACCTGGGAAAATTGCTAAAAACAGCTCCGGGGTCAGGTAGATCTTAGTTTAAACCCTGGCTCTGCTGCTTCTAACTATGTAACCATGGGTATCATACCTTATCTCATGACCCAATGGGCTCCCCTCAAAGGGAGACAACAGTCATCTTTCAGGGTTGATATGAGAATGAAATGTGAGTATGGATGTATACTGCTTAGCACACGGTGCCTAGTATACTCTAAGTAGTCAATAAATGGGAGCTCTTGTTATTGCTTGGCTCTCATTTTTCCTTTCCATTCTAGTCTCTGTACTATCTTCAATACTAAAACCCTTTGTATTTTCCACATTCTTACAATGTCCACTGACAACACTTTGGAGAGCATGACTTCACAATACTTCCACTAAGCTTCTCTAGAACTCCACATCAAGCTCTCAACAAACTGGTATTAAAAAAAAAAAAAAAAAAAAAACAACTTCATTCTTAAAATAGGAAATTTGGCTGGGCACAGTGGCTCACGCCTGTAATCCCAGCACTTTGGGAGGCCAAGGCAGGTGGATCACCTGAGGTCAGGAGTTCAAGACCAGCCTGGCCAACATGGTGAAACCCTATCTCTACTAAAAATACAAAAAATTAGCCAGGGGTGGTGGTGGGCATCTGTAATCCTACCTACCCGGGAGGTTGAGGCAGGAGAATCTCTTGAACCCTGGAGGCGGAAGTTGCAGTGAGCCGAGATCACACCATCGCACTCCAGCCTGGGCAACAAGAGCGAAACTCCGTCTCAAAATAAAAGGGCGGTGGGGGGAGGTGAGGGGAATTTAAGAAAACAAAATAAAACAATAAAAATAAAAACAACTGCAATCATCATCTATTATTATACTATCCAGAGCTCAAACATGGCATGCCCTCAAACTGACTAAAACCTCCCCTAGCTCTCAAACTTTTTTTTTTTTTTGAGATGGAGTCTCGCTCTGTCACCCAGGCTGGAGTGCAGTGGTGTGATCTGCAAGCTCCACCTCTCAGGTTCAAGTGATTCCCCTGCCTCAGCCTCCCGAGTAGCTGGGATTACAGGCGCCTGCCATCAAGCCCGGCTAATTTTTGTATTTTTAGTAGAGATGAGGTTTCACCATGTTGGCCAGGCTGGTCTCGAACTCCTGACTTCCAGTGATCCACCTGTCTTGGCCTCCCAAAGTGTTAGGATTACAGGCGTGAGCCACTGCGCCCGGCCTAGCTCTAAAAACTTTCTAAACCAGCCACTTTATACCTTCTCAGCAACTTTCAATCACATTACTGCTCTTACTTTACTGAGTCCACCTAATGATATCTGGCTTTATAGCCAGGCTTTGAATCATCATTGACTTTTCTGCTGACTTCACCATACCTATTCTTCCTCAACCCCTTGTTCATCCACCATTGGCAATCTTCAACCCTTACTATCATCCCAGGAGTTCCAAAGTCTCCAATCTCACTTCCAGGCCCGAACATTCTTGTAGGAAGATACTTCCAACAAGTGCCATGCATGTCTACCTGATAATGCCCTCATAGGACCTTACAAATATCATCTTACTAGCCTTTTAGTAATTCTACAGTCTCCAAAAGTCAATTATAACCTTCTTCACACACTTTCAAGACTCTCACCTCACACTCTCCTCTGAATCATCAGATTACTTCAATTTTTACTTTGCGGAGGACATCAAGGCCATTAAGCATCCCCTAACCTATCAGCCTTCTTCATAACTCCACATAGTTTAGTCGTATACAATAATTAAGCACTTACACTACACAAGAATAGTTAAGTACTATTAATTAATAAGTATTGCTCTACATGTTTTATGTGTAATTAACTCATTCAATCCTGACAACAACCCAAGAAATTGAACACAAGGAGATCATATGACTCACCTACAGTCATATATCTAAAAGTGGCAGAGTCAAGCTATGAATCCAGGCAGTCTGGCTCCAGAGGCTACTTCTCAGACCACTGCGCTCCACTGACTCACATGCTCTTAACTTTTCCCACTGAGCCCTTTCCTTCAATAGGGACTTCGAATGGTGGTCAGATAGGGTTAGTTATCCTTGGCTGTTATGTTTTAACTTTTCTATAAAGGAGAATATATTATTTGTGAAATTAAAAATTTATAAAATGACTTACTACAAAGCTGCAGTAAACAGTGTGGCATTGGCATAAAGACAGACACATAGACCAATGGAATGGAACATAGCCAAGAAATAAACTCTTGCATATATAGTTAAATGATTTTCAAAAAGGGTGCCAAGACCATTCAATGAAGAAAGGAGAGTTTTTTCAACAATTAGTGGTGGGACAACTGGATTTTACATTCCCACCAGCAATGCACAAGGGTCCCAATTTCTCCATATTGTAGCCAACACTGCTTTGTTCTTTGTCCCAAAGAGCAAAGTTAAAGCCTTCTCTTATACCATATACACACATTAACTCGAAATGAATCAAAGACCTAAACTTAAGAGCTGTAACTATAAAACTCTTTAAAGAAAACATAGGGAGCTGAGCCCAATGGCTCACACCTGTAATCGCAGCACCTTGGGAGGCTGAAGCAAGAGGATCGCTTGAGGCCAGAATTTTGAGACCAGAAGAGTAACATAGCAAGACCCTCATCTCTACAAAAAACAAATTAGCCAGGTGTGGTGGTGCATGCCTGTAGTACTAGCTACTATGGACACTGAGGTGGGAGGATCCTTGAGGGCGGGAGTTTGAAGTTACAGTGAGCTATGTGATCGCATCACTATACTCCAGCCCGGGTGAGACCCTGTCCCTACTATTTTCTTTTAAAAAGGGGAGGGGGTTGGGGGAGGCACATGACATTGAATCTGGCAATGATTTCTCAGATATGACACCAAAAGCACAAGCAACAAAAAAAGTGGATAAATTAGACTTCATCAAAATTTAAAACTTTTTTGCAACAAAGGGCACCATCAACAGAGTGAATAGGCAACCAACAGAATAGGAAAAAATATTTGCAAATTATTTATCTGATAAGGGATTGATATCCAGAATATATAAAGAACTACAACTCAACAACAACAAAAGAAACAACTCAATTAAAAAATGGGCAAAGGACTTGAATAGACACTTCTCCAAAGAAGATATACAAATGGCCAGGAAGCATATGAAAAGGTGCTCAACATCCCTAATCATTAGGGTAATGCAAATTAAAATTACGATGAGATACCATTTCATAGTCATCAGGATGGATAGTATCAAAATCAGAAAATAACAAGTGTTGGCTATGATATGGGGAAACTGAGACCCTTGTGCATCGCTGGTGGGAATGTAAAATGGAACAGTTGCTGTGAAAACAGTATGAGAGTTCCTTAAAAAATTAAACACAGAATAACCATATGACCCAGCAATTTTACTTCTGGGTATATACCCTAAAAAACTGAAAGCAGGGCCAGGCGTGGTGGCTCACACCTGTAATCTCAGTTACTTGGGAGGCTGAGATGGGAGGACTGCTTGAGCCAAAGAGTTCAAGGCTGCAGTGAGCCATGATCACATCACTGCACTGCAGCCTGGGCAACTGAGTGAGACCTGTCTCCAAAAAAGTAAAAGAACTGAAAGCAAGGACACAAACAGATATTTGTAAACGAATATTCATAGCAACAATATTCACAATTGCCAAAAGGTGGAAACCCAAATGTCACAAAATGTGATATATACATACAATGGAATATTATTCTGCCATAAAAAGGAATGAAATTATGATACATGCTACAACATAGATAAAGCTTGAGGACATTATGCTAATTGAAATAAGCCAGTTACAAAACAAAAAAAACCCTGTATCATTCCACTTATCAGAGATATCTAGAATAATCAAATTTATAGAAAGTAGAATGGTGGTTGCCAGAGGCTGGGAGAAGGGGAAAATGGGAAGTTGTTTTATGGGCACAGAGTGTCAGTTTTCCAAGATTAAAAGAGTTCTGGAGATTGTTTACACAACAATGGGAATGTATGTAATACTACTGAACTATACGCTTGAAAATGGTTATGATGATAAAGGTTATGTGCATTTTACAATTTAACATAAAACTGATTTTTTTTTAAGCGAATGAAATTCTGATACATGCTACAACACTGATTACCAACAAAAACATTACACTATGAGATATATGCCAGAGACAAAAGGACGAATATTGTATGCTTCCATTTATATGAGGTATCTAGAGCAAATTCATAGAGGGCAGAAAATAGAATAGTGGCTACTAGGGGCTGGGGAAGGGGGAGAAGATGGGGAGTTATTGTTTACTGGGTACAACATTTCTGCTTGGGGGCCAGGCGCAGTGGCTCACCTGTAATCTCAGCACTTTGGGAGGCTGAGGAGGGCAGATGACCTGAGGTCAGGTATTCAAGACCAGCCTGGCCAACATGGTGAAACCTTGTCTCTACTAAAAATACAAAAAAATTAGCCAGCCATGGTGGGGCATGCCTGGAATCACAGCTACGCAGGAGGCTGAGGCAGGAGAATCACTTGAACCCAGGAGGTGGAGGTGCAGTGAGCCAAAATTGCGCCACTTCACTCCAGCTTGGGTGACAGAGCAAGACTACATCTCAAAAAAAAAAAAAAAAAAGAGAATTTCTGCTTGGGGTAATAAAAAAATCCTAGAGATGGGTAAGTACACTCACAATAAAATGAAGGCACTTAATACCACTAAACTGTATGCTTAAAAATGATTAAAATTGTAAACTTTATGTTTACCATAACAAAAAATGTATAAAAAGAAATAATATATAAATGTGCCCCCTGTATTTGTGTCCTAGATCTCTCGTTTCTGATTCCTGGCTAATATTATTCCTACATGTCTCTACTTCATTATCAGTCCCACAGTGGCTACTGCTCTTTCTTTCCAGCCTTTCTCTTCACTTTAAACTTAGAGTCATTAGCTTTCATTTTCTCCTCTATACAGCTGCCCCAGAAATGTACATTTCTCATCCTGATAGCTTCAACTCCTCATTTAATATTTCCATCTAAATTTCCTCCTTAGCATCTATAACTCAATGTCCAAAACAGAACACATCTATTCCTGCTGAATCCACCCTTCTTTTCAAATTCATTATAGTGTTGTCACCATTTCTCCAGTTACTGAGGGTAAAGTCAAAAATAATATCCTCCCAAACACCTATGTCCCTTTTTCTTTCTTTCTTTTTTATTTTTTATTTTTGAGACGGAGTCTTGCTCTGTCACACCCAGGCTGGAGGGCAGCGGCGCAATCTCAGCTTACTGCAACCTCTGCCTCCTGGGTTCAAGCGATTCTCCTGCGTCAGCCTCCTGAGTAGCTGGGATTACAGGTGCCCAACACCATGCCCAGCTAAATTTTTGTATTTTTAATAGAGACGAGGTTTCAACATGTTGGTCAGGCTGGTCTCAAACTCCTGACCTCAGGTGATCCACCTGCCTTGGCCTCCCAAAGTGCTGTCCTTTATTCAAATCGTCCTGTCATTCATAGCACCTTTTTTTTTTTTTTTTTTTTTTTTTTTTGAGATAGAGTCTCATTCTGTTGCCCAGGCTAGAGTGCAGTGGCGTGATCTTGGCTCAATGCAACCTCCACCTCCTGGGTTCAAGTGATTCTCCTGCCTAAGCCTCCCAAGTAGCTGGCATTACAGGCACCCACCACCACACCCAGCTAATTTTTGTATTTTTAGTAGAGCCAAGGTTTCATACTGTTGGCCAGGCTGGTCTAGAACTCCTGACCTCAGGTGATCCACCCACCTCAACCTCCCAAAGTTCTGGGATTATAGGTGTGAGTCACCGCTCCCAGCCTATAGCACTTTTTTTGTTTTTTGAGACAGAGTTTCACTCTTGTTGCCCAGGCTGGAGTGCAATGGAGCGATCTTGGCTCACTGTAATCTCTGCCTCCTAGGTTCAAGCGATTCTCCTGCCTCAGGCTCCTGGGTAGCTGGGATTACAGGTGCCCGCCACCATACCTGGCTAATTTTTTTTTTTTTTTTTTGTATTTTTAATAGAGACGGGGTTTCACCATGTTGGCCAAGCTGGTCTCAAACTCCTGGCTTCAGGTGATCTGCCCATCTCAACCTCCTAAAATGCTCGGATTACAGGCGTGACTCACCATGCCCAGACAGCACTTTTTTTTTTTTTGAGTAAGAGTCTCACTCTGTTGCCCAGGCTGGAGTGCAGTGGTGCGATCTCGGCTCACTGCAGCCTCTGCCACCTGGGTTTAAGTTCAAGCAATTCTACTGTCTCAGCCAGCCCAGTAGCTGGGGTTACAGATGCTCACCACCACGCCCGGCTAATTTTTGTATTTTTAGTAGAGATGGGGTTTCACCATGTTGGCCAGGCAGCTCTCAAACTCCTGACCACCCGCTTCAGCCTCCCAGTGTGCTGGGATTACAGGCATAAGCCACTGCATAAGCCAGCCTCCTGTAATTTTTATTACAGTATGTTGTTGTAATTGTTCTATTTTATTATTAGTTATTATTGTTAATCTCTTACTATGCCTAAGTAAAAAACTCCATCACAGGTACATATGCATAGGGAAAAGCATGGTATATATAGGGTTCAGTACTGTCTGCAATTTTAGGCATCCACTGGGGGTCTCAGAATGTATTCCCTGTGGATAACGGGGGACTACTGTATTACAAACTGCTCTTTAAATTTTTTTTTCTATTTTATTGAGGTATAAATGATAAAATTTGTATATACTTAAGGAGTACAATATAATGATTTACGTATATATTATGTAAGGATTACCACAATGAAATTCATTAACACATCCTTCATCACATAGTTACCATTTGTGTGTATGTGATGAGGACACAAACTGCTTTTAATATTTTATTTACAACAAGCCTATTAAGGAGGTAGTTGTTTTATCATGCTCTCCATTTTATAAATTAAAAACTGAGGTCAAGTGGTTGTCTTGTGAACAGTCATACCACCAAGTAAATAAAAGAATGAGGCTGGATACAGTGGCTCACACTTGTAATTCCAGCACTTTGAGAGGCCAAGGTGTTGGCAGCTGCGACTCCAGAGGGCTTGCTGCTGTCATCAAGCTGGCTGCAGCAGAGAGGCATGGATAGGGCTGCATGATCCATGGAGCTAGTGGGTGCCCTTCTCCTTCTGAGTTGGGGCAGGAGCTCCCCTGGGTGCTGCTGAAGCTACACAAACTGCAGCTGTTAACCTGGGCCTCCTGTTCCATGGAGCAGGCAGAAGCCCTGCCCTTCTGGGTGGGCTTGCAGCCGCCCAAGTTGTGGCTGCAGATCCCAGCCTCCCTGTGCTCTTGTGGGGGCCGGGAGCAGGCAGGATCCCTGCCCTCCCGGGTGCAGCTGCAGCCGCCCTCCCAGGTGCAGGACCTAATAGTCTCTGCAGCCTGCCCCCCACCCCCATCCTCGCTTCTCTGCTCTTGGCACCCACTCCAATCTCAGAGTGAGGTTGGGGCAAGTTCAGGTGCTGTTACAGTCCAGGGGCGGATGTGTGTGCGCACCCTCAGGGCAGCACCCTGCCACCTTGGCCCCCTTTAGAATTTGGGCACAGAGAAGCAAAAGAGGGGAAGCCAAGTAGGGACTGAGGGTGGTCAGTGCTGGCCTTTAGGGGCACCTTGGTGTGAGCAGCCTGGTGCCATAGACTGCTGAGAGAGACAGAGGCTCCTGTGTGGAAGGGAGGTTCCTGTACGTCCCCACCTTCAGGACAGGGAGGGCTTAAAGGCTGGGGACTGGGCTGCCAGTCCCGCCCACTGGATGGGGATTTTCTTGCTGCCTTTTCTTGCGGTCGATGAACCAATCAGGAAACACTTTCTCCCCTCTGAGGTCCATAAAATCTCCAGGCTCAGCCAGAGCAGGGTAGAGGATGGAGAAAAGATCAGACAACCAGAGAGGAGAGAAGAGCTATGCTGTCTGCTGAAAGCTGGGAAATCAACAAGTAGGACCTGCCTGCAGAGAGGAGCCACCCACTCCAGGGCCTCCTCTCTGCTAAGAGCTGAATACGGGATAAGACAAACTGCCTACAGAGAGGAGCTGCCCCCTGTGGGTCTCCTCTGAACTGTTCTAACACTCAATAAAGCTTCTCTTCGTCTTGCTCCCCCTCCACTTGTCTGCGTACCTTGACACAGGACAACAACTCGGGCAAAGGCACCACTGGGCACAAAGGTTTCTGGCCAGAAAAGCAACACCCTAAAGATCCCGCAACAAAGGCAAGAGGATTGCTGGAGTGCAGGAGTTCCAAACCAGCTTGGGCAACACACCAAGACCCCATCTCTACAAAAAATTTTAAAAATTAGCTGGGCATGGTGGTATGCACCTATAGTCCTAGCTACTCAGGAGACTGAGGTGGGAGGATTACTTGAGCCCAGGAGTTCAACACTGCACTGCAGTCTGGGTGACAGAGCAGAGCAAGACTCTATCTAATTAATTAAATAATTAAAAAAAAAAAAGCATGAGGACTAGAATGCAACTGTTCTAACTCCACTATACCATATTGACCTTGTGAAATGAATAAATTTTAAAGACAAACCCATAGCCCTACTTGTTTCAAAGCAAAAAAGTTGATTTAGAAATGCTAAATGTAGGCCAGGCATGGTAGCTCACGCCTGTAATCCCAGGACTTTGGGAGGCCAAGGTGTGTGAATCACTTGAGTCCAGGAGTTTGAGACTAACCTGGGTAATATTGTGAAACCAAATCTCTACAAAAAATACAAAAAATCAGCCAGGTATGATGGCATGTGCCTATAGTCCCAACTACTTGGAGGCTGAGGTGGGAGGACTGCTGGAGCCTGGGGAGATTGAGGCTGCAGTGAACTTTAATTGTGCCACGTACCCCAGCCTGGGCTACAGAGCAAGACCCTGTCTATCTCAAACAAAAAAAACAAAAAAAACAAAAAACAAAAAACAAAAAAAGCTAAATGCCTCAGAAACTATCTTTGGCATATCAGCATATAGGCTATAACCGACACACTTCAGGTATATCTATCAGTGATATGGGAAAGATAAAAGGAAACAAAAGACTGTATTATAAAATACCTGAAAAGTCATGTTAGGTATATTCTATACATTACCATTATCCTGGAGACATTACTTATCCTAGCTTACTTTGATGGTGATCCACTCAAACTATTGACTGGAACCTGTTCACCAGCAGTAAGAAGATTCCTGTAGTGACCTGATAACCTATCAGTCAGGTAACCCTACAGTCTAAAGATAGGTTAGGCCAGGCGTGGTGGCTCATGCCTGTAATCCCAGCTCTTTGGGAGGCCAAGGCAGGCAGATCACTTGAGGTCAGGAGTTCGAGACCAGTCTGGCCAACTTGGCAAAGCCCCGTCTCTACTAAAATTACAAAAAATTAGCCAGGCATGATGGCGTGCTTTGGGAGGCTGAGGCAAGAGAATCACTTAAACCCAGGAAACGGAGGTTGCAGTGAGCCGAGATACCACCACTGCACTCCAGCCTAGGTGACACAGCAAGACTCCATCTCAAAAATAAATAAATAAATAAAGATAGGTTATCACATCTTGTTGATCTCTGTAGCTCTAGCATTTAGTAGAGTGACTCATACATATTAGGCATAAAATGTTTATTCAAGAATGGTTGGCTGGGCATGGTGGCTCATGCTTGTAATCCCAGCACTTTGGAAAGCTGAGGGGGGTAGATCACCTGAGGCCAGGAGTTTAAGACCAGCCTGGCCAACATGGTGAAACCCTGTCTCTACTAAAAATACTAAAAATTACCCGGGTGTGGTGGTGTGCACCTGTAATCCCAGCTACTCGAGAGGCTGAGGCAGGAGAATCGCTTGAACCTGGGAAGAGGAGGTTGCAGTGAGCCAAGATGGCGCCACTGCACTCCAGCCTAGGTGACAGAGCGAGAATCTTACCAAAAAAAAAAAAAAAAAAAAAAAGAAGAATGAATTGTCAATTATACTAAATTTGGCCTGAGGATGCCTCTGTACTTGAGTCTTTATACACCAAGTTGCAACCTAACTTAGTACTTAAACTAACTGAAAGCCTAATTTAGAAGTATACTTTTGTATCAAAAAGCTGAGTCTCAGGAAAGCACAGCAGCTGAGCTTCAGTCAACCACAAGCAATCGACTGTTTAAACTATGTTCAAATAAGGCAAACTCAAGGCTGTAACCAACTGGGCTGTCTCTGTACCTCACTTCTGTTTTCTGTACTTCATTTCCATTTTCTGTCCATAATACTGACTGACCACGTGGCAAACTGGAGTTTTACTGAACATGTTCTGGCTATGAGGGTTGCTGGATTCACTAGTTATTTTTTTGCTCAAATAAACTCTCCTAAGTTTAATTTGTCTAGTTTTTCTTTTAACAGAATGAAGGAATATGAAGAATGCAAAGATATTACCACAGAACACTTTACCTTTGCTTCTTGATCTTCCAGGGAAAACTCCATTAATTCATCTGAAATCTCTTCTGCCTGGTCTTCTCCTAGGTTTGGATTTTTATCCAATTTTGGAACAGTAGTAATAGGACTGCCCAGATATTTCATTTCACTGTCCACCAAGTTTCCATTGTCCTATCAAGCATATTGACAACATTAAAAACTATTCAAAATATATCAAAGTTCTAAATGTAAGAGCTAAAACTATAAAACTCTTAGAAGAAAACATAAGGGAAAAAATTCATGACATTGGATTTGGATAATGCCCCCAAAAGCACAGGTAATGAAAGAAAAAAATAGATAAATTGGTCTTCATCAAAATGAAAAACTTTTGTGCATCAAAGAACACCATTAAGGGAATGAAAAGGCAACCCACAAAATGGGAGAAAACATTTGCAAGTCTTATATTTGACAAGAGATTAATATCAGAATATATAAGGAACTCCTACAACTCAATAACAACAACAATAACAATCAAAAGGGACATGAATAGACATTTCTCCAAAGAAGATATACAAATGGCCTATAAGCACATCAAAAGATGCTCAACATAAGTAATCATTATGGAAATGCATATCAAAATTGCAAGAGATACTGCTTTATACCCATTAGGATAGCCATTATAAGAAATAACAAGTGTTTGTGCATTGCTGGTGGGAGTGTAAAAGGGTGCAGAGGCATTCTATGGATACTAGCATGGCAGTTCCTCAAAAAATTAAACGTAGAATTATCATATAATCAAGCAATTCTACTTCTGAATATATACCCAAAAGAATTAAAAGCAGGGGCTGGGTGCGGTAGCTCATGCCTGTAATCCCAGTACTTTGGGAGGCCGAGGCCAGCATATCACGAGGTCAGGAGTTCAAGAGCAGCCTGGCCAACATGTTGAAACCCCATCTCTACTAAAAATACAAAAATTAGCCGGGCATGGTAGCACGTGCCTGTAATCCCAGCTACTTGGGAGGCTGAGGCAGGAGAACTGCTTGAACCAGGGAGGTGGAAGTTGCAGTGAGCTGTGATCGCTCCACTGAACTCCAGCCTGGGTGACAGGGCAAAGACTCCATCTTGGAAAAAAAAGTACATTAAAATAAAAGCAAGGACTCAAGCAGATATTTGTACACCTATGTTCATGGCAGCATTACTCACAATGGCCAAAAGGTTGGAAACAACTCAAAATGTCCATCAAAAGATGAATGGATAAACATAATATGATATATACATACAAAAGAAATGAAATTCTAATACATGCTATGACATAGATGAACTTTGAAGACATTATGCTAAATGAAAATATAGGCTGGACGCAGTGGCTCACACCTGTAACCCCAGCACTATGGGAGGCTGAAGCAGATGGATCTCTTGAACCCAGGAGTTTGAGACCAGCCTGGGCAACATGGCAAAACCCTGTTTCTACAAAATATACAAAAAAATTAGGTTGAGGTGGGCAGATCACATGAGGCCAGGAGTTTAAGGCCAGCCTGGCTAACATGGTGAAACTCTGTCTCTACTAAAACTACAAAAAATTCACCAGGCATGGTAGCACATGTCTGTACTCCCAGCTACTAGGGAGGTTGAGGCATGAGAATCACCTGAACCTGGGAGATAAAGGTTGTAGTGAGCCAAGATTGCACCACTACACTCCAGCCTGGGTGACAGAGTGAGACTCCGTCTCAAAAAAAAAAAAAAAAAAAATTAGCCAGGCATAGTGGCGCAAACTTGCAGTCCCACCTACTTGGTAGACTGAGGTGGGAGAATAATCAGAGCCCAGGAGTTTGAGGCTGCAGTGAGTTTTGATTGTGCCACTGTATTCCAGCAGAGGTGACAGAGTGAGACCTCACACACACACATGAAAGGACAAAATATTATATTATTCTACTTATATGAGGTATCTAGAATAGTCAAATTCACCGAGACAGAAAATAGAGGTTATCATTGGCTGGGCAGAAACAGGGATGGGGAGTTACCACTTAAGGGTATACGGCTTCTGTTTTGAATAATGAAAAAATTCTGGAAATGAGTTCTGGTAATAGTCTCACATTATTAATATACTTACTGTCACTAGACTGCACACTCAAAAATAGTTAAAATTGTAAATATTATGTACATTTTACTGCAATTAAAAAAAATCACACATAAAACTATCCAATAATTGAACATACTCCAGGTCTTCCCTCCATCCTAGAAACCAAAAACCTAAATAAAACATGATCAACTTAGTGGCCAGGCACGGTGGCTCATCCCTGTAATCCCAGCACTTTTGGAGGCCAAGGCAGGTGGATCACGAGGTCAGGAGATGGAGAGCATCCTGGCCAACATGGTGAAACCCCGTCTCTACTAAAATACAAAAAATTAGCCGGGTGTGGTGGTGCATGCCTGTAGTCCCAGCTACTGGGGAGGCTGAGGCAGTGGAATCGCTTGAACCCAGGAGGCAGAGGTTGCAGTGAGCTGAGATCGCACCACTGCACTCCAGCCTGGTGACAGAGCAAGGCTCTGTCTCAAAACAAACAAACAAAAAATCATGATCAACTTTACCTTCGTAGGATAGAATATGTTAAAATAGCTTTCCCTCAGGGTTGAGATTAGAAATAATAATCCAAATCTCTGGAGTCCATGGTCTATGAAAGGCAAGTCAATGCCTGGGTAAGTTAAGACCCCAGTATTATAAGAGCACAAAAGACACTAGAGAAATTATGCATGGATAATAATCACATGAAATCACTACTAATTATTATTATTTTTATTTTATTTTATTTTTTGATACGGAGACATGCTTTGTCCCCCAGGCTGGAGTGCAGTGGTGCGATCTCGGCTCACTGCAAGCTCCGCCTCCCGGGTTCACGCCATTCTCCTGCCTCAGCCTCCGGAGTAGCTGGGACTACAGGCGCCCGCCACCACGCCCGGCTAATTTTTTGTACTTTATAGAGACAGGGTTTCACCGTGTTAGCCAGGATGGTCTCGATCTCCTGACCTCGTGATCCGCCCACCTTGGCCTCCCAAAGTGATGGGATTACAGGCGTGAGCCACCACGCCCGGCTCTGGCTAATTTTCATACTTTTTTTTCAGTAGAGATGGGGTTTCGCCATGTTGTCCAGGCTACTCTGGAACTCCTGACCTCAAGTGATCAGCCTGCCTCAGCTTCCCAAAGTGCTGAGATTACAGGTGTGAGCCACTGCACCCAGCCACTACTAATTATTTTTATTTTATTTTTTTTTTTACTTTTTTTTTTTCAGACAGTCTCACTTTGTCACCTGTCCACTCACTGCACTGGAGTGCAGTGGTGTGATCTCAGCTCATTGCAACCTCCGCCTCCCAGGTTCAAGCCATTCTTGTTTCTCAGCCAGCTGCCACCATGCCTGGCTAATTTTTGTATTTTTAGTAGAGACAGGCTTGCACCATGTTGGCCAGGCTGGTCTCAAATCCTGGCCTCAGGTGATCCACCCGCCTCAGCCTCCCAAAGTGGTGGGATTACAGGCATGAGCCACCATGCCTGGCCTGCTAATTATTTTTAATATAAAATAAACTATTTTACCATGTATGTATGTGTGTGTGTATTATTTATTTGAGACTGAGTCTCCATCTCAGCTGACTGCAGCCTCAGACTCCTGTGCTCAAGCAATCTTCCCAATTATAACTCACTGGAGCCTCAGGCTCTTGGGCCGAGGCGATCCTCTTACCTTGGCCTCCAGAGTACCTGAGACTACAGGCATGCACCACCAAGTCCCAGCCATTCTTTTTTTGGTTGGGGGGTGGGGTAGAGATGTGGTCTTGCTGTGTTCCCCAGCTAGGGAACTCAAAGTCCTGGACTCAAGCAATCCTCTCGCCTCGGCCTCCCAGAGTGCTGGGATTACAGGGATGAGCCACAACATCTGGCCTAATTAGCATTTTCCCTCACCCCAGACTGCTCAGCGAAAGTAATTTTTTAAAAAATTCCATGAGAAGGCCAGGCGTGGTGGCTCATGCCTGTAATCCCAGCACTTTGGGAGGCCCAGGTGGGTGGATCGCAAGGTCAGGAGTTCGAATCAGCCTGGCCAATATGGTGAAACCCTGTCCCTACTAAAAATACAAAAATTAGCTGGGCGTGGTGCCACACGCCTGTAGTCCCAGCTGCTCAGGAGGCTGAGGCAGGAGAATCTCTTGAACCTGGGAGGCAGAGGTTGCAGTGAGCTGAGATTGTCCCACTGCACTCCAGCCTGGACGACAGAGCAAGACTCCATCTCAAAAAAAAAAAAAAAATCCACGAGAAGGCTGGGCAGGGTGGCTCACACCTGTAATCCTAGCATTTTGGGAGGCTGAGGCAAGTGGATTGCCTGAGCTCAGAAGTTCAAGACCAGCCTGGGCAAGATGGTGAAACCCCATCTCTACTAAAATACAAAAAATTAGCTGGGCGTGGCAGCATGCTCCTGTAGTTCCAGCTACTCGGGAGGCTGAAACAGGAGAATTGCTTGAACCAGGGAGGCAGCGGTTGCAGTGAGCTGAGATCTCGCCACTGCATCCAGCCTGGGCGACAGAGTGAGACTCTGTCTCAAAATAAATAAATAAATAAATAAATTCTATGAGATATGGATTGCTAATGAAAATGTAAATTCTTATAACTTTTTTAGAAATAAATTGGAGAAAGTATCAAACCTTAAGGCTTAAGCCCAGGAGTTCGAGATTTGCGTAGGTAACATAGTGAGACCCCTATTTCTAGAGAGAGGAAAAAAAAAAAACTTTAAAAATACTGATGCTGTCGGGCATGGTGGCTCACGGCTGTAATCCCAGCACTTTGGGAGGCAGAGGCCAGCAGACTACGAGGTCAGGAGATCAAGACCATCCTGGCCAACATGGTGAAACCCTGTCTCTACTAAAAATACAAAAATTAGCTGGGTGTGGTGGCATGCACCTGTAATCCCAGCTACTTGGGAGGCTGAGGCAAGAGAATCACTTGAACCCGGGAGGCAGATATTGCAGTGAGCTGAGATCACACCACTGCACTCCAGCCTCGTGACACAGCAAGAATCCATCTCAAAAATAAAATAAAATAAAATAAAAAATTTATGCCATACCAACAAGATGAGCAGATTAAAAATTTATACCTATGCCAGACGCAGTGGCTCGCGCCTGCAATCCCAGCACTTTGGGAGGCTGAGGCAAGCAGACTGCTTGAGATCAGGAGTTTGAAGACCAGCTTGGCCAACATGGTGAAACCCCATCTCTACTAAAAATAAAAAAATTAGCCGGGGTATGGTGGCACATACCTGCAGTCCCAGCTACTCGGGACCCTGAGACAGGAGAATTGCCTGCACTTGGGAGGCAGAGGTTGTAGTGAGCCGACATTTTACCACTGCACTCCAGCCTGGGCAACAGAGAGAGACTTCATCTCAAAAAAAAAAAAAAATTATACCTTCAATCCAGCACTGAAGAGAAAAGTCTGAAATGCAGTCAAATATTTATGCTTGAGAACTTACATCATATAATTATTTGTAAAAGGAAAATCTGGATACCACTAAGTATCTAACAATACGGAAGTCCTTTTATAAATTAGGGTCCATTTATTAGAGAAAAGCATCCAGAGCCGGGCACAGATCCGTGAGCCTGTAGTCCTAGCTACCCAGTAGGCCAAAGTGGTAAGATTGCTTGAGCCCAAGAGTTCAAGTCTAGCCTGGGGAACATAGCAAGACCTTGTGTCTAAAAAAATAAAAATAAAAAAGCAATCTTTAAAGAAGGAAAAAAGAAGCCTGGCCGGGCGCAGTGGCTCACACCTGTAATCCCAGCACTTTAGGAGGCTGAGGCAGGTGGATCACCTGAAGTCAGGAGTTTGAAACCAGCCTGGCCAACATGGTAAAACCCCGTCTCTACTAAAAATATAAAAATTAGCCGGGCACGGTGGTGGGCACCTATGATCCCAGCTACTTGGGAGGCTGAGGCAGGAGAATCGCTTGAACCTGGGAGGCAGAGGTTGCAGTGAGCCAAGATCGCGCCATTGCACTCCAGCCTGGGCAACAGAGCAACACTCCATCCCCCCCAAAAAAAAAGAAGCCCAAGACATATTTTTTCCTCCTTAAACTTAAACAAGAAGATCATAGGACATATTGCTCCTCTCTTTTCCTGCTCAAACTTTACTTCTCCAACCCCCTTTTTCTCATCTAAATTTGGCTTGATGATGCCAGTTTAGAAAAATTCAAAGGTTCATAAATCCAGAGCTGCCATCCTATAGCCTATAACACTTCAACTGACCCTTAATAATGATGTTCAATGACTTACCAGCAGAGAAAGAGGAGACACATAAGGCTTTCCTGGTCTCTTTTGAAACCTCAGATTCCTGGGTGCCTGCCACTCCAAGGGCTTCAAAGTGCTGTTTTCCTGCATAAGAAAAACTGCATTAGTTGGGGAAGAGAAGTGTCAGCTGGCCCTGATAAAAACATTTCATCTGATGAAGCCATGAATAACCCTCACAATACACATTTCGCGTAATCAAAGTTGACCCTATATCCTGACCCTATATAACCTTGCATTTGAAGATGCAAATTATGATGTGGATTTGATATATGGCATGTAGATTTGCTTTGGAAGATACTAATTTTTGGTTACAAGTAAAAGGAATGGGGTAGGAGTAGGGAGCCTGCCTGGGGAGGGGATAGTGAAATTTTAAAAAGTGATTATTGGCCGGGCGTGATGGCTCACGCCTGTAATCTCAGCACTGTGGGAGGCTGAGGTGGGTAGATCATCAGAGGTCAGGAGTTCAAGGCCAGCCTGGCCAACTTGGTGACACACTGTCACTATTAAAAATACAAAAATTAGCCAGGCGTGATGGCACACGCCTGTAATCCCAGCTATTCAGGAGGCTGAGACAAGAAAATCGCTTGAACCCAGGAGGCAGAGGTTGCAGTGAGCTGAGATTGCACCATTGCACTCCACCCTGGGGAATAAGAGCAAAACTCTGTCTCACCAAAAAAAAAAAAAAAAAAAAAAAGTGATTATAGGCCAGGCAGTGGCTCACACCTGTAATCTCAGCCCTTTGAGAGGCCAAGGTGGGTGGATCACTTGAGGTCAGGAGTTTGAGACCAGCTTGGCCAATAAGGCAAAACCCCGTCTCTACTAAAAATACAAAAATTAGCTGGGCCGTGGTGGCACGTGCCTACAGTCCCAGCTATTTGGCAGGCTGAGGAATAAGAATCACTTGAACCCAGGAGGCAGAGGTTGTAGTGAGCTGAGATTGCACCACTGCACTCCAGCCTGGCTGATGGAGTGAGACTCAGTTTCAAAAATAAATGAATAAAAAGTGATTATAAATGGAGATTAGAAGGACAGTATTAAATCAAGAAAAAACTGATAAGAACAGTCAAAAACATGAGTTTATCTTAAGTCAATGTAAGAAAAGAACAGCAGCTATCTTTCATGGTAATGATTTGGGGAAAGGGATGGGAGGCAGGGAAGAAAAAAAGATGTCTAGAAAAGAGGCTTAGATGAAGGGATTAGATACAGAATTATCTTAGTGATGAGGTGGCTCTGGAGACGCTAGTTTTAACTTGGAACGACGGATGGCCTAAGGTTTAGATAAAAAGTACCATGGCCTCCTCGGAATAAGGGCTTAAAAGCTAGACTAAGGGGGAAATAAGAAATTAATCTACACTTGCATGTAAAGTGGTGAAAAAATAATCCGTGAACAAGTTATGCAAGTTATCCCTACCTGTTAAAACAAACAAAAAGCTTCTAAATCCCTTACACTACAGTAAGGGTAATTTTTGTCCTCAAAATGATCAACTGAACATGAGAAATAATGATGACCTACGGCCAAACTTTAATGAGAAAAAACAAAAACAAAGAATTTTTCTCCCCTATAGTAATACAGTTTGCTTGTCTAGCATACGAGGTATAAACAGTTCTATGTCTCACTATGATACCAACAAGTTTCTTCACTCAAAAAATTAAACTGCCAATATATCTAGGTTTCCATTAAACACTCACATTTTCTTTATTTGCAGATGAACTACACATTGCATCTCTCTTTCTATGGCCACAGTCCAAACCATTCGGAGTGCTACAAAGAAGCTGTGCCTAAAAAAGAGAGTTTGCTGAGAACATCCAGCATCCTCAAGCCACAGGTGCAATGGAAACCCTCTGCCTCCCACCTGAAAAGCAAAACAAAACCCAAAAAAGAGAGGCTACTCACTGGGCTACATTTCATTAGGTGCTGGTGATGATTCCTGCAAATTAAAACAAACTGCCTGTCAGGTTAGCCCCAAATACTGTTTGATTATTCTTCAGTGGATTGGTGCATCCCAACATTTTTTTTATTTCATTCAAGGAGCCCTATTCCTAGTTGATATGTCTCTTCCAACAACAATACATAGGGTATTCTCTGTGGTAAATATCAAGACTCAAGTGACATCCTGGGGATAAGACCCTCATTTTGCCTGCATAACCATATAACATGTTCCAAAGATGAACGAGTTTTATACAATTTACTAATTTTCCAGCACAGTGTATTGGGGCTAATTTTTTTTTTTTTTTGAGACGGAATCTGGTTCTGTCACCCAGGCTGGAGTGGCGCGACCTCGGCTCACAGCAAGCTCCGCCTCCCGGTTTCACGCCATTCTCCTGCCTCAGCCTCCTGATTAGCTGGGACTACAGGCGCCCGCAACCACATTCAGCTAATTTTTTGTATTTTTAGTAGAGACGGGGTTTCACCGTGTTAGCCAGCACGGTCTTGATCTCCTGACCTCGTGATCCGCCCGCCTCGGCCTCCCAAAGTGCTGGGATTACAGACATGAGCCACCGCGCCCGGCCGGGCTAATTTTTTTAAAAAATTTAATTTCTGGCCGGGCGCTGCGGCTCACACCTGTAATTCCAGCACTTTGGGGGGCCGAGGCGGGCGGATCACCTGAGGTTGGGAGTTCGCAACCAGCCTGACCAACACAGAGAAACCCGTCTCTACTAAAAATACAAAATTAGCCGGGCGTGGTGGTGCATGCCTGTAATCCTAGCTACTTGGGAGCCTGAGGCAGGAGAATCGCTTGAACCCGGGAGGCAGAGGTTGTGGTGAGCCGAGATCGCACCATTGCACTCACTCAAGCCTAGGCAACAAGAGCAAAACTCCATCTCAAAAAAAAAAAAAAAAAAAAAAAAAAAAAAAGGCCGGGCGTGGGGGCTCACGCTTGTAATCCCAGGTCAAGAGATAGAGACCATCCTGGCCAACATGGTGAAACCCCGTCTCTACTAAAAATACAAAAATTAGCTGGGCGTCGTGGCATGTGCCTGTAGTCCCAGCCTCTCAGGAGGCTGAGGCAAGAGAATCACTTGAATCCGGGAGATGGAGGTTGCAGTGAGCCGAAATTGCACCACTGCACTCCATCCTGGCAACAGAGCGAGACTCATCTCAAAAAAAAAAAAAAAAAAAAATTAATTTCTATCCTCCCTGCATGGATTTCATTATCTATCTGGGTTAGAGCATTTAAAGCAATTCAGCCTGGGCCCAGTGACTCATATCTGTAATCCCAGGACTTTGGGAGGCCAGAGGTGGGGGCTGATCACTTGAGGTCAGGAGTTCAAGACCAGCCTGGCCAACATGTTGAAGCCTCCATTTTTGTATTACTAAAAATACAAAAATTAGCCGGGCGTGGTGATGGACGCCTGTAATCCCAGCTACTCGGGAGGCTGAGGCAGGAGAATCGCTTGAACCCAGGGAGGCAGAGGTTGCAGTGAGTCAAGATGGCACCACTGCACTCCATCCCTGGCAACAGAGCCAGACTCCATCTCAAAAATAAAAATAAATACATAAATAAAATGCTTGGTATGTGCTAGATACACAGTTTATTTAATCCTTACAATAGGTACTTTATGAGAAGTGCTATTATTGTCTCCACGTTACAAATAAAAAAAATTAAGGTCCAATGAAGTTAAAAAAAAACTTGTCAGAGTCACAACTGGTGAATGAAGTAGTAAGCCAGGAACCCAGACACTGATTCCAGAGCTTACACTCTGTACTTTCTTTCTTTTTTTTTTTTTTTCGAGACGGAGTCTCACTCTGTCGCCCAGGCTGGAGGGCAGTGGCACGGTCTCGGCTCACTGCAACCTCCGCCTCCTGGGCTCAAGCAATTCTCCTACCTCAACCTCCCAAGTAGCTGCGATTATAGGCATGTGCCACCACACCCGGCTACTTTTTGTATTTTTAGTAGAGACGGGGTTTCACCATGTTGGGCAGGCTGGTCTTGAACTCCTGACCTCAACTGTTCCGCCTGCCTTGGCCTCCCAAAGTGCTGGGATTACAGATGTAAGCCACCGTGCCCGGCCACTTTGTACTTTCAATTACTAAGATACAGCACCTTTCACATACAAATAAAAGCCTATACATAAGTGTAGTATACCATTTTCCTTCATTTCCTTATAGATACTTCTGATTATGATAGTTAAAATGAATAGCCTTCATTTTCACAACACTATTTAGATCTGGAAAACTTAAAAACTGTTCAAGGTAAGGAACTAGGCCTCAAAGCCCACTTATACCCAGTATGAAAGGTTTTGTACTCTGCAGAGTCTGCACAGGATAAAATCTCTATGACCAGTGCTAAAAGGCTTTTGCGTGGGGTTCATTTAGCAACAGAACTTACATCCCAGCTAAATGCACTTCCTGAAGTCCTGAAGAATCCAGGTGACCTGCAATCAAATATAAAGAATCAGTAAAAGGAGTTATTCTTGTCCATTCATCCTGTTTTTCCTTCAGATTTTCTTCATTACCAGTAAGCCATATTAATTTCAAGGACTGAGCTTTTGAATACAAAGCCTCTTGATTGGTACCTATTTCATCATACAAGGTACAATTTCACAGAAACTTAAGAATTTGTATGTGTCACTAAAAGAAAAAGTGTTGGGAAACACTACACTGTGCTACCTATGGAGTTTTTTTTTTTTTCTTATGAGTAGAAAAGAAAGGTTATCACTCAGAAAATCTGAAATTGGAATTCTGGAAGGTTAACTTATGAAACATCCCTTTTGGAATATTTCATATAAAACATATAAAAATTAGTTGACAACATATTTCTTTTTTTTTTGAGATGCAGTCTCGCTCTGTCGCCAGGCGGGAGTGCATTGGTGCTATCTCAGCTCACTGCAACCTCCGCCTCCCGGGTTCAAGAGATTCTCCTGCCTCAGCCTCCCCAGTAGCTGGGACTACAGGCACGTGCCACCACGCCAAGCTAATTTTTGTATTTTTAGTAGAGATGGGGTTTCACTATGTTGGCCAGGATGGTCTCGATCTCTTGACCTCGTGATCCACCCACCTTGGTCTCCCAAAGTGCTGGGATTACAGGCATGAGCCACTGTACCTGGCCAACAACATATTTCTTTATGCTGGTTTCTTTGCCTCTGCTGAGATTAGACTGAGGCACAAAACTTCTCATATCCTAATGACTATACTTTCATTCCCACCATTAATCAGTCAACAAAATATATTCCTTGTGTCTAACATTTTCAAATGCAAAGTAGCTCCTATTAGTGTTATTATCTTTCTCTTCCCGTTGGCTTAATCATTCTCAAAAATCCTCTAGTTACCCACAAAATTCCATCTCTCTAGGCAGATTCTTTTTATACTTTCACCACCTTCCGTCTCTATCCTACTTCCCTGTTTTCTCCCTTAAAAGTTATTCTTCCCTTTGAGGCGTTTATCTCCCTTCTCCCTACCAGTTTCATCAAGGTCTGCAGAAATGGTAAGCTGAGTGGCAGTTATCTCCACACTGCTAAGATTCGAAAGATCGAGGCAACGTTTTGGGGTTCCTCTGTTGAGACATAATAGTACATTGAAATTCCCATTAGATTGTTATATCCTTAAAAGTCAAAGATCATGTCATCTTCTTCTTCTTTTTTTTTTTTTTTTTTTTTGCGATGGAGTCTTGCTCTGTCCCCCCAGCTCAAGTGCAGTGGCACGATCTTGGCTCACTGCAACCTCTGCCTCCCGGGTTCAAGCGATTCTCCTGCCTCAGCCTCCCAAATAGCTGCGATCACAGGCGCCTGCCACCACGCCCAGCTAATTTTTGTATTTGTAGTAGAGATGGGGCTTCACCATGTCAGCCAGGCTGGTCTTGAACTCCTAACCTCAGGTGATCCGCCCACCTCGGCCTTCCAAAGTGCTGGGATTACAGGTGTGAGTCACAACGCCTGGCCAATCCTGTTCATTTGAAACACCGCTTAATGACTATCAGATCATCTGAACAGTGTCCAAATAAATCTAATTGGTTTTTGGAAATATCTCAGACTGGGCTGAGAAAAATCTCCCACTACCATAATCTGTACCTTATTTTCTCCTTACCATCATACTGAAACAGATAATTTTTTTTTTTTTAATGAGGCCCAGAGTTTATTGGCCGAGGAGGATCTTGACTCCACATTCCCTGTCCTGAGCACCATGAACACAGGCTTGATTTCTCCCTGGCGTCCCTAGTTTTTCTCAGGTACTACTTCTCTTTGTTTGCTAGCTGAGACATGGTATGATCAGAATTCAAAGTACAACTGCAATAACACTAATATTAATACTAATAAAGTGACCGCCTCGTAATGCAGCAGTTTTCAAAGACTTTTCCCAGTTATCACATCATTTGATTCTCACAAGATCCTAGTAAGATAGGAAGAGATTATTATTTCTTTTTTGTCTTTTCTTTTCTTTTTGAGATAGTCTCACTCTGTCTCCCAGGCTGAAGTGCAGTGAGGCGATCTTGGCTAACTGCAGCCTCCACCTCCCAGGCTCAAGCAATCCTCCCACCTCAGCCTCCCGAGTAGCTGGGACTATAGGTGCACACCACCACACTCAGCTAACTTTTAATATTTTTTGTAGTGACGGCGTCTTGTCATGTTGCTCAGGCTGGTATTGAACTCCTAGACTCAGGCGATCCGCCCTCCTTGGCCTCCCAAAGTGCGGAGATTACAGGCATGAGCCACCTCGCCTGGCTGAGATTATTTCTTGTCACAGAAAAGAAGGTGAGACTCAAAAGGGTTACACAGTCAAGGGCAGAGCTGAGACTTAAAGCCTGACCTTTGAGCCGGGATAACTGAAAACAAACCAACAAACAAACCCAACTGTTTGGAAATAGCAAAGGCAATACAGTGTAAAAATAAAAGTATATTTACCCAGACAAAATGCTTAGGTTTGCAGAATCACCAAGAAATTTGCCCACTGGAGTTCTAGGGACATCTGGACAGACAGTAAAGGAAGTGTCTCTCTCCAGGAGCAGGTTTAACATTTTCCTTTGATTAGACCTAAAACTGGGTCCTGAGCCAGAGCTTCCTTCCTCTCTTGTGGATGAGAAGAGTTCCGTAGACATGGTCTTCGAATTCTCACCAGGAGAAAAACAAAACCTAGCTAGGAGGAAAACGTCATCTATATCGGTACATCACAGTTCCCTCAACTTTTCTAAACTCCTCCATCCTTTCCAGCCAGGCGGATCAGCACTGGAAGAGGGGCAACCCCGAAGGGTGATTCACAGCCTGGCTTCAGGTTGGAACCTGATCTTCTTCACCGACGAGAGGCAACCTTAGGACCTTAAAGATGGAATGAAGAGAGGATTTTGACTTGTTCCACGCCACACAGCTCGAGACTCCTGACTAGAAAGAACCCGGGTCTTGTAACTCGCGATACTCCCCATTCGGCCCTCCCAACCTCTGTCTGTGGGGGCCCGACTGGACCCTAAGGGGGACAATGGGGTCTCCGTGATTCCGTGGCGGAGACGGCTGCGGACTTACCTCAAGCCTGGAGTCTGAGGCTTGCCTACGAGAGGAGGGAAAGTGGATAGGGATCGGACACAGGCGAAGACTCGAGCAGAATTAAAGGAAATCTAGGGGAAAGGAGGCAGTTAACCAGATTGCAGCTCTGCCTTCCGACTGGGTAGGCCAACGTCGGACTCTGCGTCTTCCCTGCGCAGAAGGCCAAAGTTATAGCCTCTGAGCAAGACTATCAACAGCCGCAGGCGTTTGACCATTCAAACCTTCCGCCCGCCCAGTAACCTATCCCCGCTCGCCTCTAAGCTCCGTCAGCCAATCTCCGCGCGCGCGCCCAGGCCCTCATGGCCTATCGTTGGGCTCGCACATAACCCGGGGGCGTGTGCTTGCTCTGGAAATGGTAAGGCTTGCCCCGCCCCATAGCCAGAGCAGGATAGTGATTGGCCCACCCGCGTTAGGCAGGCTGCGGATAAGCTCCGCCTCACGGGGAGCCTGGCGCATCATTGGCTCTCCCTCTCACCAATCGCCACACCCTTTCTGTTTTCTTCGTTCCCTCAGCCCCACGAACCCCGGGAGATTTAAACCGCGCCTTACTAGTGATGTACATTCGCTCGGATAATACCAGGAGAGATTATTTTGGGGGGAGGGTGTTGTAAGCGTTTCATTTTCCTCGCTTCTTTCTCGTGCCGTTTTCGCGGACGTTTTCTTCTAAGTTTTGCTGGCCTTCCACGGGAGATGGAGCGTTTGCTGCCGGTGTGGCAAGTGTTGGGGCGAGACGGGTGTGTGTGTTTATGCTGAGAGGCATTAGCCCCTTCCAAGAGCTTTGTTTAGTGTTTCTTTTAGTGTGCAGCATCTTAGAGACGCTAGCTTACGTGGGTAAAAAGAAATTCCGTTGCAGGGAAAGTGGAGGAATTAAATCATCTTGGTATAATCCTTATCGCAATCCAGAGGACCTCAAAGATTGGTTATTAATGAAAATTTGAACATTGACGAGGTGATATTTATAAATGATTGGCCGGGCGCGTTGGCCCACACCTGTAATCCCAGCACTTTGGGAGGCCAAGGCGGGCAGATTACATGAGGTCAGGGGTTCAAAACCAGCCTGGCCAACATGATGAAACCCCGTCTCTACTAAAAATACAAAAATTAGCCGGTTGTGGTGGCACACACCTGTAATCCCAGCTACTTGGGAGGCTGAGGCATGAGAATTGCTTGAACCCGGGAGACAGAGGTTGCACCACTGCACTCCAGCCTGGGCATTAGAGTGAAACAAAAAGACACTCCTAATGTTAGGGATTTGCTTTTAAATAATCCCGTGCTGGGGGAGGGTATTGATGATACAAGATTGACCCTGAGTGTTGAGTGATAGGGGGCAGGAGGGTCCATCATATCTGTGCTTCTCAAGGTTTAATTTGCACACTAACCACCTGAGGACCTGCTAAATGCAGATTCTGATTCGGGAGGTCTGGGTTGCGGTTGCGGCCCAAGATTCTGCCCTTCTAACAAGCCCTCAGCTGATGGTGAGGTAGCTGGTCCTACGACCATACTTTGAGTGGTAAGGTATTACCCCATACTCCTTACTTCAGTGTATATCTGAAAATTTCCATAATAAAAATGTTCAAAATAACCTTAGAAGCTCTTTAAGATGTAGGCTCCAAAAACGATAATTCAATAGATCTAAAGTGGGGTCATTATCAAGGCCCCCTGGTGCTACCCATGCAGACGGCTTGCAGATCATGCTTTGAGAAACAAAAGTCAAAATGCAACTTGTGTCTGATGTCAGGATCTTGGTGGTTGTAGTGGCTGAGAGGCACAGTGTAGCCAGCTGGTTTTTATCCTAATACCCTTTTCATCTGCAGAACCTGCTTCCCCAGAAAGGAGATGTGTGAAAATTCTTTGTCCTCTAGGATACAGACAGTGAGTGTGGGAGTTAGCACAGAACCTTGCTATGCCAGGTGAGTTTGAAAATCAGGCTGGGGATTAAGGGAGTGTGGGATGAGTTGTTATCTGCTTTGACGACTACAGTATAATCACACTTTGTGGGAAACTGTATACTTCCCTGCAGGTGGGAAGTAGAGACAGACGAAGTTATTCTCCAGCGGTGGCAAAAGCAGATAGATTATGGCAAGTGCACACCTGGCTACCAGTGCTTTCTGCACCAGGTCCTCAAGTAAGTGCAGTTGTGGGTTGTCACAACAAAGGTGTCAACCAAGTGGCTTTAGTTCAATGTCAGGTGATGGAAATATACTAAAATCTGAGCACTCTGACAAAGTTGCAGCATTCCTAAAACAAATTCTCTAAAAATCTAGCCCCAAAAATAAGTTTCTGAGACTTTTCTCAAACGGAACTTATACACCTAGCTCTTAAGCGTATTTTTTTTTTTTTTTTTGGGACGGAGTCTCGCTCTCTCCCAGGCTGGAGTACAGTGGCGCAATCTTGGCCCACTGCAACCTCTGCCTCCTGGGTTCAAGTTATTCTCCTGCCTCAGCCTCCCGAGTAGCTGGGACTACAGGTGCCCGCCACCACGCCTGGCTGATTTTTGTATTTTTAATAGAGGTAGGGTTTCACCATATTGTCCAGGCTGGTCTGGAACTCCTGACCTCAAATGATCCACCCACCTCGGCCTCCCAAAGTGCTGAGATTACAGGCATAAGCCACTGCACCTGGCCACCCTTAAGACTTTTTACAGATGCAGTGGTGTGCCTGTAGTCCCAGCTACTTGGGAGGATCACTTGAGCCCAGGAGTTTGAGGCCAGCCTGGGCAACATAGTGAGACTGTCTCCTAAAAACAACAACAAAAAAACTTTTTTTTTTTTTGAGACAGTTTCTCTCTTGTTGCCTAGGCTGGAGTGCAATGGCGCAATCTCAGCTCACTGCAACCTCTGTTAAAGTGATTCTCCTGCCTCAGCCTCCTGAGTAGCTGGGATTACAGGCATGCGCCACCACACCCGGCTAATTTTTGTATTTTTAGTTGAGACGGGGTTTCGCCATGTTGGCCAGGCTGATCTCAAACTCCTGACCTGAGGTAATCCACCCACCTCGGCCTCCCAAAGTGCTGGGATTACAGGCGTGAGCCACCATGCCCAGCCAACAAAACTCTTAAAAGCTCTACGTTTGTTAATGAGGTTGTTTTCCTAACAAACATTTTCACTGTCTCCTCATGATTCCAGCTGCCTTAGCTAATTGCAACATACTTAGCTAATTACATGTAAGTTTACATGCATACATACAAACTGTGAAATGATAGAATTATTTTAAAGGGAAGTCAAATATTGTCTTTTATATCTTGATTTATGAGGGTGTTGGAATATATCTAAGTTATCCTTCCCAGAAGAAAGAATATTAGGGAGGTGGGAAGTTTGGTGTTTAATCTGATTTGAAGATTTACTTTTTCTGTTGGATTGAGGGCATTGATCCTATGTCATCCTTGGGGAATCCCTATCTAGGCTCATGATTCACTGTGATAAGCAGTGAGCTGTGTTCCTTCACCTTGACCTCAGTCTGACCCATACATGTTGTTGCCAGGGCACAGTGACAGCCTGGGCTTCACCCTGAAACACTAAACAAGAACAGGAGGTACAGCCATCACTCCTGGGATGCCCAGATCAGGCAGTGGAGAAGAGCCCCACATTCCTGGGATCCTCCCAGCTAGCCTCTGCAGGGCAGAGGGGCTGAGGGGTATGTTTTCTATTCCTGGTTCTTTTTACGACTGGTAGGCTTAGCCCTACTTCTCCCCACTTTGCAGAGGTTTAGCTTTCACTGGGTGAAAAGGGAAGGTCTGAATCGAGTGCATGTTCCTCCAACTCGGCTGTTCCTTCCTAGGCAGGGAATGAAGAGTCTCTTAGAGCCAATGGATTCCACTCCTTTGGATGACCGGCTCCAGGCCCTGGAGCCCTCAGAATATGGATGGAGAGTATCCTTTGCTGAAACCCATTGGAGCAGGGTCACAAATGGGGTTTGGCTCATGAGGGCACAATTAAGATGCAGTTCAAAGCAGTGGCCCAAGAACAAAAGACTAAAAAGGGGGCAGCAGGGAAAGAGCAGGACATGAGTAAAAAATCCTTGGGAACTAAAAGTGGAATAAGGAGATTTAATTATGGGTAGGAGTGTTGGGCTGCACTGGGAGGCCATTTTATAGATGATGAAAGGGGATGTAAACTTCCTTTGAAATGAGGCCTGAAACTTGACTTGCAGGGTTGTTGTTTTGTTGTTGTTGTTTTGTTTTGTTTTGGGTCTCAGTTTCTTTCAATGTTTTGCAAATAAGCCAATGCCTACTTTTAACTCAACCATTTTAAAATAATTAAATTATTAATTTAATTATTAATTAAATTAATAATTTAATTAATAATAAAAAGGTGAACAGCTTAGTGGCGAAAAGCAAGGGCTTTTAGACTGCTTTTTGAGAGTACCTTTGCCTACCATGTGGGCAGTCACTTAACTTCTTGGGCTGTTTCATTTGTCAAAGAGAAGGTTTGTTTCATTTGATGATTGTAAGAAAAAATGAGAATATATATCAAAGTATGTAGGTCAAGTGTGGTGGTTCACACCTGGAATCCCAGCACTTCGTTTTTTGTTCATTTGTTTGTTTTTTTTGAGACAGAGTCTCATTCTGTTGCCTAGGCTGGAGTGCAGTGGCACAATCTCGGCTCACTGCAATCTCTGCCTCCCCGGTTCAAGCGATTCTCCTGCCTCAGCTTCCCGAGTAGCTGGGATTACAGGTGGGCGCCACAATGCCCAGCTAATTTTTGTATTTTTTAGTAGAGATGGGGGTTTCACCATGTTGCCAGGCTGGTCTCGAACACCTGACCTCAGTTGATCCATCTGCCTCAGCCTCCCAAAGTGCTAGGATTACAGGTGTGAGACACCACGCCAATCCCAGCACTTTGTGAGGCCAAGATGGGAAGATTGTTTGAGGCCAGGAGTTTGAGACTACCCTGGGCAACATAGCAAGACGCCTCTCTCTACAAAAATAGAAATAAATATGCTGGGCATGGTGGCACACCCCTGTAGTTCTAGCTATTCAGGAGGCTGAGATGGAAAGGATTGCTTGAGCCCAGAAGTTCAAGGCTGCAGTGAGCTATGATCGCCTCACTGCACTCCAGCCTGAGCAACAGCAAGACCCTGTTTTTTTTTAAAAAAAAAAAAAAAAAAAAGTAGCATGGTGTCTGGCACATAAGAGCAATTGTTGGAAACCATGTGTCCCCTACTTCATGGCCCCTAACTCTGCTCCTTTTGCCAAGGGGAAATAGGCAGTGCAAGGTAAATCTCTCCACCCCTATTTTCTCAGTTAGTACTGTACCTCACTTTTCCTCTACTCTTTTTCAGTTTGCAGACTTGGTGGCTCCTGCCTCCTCCCCTCCCTGGCTCAGTGAGGAAGACCCCCGCCACTGGCTCTACTTTCCAGCTGATCACAGCTATTTACCTGTCCCAGTCTTGAGTAAGGCACAAAATATGTACAGAAAACAGATGTCTTTCAGAGGACTTGCTGCTAAGTGTAATAGTGAAGATTACTTGCATTACTGCTACTTTCCAATCAATTAAAAAAAAAAAGAAATAGAAAACTTTGTATTACAAAGAGATCACAACACGAACGCATTGTTTAAAGCCTCTCCTTTATCCACTTTTTTGCTTGTCTCCCTAAACCATCTGTGATGCTAGCTGAGACTCGAATTTACATAAGAGCCAGAAACCATCAACCCAACCTCTTCACACACTAACGTCTACATTCAGTCTCTTTAAAAAAGACTTAAACTTTGGCTCATGTGGGAGGTGGTGGTAGTGGTGGAGACTTAATAAAAGGTGGTTTCGTCTTCCTGAAGTGGAAATATAGCGCCGTCAACATCTTTTCCCCATCTGCCTGTTTCCTCCTTCGCTTTCTGTTTAAGGAAAGTGTAACCACCGTACTCTTCTCCACCTCCCCGCACCTCCCCCTCCAAACGCAAGCAACTGAACCGCCTATGATGTCATAATCACAATCCCATTACCTCATCCTGCTGAGGGGGGGCGGAGAGAGAGGAGAGGGAGTGAACAGCCCTGGGCTATCCTGAGCTTTACAAAGTGTTCTGGGTGAGGGCAAATTACAGAACCAAGTGGAAACGTCCCCGCAACCGTTATAAGTCCTGGGTTTTTAAGGTTCAGGCCGATCCGGCAGCTGCAAGAGGGGCTCCTGGGACTCTGAGCAGGCCCTGATCAGCGCTTGGACCACACTTCCCAGCAGCCTTCACGCCGCGGACGGGTCCTTTGCTGGGGGAAGGGGGATTCCTTCGAAGAGGTGGTCGTGGAGGGCGGGGCAGCAGAGCAGGTGAGGGGCACTGTGGCTAATTGCGTGACGCGGCCCGAACCGAGTGGGAGGCTGCAGTTGGATCGATGGAGGGAGGGAGGGCAGGGGCGATGCCTTTGTTTACCTTCTTCCGACATGGCCTCCCCCACGGGTTTCAAGATGTTCCTCCAACTGGGGCCGTCCACTTTCTGCGATATTTTGGAGGGGGTGACTCGTTAGTGAGGAAACCACCCCCATCCCTAAATCAAAGCGCGAGGCTGGTTCCCAACAGCGCTGTCCGAGAGACACTTTGAGAGAGACACGACACGGAGCTGCGCCCTCCATGGGTGGCTTGGGGGGATTCTGCGAGCCGGAGCTGTCCCCCTACTCTCCTCAGGGATTCGTTGGTTCGCGCCAGCGCCTTTTAAGGGCACCGTGGGGCGAACGGAGCGCTCAGAGCTGCTCCGGCCGCGGCCCTAGGAGCTGGAGGAGCCGCGGTAGGTGGCGGAGGGCAGGTGGCGCTGGGGCCTCGGGGCGGGCACCTCAACCGTCCCTCCCTCCTTCCCTCTTTCCCCTCCCCCAGCCCGACCGCCCGCGCGGCCTGGCCTCGCTGGCCGCCTCTGCGGGGAGAGCACGGGACCCGGTGGGGGAGGGGGTGGCGGAGTGCTAAGTCCCAGACCCTCCCCATCCCCTGCGTCTTGAGTTCGCTTCCCGCGGCCAGATGATGGAACCTAGTGGGAAGAAGCGAACGACAGCCCCCCTGAGCGAGCCCTGGAGCGCCCCCCCACCCCCGCCCCGGGGACCAGCGGACGCCCCATGCCCCACCCCGCGGGGACAGGCAGGGCAACAGAGGGAGAGGTTGAAGATTGGAGGGGCCTAGCCTTTTGCTTCTTCAAGGGGGTGGGGGGAGGGGTGTTCCCCACTTGTCACCCCTTTCCCCACCAGAACCATATGGAAGAAGAGCAGGCAGGTCTCCACCTACCTGTTCATGCGCCTCACTGCCTTCCTCATGTTTTCCTTCAGTCTCCCCAGGAGGTGTGGGACTGGGACCTGGGGGGAAGGTCCCCAAGGGGTTTGTGACTCTCCTCCCTGTTGGCCTGACCTGATCCTACCTTGTCTAGGTTCAGCACAACCTCAGCATCCCTGAAACAGGAGTGTCAGGGGTTACTGCCATCCAATAGGAGATGGGGTAGGGGTCTGATCTTTATTTTTGGGGGCTGCTGGTGGAGGGAAAGCCTGGACTGAGAGTTAGGCCTGGTGGGGTTGCTGAGAGGGCCTAGCGGCCTGCTGCTCTGTGAAGGGCTGAGCCCCGTGCCAGTTGTTAAACTGAGAAGTTTTAACTTGTTTAGTGAACATTCAGGGCTGTCTCTACCCTTCAGATACACAAAATGGAAGGGGAAGGAAGGCGGCAAGAGAGGGCTTCTTACACTTTTTTCAATGCCTGCTTGAGAAAGAGGAGGCCCCTCGCGGAGCTGGTTTGCCTTCTTTTGTGTCCTGGTTTGATTCCTTATGGCTTCCGTTCTGTTCCCCCTCTCAGCCTGGCCTGTTTTAGGAAACTCAGGCTGAGAGTATCAGTTGCGTGGTGGTAGTTGCATTGTTCCAATTACCGCTGTGTGTGGCCACATCCCAACAATTAAAATGCAGAAAAACACAAATTCACTGTCTTGACTTGATCCTAGAGATGGCTGGGAGTTTGCTGTTTGTCCAAATGCCTCATGAAAAGCTAGAGAGTTTGCTTCACTCCCTGCTCCTCATAGCTGGTTAGCCTGAGGCCTGGGGTCTCTAGGGTAAAATCCTGCACTTAGGTTCCCTCTCTGGTTGATCTTTGAGGGCAGCAGAGTTAAGAAACCAAGAGCAGAAGTGATATAAGCTTTAGCTTCTCCCGTAAGAATATAGGGGAAGCAGCTGAAGAGAGCTCCCTGGAAGCTAGAATTTTGTTCAGGGTGGTAATAATTATGCATGAAAATGATAGTTAACTATAATGATGATTGACTTCTCTTGCACCTTTCTTCCAGAGAACTCCAAGTACATCCAGGTTTATCTCTTTGCTTTTCCTTGTGGCCTCCTTCTGAGGTGTGAGTGGGGTAGAGATAATTTCCTTTTTTTTGTAGAGTGATCTGCCCCCAAGGTCACAGAAGGAAGAGCCCTCTTGGGCTTTTCTTAGTGTGCAGGTGAGGGAGTATGGTATTCAGCCAGAGAGATGGACCCTATTGTCTTCTTCATCTTATTGATTTCATTACTTCTGACATTCTGAGGCCTTGAAGATTCACAAACTGGAACGAGAAATGGTAGTCTATGTGGACTCCTGATTTTTATAGGCCAGATGGTACATTTTGTACATTTTAATATGTTATATTGTTCTTGTGACAGGTTAAGATTATTCTGCCCACTTTACATATGGGTAAACTGAGGCCAAGAAGTATTAAATGATTTGTCAAAACTCTTAGCAAATTGGATTAATAGTTAGATTTCTTGATGATTTGTTCTCTTGACTAGCTAATGCTACACACATTCTCTGGTAAGCTGTCAGCTTGCTGCTCATTTCCGGGAATAGATAGAACAAAATCAAGACACTGGCTTAACCTCCCCTTTTCCCTTGAGCAAGGCCCCTCAGGTAATTGTGTGGGCTTGAAGCCTGTTCTCTGATACAGTTAGTTTGCTTCTATCAGAAGTTGACCATGAGAAAGAATCTTGGTTAACTGTATCCATGGACTTTGCATCAGATCAAGCTAAAAACTTAGTTGAATAGTCATGGAATTGTTGTTTATAACGTCTGTAGAGTTGAAATGTATTGGAATTACCCTGACCATTTATCTTCCCATTTAATAAGAAAACAAACACTGTATCTATTGGAAAACAATAATATATCAGATGTTTAGGCTGTGGGAGGACATAAAATCCTATGTACTCAGGTCTGAAGCAGAAAGTGTTGCCTACAACCACTGTTCTTCCTTGTTCTCTTATTACTATTTCTGTAGTTTAGGAGAAGGGTACCTCTTTTCACTTCTGACTGGAAGATAAAATACTGGGCTGATCTTGATGGAAATAATCATTTGGGCATCACTCTCTCTCACTTGAGCAGCTGTTTTCTAAGTGGTGCTGGTATTCCAGTTAGAAACAACAGAGCATGAACCAGGTTAAGGGTGGCAAATAAGTTTCAACTTGATTGCCAACTCTATTTTATTTGATATCTGGACTGCCAAGTTCATAATTTCTGAAGCTGTGTTTAGGCTTAGCTGGAAAGAGCTGTGATCAATTGATGTCTGCCAGAGGCCTGGCTTAAGGGTGCTGTGGTATGTGTGCCATGCATTTTCCATCTCTGGACCAGGTGCATCTCTAATATCACTTGGGGCTGGTCCCTCTAATTGGCAGACTCAGCAGGCATGACTGGAGAGGGAAGTCCCAATGGTGCTAGAATGGTGCTGCAGTGGCAGAAGACGGCTCACGAGTGAGGTCTGGAAGAACAACAGGGAAGACATCCATCATTTGCTCCAAAGTGTGCAAGTCAAATCCTGGGGAGAATCATGATAACCCTGATCACTGAGCAGCTACAGAAGCAGACTCTGGATGAGCTGAAATGCACACGCTTCAGCATCAGTCTGGTAAAAGACCAGTCTTCCTGCTTCTCCACGACCCCCTCCCCCTTTTTTCTGAGGCTGATTGTTGCTATTACTTTACTCTTGTCCTGTGCTGTATGAATCATGGTACTTAACCTGGAAGAGCCCACTAATGGCTCAAAACCCAGCCCAAAAGGAAGGGGGCAGGGATTTTTCCACCGATAGAGAAGGGACAGCAAAACTTGGGTGGAGAAGGGTTTGAGATGTTGGAAGATGTAGATTGTTTGACTTACTAACTTTGGAAAGACAAGAGGAAGAACACTTAATGTCCCTAACATCCCTGTAGCTCATGAATCGCAGAGGAGAACTGAAGAGGGCTTCCTAGAAATGTGTCAGAGTGTCCTGAATCCAAATCATGATGGATATTCTCTCTTTCTTAGCCTTTGCCTGATCATGCAGACATCTCCAACTGTGGGAACCCTTTCCAGCTTGTGTCTGGTAAGGCATCGTGTGTGTTTGTGTACGTGTGTGTACCCATTCCTCTCTCCACACATTTCTATCATTGGTTTCCAGTGACCAGGGCTAGCGAGCCTACCTCTAGAAATTTCTTGCCAGGGTCAACTTCTGAGATTGGCAGTTGTCTTTCATGTTCTAGCATGAAAGTTATCTGGTTGGTTTGCTCTTATTCTAGCTTTGTGGGGACTTGTATAATCTAATTTTTTGAATAGGTAATACATTCACATGTCAAAATTTTAAAAATAACAACAAAAAGGTTATGCTGAAAAAAGTCTCTCTTACTCTCCTGTTCCCTATCTACCCAGCTTCTACCACCTCCCTAAAAGTATTAGTTTCTTATACAGTATATGTGACTAGAATTTCTTTATATAAAAAGAAGCAAATGTATATATTTATTTCCTTTCTTTTTTAAGTTCTGGGATACATGTGCAGAACGTGCAGGTTTGTTACATAGGTGTACTTGTGCCATGGTGGTTAGCTGCACCTATTTTATTTCCACATTTTTAACACAAAAGGTTGCATACTATGTATTATTTTGTACCTTTAAAAAAAAAAAATGGAACCGGGTCTGGTGGGTCACACCTATAATCCCAGCACTTTGGGAGGCCGAGGCGGGCAGATCACCTGAGGTCGGGAGTTTGAGACCAGCCTGACCAACACGGAGAAACCCCATCTCTACTAAAAATATAAAATTAGCCAGGCGTGGTGGCGCATGCCTGTAATCCCAGCTACTCGGGAGGCTGAGGCAGGAGAATTGCTTGAACCCAGGAGGTGGAGTTTGCGGTAAGCCAAGATTGCGCCATTGCACTCCAGCCTGGATAACAAGAGCAAAACTCCGTCTCAAAAAAAAAAAAAAAAAAAATCGCTGGACACAGTGGCTCACGCCTGTAATCCTAGCACTTTGGGAGGCCGAGGTGGGCGGATCATGAGGTCAGGAGTTCGAGACCAGCCTGGCCAACACAGTGAAACCCTGTCTCTACTAAAAATACAAAAATTAGCCTGGCATGGTGGTGCACACCTGTAATCCCAGCTACTCGGGAGGGCAAGGCAGGAGAATCACTTGAACCCAGGAGGCGGAGGTTGTGGTGAGCCCAGATCATGCCACTGCACTCCAGCCTGCGCAACAAAGCAAGACTCCATATCAAAACAAAAAACAAAAAAGGACTTTAATATAGCTAGGAGATCTTTCCCTATCAGAATGCTGAGCATTCCCTTGTTATATATAGCTGCATATTATTACACTGCATAGATGTACAGTGGCTTATTTAATGAGTTTTCTATTGATGTGCATTTAGGTTATTTCCAATCTTGTTTGGATACATAAAACTGTAGTGGGCCAGACATGGTGACTCATGCCTGTAATCCCAGCACTTTGGGAGGCCGAGGTGGGCAGATAGCATGAGGCTAGGAGTTCGAGACCAGCCTGGCCAGCATGGTGAAACCCCGTCTCTACTAAAAATACAAAAATTAGCCGGGCATGGTGGCAGGCGCCTATAATCCCAGCTACTCGGGAGGCTGAGGCAGGAGAATCGCTGGAATCCAGGAGGCGGAGGTTGCAGTGAGCCGAGATCGTGCCCACCGCACTCCAGCCTGGGCAACAGAGCGAGATGCCATCTCAAAAAAAAAAAAAAAGGAAAGAAAAACTGTAGTGAATAACCTTGTAAATATGTCATTTTTTCACATGTGAAAATATATCTGAGGTATAAATTCCTAGATTATTAATTCCTCAGTTAAAGGGCCCCTGATCGTAGGGACATTTAGATGGAGGCATCACTGGTGGACAATCAGAACTCCCTAACTCATGCTGCTCAGCTGTTCTGCATCTCATTTTCTTTTCTGGGATACCTAGCAAGGGAAGTGAGTTGGCAAAAACGTGTTCATTCAGTCTCTTCCTCCTGTTTATTAAAGACTTGCTGAAAGCCAGGTATTGTGTCATAAGTATAGAGCAGGAACTCATGGTCCCTGCCCTCATAGTGGTTAGTAGAGGGAAGAACTATAGACCAAATACACTCAGTATGAATTTTGCCACCATCAAGTCTGACTTCATATACTTGTCATTTGCCCCAAATATCCAGCCCCTGCAGAATTCCAGCCAGCTAGCCAGAGGAGTTTGGACTAGGCCCTTTGTCCCTTAATGAGCCGTCTCCCAAAAGTCACAATTTTGGTTGGAATACAGTGAGTGAGGATTGTTTCTTTTAGTTCATTTTCCCTTCCTTCTCTTGGTCCCTCCATCTGTTTGGATTTAATAGAAGGCCTAGGGGAAGGGAATCGAAATATGTGGGTGACCAGACACAAAGGAAGATGAGCAGCACAAAGTCAGGGTTTCCCAAGCCCAGGTTTCACTGTCAAAGGCCTTCCCCACCCTGTTTGCCCTCCCTAGGAATAAAAGTGATCTCTTACCTGCCTGATTACTTCTTACTTCTTGGCAGTCCTAACTCCTGACTTGGTGCTGTTGACACATGAGGAGAGGAAAGGCCGAGGAAGGAGAGCATAGGCCTGCTTTTCAGCATCCAGGGCAAGCGTGGGGGAGGAGCGGGGGAGAGATGAGCAGGACACTCACAAATGTGTTTGTTTCTCTTGACTTCTTTTACCTTTGAGAGGGAGTGGCAGGCAGTAGATGAAATGTTTTTGATTCCAGGTAGTTGGTCACAATGGAGGCAATAGAGCATAGTGGTTTAAAAACCTAGCCTTTGCATCAGACAGACCTGAATTTGAATCCTCCTTTGGTCTTTTGATTGCTATGTGATTTTGGGAAAGTTATTGAATTTCTCTTATCTGTGAAATGGGGATAATGATAATGATACTACCTACCTCATAAGGTTTTTGGAAATTTTCACATAAAATGCTCCATACATTATGTGGCAAATGGTAAGTTCTTAAAAAATGTAAGCTATCATTAATATTATTCTTATTATAAATGCTTTCCAGAAGGTGCTTCCTGGAGGGGCCTGCCCCACTGTTCCTGTGCTGAGTTCCAGGACAGCCTCAACTTCAGCTACCATCCCTCAGGCCTGAGCCTGCACCTCAGACCACCCAGTCGGGGAAGCTCCCCCAAGGAGCAGCCCCTCTCCCAAGTCCTAAGACCTGAGCCCCCAGATCCAGAGAAGCTTCCTGTGCCCCCTGCCCCTCCATCCAAGAGGCACTGCCGCTCACTCTCAGTGCCCGTGGACCTGTCTCGCTGGCAGCCGGTGTGGCGGCCCGCCCCCTCCAAGCTGTGGACTCCCATCAAGCACCGGGGCAGTGGTGGAGGGGGTGGGCCGCAGGTGCCTCACCAGAGCCCCCCGAAGCGGGTCTCCAGCCTCAGGTTCCTCCAAGCTCCCAGTGCCTCTTCTCAATGTGCCCCAGCCCACAGACCCTACAGCCCTCCTTTCTTCAGCCTGGCCCTGGCCCAAGATTCCTCTCGACCCTGCGCCACCTCCCCTCAAAGTGGCTCCTGGGAGAGTGATGCTGAGTCCTTGTCACCTTGCCCACCTCAGCGCCGCTTCTCCCTGTCACCCAGTCTGGGCCCGCAGGCAAGCCGCTTCTTGCCCTCTGCCCGGAGCTCTCCCGCATCCTCCCCAGAGCTGCCCTGGCGACCTCGAGGTCTCCGCAACCTTCCCCGAAGCCGCTCACAGCCTTGTGATCTGGATGCCCGCAAAACTGGGGTCAAGCGGCGCCACGAGGAAGACCCCCGGCGTCTGCGGCCTTCCTTGGACTTTGACAAGATGAATCAGGTGGGACCAGCAAGACTAGGGGAGTTTAGATGGGAGTGTGGGGGGACTGTTCTGTTTCCACTTTTGAGCTAGCCCCTAGCTTCATTACCCTGCCGCCCCTGCCACCAACAGCACCTCCTTTAGCTCTTAGCTAGGGTGACCTACCATCCCAGCTTGCCTGGGACTGTCCCGGTTTTAGCACTGAAAGTCCCCCCATCCTGTGAAATGCCTTAATCCTGGGAGTTAGAGAAACTGGGGTGAGACCCATGTTAAACCTTCCAACAGGGATCCCAAATTTTCCTGCAAAAGGTACTTTCCCTCCTTTCCAAGAATGCATAAGCTGCAAAAAATTGCATCAGTACCTACTCCTTGTGCCCAAAGCTGGTTTTGCCACTTGCCTGTCACTGCTTCAAAGTGGGTCTGTGAGGGCTGAAGCAAGATGGGCTGCTACAGTGTATTCATCTGTTAGACAAATGTTTTTTGACTTCCTGGTATGAGTACAATTATTGTATGTATGCACTTTGCTCACTTTTTTCATATTATTCTTTCTAAACCACTGGGTTACAAACCTCTTTAAGAATTAATTAATTTTTTCATACAGTCGTCCATCCCATCTGCAAACATTTACTGACTCTGACTAGGCACTGGCAGTACAAAGTAATGAAACACTGCAGATGATGTTCCTGCCCTCATGGAGCTTCTGTTCTTGAATCCAGTGGAAACAATGGGCTCCAAATTTTGTCAGAAAGTTTACAAACGCCGGGCATGGTGGCTCACGCCTGTAATCCCAGCACTTTGGGAGGCCGAGGCAGGCGGATCATGAGGTCAGGAGATTGAGACCATCCTGGCTAACACAGTGAAACCCCGTCTCTACTAAAAATATAAAAAATTAGCCGGGTGTGGTGCCGGGCACCTGTAGTCCCAGCTACTGGGGAGGCTGAGGCAGGAGAATGGCGTGAACCCGGGAGGCAGAGCTTAGAGTGAGCCAGGATCATGCCACTGCACTCCAGCCTGGATGACAGAGTGAGACTCTGTCTCAAAAAAAAAAAAAAAGAAAGTTTACAAACCTCACCCTAAAGAATTCTTGCCTTCAGGTGTAACTGTCTTCTTTGTTTGTTTGACAGAAACCATACTCAGGAGGTCTTTGTCTCCAAGAAACAGCCCGGGAAGGCAGCAGCATCTCTCCACCATGGTTCATGGCCTGTAGCCCCCCACCCCTCTCTGCTTCCTGCAGCCCCACTGGGGGTTCCTCCCAGGTGCTGAGTGAAAGCGAAGAGGAGGAGGAGGGGGCTGTGCGGTGGGGTCGGCAGGCGCTGAGCAAGCGGACACTGTGCCAGCAGGACTTTGGGGACCTGGACTTGAATTTGATTGAGGAAAACTAAAACTGAGAGGCTACTTCCTGGGGCCACACAGACTGACTCTCTCATGGCTACTAACAAGTGTCGAGGCCCCAAGGCTGGGGGCCGAGCCTGGGAATGGGGGTGAGTGGAGGGCTCCGACTCAGGGCAGCCGGAAATCTTCTCGCTCCAGCAAGCTCGACCATGCCAAGAGACTGGCCGGGACAAGATAAACGGAGCTGGTGGCGGGAGGGACAGCCCCAGAGCAGACCCTTCCCATGGCGGCCCTGAGTGTGAGTATCCCTGCCACCAAGAGAGCAATGGGCAGGGAAGGAAGGGGTCTGCCGACCCCAGCTCGGGGAATTTCACTAGCCCCTTTGCTTCAAAGGGCACTTGTGTCTTAGAATTTGGCCAGGGTGGGGGGTTGAGTCAGCCCTCTCAGAGAAACTGCGTGAGAGTGTGTGCGTGCATGGGAGTGTATTTGTGGAAAGGTGTGTTTGCGTAGCCTTAGGGAAGGAAGGCAATTGCTCCTTAACAGCAGAGTATCATGATACCCCAGGATCTTGAGTTTTTTACAGGATGTTGGGTTTGCTCAAGGAGTCAAGAGGAGGGCACCAAGTTTTCCTTTTTTCTAAATAGCTCTGGAACCAGGCTTGTAATCCATAGCATCACCGACTCTGCAAAGGATTTCATTTTGGGGCACAGCAGGGTGTTTTAAGTGCTGTGACTTCAGCTAATGATCTTTGCTTCAGCCCCACCCCCTCCCCACTAGCTCGATCTAGTATATTGGGGAATGCAGGTGGGGGGTGTCACCATATTTTTTCTGAGCTGGCCTTTTTTTCTCATCAGATTGTCTAGGCTATATTCCACCTGCCTCTTTTGCCCTCTTGAGTAGAGTTGCACACAGCACATGGGCAACTGAAGCAGGGTTGAGGGGCTCTATCTCTCTCTCTCCTCTGCTGATGGGATCCTTTTCCCCTCACCCTCTGCCCTTCTAGGTCATAGACTAGGTAGGAAGGCCCTATATTGGTCCCCAGCATCTACTGAGGCAGACCTGCAGCGGAAGTGGCATTCAGTCCCCAGCAGACATGGGTGAGCTCACCCCAGCACTGCTGTTGGGAAGGTGACTGCAGGAAACCAATTCTTACAAGATCCAGGCCCAGCCTTTTCAACCTGCTTGAGAAGGAAGAAGGGGTGTTTAGCATTTAATAGTTTGCTTGTCTTCCACTCCTGCCAGGAAGTGTTTATTTGCCTCTAATTGGCCCTGAGAGACCATAGGGAGGTTGGGGCTCACTGAGGGATTGGCTGAGGATGTATAAAGCAAAGGCTGTGAGAAGCAGTTGGGAGTTTGGTTGTCATTGGATTGAATTTACTTTTTTGTTTCTCACCCGCAACTTGAGCCAGGACAGCTGGTCCCAGTGGCCGCAGTGATGGGTTTAAGTACCTTGGTAGGGCTGGCACCAGTGGAAACACATACTGAAGCTGCCACCACAATAGCTTGTGAGGTTTTATCCAGCTTTGGTTAGACCCTGCATGACCAAATTTGACCTGCCCTTCTTGTTCATGGCAAGAAGGGCATTTTTCTCTTCAATTTCCAGGGTTTCCTTGGACCCAGTTCCTCATGTAAGGGAAGAAGACCAAGGTCTTTGTGTTTTCTTCCTCATGGAATTGAACCTGACATTTTCTGGATCTCATGCATGTCAGGAGCATCAGTGAGGCTTCAGCCTCCTCGTCTCCACTCCAGAGAGGAGGTGGCCATGTCTTCTTAAGCCTCTGGCCCTCAGAGGCTCCTCCCTATCTCTGGCTAGTTACCACTAGGCTACCAGGTCTCTAGGGGTCTGAGAGAGGCCCTCTAGAGAATCCAGGGAAACTGTGAGCCCAGGAGTTGCCCATCTATGGTTTCATTCCTCGCCTGGCCCTTCTCCCTCTTCAGGCCATAATTTCCCTGGTGCCAACTTCTTTTCCTCCTGGGGCATCCTCATCCCAGGGCTCTCTGCTGCAGATTGGCTGTGCCAGCTTCCAACAGGTCACTGGCAATGCCAGTGAGTTTCTGCAGGCCCTAAGCTGAAGAAGTGAGGCAGTGATTTTGCCTCCATCCTGGTTTCCCCAAAGCCCCAGAGCAGCATCCTTAGGGGAGAAGGTCTACAGTTATCATTATTTTAATTCCATTACTTTCAGTCTGGAAAACTAAGCTAGTCAGAACTGTCATCTTGCTTCCCAATCTAAGAACCTGTGGCCCTGGAACACTTTTCAAGAAGTGGTTCATTTTGCTTTACACAGTAGATCTGTTCCAACAGTTCTGTGTAAACCAAATGCTATTTTTCAATGCATTTGGACTGCTGACCATTTAAAAGCAGCCTATGATTGCTTCTTTTTGTAAAGCAAGCAACCTCCCTCCACTTTAGCTGTTTTGACTATTTGAATTTTCACATATTGGGCTTACCCAGAGTGGAGCACACCTCCAGGACATGTGGCTGACACTGGGTAGATGTCTGCATCTGTGCTGTGTGTGTGGTGTGGTTGGCCAGTAGGTGAGTATCCCTGTGTGTGTGAGTGAAGCCACTCCCCAGGCTGGTGCTCTGCTCCTGTGCCCAGTGACTGCCCAGTGGCAGCCCAGCTGCCCTTCACTCCCACCTGCTGCCAAAGTCCCTGTGCTAATGGGATTACGAATACAAAAAGTGGAAAAAAATTTTCGTAAACTTTGTTTTATATTAAAAAAAAAATCCATAAGTCTGTGTGTGTTAAACATGAGATTCTGCCTCTGTGGCTGTGTTTGAAAAAATAAAGTTTTATTAGAATAATCCATTTTCCCAAGCAACCTTGTGTACTACAGTGTCTTCTTCCCTTCCCCACAAAGACAAGGAAGAAGCAAGGTAGAAGGCCACCTAACTGTTCCAGCCCCTTCCTCTAAGATGTGGGTCAACCTTTCAAAAAGGGGCAGTATTTGGACGCTAGGCCCTTTGCTGGCCATGGCAGGATGTTATACTGTGGCCCAGGCTTCTGCTAAGGCCTTGGTTATTTTTGGCAGTCTGGTTTGGTCTCTCTTTCCCTGGCAGTTATACTTGTCTCCTCCTGCCTGCTGTCACTCTCACTTCCAGCAAGTTGAAGTCAAGTATGAATGCATTCCAGCTCCCTGAGAAATGGTTTATGGTACAGTCAGGAACTTGTCTAGATTGGTTTGTAGGCTTTGGGAAGTAGGGAGAAGGCAGGGTGGGAGACGGCCAGGGATCTTTCTTAAGTTTTCACATGTTACATCCTGGAGAGATAGAGGTTTAGTCATCAGAATTCAGATTCCATAGACCTAGGCAATTTTTCCATCCTAAAAATACTGCTTTTGGAAAATTATCCTAGCTGCAAAGCTTCTCTTTTGTTGTAGAAGACAGTATTTTCCCTAATGTTTCCTTTGGGAGTGTTGGTTTGCCGAAAGAAGCTATGTGGCTCACTCTTTAGACCTTTCTATTCCACCCTTTCTTTCTATGTTGACATTCTTCCAGTGTGTGTGGGTGAAGTGTAGTTGCTTAGAGATCCAGGCAGGAGCCTCTGTCCCTAAGGTTTAGCCTTTCTTTACCAGTTGTGGTGCTAATTTGCCAGGCAGCAAGAAGAGTCAAGTTGCTTAGCTTATGTCCTGGTTTCCTGCTTCAAATTGGTGGCACTCATCATTGAATACCAATGAAGTGTGTGCAGGAGGACAGGATTGACTTGACTACCTGGAGCAGGAATCTTTGCAGGGGTGCAAATACACCCTAGAAAAAGTGAGGGTTGTCACCTGCCCTGGAAACAAAGGAAGGGCTTTGGGGAAGTGGTGGGCAGTGGCATGTGGTTAAAGAAGCTTAGAATTACAGGGGGTTTTTTTCTTTAAAACTGATGTTTCATTTCACCTACTGCTTGAGCAGGGGTAAAGTTTGAACATCTAAAATGACTTTGTCTCCCCCTTTTTTTCTTTTGAGTTTATTTTTGTTGGATTTTTCTGCTATTTTCTGTGAGGCCAAGTGTGATTTTATTTTTCATTCCTGAAGTCTTGTTAATATAGGAAAGAATGTAAACTCCATGAGGGCAAGAGTTTTGTTTTATTCAATATTGTGTCCCCAACACTTTGGGAAGTTCCTGGCACATGAAAAGTGCCGGCCACATTTGTTGAATGCATTTCCCTTTTGCCTTTCCTTCCCATCCCTGAACTTAGGTACGTTTCTGTCTCTCTGCTGTGAGAAACCAGCCTTGGACATTGAGGCAGTAGTTAAATCTCTGTATGGGAGAAAATCCCAGCAGATAATTTTGATAGAAAAATTGCAAGGCAGATAGATCTTGTATGGATTCACCCTTGTTCTCCTCCTACCAACTACAGCTTATGGGCCATGTGCTTTAAGAGGTGGCTCTCAGCCCAGAAAAACATTCTGAGTCAGGCCTCAGGTTGGCTGTGGGAGATGAAAGTTAAAAAGAAGAGGAGGGAGGAATGTTTCCTTGGTGCTCCACAGAGTTGGTTCTAGAATGATTTTCCTATATGTTTTATACTTTAGTAAAAGTATAAAGTCAATAGTTGGTTACCCCTCTCCCCAAGCCTTTGTTACAAGAAAAGTAGGTTAAGGGTGTAGACAAGGTTATGGACAAGAGATAGCTGGGGTAGGCATAGAAGCCTTGGAGAAAGAACCAGCTACCACTCTTTCCTGTCTGTAGGGAAAATCAAAAAGTCACTTTTAGAGCAACATTCATGGGTTATTACTATACCCTTTATCTTTTGTATCCATTTTGTGTATACTCAGTCTCTGCATCCATGAGACCATGGAATGTGCTAGTCCCTGATATTGCCAACTTTAAATGATTGAGGCAATTTCCTGTTGCTTATTGTGGGTAACAATCTAGCCAAAAATCTCAGCATCTCACTTTCTCTGCAGGCTCCTTTTCTAATCAGGAGCTATCAGTCTCCCACACCTGTATTAAATGCATTCAGATAAGAGTTACAGAATTTTCTTTGCCCCCAGCCCCACTAATTCCATGGTAAGATGGAGTGCTACTAAGAGAACCCCTTTACTGCTGGTCTATTTCCAGTTCCCCTAAGAGTTGAATGGAGAAACACGTAGACTTAATAACACTGGCAGACTAGGAAGGGGAAGAAGTTAGGTCGGTTTTAGGAAAAACACCAAGATGTTGGGGGGCACGTTGGCCTTCAGTCAGTGGAAAGAGTGGCATTATACATCCAATGGAAGTAATACATTGGCCAATTGGAAAGGAACCTAAGAAGTGCTGGCAGTATAGAATGGGATGGTGCTGTTATGGGCCATTGAGAAGGAAGACATTGTGTCTCATGGACCAATGGGGAGAACATTTCCTACAAGACAGCAGGTAGGAGCTCATATTTTCAGGACAGGAAATCCTGGGGGTATTGGAGACACTAAATAGCTCAAAACATCCACTCTCTAGGTACCTTGCCCCTCACCCCCTTACCCCGTAAATGTCTTTGGCATCCGAGGAGAGCAAGCTAAAGCCCTCTCATATATACGACTCCCTGAAGGAAGATTGAGACCAGGGATGATGCCATGGGGAAGCTGAAGGACCCGCTCACTTCCCTACCCCGGCCGAACCTGCAATTCCCCTCCCGACCGCAGGGGGCACTGCAGGCCCCGGGGAGATTGGGGCGGAGCGCTGCGAGGGGCCAGGAGCTGCCGCCCCGCTCCAGAGCGCGGGGGGCGCTGTGCGGGGCCCAGGCTGCGGCTCCGCTCCCGGCCACGGGGGGCGCTGCGCGGCGCCGGTGGTTGGTGGTGGCTGTTGGGGGGGGTGGGGGGGAACGGCGGCCGCGGGTGGTGCGGAGGGAGGCCTTGCGGGCGGATCGGGCGCTTGGCGGCGGAGGTGGTGGGAGGCGGCGGGCGGGAGCGCGGGTCAGGCCGGCCCTGGCGATGGCGGACGCGGCGGCCTCCCCGGTGGGCAAGCGGCTGCTGCTTCTGTTCGCGGACACTGCGGCCTCAGCCTCGGCCTCGGCCCCCGCGGCGGCGGCGGCGAGTGGAGATCAGGGGCCTGCGCTGCGCACTCGAGCCTGGCGGGCCGGCACGGTGCGGGCCATGAGCGGGGCGGTGCCCCAGGACCTAGCGGTGAGTGGCGGCCGAATCGGGCACTCGAGGCCGGGGCTGCGGGGCCTGCGGGCGGCCTCCCCGGGGGCCTTTGTGAGGGGGCGGTGGGATGGGGGTGACCCATTTCCGTGCCCCCGGGTCTCCTTAGCGCCCCCCGCCGGCACCTCGGCACCCCGAGCTCTTGCCGGCATGGTTTCCGCGTCGGGTGTGCGCCCCGGTTTCCCCCGGGGGGCGGCCAGGGCGCCCGGAGCTGCTGCTTGCAGCCAGCAGGCCCCGCCTCCTGGGCGACCCTTTTCTCGGCGTTCCCCCCAACACGCCTTCGGAGCAGGCTCTCGAATCTTGAGCTCCCGGGAGCCTCAGAGTTCGGCCAGTGTTGCCGCTGCCCTCTCGAAGACGCGGACCTGTGGTCCCCAGCCTCTCCCAGGAAACCTGCGCCCTGTTCCTTTTCTCCCAGAGCCCCAAGTGGGGCGGGAATGTGGGCAGTTATGGGAGGCACGGAGGCTGCAGTTGGAGCTGGTCGGGGCTTTTTTATCTGGCAGTTACTTCCTCGTCTGAGCTGGGCTCGGCCTGGCGGTCTCCAGAAAGGCCAGCTCTCGGCACTGTCTCGAGCTCTCCTCTCCTTACGCTTCTGGGTGACAGGAGCTGCAGTTGTGGCTGTTTTTGTTAAGTTTGAGATCTTTCTTAGTGGCCGAACGGGGCTGCTGGGTAGTGCTTTTTGCTCCCAGCTCAGCTACTCCCCCAACCTTGGGAGAGGTTTTGTTTTGAAACTTTGTGTTTGGGCTTGGCCCTTTTTGAATGCCTTGGTGTGTTTTGTGATTAAAGTTGAAGTTGTTAAGTCATACAACTTAACTAGCATTCGGGATCATGATGTGTTATTCTCGTTAATGTGGCGGTAAAATACAGTGTTTGAGTTTTGGCAAGCCACTTAATTTTCTCATTTTAATAGGGGCCCTAGCTTCTCTGGTGAGATAAGGCTATGAAAAATGGTGTGGGGGGGGGGGCAGGGGGTGGTCTTTTGGAATGTAATAGATCAGCAAGCAGAAAGTAAATTTTCTTGATGAACTTGTTTCTGCAGATATAAACGGGAACGCAGTTTGTGAGATTTGGAAGTAATGTAGGCTTCCGATGTTCATTTTTCTTCCTATTGATCAACGGTGTTAGACTGTCCTTTTTCACTAATATGCAAGCTTTATGGATTTTTTTGTGGATGGCTTAGGCTTTGCTTCTGCTACTTGGGTTCATTTGCTTTGATCTTTCTTCATGCTGTATAAGAAACGCTACTAGGACATTTTTGAGGCCTCAGTGGGGCAAATTTGCAAAAAGATACTAAAAATATAAGGGGATGGAATGATGATTAAGACTGGGATTTGGATCTCTATTCCTCTGCGCTTTCTTTAATAGATGGCTGTGATGGGAAAAGAAGTGTCCATTTCAGATTCCTTCTACCCCCTTGGAGGCAAAACATACTTAAGATCGACTGTTATATGCATACTTTGACCTAAGGCCTAGTTTGCCCTAGGTATTATTCATTGGCATTTTTTTCTGGTTCTTGCAATGGTCGTCTCGTTTCCTCCATCAGATGAATTGCTAATGAGCTCTGCACCTGAAATGGCTCCCCATTCACTTTGTTGTTTGCTTTGCTCCCTAAGGGCAGAGGATTTTGGAGCTCGGTTCCTTGCTGGACACCCACTAAGCTAAATACTGAATAATTTTACCACTGATCCCACGGAACTGGGTTCTCAAACCAAGTAAAAAGTTGCAGTGATTCTTGGAAATTAAAGCGAAGAACATTACAACTGTGTTGAGGTCTTGCATGGGGCTGTGTGAATGTAGAAGCAAAGGCAGGTTGGTATTTTGAGAATACATTTATGCTTGTCTTACATATATATCCAGGGACATAGATGAGAAAACAGCCAGACCAAAACTCAGAGCCTTTAGATTTTTTCACCAGCTTGCAAAATTGTTCAAGAATTGGTGTTTTGTTGAGGTTCTATTAATGACAATGACCAGTGTAGGATGAGAACGGGCCGTTTTGTTTTTTTCTCATTAAGAGAGATTTCCTTTGGACTGTAGGCATGTGGACCTTTCCAATTTGCACCACACACGGTAGTAAACACAACTGTCTTCCAATCAAAAGTGTTCTTCCCGTACTCAAGGGTGGAGTTTGCAAGCAGCTGGCCTGTGATTGGGCAGATTTTCATTCAGTTATGTTTAAGATGTTTTCAGGCATGCTTGGTTTTGAGTAATGCCTAGCAGGGCGCCCCCTTTTAAGGATGAGTAATTGAGGGTTTGATGAATGAGTTTCTGAAGTGATTGAAAACACATTTCTTAATTTTAGACTCCACGAATATACTCTTTCTAAATACTTTTTGATTCAGATATCCTATAAAATATAGTACTGATCCATTTAATGAAACCTTTTTTGGAAAACAGTAACAAAGCCAAGTGCTACCTTAAGGTGAGATGTGAAAAAAAGGAGTCAGGATCCTGTTGATTGAGAGTTTTGTTGGTAAGGTTCTCATAGGTGGACATCTTCACCAGCAAAAGCCATGCTGACAAATTACTCAGATGTTTAGCCAAGGCATGAAAACAGCTTTTCCCCCCCTTTCTCATGGAATAGTAGTTTTATTTGTGTTTTAAAATGGGGCTTTTTTTTTTTAGAATTAGTTTATGGGTTTTTATGCATTTATCTCTGGCTTTTCTTTCCTAATCTGGTGTCCTCTTTGTGTTCCTAAATCATTATTGGCTCATGTAAGTTGCAGAGACCTTGGGACCGTCACATATATGGGTATTGTAGATAAAATAGACCAAAAAAAGAAACCCATGGATTTTCCTTTTTTTGGTTATAAAAGCAAAGCTTGTAATTTGCAAAATGTCAAACAAAGGTTTACACAAGAAAAACCAGCAATCTCCTTGCTCATCTTTCTTAATACTAGTACAAAAAACATGAAAACATTCAACCGTCTGCAAAGAGTTTCCTTTTTTTAGCAAATGGTGTCCTACTGCACAATATTTGCACCCTGCCATTTTTTCTTTCATTTGACAGTATACCATGGGGGTCAGTACTTACAGATTTTACTCATCATTTTTGGTAACTACCTTATAATCCATAGAATGGATGTACCATAATTTATTCAGTTATTCCTACTGTTAATGGACATTCAGGTTATCTAAAGTTTTTTTGGCAGTATAGACAATGCTGTCATTAATATACTTGTATACATATTTTTATGTAATCCAGGTTTTATTTCTGTAGTTTAGCAATCCAGGATTGAAATTGTTTGGTTAAGAAGTATATGTATTTTTTATTTTATTACATAATGCCAGGTTATTTTCCAGTAGGTGTATAGCATTTCCTACTCCCACCAACAGTACTCAGAGTGCTTGTTTCTCTTTACCCTTGCCTTCACTGGTATCATCAGTCTTTCTCATTTTTGCCAATCTGATGGGTGAAAAATAATATCCATAATTTTCATGATTATATTTCCTTTTTTTCTGTGTGTACTGGCTTTTTCATTTCTTTTATTTGTTACTTATGGATATCTTTTGCTCATTTGAGAAAAATAGGAGTTGTCTTATCACTCTTTGCAAGTTCTGTGCATGGATATTAACTCCTTCACCTGCGTAGTGGGTTGTATTTTGTTTCATTTGTTTCTTGACTTGTTTTTTTTTTTTTTTTTGAGACAGAGTCTCGCTGTGTCACCCAGGCTGGAGTGCAGTGGCTCTATCTCAGCTCACTGCAACCTCTGCCTCCTGGGTTCAAGCGATTCTCCTGCCTCAGCCTCCCGAGTAGTTGGGACTACAGGCGTGTGCCACCACGCCCAGATAATTTTTTGTATTTTTAGTAGAGTCAGGGTTTCACCATATTGGCCAGGATGGTCTCGATCTCCTGACCTCGTGATCTATGCCCACCTCGACCTCCCAAAGTGCTGGGATTACAGGCGTGAGCCACCGGGCCCAGCCTCTTGACTTTTTATATGGGTTGCTTTGCTATACAGAAAAATAAGAATTTTATGGTATCAGAATTATTGGGCCTCTTTTTGTTTGTTTTGTTTTTGAGACAGAGTCTTGCTCTGTCTCCCAGGCTGGAGTGCAGGGGCATAATTACAGCTTACTGCTGGGCTCAAGCAATCCTCCCAGGGACTACAGGCGTGCGCCACCAGGCCTGGCTAGTTTTTGTATTTGTTGTAGAGATGGGGTTTCGCCCTGTTGCCCAGGCTGGTCTGAAACTCCTGGGCTCAAGCAGTTGCCTGCCTCAGCCTCCCAAAGTGCTGGGATTACAAACATGAGCCACTGTGCCTGGCCTGACTTTTCTTAATAGTTTAGGATTACTTGACTGGGAAGGAATCCCCATCTTGAACCTATATAAATATACATTAAAAAACTTTGTTTTTTTTTTTTGAGACAGGGTCTCACTCTGTCGCCCAAGCTGGAGTGCAATGACACAATCACAACACACTGCAGCTTCGACCTCCCTGGGCTCAGGTGATCCTCCCGCCTCAGCCTCCCAAGTAGCTGGAACCACAGATGCACACTACCACGTCTGGCAAATGTTTGTATTTTGTATAGAGATAGGTTTTGCCATATTGCCCAGGCAGGTCTTGAACTCCAGGGTTCAAGCAATCTGCCTGACTTGGCCTCCCAGAGTGTTGGGATTACAGGCGTGAGCCACCATGCCCAGCCAACATTTTTGTTTATTTTTACCTTTAGATTTTTGGTCCATCTGGAATTTATTTTTTTATTTTTATTTATTTATTTTTTTTGAGACAGAGTCTCACTCTTGCCCAGGCTGGAGTGCAGTGGCGCGATATTGGCTCACTGCAACCTCTGCCTCCTAGGTTCAACCAATTCTTCTGCCTCAGCCTCCCAAGTAGCTGGGACTACAGGCATGCACGAGATTCGGTTTCGCCATGTTGGCCAGGCTGGTCTGGAACTCCTGACCTCAGGTGATCCACCCACCTCGGCCTCCCAAAGTGCTGGGATTACAGGTGTGAGCCACCGTGCCTGACGTGGAATTATTATTTATTTATTTATTTAGAGACAGAGTTTCACTCTTGTTACCCAGGCTGGAGTGTAATGGTGTGATCTTGGCTCACTGCAACCTCTGTGTCCTGGGTTCAAGCGATTCTCCTGCCTCAGCCTCCCAAGTAGTTGGGATTACAGGCGCCCACCACCATGTAGTTTTAGTAGAGATGGGGTTTCACCATGTTGGCCAGGCTGGTCTTGAGCTCCTGACCTCAGGTGATCTGCCTGCCTCGGCCTTCCAAGTGCTGGGATTACAGGCCTGAGCCACCGCGCTCGTCGGGAATTTTTTTTTTGTTTTTTGAGATGGAGTCTTGTTCTGTTGCCCAGGCTGGAGTGCAGTGGCACGATCTCAGCTCACTGCAACCTCTGTCTCCCAGATTCAAGCGATTCTCCTGCCTCCAGTCCCAGTAGCTGGGATTACAGGCGTGTACCACCACACCCAGCTAATTTTTTTTTATTTATTAGTAGAGACGGGGTTTCGCCATGTTGGCCAGGCCGGTCTTGAACCCCTGACTTCAGGTGATCCACCCGCTTTGGCCTCCCAAACTGCTGGGATTACAGTCATGAGCCACCGCACCCAGCCTTTTTTTTTTTGAATGGTTTTATCTGTCACCCAGGCTGGAGTACAGTGGTGCAGTCATAGCTCACTGCAGCCTCAAATTCCTGGGCTCAGTTGGTCCTCCTGCCTCAGCTTCCTGATTAGCTGGGACTACGGGTGTACAGCACCATTCTCAGGTTGTTTTTTTTTTTTTTTTGAGACAGTCTTACTGTGTCACCCAAGCTGGAGTGCAGTGGTGCGGTCTTGGCTCACTGCAACCTCCACCTCCAGAGTTCAAGTGATTCTCCTGGCTTAGTCTCCTGCGTAGTTGGGATTACAGGCGTGTGCCACCATTCCCAGCTAATGTTTGTATTTTTAGTAGAGACTGGGTTTCGCCATGTTGGCCAGGCTGGTCTTGAACTCCTGACCTCAGCTGATCTGCCTATCTCAGCCTCCCAAAGTGCTGGGATTACAGGTGTGAACCACCGTGCCACCCCACCTTTTTTTTTTTTTAAGAGATTGGGTCTCACAATTTTGCCCAGGCTGGTTTCAAACCCCTGGCCTTAAGTGATCCACTCAGCTCGGCCTCCCGAAGTGCTAGGATTACAGTCATGAGCCACTGCACTTGGCCTGGAATATTTTTGTAATTGGCAAGTGAGATGAGGGACCTAATTTTTTTTCTGCTGAGTGACCAGTTGTGGCAACACTAATTTTTTTAGGTAAACCGTTCTTTTCTTTCTGTAGGTATAATTAAATGATGCTATAAACGTAGTATCACTTGGTTTTGAGTGTGTATCATAGTTATCTCATGTATCCAGAAGTTACCAGAGAAGTGAAAGCATATCTGCCCTATTTTTTTTATCCCTTAATCTTTCATCTGTATTTCAAGGAAAGACGGATTCTAAAATACTCCTTTCCTTTGATTAGAGATAATGTAATAATTGTAGCAATGTCTAGGCTAGTACTATGTTTCTTCTATCTGAGAGTCTTCCACGAGGAGTGAAAGTGTATACCTCCCCACCCAACCTTTCCTCTCTCTCAGGGTAGGGTAGGTAGACTCTAAAATACCTCTCTGTTTTGTTTCTAAATAATGTAATAATTACAGTCAGGTCCAGGATAGTACTATATTTACCATATTTCCAGTGTACAATTCGCTACCTATGGTCAAACATAGAATTTCAGCCCTAGTTGAAATGGGAGTTTGTGGTTTTTAAAATGTTTGTGTCCTTTTATTACTTACAATTCCAAAAGTTAAAACTCTGAGTGATACCTTGATACTTATGCTCTATTTATTAATGTAAATAGAATATGTTTTTGTGATTCTGTGTATGGTTAGAGAACTTTAAATAAAAATGACATTGTACTTTTTGACATTAAGACTATATACTGTTTAATTGTGAGCCCCTCTAAGCACACTCATCATCTTAACTCTCCCCTTACAGCATCAGGTCTGTTTTTGAAACACTGAGCCATGGTTGAGTTTTTCAGACACTCAAGCACTTGGTATAGTTGATTTTTTTAAAAAAGATTGTCTGCGTGTGTGTGTGTGTGTGTGTGAATTTTAATAGTTCTATTTCTTTTCTTTTTTTTTTTTTTTGAGACGGAGTCTCACTTTCACCCAGGCTGGAGTGCAGTGGCACAGTGTAGGCTCGCTGCAACCTCCGCCTCCCGGGTTCAAGTGATTCTCCTGCCTCAGCCTCTTGAGTAGCTGGGATTACAGGCGAGTAGCTGGGATTACAGGTGCCTGCCACCATGCCTGGCTAATTTTTGTAGTTTTAATAGAGACAGGGTTTCACCATGTTGGCCAGGCTGGTCTCGAACTCCTGACCGCAAGTGATCTGTCTGCCTTGGCCTCCCAAAGTGCTGGGATTACAGGCGTGAGCCACCACTCCCGGCCATTAATTTCCCATTTGTTTCTAAGGGACTTGCTTCACTAACTCCCCACCTGCCAAGGGTTCATTCTCTTTTTTTTAATACACAGCTTCCTGGGTCTCTTCTCTAACTTGTTCTAGTTTATTTATTTAGTTCCCCCTCCACCAACAAACTCAAGAAACTCAACAAACTCAAGAAACATGGCATTCTCTGTTGTGATTTTCTTTGCAACAGCTGGGGTGAGTTCTATAGGCTTTGCTTCCACAAGGCCTGGGAGACGCAACACCTGTTGTTGCTTCTCAGTTTTCCACTGCCTTTGACAGGTTGGTGGTTTTTAAGCCCTTTCCACTGTACCATCCCTACTGCCCCTGGTGCGAAAGCATCATCTTTTGCTCTTGATCTCTAGGTGGGTAAAACCTGCCTGATTAGTAGTGACTCGGATAGTGTGACCTCCTTCAGTTTTCTAAGGGCTGAAACTCCTTTTTTTTTTTTCCTTTTTTCATGACTTCAGAGGTAATCAGGCTCTCGGGGACTGATTCTCTCTAACCAAACTCTGGAGACTGAATTGTAAATCCACATGCAAGGTTATTAATTTACAGTGGGAGGTATACCTATCCAGAGATCTGCATAGAGCCCCTTCCTGCTCTGCTCTAGAGACCAAATTACTATAAGAAGGGTCCTCGATGTGCAAAGAATTGGACAAGGGAAATTGGGTGTTGCCAAAAGGCTGTTTAAAGCAAGCAGCCTTGATTTTGGTGATCCTCCACTTTTCTAGTATTTTCTGGCTTCCGTTGCTTTGTTCCTTCTTTAAACTTTTCTTTTAATGCTGTCATCCATTGAAATCCTATACAGAGAAAAGAAAGCCTGCTCATCCTTCAGGCCCATGCATCCTAGGAGCTACAAACCCTATAAAGCCTTTCTGATTACCCAGCATGTTGTTTTTATTCTTTGTTCCTTTAGCACTTTGTGGATACCACTTTCTGGAATATTTATTGTAGTTTTTCTTGTTATAGATATGTGTAGCAAGACGTATAGCTTGTGAAGAAGTTCAGGAAACGCCACCCTAAAATATGCTGCATTGGATCTCAAACTGAAGGCACTTGGGGAGCAGCAGATGGAGGGCTGTCTCTGAACTTACTTCATCTACCTAAAGACATATCTTCCAAAAGGAACTCTAGGCCGGGCGCTGTGGCTCACGCCTGTAATGCCAGCACTTTGGGAGGCTGAGGTGGGCAGATCACTTGAGGCTAGGAGTTCGAGACCGGTCTGGCCGACATGACAAAACCCCGTCTCTACTAAAAAATACAAAAATTAGCCGGGCATAGTGGCGCACGTAATCCCTGCTACTCGGGAGGCTGAGGCACAAGAATGGCTTGAACCTGGGAGGCAGAGGTTGCAGAGAGCCAAGATTGCACCACTGTACTCCAGCCTGAAAAAAAAAAAAACAACAACAAAAAAAAAGAAGGAACTCTTATTGTCATGAATCCCTTCCCTGCTAACCTTATCGACCAGGGAAGATTAATTCCTATCACAGGAGATGAGACTGGAGGTCTATACCACATGCAGACAGACAGCCTTAGCTGTCACCTGTTCTTCTGACGGCTCATTCATTTTTTTTCCCAAAAATCATTAAGTCAGGTGCAGTGGTGTGCACCTATAGGGAGGATCACTTGAGCCCAGGATATATATATACATATGTGTACATACACACACACACACACACACACACAATATCTTAAGTGAATAATGTATGTGGTTTACTCTCCCCTAAGTTGCCTATAAGAAATATAGAAATATAATTATTTCTATGATTTTATATTATATAATTATTTCTATAATTTTATTATATAATTATTTCTATAATTTTATAATTATATAATTTTTTTATATACTTTAAGTTTTAGGGTACATGTGTACAACGTGCAGGTTTGTTACATATGTATACATGTGCCATGTTGGTGTGCTGCACCCATTAACTCGTCATTTACATTAGGTATATCTCCTAATGCTATCCCTCCCCTCTCCCCCCAATAATTATTTCTATAATTTTATATTATAATTATATAATTATATAAAAATTATTTCTATAATTTCTATAGAAATATAAGAAAAATTCTCAGTCTCACTGGGTTCTGGGTATTTACTTTTCCTTGTTGTGATGCCCCTTACATGTAACAAATTTGTATTATTTTTCTCTCCTTAAACTGCTGACTGTTTATTTCAATCACCTAACCCTCAGAAGGTAGAGGGAAAGTCTTCCATCCTCCACACTTGCTTATCTATTCTACTAGATGGTAAATTGATGGAGGTCAGGAAACACGGATTTTTCTGTTTTTTCTCTTCTATTCCCTGACCACTCTGTCTAAAAAAAGTAGAACATTTTGAAGCCCCTATTAGGCTGATGTTCGCTTCTGATTTATTACGGAATTTCTACTCCGTGGCCCTGTTATCTTTATAATCTTTAAATTTTTTCTTTTACATGTTTTTATTGATATGGACTCACTGTTAATTTTTTCATCTTGGTATTGGAGTCACATTTGGGACTCCAATCCAAGGTACACTGGCCCTTAGTTTTGTGATTTGCGTATGGGTTGTTTTCTTAGATTTGAAGCATTTGGTGTTTTCTTTCTCTGATTCTAAAGTAATACATGCCTATTATACAAAGTGTAGAAATTATTCTAATAATTTTTTTTTCTTTTTTGAGACGGAGTCTCGCTCTGCCTCCCAGTCTGGAGTGCAATGGTGCGATCTCGGCTCACTGCAACCTCCGCCTCCCGGGTTCAAGTGATTCTCCTGCCTCAGCCTCCTGAGTAGCTGGGATTACAGGCTCCTGCCACCACACCCGGATAATTTTTTGTATTTTTAGTAAAGACGGGGTTTTACCTTGTTAGCCAGGATGGTCTCGATCTCCTGACCTGGTGATCCGCCCCCTTTGGCCTCCCAAAGTGCTGGGATTACAGGCATGAGCCATCGCGCCTGGCCTCATACTGCATTTTTAATTTTGAGTTTTGCTTTTTCATTTAATATGGCAGTTATTCTATTTATTTGTTCTTTTTCTTTTTTTTTTTTTTTTGAGACGGAGTCTCACTCTGTCGCCTAGGCTGGAGTGTAGTGGCACGATCTGTGCTCACTGCAACCTCTGCCTCCTGACTTCAAGTCATTCTCCTCCCTCAGCCTCCCAAGTAGCTGGGATTACAGGTGCCGCGCCACCATGCCTGGCTAATTTGTGTATTTTTAGTAGAGATGGTGTTTCGCCACGTTGACCAGGTTGTTCTCAAACTCCTGGCCATAAGTGATCTGCCTGCCTCAGCCTCCCAGAGTGCTGGGATTACAGGTTGTAAGCCACTGCACCCAGCCTGTTATTTTCCTTTTTTACTAAAAATTATTCATTTTATGGGTGATTTTGATTTTCTTGGTGCTTTTCTCTATTTTCCACAGGTAATTCATGTATTGCTTTTATAACCCAAAAGAAAATAATAAATGCTTTGCAAGGAATTTGAACATAATCTTATGAACGTAATTTTTTTGGCTGAGTAATTTAACTCTTCCCTTTTCGTTGGCTGTTAAAGTTGTTTCAGATTTTAGGCTTCATCTATAATGCCATGGTGAGCATTTTTGTGAATAAAACCTTTTCACTGTTTAGGGTTATTTGTTAGGATTATGGTCCGGAGTGGTATGATAGACACTGAGTATGTACATGTTTAAGATTCTTGATATATAGCAATTAAAAAAAAAAAAAGTCATGCCAGTTTTTACTCTGACCTGAGTTTGCTTATGGAATAAGCATTTATCTGGAGCCCATATTCTGCTACGCATTTAAAGTCTTTATTTCATATAATCCTACAGGCAATCCTTTGAGGTCTTTATTGTCCCTATTTATAGGCAAAGGAAGTGAGGCTCAAAGAGGCTGAAGTGACTTGCTCCAGGCTGCACAGTTAAGAAATGGGAGAGGTGGGATGCAAATCCGTATCTGTCATTCCACAACCCCTGAAAGCACTATATGTGCTGGAGTTTTTATTCAGGTTATTTCCGTTGTTCCATGTACTTCACATTTAATTTATTCAGGATGTTAGAAAGTAGAAAAATTTGGGGATAATTGGTAGAAAGCTATCTCTTGAGAATCAAAGAAACTGTAAAGAGAAAATTATTTTTTATTTGAAAACAGAGGTATTCAACTCATGCATCTTCGCCCACCTTGACAAGATATCCCACAGTTGTGTAACATTATTTTTAACAGAGTTTACGTTTTGTTTGGAGTATAGGAAAATTGGAAAATTTAGGAGCCTTGGAAAGTTATCTTTGATTTCTTTTACCATCTCACAATCATCACCATATCCTGTTATTTTTATCTCTAATTTCTCAAATATACTTTACATTCATACAGTATTCTTTTTTTTCTTTCTTTCTTTCTTTTTTTGAGACAAAGTTTCGCTCTTGCCCCCCAGCCTGGAGTACAATGGGGTGATCTCTACTCACTGCAACCTCTGCCTCCCGGGTTCAAGCGATTCTCCTGCCTCAGCCTCTTGAGTAGCTGGGATTATGGGTGCCTGCCACCATGCCCGGCTAATTTTTGTATTTTTAGTAGAGATGGGGTTTCACCCTGTTGGCCAGGCTGGTCTCAAACTCCTGACCTCAGGTGATCTGCCCGCCTCGGCCTCCCAGAGTGCTGGGATTACAGTCATGAGCCATGGCGCATGGCTTATACAGTATTCTTATTGGCTTAGGTCTTTTAACTGGGTTATTACTGCTTCGTAATTGGTCTCCCTGCTTCCAGTTTCTTCCATCCATATCTTCCAGCCTGACCCCAAAGGTAATTCTTTCCTCTTTTTTAAAAAAAAAAAATTATAAATACATTATTTTAGGCCAGGTGCAGTGGTTTACACCTGTAATCCCAGCACTTTGGGAGGCCAAGGCGGCCGGATCACTTGAGGTCAAGAGTTCAAGACCAGCCTGGCCAACATGGTGAAACCCCGTCTCTACTAAAAATACAAAAATTAGCCAGGCATGGTGGTGCTTGCCTATAATCCCAGCTACTCGAGAGGCTGAGGCACAGAATCGTTTGAACCCGGGAGGCGGAGATTGCAGTCAGCTTAGATTGCGTCATTGTACTCTAGCCTGGGTGACAGAGTGATACTGTCTCAAATAAATAAATAAGTAAATTCTTTTTAAAAAAGGAAACATCTACTGATGAGGCTAAAATACTGTTCACTGTCTCATCCCAACCCTCCCACTCACAATCCCCTCCCCTCAAATAATCTGCAACTTGCTTTTTTCCCTCACATAATATATCTCAGTGATCTTTCCACATTAGTCTATTAGATAGATCTCATTTTTAAAAGCTCCTATTATTTATTACATAGTATAAGTTGTATTTTAGTTATTCACCTAAGTATAAAATGCTTTATAATTTCCATTTTGATTTCCTATTTAAACTGAGTTTTGAGAACTTCCCCTCATTGTCTTTCTTTTTTCTTTCCTTCTTTCTTTTTTGAGACAGGGTCTCACTGTTGTCCAGGCTGGAGTGCAGTGGCGTGATCATAGTTCACTGTAGCCCTGACTTCCTGGGCTCAAGCAGTCCTCCCACCTCAGCCTCCCATGTAGTTGAGACTTATAGGTGCACACCACTATGCCCAGCTAATTTTTTATTTTTGTAGAGACAAGGTCTCACCTATGTTACCCAGGATGGTCTCAAACTCCTAGGCTCAAGTGATCCTCCCACCTCAGCCTCCCAAAGTGTTGGGGATTACAGGCATCAGCCACCATGCCTGGCCCCCATTATCTTTCTATAGTTTACTAGGTCTCCCCACCACCTTTAAAACTGTCAGTGCTCCTTCAAGGCCTATAGAGGTAACATAAACTCAGATAGGTCTAGGGAGGAACTAGACTTGTGAGAAACAGCTGGGTGACAGACCAAAAGGTGTAGTGGGCATTGGCAGCTGCTGGAGAGTGCACACGCTGCATAAAGATATTCAAATGCACAATATAAACAAACGAAAGAACACTCCTGGCCAAACAACATCTTTGTCGACAGGTTTCAATTTTTCAACCATTAATATGCCAGTCGGAGCTCTTTACAGCTTACTTACTAGCCTCCTCCTCCTCCTACTCCCAGAACACTTGATCTGCTTTTATTTTTCTCTGCCTTTGTACCTGCTGGAAAGTCTTTCCTTCTGTTTTCTGCCAGAAGGATGCAGCTTGTCCTTTAAGACCCAGTTTGTATACTACTACCTCTTCTGTGAAACTGTTCTGGTTTCCCAAGGCAGATGACTTGTCTAATCTAACATAGCCTATTCAGATCTTTATTATTACCCTGATTACTTCGCACTGTAATAGTTTCTGTACCTCTGTGTTGGGCTCATCTAGGGTGTGAGTCCCTACTGTCAAGTTGCTACCTTATTTACCTTGATATTCTTGGCCCTGTCAAGTGCTTCACTTATAAGAGGCATTGCATTTTTGTTAAGAGTGTGAATAAATGAATAATGTTATTAATTATAGTAAGAATGGCCTTGATAACAGCCAGAATCCAAACTGATGATTACATGACAAACATGAAGCCCCATGTCACTTAGATTACTACCATCTGATTTTGTCAAACTTAGGATAATTTATTTTTAAAAAACTTATTTATATGTCACTAAAATGAATATAAATCACATGTAGGCCACAAAGAGAAATGAAAGCAAGAGTTTTAACACTAACTTTTCTTAACTAATAAAATACTTGTAATCCTTGGGTCCTAACTGAAGCATGTGTTGTACCATTTGCTACTTTTACTCTGATAGTAGAAATTTAATCAGATTTTTTTTTTAATTTCTTAGCTGATCATGGTTTGTATTAATCAGGCTTTTAAAAAATTATCTCAGTGGGGCATGATGGCTCACTCCTGTAATCCCAGCGATTTGGGAGGCCGAGCCAGGTGGATCACGAGGTCAGGAGTTCGAGACCAGCCTGACCAACATGGTGAAACCCTGTCTCTACTAAAAATACAAAAATTAGCCGGGTGTGGTGGCAGGCACCTGTAGTCCCAGCTACTCAGAAGGCTGAGGCAGGAGAATCACTTGAACCCGGGAGGCGGAGGTTGCAGTGAGCTGAGATCGTGCCACTGCACTTCATCCTGGGCAACAGAGTGAGACTCCATCTCAAAAAGAAGAAAAAATCTCAAACTGTTTAACTGTTTTAGTCCTCCCCTACTAAGATTATCAACCTCCCTTGGTCATCTTTGACTCAATCCAATCACTACCCTTATTTTTGCTAGTTTCTGTCCCTTCTGGTCCTGTGGCCTGGCCACTACCATTAAGAGTATGTGTTCTATGTACTTAGATTTAAAATAGTTCTTATTCTTTTTCTTTCTTTCTTTCTTTTTTTTTTTTTTTTTTTTTTTTTGTGGAGACAGGGTCTCACTCTGTTGCCCAGGCTGGAGTACAGGGGCTTGATCGTAGCTCACTGTAGCCTTGAACTCCTTGGCCCAAGCTGTCCTCCCATCTCAGCCTCCTGAGTAGTGGGGACTACAGATGTACCCCACCATGCCTGGTTATTTTTTTCTATTTTTTTGGTAGAGACAGGATCTTGCTATGTTGCCAGGGCTGGTTTTGAACTCTTGAACTGCTGGGCTCAAGTGATCCTCCCGCCTCAGCCTCCCACAGTGCTGGGATTACAGGTGTGGGCCACTGCGTCCCACTTGAAATGATTCTTTACTTTGTATGCTCTAACTCTTTCATTTTTGTAGCTAGGAAGCGAAGTACAGTCCTGGGCCAGAAATAAGCTTCACTCTTGGGGGAATATGTTTACATATATCCATAGTCCATATTTACATATATCTACATTCCATATTGCTCTCAAAACAAATTCATATTATCAGATTGGGGCTGTCGTTTGATCCCGGAATGTGTAGTACAGGGTTGTTTCAGATTTAACACTTTATTCCATGTCCTTTGCTCAAGTAAGGTAAGAGATAATTACCCTTAAATTAGGTAAAATGTAACTCCCAAATATTTTAGCTTTTTCCTAATGTTTTTAGGTATGCGATAATAGTATTGAATTCTTGAATATTAACTTTTTAAATATTCAAGTTCTTATGTACAAAGAATAAAAATCATTACAGCTTTAGCCCAGTGACTTATTTTAGTGTTGTTCTTGTATTTGTGTGTTGCTATAACTTAGAATGTTATGATTCCTATGTTGATTTTTAAAGTGGTTGGCAGTTTAGAACTATACATCATGGCACCTAGCCATTGGTTACCATGGAGCCTCAGCCTCTGGTTTTCTGAGGACACCTGGTAGAGTACTGTGTCACTCAGGGTCAGATCCAGTCTGGGCATTGAACATTCCAGACTGCTTTTCATGATTTGCAAGGTCTTGTCTGTCCTCCAGCCATCGTTTCCTCCTGACATCAGTTCATCTTTGTGATGGTAGCACTTCTTTTCTCTGGTTCAAAATTGAAGTCATTTTTTAATTCTCCCGTACTTCTACATTCAGCCAGTCATCAAGCTTTGTGATAGGGCTCTTGGATTCTCATAAGCGCAAGTCACTTCCTTCCTCATGTTATTACCCCCGACTCTGGGGTCATGTAAGAACACTCCCTACTACTCCCCCACCGTATACACACACAAAAAACCTTTTAATGATAGTTGCACGCACACACCCACACCTCCCATTGACAGCTGGATGAAGCCCCAATCTTTTATCCAAGTGTTCAAGATCTTCCACATCTACTCCTAACCTTTTTAGCCTCATTGGCTACTGCTTCCTTCCCACAGTGTGTTAAATAGGTCCTGACCATCCCAGAGCTTAACTGGGGCTTTTGTTGTCCTCAGCCTCTATCAGTTCCTCTGCACATCTGAAGTGATCTTATGCCTCTGAATACCCACCATACTTTATTTTACCCTATTTCTGTTTATCCTGTGACATACTGTTGCCCAAATAGTGCTTTATAATCAGCCAAAGTGCTTAGAATCTGTTCCTTTATTTAATTTTCACAACCAGTCCATGAGGTAAGAAAGATGTGCCATATCACAAAAGAGGAAACTAAGATTTGAGGAAGGAAAAGTAAGTTGTCTAAGTTTTGCAAGAGAGTGGAACTGAGACACTAATCCAGGCCTCCTGGAACATGAGCTCCAAGCTTTGTACGTTATGCTGCCTTTCTTGGTGCTGGAGTCTGCACTTAAATGTAAGTTTGAATATATCTCTCTCTTTCCAGTTGTCTGTAAGTTACTTGAAGGCAGGGGCTATGTCTTATTCCCCTACAACATGTATGTATGAATGAGCCTATTTATATATTAAATATAGTACAGTTCAGTGTTCTGTCCTTTTTCTTTGTAAACATCATTCTTCTCCTCTCTGAGCCTTGCATCGCCATCTTTTTATTAAGTAGAAATGAAGCTTACTTTTCTCATTGCTAATTTCTTTGTTGGAGTATTACAGATAATAGAACTAGAACTTTATAATGAATTTAACTTCTGGGATAACTTTTTAGCAATGCAGTTCACAAGTATTTGTTGCCTGTGAAGAGATTAAACCAATAGCTAGGCTACTGAGCTATGGTTCCATACTTTCCATGTATAAATTTCCTGAATTTTCATATCATTAGAATTTTTATGTTGGTTACTTGAGAACATATATACCAACCAAAAAAAAGCCATTGTGAATTCAGTAATATTTTTCTTCAAATTTTTTCCACTGTGGTAAAATACACATAAAATTTTATTAAGTTTTTAATGGATTTGAATTTTATTAATTACATTATCTACATGTATTTGAAACATGATAGTACATACATCTGCAAGACCTGGCATTCACTCTACAGGAAATGCTTGGTGCCCATAGTACTTACAGATCCTCCTGGTAACTCCACAGTTGCCAGTTGGGAGTCACATCTATGGGGATTCTAATATTGTCCTGCGTCACTTAGTGTTGCCTTAAGAAGTTTCATGTGAGATTTTTTTTTTTTTTTTTTTTCGAGACAGAGTTTTGCTCTTGTTGCCCAGGCTGGAGTACAATGGCACGATCTCAGCTCACTGCAACCTCCGCCTCCTGGGTTCAAGTGATTCATCTGCCTCAGCCTCCTGAGTAGCTGGAATTATAGGTGCCCACCATCATACCCAGCTAATTTTTGTATTTTTAGTAGAGACAGGGTTTCACCATCTTGGCCAGGTTGGTCGTGAACTCCCGACCTTGTGATCCACCCGCCTCGGCCTCCCAAAGTTCTGGGATTGCAGGCATGAGCCACTGCACCTGGCCTCATATTTAGTTTTTGATGCTGTGTTGACTCATCTTCAGAAGTCAATTTGTATAGAAAGTCAAAGCTGGGACCAGCCAGGGTAGCTCACGCCTGTAATCCCAGCACTTTGTGAGGCTGAGGCAGGAAGATTGCTTGACTCCAGGAGTTCGAGACCAGCCTGGGCAACATAGTGAGACCCTGTCTCTACAAATAATCAAAAATTACCTGGACATGGTAGTGTGTGCCTATAGTCTCAGCTACCCAGGAGGCTGAGGGAGAATTGCTTGAGCCTAGGAAGTCGAGGCTGTAGTGAGCCATGATTGTGCCACAACACTCAGTTTGGGCAACAAAGTGAGACCCTGTCTCAAAAACAAACAAACAAAAAAGTCAAATCTAAGCATAATATTTATTAGAAAAATATAGCTTCATTTAATGTAATCTGCTTTCAGAACTGTATAAATACAGTGCCTGCTTAAGTATATCTCAAGAAGTGGAGTATCTGTTCAGGGAAGAAGAAAGCATTGTTGTGACTACAGCAAGTCTCTGCTAACAGATGTGAGATTACTGCTGATAGTTGCACTTAAGACTCCACATGCAGCTGGGTGTGGTGGCTCATACCTGTAATCCCAACACTTTGGGAGGCCAAGGTAGGAGGATCACTTGAGCCCAGGAGTTCAAGACTGGCCTGGGTAACACAGCAAGACCCTATCTCTACCGAAATAATTAATTTTAATTTAATTTTAAATTTTAAAAAAGGCTGGGCACGGTGGCTCATGCCTGCAATCCCAGACTTTGTGAGGCCGAGGTGGGCAGATCCCTTGTTCAGGAGTTCAAGGCCAGCCTGGGCAACATGGTGAAACTGCGTCTCTGCAAAAAATAAGCCGGGCATGGTGGCACATGCTAGTGGTTCCAGCTACTTGGGAGACTGAGGCAGGAGGATCATTTGAGCCCAGGATGCGGAGGTTGCAGTGAGCTGAGATCACGCCATTTCACTCCAGCTTGGGCGACAGAGTGAGACCCTGTCTCAATCGATCAATCAGTCAATAGAATCCACACGCAGGAATGGGAGAGCAATGATTGTCAGCATTTTATCTTTTTGAATTTTTGCCATATACATACATCACCTATTCAAAAAATAATTAAAAGTTCACAGTCATTTCAATAGAAGTATTAAAAATTTCTTCCTATTGGATTATGAGCTTTTTGAGACCAAGAAGTATGCCAGATTCTTTTCTGTATTCCTGAACCTAGTATAGTACCTTATATATGGTAAGCTCTCAGCTAGTATGTGTAGATATGAATTAGAAACTAAAAGTTGCAAATTTCAGTAGGGACATGACTAAAAATTACTAAATGACTGTGAATAGTTCATGCCTCCTTAACTCTGTTCCTCCTTTTCAGAATGGGGCTGAGACCAGCTTCCTGGCTCTGAAGATCAGCTTTTATTGACACCCATTAAAATAACTTAAACACAAGTTAGAATTATTCCTAGTCAGTTGTTCAAAACATTGGGGTTTATGTTCATTTATAAGTATAGTGTGAGATTTTTCCAAGTGTGACTTCCAAACTGCTTTTTATCTCTTTTTGCAGATCTTTGTAGAATTTGATGGCTGTAACTGGAAGCAACACTCCTGGGTAAAAGTTCATGCTGAGGAAGTTATTGTGCTTCTGCTGGAAGGATCTCTTGTATGGGCGCCCCGTGAGGACCCAGTCCTTCTCCAGGGCACTCGAGTCTCCATTGCACAATGGCCAGCCCTGGTGAGTGGCTTTTACTGGGTGGGAACATATTTGAGCTTTACTCCTATAATATAACTATGACATGTTAGGGACAGAGTATGTGTAAGAACTACATACTTTGTCCTTAACGTACATTTATTCTGAAGTTACTAATGCAAAAATTAGGAGCAGTCTTTTCTCCTTTGTCCTCCAAAATGTTTTATATTAGGTGATATTTGATATGAAAATTTTTTTGGCCGGACACGGTGGCTCATGCCTTGTAATCCCAGCACTTTGGGAGGCTGAGGCAGGTAGATCCCTTAAGCTCAGGAGTTTGAGATCATCCTGGGTAACATGCCAAAACCCCATCTCTACAAAAAATACAAAAATTAGCTAGGTCTGGTAGCACATGTCTGTGGTCCCAGCTACTTGTGGGGCTGAGGTGGGAGGATGGCTTGAGCCCAGGAGGTTGAGGCTACAGTGAGCCATGATTGTGCCACTGCATCCAGCCTGGGTGACAGAGTGAGACCCCTGTCTCAAAAACAAAAAAAACAACAATGAAAAGAATTTTTTCACCTTTAGTCTTTTCTCAGAGCAAGGTTTTAAAACATGATTTGTAACCTTTAAAGTTTTTTTTCAATTATGGAGTGAAACAAAATAGCATTATAAAATTTATTTTATTTTTTTGAGACAGGGTCTGACTCTGTCACTCAGGCTGGAATGCAGTGGTGCAATCAGAGCTCACTGCAACCTCTGATCCCCAGGCTTAAGCCATCCTCCCACCTCAACCTCCCAAGTAGCTGGGAGTACAGATGCACAGCACTGCACCCAGCCTAATTTTTGTATTTTTTTGTAGGGATGGTTGCTCATCATGTTGCCTAGGCTGGTCTTGAACTCCTGGTCTCAAGCAGTCCACCTGCTTCAGCCTCCCAAAGTGCTGGGATTATAGGCATGAGCCACTGTACCTGGCTATGTGTTATAAAATTTAATTGTGAGAGTATCCATTTGTTTCTGTCTTATTAGCAAAGTATAGGTATAAATGGTAACTTCTAAAAAATCCTGATTCTCATGTGGCTAACCAAATTAAATAAATAATATTCAAAACAATTTTTTTAACCTATTAATGGTATATATCATCACTTACTAAACTGTCTTTTCTTATTTTTTTTGTCTTTTGTTTTTTGTTTTTTTTTTTTTGAGACAAAGTCTCACCCTGTCACCCAAGCTGGAGTGCAGTGGCACGATCTAGGCTCACTGCAACCTCCGCTTCCCGGGTTCAAGTGATTCTCTTGCCTCAGCCTCCCATGTAGCTGGGATTATAGGCACGTGCCACCATGCCCAGCTAATTTTTGTATTTTTAGTAGAGACAGGGTTTCACCATGTTGTCCAGGCTGGTCTTGAACTCCTAACCTCAGGTGAGCCACTACGCCCAGCGCTTTCATTTGTTTTTTTTGGTTGTTGTTGTTGAGACGGAGTTTCGTTCTTGTTGCCCAGGCTGGAGTGCAATGGCATGATCTCGGCTCACCACAACCCCCGCCTCACAGGTTCAAGTGGTTCTCCTGCCTCAGCCTCCCAAGTAACTGGGATTATAGGCACCCACCACCATGTCCAGCTTATTTTTTGTATTTTTAGTAGAGACAGCGTTTCACCGCATTAGCCAAGATGGTCTTGATCTCCTGACCTTGTGATCCACCCACCTCGGCCTCCCAAAGTGCTGGGATTACAGGCGTGAGCCACTGTGCCCGGGCTCTCATTTGTTTTTAAGGCCACTTTCCAGTTGAACTTTTACGAGAAGCTCTTGTATAAGTGCATGTGGGGTCTCTTCATGACTTTTTTGTAGGCTATTTATTTATGAAATGGTAATATGAATTAACCATGCATATTTATGCTGTTAATTATTTCATAAATTTCACAAAGATTTCAAGAGTTCTGAGATGATAACAGTATAACTCTTTATTCTGGGAATTTACTATAATTTAGCTCCCTTGAAGCCTAATAAGATTAGCCCGATCCCTAGGCAGAATTAGGAGAATTTCTGATTCCTCTTGTCCTTTTTAGCCAATAAGAGTATTGAGCTGACTTTCTGCATTAGTTAGCTTCCCATGACTATTTGAGGGGTAGATGCTAGGTTGAGAATGTTTCCAAGGACTTATGCTTTAGCTTATCTGTATTTACTGGGATGAAAGATATAATAGTTCTTTCTTTGAAGTTAGAGATTTGTTTGAATTGCTATTTTTTAATTCCCAAGTTCTAATCAATTTCTTGTCATTGTACTTCACAGACTTTTACTCCCCTTGTAGATAAACTGGGTTTGGGTTCTGTGGTTCCAGTGGAATATCTTCTGGATAGAGAGCTTCGGTTCCTGTCAGATGCCAATGGGTTGCATCTGTTTCAGGTATTTAACACTTGCTCTAGTCTTGAGCCTATTATTTTTTTCGTTGCTAATTTCTTTGTTGATATAAATATAGGTGTTTCCCCTTTTACTGGGTGGGAACATATTAGCATTTCTTTTATTACTTCCTCCAATAAATATGCTGTGCCTTTTTTATTTTTTATTTTATTTTATTTATTTTATTTTATTTTTTGAGACAGAGTCTCAATCTGTACCCCAGGCTGGAGTGCAGTGGTGCAATCTCGACTCACTGCAACCTCCGCCTCTCGGGTTCACTCCATTCTCCTGCCTCAGCCTCCCAAGTAGCGCCTGCCACAACGCCCGGCTAATTTTTTGTATTTTTGGTAGAGACGGGGTTTCACCATGTTAGCCAGGATGGTCTTGATCTCCTGACCTCGTGATCCGCCCGCCTCGGCCTCCCAAAGTGCTGGGATTACAGGCGTGAGCCACCGCGCCCAGCCTATTTTATTTTTTTGAGACAGAGAGTTTTGCTCTTGTTGCCCAGGCTGGAGTGCAATGGTGTGATCTTGGCTCACTGAAACCTCTGCTTCCTGGATTCAAGCAATTCTCCTGCCTCAGCCTCCCAAGTAGCTGGGATTACAGGCATGTGCCACCACACCTGGATAATTTTTGTATTATTAGTAGAGATGGGGTTTCACCATGTTGGTCAGGCTAGTCTCGAACTTCTGACTTCAGGCGATCCACCTGCCTTGGCTTCCCAAAGTGCTGGGATTACAGGTGTGATCAACCACGCCTGGCATTTTTAAATTTTTATTTATTTATTTATTTTGAGAAAGTCACCTTGGCTGGAGTGCAGTGGCTCCATCTCACCTCACTGCAACCTCCACCTCCCGGTTTCAAGTGATTCTTGTGCCTCAGCCTCCCAACTAGCTTGGGATCAAAGGCACATGCCATCACACCTGGCTAATTTTTGTAGTCTTAGTAGAGACGGGGATTCACCATGTTGCCCAGGCTGGTCTCAAACTCCTGGCCTCAAGTGATCCACCTGCCTTGCCCTCCCAAAGTGCTGGGATTACAGGCGTGAGCCACCATACCCAACCTCCCTGTGCATTTTAAAGTCTTTCTGCTCCCTTGCAAAGTACTTTTGGTGGCTGAGGCTTGTTTCTTCTACACAGCCTCACCCTACCTTAAAACCACCCAAGACTTAAGACCACAATTCTGAGTCCCTTCAGAAGAGGTGGCTTCGTCCAGGCGCGGTGGCCCACGCCTGTAATCCCAGCACTTTGGGAGGCCGAGACGGGCGGATCATGAGGTCAGGAGATCGAGACCATCCTGGCTAAAACAGTGAAACCCCGTCTCTACTAAAATACAAAAAAATTAGCCGGGCGTGGTGGTGGACGCCTGTAGTCCCAGCTAATCGGGAGGCTGAGGCAGGAGAATGGCGTGAACCTGGGAGGCAGAGCTTGCAGTGAACCAAGATCGCGCCACTGCACTCCAGCCTGGGCGACTGAGTGAGACTCCATCTCAAGAAAAAAAGAAGAAAAAAAAAAGGCAGAGGTGGCTTCTCTGAGGTGGCTGTTTCTGTAACTTGAGTCCGAGGGGGCCTATTCATTATTGACATCCAGGAGTTTGGACTGGTTCCAAGCAGCATGAAGTATCGTAGTTACAAAGAAAAGGGACAAGTTAATAGTTAAAACAAACCAGTGTCTGAGTTATAGTTTCAGAATTTAGGGAAATATATTTATTTCTCACTTGTAAGGGTTGCTGTCTGCAGGAAGAAAATTAGGAGACTCCTAAGAGTTTTACTGTCTTACTGAGACAGACCAGAGCAGTTATTTCCTAAACTGTCTTCTGTGAGATGTTAATTATGATTTCTTTGTTGATATGTCTTCCCCGCTTGTTAGGTTAATGATGATTTCTTTGTTGATATGTCTTCCTCGCTCGTTAGGCCTCATTCCCTCTCAGCAGCCTTGCTTTATTCATATTTATAATCCTTGTGCTTTATGAGATAGCACTTAGTAAATGTTGGATAAATAATGAAATAAGCAAAAAGATTTGCAAGGAATAAAATGTTTTATGGTCAGATAAGTATGAGAAACACTGGCCTAAATAAGTTTCTTTCCTGTATGACTTCTCAGAGCCTTTAATAGGCTATTGTATGTAGAAAGATATATAATATTTCCTAATCCTAATTGATCCTAGCATTCTTAATTTTTGCAGAACATCTCATGAGACTAGAGTTCTCTTTTTTTGTTGTTCAAGAGACAGGGTCTTGTTCTGTCACCTAGGCTGGAATGCAGTGGCGCAGCCATAGCTCACTGCAGCCTCAAATTCCTGGGTTCAAGCGATACTCCTGCCTTGGCCTCCCAAAGTACTAAGATTACAGGCATGATCACCACGTCTAGCCTGAGACTAAGGTTCTACAGATATTGTTTGGCAAATGTTGATATACAGCTCCTTAGGATATGATTTTTCTCAGCTGATTAGATGTTTGCTATTCATTTTAACATTCAGTTGTTTTCTTCTTTTATCTTTACCAGATGGGAACGGATAGCCAAAACCAGATTCTTTTGGAACATGCTGCACTGAGAGAAACAGTTAATGCTTTGATCAGTGACCAAAAGCTACAAGAGATATTCAGCCGAGGTAAGAACGGATAGTATTCTGTCCCTGAACTCTGATTCGGGTGAATGATCACTGTTGAGTGATAGTATGGAATCCCATGCAACCTTAAACATTTGTACTTATCTCCTTTTTGTGGGCAGAGTCAGATGCCACATGAAAGATAATAATTATTATTTATTAAAAAATAATAAAAATAAAGAGTATCTCCAGTTAGCTGGATCTCTGGAATAGAGATCTCATTCTCGCTCCATCACTCACTCGTCTTATGGAGGTGTCTGTAACAGAGGTGAGACTCTGTGTTTTTCTGTCTAAGGTCCATCCATCCCCTTAAAGATGCTCTTAGAACAAAAACAGGATCTCATTCAGACCAGTGTTTCTGGTTCATTCTGCATTTCATAATATACAGTTTTATTGTGAGTTGAGTTTTAGTTTTTTTTATTTCTTAAATATTGCCATGTACTAGACAGTGTTAAGGCATTGGGGATATAGCAATGAATTAGAAAATCTTTGCTTTTTTAACTTAAAATCTGCAAGTTTCTCAAGAACTAAAAACTTAACACCAACAAATAACACCTTGGTGTGCAAGGTATAAAATAATGTGTTCACAGACTCATTCCCATTAAAAGCATGTTGTTTTTAATAATGAAAACAATTATTAGCTTTCAAGTTCAGATACAAGTTTTGCCCAAGATTCTACACAAAAGGTAAACTATTGGCTTCATTTATGTCATACAGTCACTCCCCTTCCTTTCTTGATCTCATAATAATCATTATTTTCAGGGAAATAGTTTCCTTGTTTCTCTTTTGTCAAAATAAATCTAAACAGGTAAAGGTAGAAAAACTGACCTATTGGGGAAGGAAGGTGTCAGGATAAAATGATGTTAAATAATCAAGGAAAGATACGGCAGAAGAAAGAATATGAGGAAAATTGATAGCAGAAAAGAAAATTGAGTGGACAGGAGAGGTAGGGAGATATATATATAGAGAGAGAGAGAGATATATATCAATATATCTATATATATATAATGTATAGAAAAGTTACGGAAGCTTAATTTTAGCTCTGAGAGAGAATAATCTTAAATTGGTAATGATTTAGCTATATAGTCTCAAATGTACAAGGATATGTGGGAGAGAGAAACTGTCCTTAGAGGATAGCTTAAATTGCAGGGTAACATTACCTGCTGATAAAGTAATATATTTGAAACTCTGTGTTCCTAGGAAGACAGGTGCTATATTTATATTTGTTCAGCCTATTATTAGTGCAGAAGACTGGAAACTTCATAAATTGAACTCTTCACCCACTGTTATTGAAAGTCAGATACCAGAATGTAAACGGTCATATATAAACATAACATAACATAACATAACAGCACTTTCAACTTAGTGGCCTCCCACTTTTTTCATGTACATGTAGTTAGATACATGTCAGGTATCTAACTACATTTTCATACTACCGTAGTTTTTTATTTGGAAGTTTCCTTTTCCTTCCTATAATACTTGCAGAACTGGAAGATTGAGGCAAGGGGGAGTTGGAGGGCTGGGAAATTCTAAGGAATTTCCAAATAAATGAAGAATTTACAAAGACCACTGGAAGAAACCATTCAGGTTTTGTTTTTAAATTGCTCAGTATGGTAAATCTGGAATTGCTCATTTGTTCAGTTCTATAAAAGGGGACCAAAAGTGCCAAATATTTACATTATCTAATTTTCCTTTGGCTTTTAGAAACAATTATGAAATATAGCTTAGCTAAAAATATTCAATACTGACTGATCTCCCTTTTAGGTCCCTACAGTGTTCAAGGTCACAGGGTCAAAGTATATCAGCCAGAGGGGGAAGAAGGGTGGCTCTATGGTGTTGTGAGCCATCAAGACTCCATCACTCGTCTTATGGAGGTGTCTGTAACTGAGGTGAGACTCTGTGTTATTCTGTCTAAGGTCCATCCATCCCCTTAAAGAGGATGGTTTAGATAGGTGAGCACTTCATTATGTGTAAGATGACTTGGGTTTCATCCCTGGCTCTATTACTTAATAGTTGTATAACCCCTAGAAAGGCTATTGAATTTTCTTAACTTCAGTGTTCTCATGTATAAACTAGAGGTAAATATGTAAACCCCCACTGACCTTACAACACTGTTTTGGGTCCTGAGATAAAGTATCTGAAAGTGCTTTGAAATCTGTAAAACAATATATAAATGTATGATAGTAGTATTATTATATTCATAAAGGTTAGTAGTTGGAGTGCAGTGGTGCGATCACAGCTCACTGCAACCTTTGCCTCTCGGGCTCAAGCAGTTCTCCCACCTCACCCTCTGGAGTAGCTGGCACTACAGGCGTGTGCCACCACACCTAGCTAATTTTTCTATTTTTTGTAGAGAAGGAGTCTTGCTATGTTGCCTGGCTGGTCTCAAACTCCTGAGCTCAAGTGATCCGCCCATCTCAGCCTCCCAAAGTGTTGGGATTACAGGCATGAACCATTGCACCCAGCCAGAATATTCATATATTATATTTATTTATATGATATATATGAGTTATATGATATATAATTTATATGATATATATGATATAATTTATATGCTCTATAATTATATAAGTCACACTTTAGTAACAAATAGGATCATATAGTTCATATAGTTATATAATGTACCTTTTTTACTTAATTGTATATAATGAGCATTTTTGTATGTAAATGTAAAGATCTGTCACATCCTTTAAAATAGATGCGTTCTTTTCCACTACATGGATATATCATGACTAATGTAAAATTGATAGACATTTAAATCATTGCCAATATTTTCACTAATACATATGTCACAGTGAACATCCTTGAACATCTTTTTACATTATTTATTGGAATAAATTTATATGTATAATTGCTAGGTCAAAGAATATGCACAATAAATTTGACATTTTCTATCAAATTGCCCCCCACTGAGTTTTTATTCTTTAATAGTAGAATGATTCTTTTTTAAGCAGAGTCTCGCTGTGTTGCCCAGGCTGGTCTCGAACTCCTGGTCCTCTTGCCTCAGCCTCCCAAAGTGCTGGGGTTACATACATGATCCACCATGCCCAGCCTGGAGTGATTTTTTTTTTTTTTGAGACAGAGTTTTGCTTTTGTTGCCCAAGCTGGAGTGCAATAGCACGATCTCGGCTCACTGCAACCTCCGCCTCCCAGGTTCAAGCAATTCTCCTGCCTCAGCCTCCTGAGTCGCTGAGATTACAGACATGCCACCACACCCGACTAATTTTTTGTATTTTTAGTAGAAACAGGGTTTCACCATGTTGGCCAGGCTGGTCTTGAACTGCTGACCTCAGGTGATCCACCCACCTTGGCCTCCCAAAATGCTGAGATTACAGACGTGAACCCCCGCACCCAGCCCTAGAGTGATTCTTTTGATGATTATTGGTTCTGAAGGTTTTTTGTTTCATACTATACAGAATAGGATGGTTTTAGAGATACAGGATTCAGAATTAACATTGCTAAAAGACACACTTGGACATGAATTCACTTCTTTCATTCATTCACTTAACAAATATTTGAATGCTTACCATATTCTAGACCTGTTGTAGCAGTAAATGAGACAGTAGAGATCTCTGCTCTCATGGAGCTTTCATTTTAGTAGGTGAGTCGAATCAATAAAGAGATAATTACATTGATTAGGAAATTACATAATTATGTCTTTATGGACAAGGCATTAAATATCTTTTTCCCCTCCTACTGTAGAGTGGTGAGATCAAGTCGGTAGATCCCAGACTAATCCATGTGATGCTGATGGATAATTCAACGCCTCAAAGCGAGGTACAGTAATGGACTGCGTTCCTGAGCAGACTCATGAGCTTGCATTATCTTGCTGTGTGTAGATCCCTTATATATGTGTTTTCCATGGATGCCTTTTGAGTTGTTCAGCTTTAGCCACTGTACATTTTTTTGCTCTCTCCACAGTCTGTCTAATTAAGGGGGGATATTCTCAAGAAAGAGACCTAGTTTGAGCAAACCCTTTTAAGCATGACTGTGTTCCCTAGTTCTTTTAAAGTGCAAGGCTGGTTTCTTCCTATATTCTGTCAGGACAGGTATATTTGAAAGATATAGTAATGTCAGTTAAAAGTGCAATAAGCAGTAGTAATACTCGTGGTCTACCAAGTAACAAGAAGCGAAGGATAAACTACATCCACTTTTTTTTTTTTCCATTCGGTGGCAGTGAGCTCCAAGGGAGTCTGAAATTCTGTACTCCCAAGTAGAATCAATTCAGGCTGGTACCTAGTTCAGTGCTCAGCCCACAGTGGATTGGTTACTCCATAATTGTTATGAAACAGCCCAACTCTTGGTTTACTCAGAATTAATATAGCCCAAAAAAAGATACATTAAAGCTCTCTGGGCCAGGCGCAGTGGCTCACGCCTGTAATCCCAGCACTTTGGGAGGCCGAGGCAGGCGGATCACCTGAGGTCAGGAGTTCAAGACCAGCCTGGCCAACGTGATGAAACCCTGTCTCTACAAAAATACAAAAAAAAATTAGCCAGGCCTGATGGTGGGTGCCTGTAATCCCAGCTAGTCGGGAGGCCGAGGTGGGAGAATCCCTAGAACCTGGGACGTGGAGGTTGCAATGAGCTGAGATCGCACCATTGCACTCCAGCCTGGGCGATAGAGCAAGACTCCGTCTCAAAAACATAAGTAAATAAATAAAAATCTGCCTGACCCAATCGAGTAATTCTGTGTGAATTTCCTTCAGTTGGCCAGCTGTCCACATATTCCTCACAGTATCTTAGCACCTCTGTAATATTGCTGTCTTTGCCACTCCTGCTAAGTATATAGTCTTTCCTCATCTTTATCCAGTCATTCTTGACTTCCTAAAACAAGATCAGAATAGGAAAAGAAAAAAAAATTTTTTTTTTTTTGAGACAGGTTCTTGCTATCTTGCCCAGTGTGGTCTCAAACTCTCACCTAAGCCTCCCAAAGTGCTGGGATGACAGGCATGAGCCACTGTACCTGGCCAGGGTTAAATTTAAAAACTGTTTACTACATGTAATATTACCACAAACAGGGTAAGTCTCTTGACTGTGTTTGCATGCCGAAAACACCTGCTACTTTGATCGTGTATTGGTCCCCTTTTTTGTTCCTTTCCTTATTTTATTCCTTCATTAAGCATATATTGTATGCCAGGTACTGTTCAGCTGGCCAAATAGAACTGGGGAGTACTGGTCTCAATGTTGTAGGCTGCTTACTCACATATGAGTAGCTCACTGTAAGTAGAACTTACATAAAAGTTGTTTAGGGACTGGTAGTAGGTTGCTGTGAGCCAGGCTCTGCAAGTTGGCTGGATGACTTATAGGTGGGATGTTTGTTTTTGTATTTTTTTTTTTTTTTTTTGAGACAGAGTCCTGCTCTGTCGCTCATGCTGGAGTGCAGTGGGGTGATCTTGGCTCACTGCAACCTCCGCCTCCCGGGTTCAAGTGATTCTTCTGTCTCAGCCTCCTGAGTAGCTGGGACTACAGGCGTGCACCACCATGCCCAGCTAATTTTTGTATTTTTAGTAGAGACAAGGTTTCACCATATTGACCAGGCTGGTGTCAAACTCCTGATCTCGCGATCCGCCCACCTTGGCTGGGTTTACAGGCGCAAACCACCACGCCTGGTGATCTTTAGTTTTTAGCAGCAGATGTTGGTTCTTCCTTTTTTGGTATTAACATGATATTACTGTTTTCTTTGCTAGCAAAGTCCAATTATTTTTTATAGTTCTGCCAAGTTTTATAGTAACCCTTTTTAGAGATCCATGATCACCTCATCTCCTTTAAGTATGGGTGAATGAACAAGAAAGAACAGAGTTCACCGATTGTGATTTACAACAGTGAAAACTGGGTGGTGATAGAGATTGAAGAAAGAATTTAAAAGCTTTTAAAAATCAAAAGAGGCCGAGGCAGGTGGATCACCTGAGGTCAGAGTTTGAGAACAGCCTGGCCAACATGATGAAACCCTGTCTCTACTAAAAAATACAAAAATTAGCTGGGCGTAGTGGTGGGCACCTGTAATTCCAGCTACTTGGGAGGCTGAGGCAAGAAAATCGCTTGAACACAGGAGGCGGAGGTTGCAGTGAGCCGAGATTGTGCTATTGCACTCCAGCCTGGGTGACAAGAGCAAAACTCCGTCTCAAAAATAAATCAAAGAAGAAAAATATCAAGGCTGGGCGTGGTGGCTCACGCCTGTAATCCCAACGCTTTGGGAGGCCGAGGCGGGTGGATCACGAGGTCAGGAGATCGAGACTACGGTGAAGCCCCGCCTCTACTAAAAACACAAAAAAAATTAGCCGGGCGTGGTGGCGGGCACCTGTAGTCCCAGCTACTCTGGAGGCTGAGGTAGGAGAATGGCGTTAACCCGGGAGGTGGAGCTTGCAGTGAGCCGAGATCGTGCCACTGCACTCCAGCCTGGGCAACAGAGCAAGACTCCGTCTTAAAAAAAAAAAAAAAAAAAAAAAAGTCAAAAGAAAACAACACTTAGCAAACAGATAAAGTTCTTGAATGAAGGGTTTAAAGGCTGGGTGTGGTGGCTCATACCTGTAATCCCAGCACTTTGGGAGGCTGAGGTGGGCAGATCACCTGAGGTCAGGAGTTCGAGACCAGCCTGGCCAACATGGCGAAACCTCGTCTCTACTAAAAAAATAGAAAAATTAGTCCAGGCGCGGTGGCTCACACTTGTAATTCCAGCACTTTGGGAGGCTGAGGTGGGTAGATTACCTGAGGTCAGGAGTTCGAGACCAACCTGGCCAGCATGGTGAAACCCTGTCTCTACTAAAAATACAAAAAATTAGCCGGGCATGGTGGCAGGTGCCTGTAGTCCCAGCTACTCGGGAGGCTGAGGCAGGTGAATCGCTTGAGCCCAGGAGGCGGAGGTTGTCGTGAGCTGAAATCATGCCATTGCACTCCAGCCTGCACGACAAGAGCGAAACTCTGTCTCAAAAAAAAAATTAGCCGGGTGTGATGGCACATGCCTGTAGTCCCAGCTACTGGGGAGGCTGAGGCAAGACAATCACTTGAACCCATTAGGTGGAGGTTGCAGTGAGCCAAGATTGTGCCACTGCACTCCAACCTGGGCAACAGAGAAGGACTCTATCTCAGGAAAAAAAAAAAAAAAAGGAAAGAAAGGTTTAGAAATTTAGATAATATTACCAAAAGTATAAGGAAACAAAAGTTAATCTTGAGCTTTGCTTAACAGTTTTTTGTTTTGTTTTGTTTTGTTTTTTTGACAAGGAGTTTCCTTCTTGTTGCCCAGGCTGGAGTGCAGTGGCGCAATCTCGGCTCACTGCAACCTTCCTCTCCCGGGTTCAAGCGATTCTCCTGCATCAGCCTCCCCAGTAGCTGGGATTACAGGCATGCACCACCATGCCTGGCTGATTTTGTATTTTTCATAGAGACAGGGTTTCACCATGTTGGCCAGGCTGGTCTGGAACTCCTGACCTCAGGTAGATCCACCCACCTCAGTCTCCCAAAGTGCTGGGATTACAGGCATGAGCCAACACGCCAGGCCTCCCGGGTTCAGGCGATTCCCTTGCCTCGGTCTCCTGAGTTGCTGGGAGTACAGGCATATGCCACCACACCTGGCTAATTTTTTATATTTTAGTAGAGATGGGGTTTCACCATGTTGGCCAGGATGGTCTCAATCTCCTGACCTTGTGATCTGCCCACCTCGGCCTCCCAAACTGCTGGGAATACAGGCGTGAGCCACTGTGCCCAGCCCAGGTTCACTTTTCCTTTGGTCACAGACTCACAAACGTTGGTTTAGTGACTTCTGGTTAGAGAAGATTTCCTATTTCAGTACTTAAAATGCAAGTTTCTTTCAAACAAGGAGGTAAATATGTAATAAAGTGAATTATTTCATCAAGGGGTAAATGAGCTCCCAGCCTAGCTTTAGCACTCTGTTTTGTAAAAGAAACTCAACAAATTGTTAAAATCCTCAAAGAAGTCCATTTAAGGCAGTGTAATATGTTTTATTTAAGAGAAAGTTTGCCAAGTGAGTTAACCTCTAGTAACTATTATCTTGAATGTGTGTGTATAAATTGAGTCACAGAAAGATTAGAGCTTTTAACAAAGGGGATGTTTTAGAACTGGCATTGGAACTTGGCAGTCTATGCCTGCTTTGTCTGCTTCTAGAGATGGGAAAGAGCTAATGGTGTGTGGTATTCACAGGATGAAAGTTTCCTTGTAATCTTTTTTGAATTTTGTTTTGTAGGGGGGTACGTTAAAAGCAGTAAAATCTTCCAAAGGAAAGAAGAAGAGAGAAAGCATAGAGGGGAAAGATGGCCGGAGGAGGAAAAGTGCTTCGGACTCTGGGTGTGACCCTGCATCAAAGAAATTAAAAGGAGACAGGGGTGAAGTAGACAGTAATGGGAGCGATGGAGGTGAGGCAAGCCGAGGGCCCTGGAAAGGAGGGAATGCCAGTGGAGAGCCAGGGCTGGATCAGAGAGCCAAGCAGCCACCGTCTACATTTGTCCCCCAGATTAACCGCAACATTCGCTTTGCCACTTACACCAAAGAAAACGGCAGGACTCTGGTGGTGCAGGACGAGCCTGTAGGTGGGGACACACCTGCATCTTTCACTCCGTATTCTACAGCCACAGGTCAGACACCTTTGGCCCCAGAGGTGGGTGGAGCCGAAAACAAAGAGGCAGGAAAAACACTGGAACAAGTTGGCCAGGGCATAGTGGCTTCCGCAGCTGTGGTCACTACTGCCAGCTCCACCCCAAACACAGTGAGGATCTCAGACACTGGCCTTGCAGCAGGGACTGTGCCAGAAAAACAGAAAGGCAGCCGGTCGCAGGCCTCGGGAGAGGTGAGTTACTTCACGGGCAGATTTGCAAGATTTGGGTTTACTCTTTCGCCCTCCTTTATTGCTAACATTAAAAAACATCCAAGTGCCTCAGGGAAGGAGTATTTCTGAGATGTGCTTAAATTATACTCTGTGGAAGGCCTTTACTGCTCATTGGGCAAATGTGTATATTTTAATAACTTTATCAGCTCTTAAAAGGCACCAGAACAATTGGGTGAATCAAAAACTGATGATACAACCTAATTTAAAGACATGTTAAAGTAGATCTGGTGGGGAATGTTTTAAATTCAAATATCTATTTAGTTCGCGTAGTGGTCAAGCCTCTACTAGGCCTATAAGAGGTGAGGTTAATGAATTACAGTATTGGTAATAGTGAATACTATAATTAAGGCTATGTGTGCAAGCTACCATTACCCTGTTTTCAATTCATCATTTTCTATGATATTTTCCCTTGAGGCTGAGTTAATTTCCATCATTTGATATGGCCATGAAAGGTTTTTTCTCCCTAACTTCATCTTTTTAAGCCTTACCTGGAAAATTTGATGGATTTCATCACAACAGTATCTGATTTCCTTTGTTCTTTATCTGATATGCATATATTGTTGCTAAAATGGAACCTCTGTTAAATGTAAGTTAACATCAAGTTGTCTCCCTAATCCAAAATATCAAAATCAATATAATATATTCTTTTTGACTAATTTTGGTCACCAAAATATGATTTATGGTGCTAGTCATCTTTTTTTCCCAAACAGCTATTAACTCAAGCTAAAATATGAAATACAGAGATGAAATGCTTAATGATTTTTAAAAATTATATATAGGAAACTACTGTGTGCTGAGTACTGTATATTATATATAAGGAATTGAAACTCCTATTTGAAGGAGCTCACATCCTAAAACGGAATCATTTCAGATGTAACAATGCCAGACAAAACATGACAAACATGACTTCTTTCCCTCCCCAACAAGTGCAGATTGTTAATCCCTAGTGTGCAGGGATAGGGAGGGAGATGAAATGTCCACACAGAAGAGGAGAAGGCCTGTAAATGCAAATTTCACACTGTTGATGGTTTGTCCTGTTAGTTGACCAGCATTCCCAAGATAACCAGGTGAGGATCTTATATGGATTTCCAGTGTAAATCATCATAGTGTCTGAATTATTTAAAAACAACTCCATGTTGGCCAGGCACAGTGGCTCACGCCTGTAATCCCAGCAGTTCGGGAGGCTGAGGCGGGCGGATCACAAGGTCAGGAGATCAAGACCATCCTGGCTAACACGGTGAAACCCCGTCTCTACTAAAAATACAAAAAATTAGCCGGGCGTGGTGGCGTGCACCTGTAGTCCCAGCTACTCAGGAGGCTGAGGCAGGAGGATGGCATGAACCCAGGAGGTGGAGTTTGCAGTGAGCCGAGATTGCGCCACTGCACTCCAGCCTGGGTGACAGAGCAAGACTCTGTCTCAAAAAAACAAAACAAAAACAACTCCATATCAAAGGCAGTGTGAATGTAAATGGAGCTTACAAAATAGACCAGGTTTTACATGCTATAAAAGAGATCCATTGAATGCTGCTACTCTTAGAGTAGCAAAGCTGAATATATGAAATTCAGATTCAAAGAGTATTTTCTTTTAAACAGGTTGGGGAAATTTCTGTGACTGTAACAGTCATGTTGCTGTGTTTCTGTTTGGTTCTTCTTCTAGGATATGATTTAAAAGTATAGAAATGAGCAGGCATAGTACAGCTCATGCCTATAATCCCAGCACTTTGGGAGGCCGAGGCGGGTGGATCACGAGGTCAGGAGATTGAGGCCATCCTGGCTAACACGGTGAAACCCCGTCTCTACTAAAAATACAAAAAACTAGCTGGGCATGGTGGCAGGCGCCTGTAGTCTCAGCTACTCAGGAGGCTGAGGCAGGAGAATGGCGTGAACCCGGGAGGCAGAGCTTGCAGTGAGCCAAGATTGTGCCACTGCACTCTAGCCTGGGCAACAGAGCGAGACTCCGTCTTAAAAAAAAAAACAAAACAAAACAAAAATAAGCTGTGCTTGGTGGCATGTGTCCGTAATCCTAGCTACCCGGGAGGCTGAGGCAGGAGAATCACTTGAACCCAGGAGGCGGAGGTTGCAATGAGCCAAGATTGCGTCACTGCAGTCCAGCTTGGGTGACAGAGCGAGACTCCGTCTCAAAAAATAAATAAATAAATGTGTAGAAATGAAGGTTTTCATTACAATGCCTGATCTAAAATAAAGACAGAGCCAACAGGAAACTTCTTGCCCTAAAAACTGGCTTGAGATGAGTTTCTCGTCACCTTTTTATAAGAAAAGGATTTGGAATTTAATCATTTGAAGGAAAATGAAAGACCATCCAAATTATTTTTCATTCATGTGTGTATTTATTTTTAAAGGGTAACTTCAGGAGTGAAACATGAGCTACCCATGCTAGTTCCTTGCAGTCATGCAGGTATCAAGGCTCCTGGCCAAATCCTGCCTGTGAAGCAACAGCAGCACCTCAGGGCTGTGTCTGTTCTCTTTTTCTCTATTGTGGGGAGGAAGTTTAAGTCAGTGCTTACTGGTTAGTAGGAAGATAAAGAAAAAAGAAAAGGAGCTTTAATTTTTTAACTCTAAAATACCCTGAAGTAGTCTCTGTAGCAGAGACAGAGGCAAGCCTAGGTGGCCTGCTTGATTCGTATGTCTCTATGCTACTCCTCAAGGAAAGCCTGAATGTTAACTCCTCTTGTGTATTTAAAGAATAGTTTAATTAAAACTATCTCCCCTCTTTATAAGAGAATAGCCCTTTTGTTTATCGGGAATCACTTTTTTTAAAATTATAGTAAAATACACATCATGTAAAACTTACGACTTTAAAATGTACAATTCTGTGGCATTTAGTACATTTATAGTGTTGCGAAACTATGAAGACTATCTAGATCCAGAAATTTCATCACCCCAAAAGGAAAACTCCGTATCCATTAAGTGGCGATGGAATAATTTTTATTTCCAGTGTTTTAAAGTGAATATTAAGGTATATCATCCTCTACTACTTGAAAGTAATCTGTGGTTTGCAAGTCAAGTACTAGGATCTGGGTTTTATTAAATTAATAAATATTAAGTTAGGGCTCATACCTATCTATGAGTCTCTTCTCTGTCTCTCTCTCTGTGTGTGTGTGTGTGTGTGTGTGTGTGTGTGTGTGTGTGTGTGTGTGTCCCTTTCTCTTGTCTGTATCTGGGTACATTAATATATAGGAAAGTCCTTCCTTTTTTTTTTTTTTTTTTGGTGACAGAATCTTAATCTGTTGCCAGGCTGGAGTGCAGTGGCGCGATCTGGGCTCACTGCAACCTCCGCCTCCTGGGTTCAAGCAATTCTCCCGCCTCAGCCTCCCAAGTAGCTGGGACTACAGGCATGTGCCACCATGCCTGGCTCATTTTTTGTATTTTTAGTAGAGACAGGGTTTCACCGTGTTGGCCAGGATGGTCTTGAACTCCAGACCTCGTGATCTGCCCACGTCAGCCTCCCAAAGTGCTGGGATTACAGGCATGAGCCACTGTGCCAGGCCCCATCCTCCTTTATACAGTCATTCACAAGCAGAAGTTAACATTTTGAAGGTAAAAGAAGGAAAGGGGAGTGTTCTATTATTTCATTCTTCAGTTATGCTGAAGGCTTTTTTTGGGATATTGTCAGTATATACATTTATCCTCTTCGGATTCTTATTAGATTCTAATTATAACAAAGGTCTTGGTAAATAGCTTGCTTTCTTTAACTTAGCATCTTTACGTCTAACATTAATTGAAGTAGATATTCAACTTGTAGGTTGACTTGAACCCATAAATAGATGCCGAAATCCAAAAGGGTCCATGTTGTGGACTTTCAGATTAATAAGGAAAACACTTTTCTTTAATGTGCAGTAGGCTTGTCCTAGGATTAAAGCCACTTTTTGTAAAATGGGCAATTTTATAGTAGCCTAAATAAATCAAAACTTTAACAATAGCTCCCAAGGTCATTGAGTTATATTAATATTACAGGGGTCACTGTAAAAGCTGATGTCTATTCAGGAACCCTTTTCTCCAGTTCCTTAGAGGAGCTCTTCACTTCCAAATAGATACCAAAAAGCCTACAAGGCCTTCTAGCACTGTGACAGCCAATTGGATAACAACCAAGGGAATTGCAGGATGAATGACATCCTGCTATCTCTGGTTCACCTTGCTAAAGATGCCCTCAGTGTAGTCTGGCAGATTTCTTCCCCACTGCTGGTGAACTCCAGTTATAAGAGCAGATCCATGGAATTGTAAAAGAGAAAAGTTGATGGACCCCTAAGAAATGTTGATCTGGTGATAGTGAGGTCCAAGAAAGAGATCATTAGATTGTCATGAGAAGCCAGCATCACTAATTCAGGCTATCTTCCTTTCAGAATTCAAGAAATTCTATTCTGGCCTCTTCTGGATTTGGAGCACCTCTCCCTAGTTCATCGCAACCTTTGACTTTTGGAAGTGGAAGGAGCCAGTCCAATGGTGTTCTAGCCACAGAGAACAAACCTTTGGGCTTCTCTTTTGGCTGTAGCTCTGCACAAGAGGCACAGAAAGAGACTGATCTCTCCAAAAACTTGTTTTTTCAATGCATGTCCCAAACTTTACCTACCAGTAACTACTTCACTACTGTTTCAGAGAGTTTGGCTGATGATTCTTCTAGTCGGGACTCATTCAAACAAAGCCTTGAGAGCCTGAGCTCAGGCCTGTGTAAAGGCAGATCCGTTCTTGGAACAGACACTAAGCCAGGCTCTAAGGCTGGCAGCTCTGTGGACCGGAAAGTGCCTGCAGAGTCCATGCCCACCCTCACTCCAGCCTTCCCACGGAGCCTCCTAAATGCCCGTACCCCAGAGAATCATGAAAATCTATTTTTACAGCCCCCCAAATTGTCCCGAGAAGAGCCTTCCAATCCTTTCCTGGCATTTGTGGAGAAAGTTGAACACAGCCCTTTCAGCAGTTTTGCATCTCAGGCATCAGGTAGCTCCTCTTCTGCTACCACTGTCACCTCCAAGGTGGCACCCAGCTGGCCCGAGTCTCACTCCTCTGCAGATTCGGCATCTTTAGCAAAGAAGAAACCCCTCTTCATTACAACTGACTCCTCCAAGCTAGTATCTGGTGTTCTGGGCTCAGCTCTTACCACTGGGGGCCCAAGCCTCTCTGCCATGGGGAATGGCCGCTCCAGCTCGCCCACCAGCAGCCTCACTCAGCCCATTGAGATGCCAACTCTCTCCTCCAGCCCCACAGAGGAGAGGCCAACTGTGGGGCCTGGGCAGCAGGACAATCCCCTCCTCAAAACCTTTAGTAACGTCTTTGGCAGGCACTCAGGCGGCTTTCTGTCCTCCCCGGCAGATTTTTCACAGGAGAACAAAGCTCCTTTTGAAGCTGTGAAAAGGTTCTCACTGGATGAACGAAGCTTGGCTTGCAGACAAGACTCAGACTCCAGCACCAACAGTGACCTGTCAGATTTGAGTGACTCTGAGGAGCAGCTGCAGGCTAAGACAGGCCTGAAGGGAATTCCAGAGCACCTGATGGGGAAGCTGGGCCCCAATGGGGAGCGCAGTGCTGAGCTGTTGCTGGGCAAAAGCAAAGGGAAGCAGGCCCCCAAGGGCCGGCCTCGGACTGCCCCCCTGAAAGGTGATCCTGCTGGGGCTATATTTGGGCTTTGCTCTGGCACTGGGCTCAAATGCCTGTTGTGTTCTTGTGCAGCAGAGGCACTCACTTTGATGGAGAGTTCTGTAATCTCATAGAATTACAGAGCCAAGAGGACCTGGCAGAGGCCCCTCGTCAGGCCTGGTTCAGGGCAGGATTTCATCTAAACCAGCACTGTAGGAGGGGTATCTGTCCCAAATAATGATAATCCCCCAAAGGAGGACTCTTGATCTTCCTTGGCGGTCAGTTATTTTTGGTCAGGAACTATTTCTTTGCGTTTGTCTCATCCCTTTTTACTTCACTTTGGCCCATCCTCTTTACTTCAGAGGGGTTACTGGGAACTGGTATCCATTCCCACATAGCAGACATTTGTAGACTTGATGAAGCAGAGAGAATCACCGCTCAGTTTGCTCCTCTCTGAAACCTACGTAAGGATTTTAACAGCTCTATCAAAATCCATTAACTTGTGTGGTATGAGGTTATGGTCCAGAAGCGGGTAAAACAAAGTCTCATGGTAAAAGCGGCTGTTCTCAATAGGAATTGCTATGTTGTGGGAGCTCAAGAGGTCCTGATGAACAGAATAGCCATATCGTGAGAGACTAGAGGCAGGTGATGGCTACATTCTGCCTTCTTGTGTTTTTCACACCCATATTCAAAGTTGTTTTGCCATAGCGGGGCACTTCCCACAAGTTCTGCATGGTTCTTAGCTCCCAATGGAAGCTTCTTTGCTCCTTGCTTTCCCTTCCTGTCAAGGATGGACATAATGGGTACTTGCCTAAGCAGGGAAAGGAGTAGCAACCCAGGTCAGGACAAATGTCTGTCCCCAAAAGAATCATGCTGTTGGTTCCTGTTTACACTTCATGACAAACTTTTCTTCTCTCCCCCTTGCCACAGTTGGCCAGTCAGTGCTGAAAGATGTAAGCAAAGTGAAGAAGCTGAAGCAATCTGGAGAGCCCTTCCTGCAGGATGGGTCATGCATCAATGTGGCACCTCATCTGCACAAGTGTCGTGAATGCCGCCTGGAGCGGTACCGGAAGTTTAAGGAACAGGAGCAAGATGATTCTACTGTAGCCTGCCGTTTCTTTCACTTCCGGAGGTACCCAAACTCCTGTTTTCCTCCTTTACTAGTTTTCATTAGTGACACATAACTTCCACTCTTTCTCTGAGTCTATAAACATGTTTCATCATCTTGGTCTTTGCTTTCCTCAACTCCTTTGCTCTCAGCGTCTGTGAAGAGGCTCTGGCACAGTAGTCACTTAGTTGTTTGGATGGTAAAATGACATGTGGTTTTGTCCTTGGAGAATTAAAATTGAGCAGTGTTAGCTGCAGCTCTGTGCTATTCCCTGAGTAATTCCTACTTGGGTCGGTTCTATTTGAAACCACTATTATAAGCAGAAGGACTGCATTTCATATTATGGATCTACCTGACTGCTTATTCCTCCTCAGTGCTAGGGTAACTTGAGTCATGTTAAAAAGACGGGGAAGTAAGATTTGAAGATAATGTGAAGCATCTTTGAAATAGATATAACTGATGGAAATCTGGGACTATTGTCTGCTTTTACCAAACAATATCTCTTTAGTTACTTTTCTTCTGCTTGATAAACTTAGAAGGGGAGTTTCTTCTGAGTGACCTTTCAAGAATCTTTAATTTTTAAAGTAAATCCAAATGGTTTACCAATATGGTGTGGATTCACTTAGCAAATGTTTATTGAGCATTTAATGTGTGCCAACCCTTGTTCTGGCCATTGAATATTCAGCAGTGAACAACAAAAAAATCAAATTTCAGCCCTCAGAAGGTTTGGGGAGGCAGACAGTAAATAAGGAAAAAAGGCCAAGCATGATTACATGCCTTTAATTCCAGCACTTTGGGAGGCCGAAGCAGAAGGATCACTTGAGACCAGCATGGGCAACATAGTGAGACCTTGTCTCTACAAAAAATTTTAAAAATTAGCCGAGTGTGGTGGCACACACTTGTAATTGCAGCTACTCAGGAGGCTGAGATGGGAGGATCACTTGAGTCCAGGAGGTGAAAGCTGCATTGAGCCTTGATCGTACCACTGCACTCCAGCCTTAGAAGCAAAGCGAGGCTCTCTCTAAAAGAAAAAGAAAAAATAATAAATGATATGTCAGCTGATAATAACTATGAGAAAAATAAGGAAAGAGGATTGAAGTGTGAGGATGCTAGAGAGGCTACAGTTTTAAACAGGATGATCTGAGAAAGTGAGAGTTGACGAACAGCCTGCAGGAGGTGAAGGAATACACCACACTGTGACAGGTATTCCAGACAGGTGCAAGCATCCCAAAGCTGGAGTATTTCTGGTGTGTCTATAAATAGAATAAGCAAAGAAGGAAAAGGAGTTGAGGTGAATGAGTTAATAATGGGTCCACATTTTAAAGGGCTATTCCAAAGGCCTTGGTTTTTACTCTGATGAGAAGTCATTGGAGGCTTTGAGCTGACGAGTGACACTGATTAATGTTTTAAAAGGCCAGTTTGGCCACCTTTTTGAGAATAAGCTATGTAGAGGCAAGGGCAGAAGCAGAGAAGTTAGGAGGCTGTTGGAATTATCCAAGTGAGAAATGATGGGGCTTGGACCAGGGAGATGGTGATGGACATGATGAGAAGTAGTTGAAGATAGAGCAGACATAATTTTCTGATGAATTAGATGTGAAGTATGAAAGAAAGGACTTAAGGATGATTCTGTGTCTGGTTCTAGATATGTCTTTTGGCCTAAAAACAGGAAGAATGAGATTGCCATTTACTGATAAAGAGATTCTTTAGGGAAAAGCAGATTTGGGGAGGAAAAGGGGGAGTTTTAACTTGGCCGTGTTAAATTTGAGATGCTTGTTAGATTTTCAAAGGAAGATACTGAGAAGGCAGCTGGGGATGCAGCTCTAGAGTTAAGGGAAGGGGTCATACCTGGAGATATAAATTTGGATATCACCAGGTATTTAAAGCTGTCAGTCTAAGTGAGATCAGAGCATAGATAAAGAAGAATAGCAGTCCAGGGACCAAACTCTGGTACTCTCCAATGTTTAGAGGTGAGAAAGATGGAAGCAACTAGTAAAGGAGACTGAGAAAGAACAGCTAGTGAAGTAGCCGGAAAACTAGGCAGTGAGGTATCCCAGAAGACAACTAAAGAAAGTATTTCCAGGAAAGAATAATGAACTGTTTCAAATGTTGCTGACTTGGATCAGGGCGGTAGCTCACGCTTGTAATCCCAGGACTTTGGGAAGCTAAGGTTGAAGGATCTCTTGAGGCCAGCAGCTTGAGACCACCCTGAACAACGTAGTGAGACCCTGTCTCTACAGAAAATAATAATAATAATAATAATTTTTTTTTTTGGGGACGGAGTCTTGCCCTGTTGCCCAGGCTGGAGTACAATGGCATGGTCTTGGCTCACTGCAGCCTCCACCTCCTGGGTTCAAGCGATTCTCCTGCCTCAGTCTCCTGAGTAGCTGGGATTATAGGTGCGCGCCACCACGCTCGGCTAATTTTTTGTATTTTTGGTAGAGACAGGGTTTCACCACATTGGCCAGGCTGGTCTTGAACTCCTAACCTGAGGTGATCTGCTTGTCTCAGCCTCCCAAAGTGCAGGGCTTATAGGTGTGAGCCACTGCACCCAGCACAAAACAATTTTTAATAAAAAAGTAAAAATGTTGCTGACAGGTCGTGTTATATATGGACTAGAAGTGACTGACTTAGCAAGGTAGAATTACCTTATCAAAATAGTTTTGCTAGATTGGTAGGGGATGTGCCTGATTGTAGGGAAGAAAATAAAAGGGAAAGGAACCTATGGCAATGAGTATAGACAACTCTTTTTTTTTTTTAGACGGAGTCTTGCTTTGTCGCCCAGGCTGGAGTGCAGTGGTGCAATCTTGGCTCACTGCAAGCTCCACCTCCTGGGTTCACGCCATTCTCCTGCCTCAGCCTCCCGAGTAGCTGGACTACAGGTGCCCGCCACCACACCCAGCTAATTTTTTGTATTTTTAGTAGAGACAGGGTTTCACCGTGTTAGCCAGGATGGTCTTGATCTCCTGACCTCATGATCCGCCTGCCTCAGCCTCCCAAAGTGCTGGGATTACAGGCGTGAGTCACCGCGCCCAGCCAAGTATAGACAACTCTTTAGAGGAACCTTGCTCAAGCGGATAAATGGAGGGAGGGTATGGCTTGAGAAGATTTTTGTGGTAGAAATTGGAGCAAATTTATATGCTGGCAACAGTGATCTGATAGAGAAGAAAATAGATGATGTTGAGAAGAGAGGAGAGATTTCGTGGAGAAATGTCTTTGGGTTGGGGAAAAATGATAGGATGTAGCAGGAGATACTGGCCTTTGCTGGTTCAGAGCAGCAGGAACTCATATGGAATACGTGGGCCAAGTTGCAGGGAAGTGTGGTAGTATCGTGGTGGGAGCTTGTGGCGGTTGTCTTCTGGCTCCTCTTTTCTCAGTGGAATAGAAAACAAGGTCCTCACAGGGGAAGTAATATTGGAGGTATGAATAGAAGGAAGGTATGAAAATAGGCATCTAGAAGAGGGAGTGTACCAAGAAACTGTATTGTGACTGTCAGGCAATATTAAGGACTCACCTGATGTAGGTAGACATGAATTTAAAGTATTAAAAGGCCAGGCACAGTGGCTCATGCCTATAATCCGGACACTTCAGAAGGCCGAGGTGGGTGGATCGCTTAAGCCCAGGTGTTTGAAATTGGCCTGGGCAACATGGCAAGACCCTGTCTCTACAAACAGTTTTAAAAAATGAAAAATTAGGCCAGGCCCAGTGGCTCAGGCCTGTAATCCCAGCACTTTGGGAGGCCGAGGCAGGCGGATCACAAAGTTGGGAGATCGAGACCATCCTGGCTTAACATGGTAAAACCCCGTCTCTACTAAAAATACAAAAACAAAATCAGCTGGGCGTGGTGGCAGGCGCCTGTAGTCCCAGCTACTGGGGAGGCTGAGGCGGGAGAATGGCGTGAACCCCGGAGGAGGCGTTTGCGGTGAGCCAAGATTGCACCACTGCACTCTATCCTGGGTGGCAGAGCGAGACTCTGTCTCAAAAAAAATTAAAAAATAAAAAATTAGCTGGATGTGGTGGCATATCCCTGTAGTCCCAGCTACTTGAGAAGCTGAGGTGAAAGGATTGTTTGAGCCCAGGAGGTCAAGGCTGCAGTGAGCTGTGATGGCACCACTGTGCTCCAGCCTGGGTAACAGAACGCAACTTTGTCTCCAAAAAATAAATAAATAAATTGTTACAGTAAAAGTGGCTCTGTGTTGGCCGGGAGTGGTGTGGTTCATGCCTGTAATCCCAGCACTTTGGAAGACTGAGGCAGGCGGATCTCTTGAGGTCAGTAGTTCAAGACCAGCCTGGGCAACATGGCGAAACCCTGTCTCTACTAAAAATACAAAAATTAGCTGGGCATGGTGGCGTGCACCTATAGTCCTAGCTACTCAAGAGGCTGAGGCAGGAGAATTAATTCAACCCGGGAGGCAGAGGTTGCAGTGAGCCGAGATCATGCCACGGCACTCCAGCCTGCGTGACAGAGCAAGATTCTGTCTTAAAAAAAAAAAAATTGGAAAGTGGGTCTGTGTTTTTCTCTGGTCACATTCAGCAGTATGGGTGCAGGTGTAGAACAGGTGAATGGAAAAACTAAGAGCAACTCTGGGACAGCTTTTTAAAGAATCTAGACCTACTAAATGTTATGTTAACAAGCTTTACTATTAGCAGAGAATGCATACTGTTTTGGTCAACTGTGGTGAAAATTCTTAGTCTGATTCCTGTTGTCTCATTTTACTTCTGTTTAGGTCCCAGGAGTTTAGGTGTGTGTTAGTTTGCATTGCTACTGCGATTTACCATGTATTTGATCATGTCTCAGGTTGATCTTCACTCGAAAGGGGGTACTCCGTGTGGAGGGGTTTCTAAGCCCCCAGCAAAGTGACCCCGATGCCATGAACCTGTGGATTCCCTCTTCCTCCCTAGCAGAAGGGATAGATCTAGAGACCTCAAAATACATCCTGGCCAATGTTGGGGACCAGTTCTGCCAGCTCGTAATGTCTGAGAAGGAGGCCATGATGATGGTGGAGCCACACCGTAAGTCACCTTCTCACTTGTCTTCCAGGTGCTCCTAGTGAAAAACTTTTATTTTCTTTCACTTAACGGGAAGATTGGAGACAGTGGCAGATGGCATTTTCTGTGAATGAATTAAGACCGATAAGACTTCACTTTGTAGCAACCTGTCGTTGAGACCTTAACTATATCCAGCAGACCTCATTCTTTCAGTCTTTGGCAATTAACAAACCAAAAACTCCTTCTCTGCTTGCCTTTCATTTTTGTAGCACAGCAGCCATAACATCCATTTAAATTCCCATTTGGGTTTGCCTCACTCTGAATATTTTCAGTTTGCTTTAAACCAATTTGTATTAATAAACTCTATGGTTTGTACATAGATGGTGTGCTACTAGGTGCCATGTTTCATACCTAGAACCCACATTATTCATACATTTCAAATATTTCCATGTCTGTAAGATACTATGCCCTATTTTCCAGACTAAGAAAAATTATACTGTGAATTTATATCCTAAATTTCTTTTTTTTTTTTTTTTTTGAGATGGAGTCTCGCTCTGTTGCCCAGGCTGGAGTGCAGTGGCGTAATCTCGGCTCACTCTAACCTCCACCTCCCAGGTTCACGCCATTCTCCTGCCTCAGCCTCCTGAGTAGCTGGGACTACAGGCGCCTGCCACCAAGCCCGGCTAATTTTTTGTGTTTTTAGTAGGGGCAGGGTTTCGCCGTGTTAGCCAGGATGGTCTCGATCTCCTGACCTCGTGATTCGCCTGCCTCAGCCTTCCAAAGTGCTGGGGTTACAGGCGTGAGCCACCGCACCCGGCCCTATATCCTAAATTTCAAGACAGGAATCCTCTTATTTTTAAACTCCCCCAGTTAAAAATTTTTCAATTCCGGCTGGGCGCAGTGGCTCACACCTGTAATCCCAGCACTTTGGGAGGCAGAGGCAGGCAGATCATGATGTCAGGAGTTCGAGACCAGCCTGGCCAATATGGTGAAACCCTGTCTCTACTAAAAATACAAAAATTAGCTGGGCTTGGTGGCAGGTGCCTGTAATCCCAGCTACTCGGGAGGCTGAGGCAGGAGAATGGTGTGAACCCGGGAGGCGGAGCTTGCAGTGAGCCGAGATCGCCACTGCACTCCAACCTGGGTGACAAAGCGAGACTCCATCTCAAAAAAAATATATATATATATATATATTTTTTACAATTCCTTAAGTGACAACATGTGGCAGTAATTCCTTTTTGACAATAGGTTATATCCTGGTATTACCATGAGCTCTTGAAATACCATTATGTTATAAATAAGTTATACCGTCAGTCTGTTCAGAAATACTAGAAATTATTGTATTTAGTTTCTCCTACAATTATATAAACACAGACTTTATGAATCTTTGAGTTTTATTGCTGAACAAAATAGCTTCAGTAGGGATCAGTGGGTCTGGGGTCTTTTGCTATTGGTCAGGATGATCAATGCCAATTCTGTTTCGTCTTTCCACCAGAGAAAGTGGCATGGAAGCGAGCTGTGCGTGGTGTACGGGAGATGTGTGATGTGTGTGAAACAACTCTCTTCAACATCCACTGGGTTTGTCGCAAATGTGGATTTGGGGTCTGCCTTGACTGTTACCGGCTTAGGAAAAGCCGGCCACGCAGTGGTAAGTAAACATTGTCCTGTGTAGCTCAAAAGGTAACCTGGAGGTATGTCCATGGTGTTGTGGGATTTGAAAATTGAGGCAGGAATGGGCTTATGCCTCTCTTTAGCTACTTGGCTTCATTCAACTTTGTTGTATTTTAAGACCTTAAAATGGCAAATACTTAGCCTAAGAAGGCTGAAACAAGACAAGAAGGATTATTCTTAATTTTTCCTTGTTTTTTTTTTGTTTTTTTTAAGGCAGGTTCTCGCTCTGTCACCCAGGTTGGAGTGCAGCAGCACAGTCATGGCTTACTGCTCCCTTGACCTCCTAGGCTCAAGTGATCCTCCTCGACCTCTCAGAGTGCTGGGAATCACAGGCGTGAGCCACCGTACCTGTGTTTTTTTTTAAATAACATCTTTATTGAGATATAATTCACGTGCCATAAAATTCACCCCTTTTAATGTGTACAAGGCTTAGCATGGTGGCTCATGCCTGTAATTCCAGCACTTTGAGAGGAAGACAGGAGGATCACTTGAGGCTAGGGGTTTGAGACCAGTCTGGGTAACATAGCAAGACCCCATCTCTACAAAATAAAATAAAATTAGCTAGCTAGATATGGTGGCACATGCTTGTAGTCACAGCTACTCAGGAGGCTGAGGCAGGAGGATCACCTGAGCTCAGAGTTTGAGGTTATAGTGAGCTTTGATCATACCACTGCACTCCAGCCTGGGCAACAGAGTGAGACCTGTCTAAAAATCAGTTAATTAAAGTAAATCTACAAGGTTGTACAGCCATTATCTAATTCCATTTTCATCACCCCACACCCCACCTGACAACCCATACCTAGTATCAGTCACTGCTGATTCCTCCTCAGCCCTCGGCATCCACTAGTCCACTTTTTTCTCTTTTTTTTTAGACTAATGCTATTTTAACAAGTAGTCTGCTTTTTGTCTCTGTAGATTTGCCTATTCTGGACATGTCATAAAAATAGAATCGGCCAGGCACCATGGCTTACGCCTGTAATCCCAGCACTTTGGGAGGCCAAGGCGGGCAGATCACGAGGTCAGGAGTTCGAGACCAGCCTGGCCAATATGGTGAAACCCTGTCTGTACTAAAAATACAAAAATTAGCCGGGCATGGTGGCGCGTGCCTGTAATCCCAGCTACTCAAGAGGCTGAGGCAGGAGAATCGCTTGAACCCGGGAGACGGAGGTTGCCGTGAGCTGAGATCACGCCGCTGCACTCCAACCTGGGCAACAGAGCAAGACTTCATCTCAAAAAAAAAAAAAAAAAAAAAAAGCAAAACATACACTATTGTGTCTAGTCTAGTGCATAGCTAAGTAACTTGCTAAACAGTTTGATTCTTCCAAGGCTTGCTTTACACTTTATTATGCCTTCTATGACTAGCCCTTTTCACTTAGTGTAATGTTTTAAAGTTTCATCTGTGTTTTAGCACATGCGAACCATTCATTCCTTTGCATTGCCAAATAATACTCCTTTTTTGGATATACTTCATTTTGTTTATTCACCAGTTGATGGACTTTTGGGTTGCCTCCGCATTTGGCTATTATGAATAGTGCTGCTGTGAACATTTGTGTACAGTTTTTTGTGTGAACGTATGGTTCCATTTCTCTTGAGTGTATATATATATATATATATATATATGTAGGAGTGGAATTGGCTAGGGCATATGACAATTCTACTTTTAACCTTTTGAGGAACTGCCAGACTGTATTCTAAAGTAGCTGCACTATGTTACAATCCCACCACTAATGTATGAGGGAATTTTCCACATTCTTGCCAACACTTGTCCTTTGTCTTTTTTGTTATAGCCATCACAGTGGCTGTGAAGTAGTATCTGATTGTGTCATTTTGATTTGCTTTCCCCTGGTGACTAACAATGTTGAGTATCTTTCCATGTCCTTTTTTTACTTTTCTATTCTTTTTTGTTGTTGTTGTTTTTAAGAAAGGGTCTCGCTTTGTCCCTCAGGCTGGAGTGCAGTGGCATCATCATGGCTCATTGCAGCCTCAACCTCCTGGGCCCAAGCAGTTCTCCCACCTAAGCCTCCTGCGTAGCTGGGACTGCAGGCATGTGCTACCATGCCCAGCTAATTTTTTTTGGTAGAGATGGAGTCTCGCTACATTGCCCAGTCTGGTTGCTAATTCCCAGGCTCAAGTGGTCCTCCTGCCTTGGCCTCCCAAACTGCTGGAATTATAGGTGTGAATCACTGTGCCCAGCCATTTGTTTATTTTCTTAGGAAAAAATGTCTATTCAAATTATTTGCTGACTTTGGTTCTTCCTTTATCTTATTACATGCCAAAAATCCTCCTTGCCCCTTGACTTTTTCATTCTTCCCTCTTCGGAGGTATAGTATAACCATTGTACAGTGGTTTAGAGTTTAGGCTACTGTGATGTGACACCTATTTCTACCTCTTATTTTACCAACTATTGTATCTTGGGCTAGTTACTTAATCTTGCAGAGCCTCAGTTTTCTTGTCTGTAAAACAAAGATATCAGTACGTCCCTCACAGCTTTGTTGTTTTGAATGAGATGTTGTATGTAACGTGGTTAGAATGGGACCTGACACCCACCAGGTATTCCATAAATGTTAGCTGCTAGAGTATTCTGCTCCTGCCCATGAAAGATTAACTGCCACAGGAATTGCCCTCCTGCCATAAACAATGAGAAAACTAGATAAAATATATGAAACCACAGTTTTTGACATTGAACAACAGGCAACATGGTACTGTTATCTCTAAGAGAAGGGAAAAAAACAAGGTGATCCCTACAGTTGCCCTGGCTTACTGCTTAGGCACAGTTTCTAGGCTATAGCAAGGGAAAGAGAACCATAACTGAAACTGGCAACCTTACTGACTAGAGACAGCGATGACAGTCTGAGAAGAGTAAGGCAAAGTGCTGAAAAGGCTGGAACTCTCTATAGAGACAGCCCCTCGGTTTTTTGCATATGTAGTAATCTGTGCATGAATGAGATGAAACTCCTCAAAGCCCAAGATGGAACCTTCAGAAAGCAGTTGACTGAATAATTCACAAAATTCATGATTTGTGTTCCCACCAGCCAGTGTGAAGAGTAGTGGGACTAATTTTGTCTCAAAATAAAAGCTATTCTGGAGCCTCCATAACAAAGTATAAAGCAAGCCTTGGAAGAAGCAAACTGATTAGCAAGTTACTTAATTGTGCACCACACTAACACCAAATACCCTTTAAAGGAATATTTAAAGGAGCAACATTCAAACAAAACCCACTACCCAGAAAAGTCACAAAACCTTGCATTTAATCAGTAATTATCAAGTGTGCAAAAATACCAACTTACATGACCAGTAAGCTGAGGAGGGATAATCAATCAATAGGAAAAAACCCCAGAATGATGGTGATAATAGAATAGAAAAGAACCGGCCTGGCACAGTGGCTCATGCCTGTAATCTCAGCACTTTGGGAGGCCCAGGCAGGTGGACCGCCTGAGGTCAGGAGTTCGAGACCAGCCTGGCCAACATGTTGAAACCCTGTCTGCACGAAAAATAGAAAAAATTAGCCAGGCATGGTGGCGGGTGCTTGTAATCCCAGCTACTCGGGAGGCTGAGGCAGGAGAATCACTTGAACCCGGGAGGCAGAGGTTGCAGCGAGCCAAGATCGTGCCATTGCACTCCAGCCTGGGCAACAAGAGCGAAACTCTGTCAAAAAAAAAAAAAAAAAAATAGAAAAGAACCTTAAGCCAGGTATGGTGGCTCACACCTGCAATCCCAGCACTTTGGGAGGCTGAGGCGGGAGGATCACTTAAGCCCAGGAGTTCAATTCCAGCCTAGGCAATATGGCAAGACCCCATCTCAACCAAAAAAAAAAAAAAAGAACTTTAATGTAGCTACTATACATCTTATAAATATGATTAAGGATTTAAAGAAATACATGATGTGATGAGGAGACAAAAAGAAGATATATAAAAGCCCAAATGAAAACTTCTAGAGATGAAAAATATCTCAGGTATTTACACCAGATGAGATTAACAGCAGATTAGATAATGTAGAAGAAAAAAAAAAGACTAAACTTGCAGACATGACAAAAGAAGCTATCTAAAACAAAGCACAGAGAAAAATGACCTACATTTATTAATTGAAGAATGCCTTGTAGAACTGCAGGAAATATCAGGTGGTCTGCCAGACACAAGTAGAGTTTCAGAAAAAGTGGGAGAGCAGAGGCAGAAAAAATATTTAAATAAAACCAAAAAATTTCCAGATTTGGTGAAAATTATGGAAACACAAAATTAACAAACTCCAAACAGTAGAAACATTAAGAAAACCACACCAAAGCACATTTTGTGTAGAGTAACAAAGATAAGAATGACAGCCTGGCTGGGTGCCGTGGCTCGTGCCTGTAATCCCAGCACTTTGGGAGGCCGAGGTGGGCGGATCACCTGAGGTCGGGAGTTCGAGACCAACCTGGCCAACATGGTGAAATCCTGTCTCTACTAAAAATACAAAATTAGCTGGGTGTGGTGGCACACGCCTGTGGTCCCAGCTACTTGGGAGGCTGAGGCAGGAGAATCACTTGAACCTGGGAAGCCGAGGTTGTGGTGAGCCAAGGTCATGCCATTGCACTTCAGCCTGGGCAGCAAGAACAAAACTCCATCTAAAAAAAAAGAAAAAGAATGACAGCCAATTTATCAGAAGTCCTGTAGGCCAGAAGACAACAGAAAACAATGGAATGAACTTTCTTGTTTTGTTTTGTTTTTTCCTTTTTTTTCTTGAGATGGAATCTGACTGTCTCCCAGGCTGGAGTGCAGGGGCGCGAACTCTGCTCACTACAACCTCCTCTTCCCGAATTCAAGCTATTCTCCTGCCTCAGCCCCTTCAAGTAGCTGGGATTACAGGCATGTGCCACCATGCCCTGCTAATTTTTGTGGGTTTTTTTGTATTTTTAGTAGAGACAGGGTTTCGCCATGTTAATTAATCAGGCTGGTCTCAAACTCCTGACCTCAGGTGATCTGCCCATCTCAACCTCCCAAATTGCTGGGATTACAGGCATGAGCCACCGTGCTCGGCCTACAAATTTTTTTTTTTTTTTTTGAGACGGAGTGTCGCACTGTCGACCAGGCTGGAGTGCGGTGGTGTGATCTCGGCTCACTGCAACCTCTGTCTCCCAGGTTCAAGTGATTCTCCTGCCTCAGCCTCCCAAGTAGCTGGGATTACAGGTTCCTGCCACCACGCCTGGCTAATTTTTGTACTTTTAGTAGAGATAGGGTTTCACTATGTTGGCAGGCTGGTCTTGAACTCCCGATCTCGTGATCCACCCGCCCCAGCCTCCCAAAGTGCTGGGATTACAGGCGTGAGCCACCACGCCCTGCCACAGATATTTTTAAAAAGTAGCCGGGCATGGTGACACATGCCTGTGGTCGCAGCTACTTGGGAGGTTGAGGTGGGAGGATCACTTGAGCTGAGAGGTTGAGGCCGCAGTGAGCCATCATCACTTCACTGCACTCTAGCGTAGGCAACAGATTTGGAACCAACCGAAATGTCCAACAATGATAGACTGGATTAAGAAAATGTGGCACATATACACCATGGAATACTATGCAGCCATAAAAAATGATGAGTTCATGTCCTTTGTAGGGACATGGATGAAATTGGAAATCATCATTCTCAGTAAACTATCCGAAGGACAAAAAACCAAACACCGCATGTTCTCACTCATAGATGGGAATTGAACAATGAGAACACATGGACACAGGAAGGGGAACATCACACTCTGGGGACCATTGTGGGGTGGGGGGACGGAGGAGGGATAGCATTAGGAGATATACCTAATGCTAAATGACGAGTTAATGGGTGCAGCACACCAGCATGGCACATGTATACGTATGTAACTAACCTGCACATTGTGCACATGTACCCTAAAACTTAAAGTATAATAATAAAAAATAAAAAAAAACAAGTGACCATTCTACCAGCTTTTCTCAAACCAAGAAAAGCTGATGGAATGCACCACCAGCAGATCCACATGATAATAAAGTTAAAGGCAGTTATTCAGGCAGAAGAAAATGATACGGAAATCAGAACTTACACAAAGTAACGAAGAACATCCTACATGGTATATATGAGTATATATAAAAGATCTCTTTTTCTCATTAATAATCTTTTTAAAAGTTAATTGTTTAAAAGCAAAAATAGTAACAATATATTTTGGGGTTTATATTATGTAAAATTCAAATATATAATAGCACAGAGGAAAAGAGGGAAAAATGGAAGTATAGTTTTATAAGGATCTTACACTTTATGTAAAGTGAAATTAATATTTGAAGATAGACTCTGATAAGTTGAAGATTAATACTGAAAATGCTGAAGCAACCACTTAAAAACAAAGAAATATAGCTAATAAGTCCAAAATGGAAAACAAAATCAAATCACAAAAAATATGTAAGTGGTTCAAAAGAAGGCAGGAAAAATGAAACCAAAAAGAAATGGGTCTGGCTAGGTTTGGTGGCTCACACCTGCAATCCCAACACTTTGAGAAGTCAAGATGGGGATTACTTGAGGCCAGCAGTTCAAGACCAGCCTGGGCAACATAGCAAGACTCCCATCTCTACAAAAAATTTAACAATTAGCTGGGCGTGGTGGCACACACCTGTGGTCCCAACTACTCAGAGGCTGATGGGAGAGGATCACCTGAGCCCAGAAGGTCGAGGCTGTAGTGAGCCATGATTGCACCACTGCATTCCAGCCTGGGTGACAGAGTGCAACCCTGTCTCAAAAAAAGAAAAGTTAAGGTCAGGCACAGTGGCTCACGCCTGTAATCCCAGTATTTTGGGAGGCTGAGGCAGGTGGATCACCTGAGGTCAGGAGTTTGAGACCAGCCTGGCCAACACAGTGAAACCCTGTCTCTACTAAAAATACAAACAAAATTAGCTGAGCGTGGTGGCGGGCACCTGTAGACCTAGCTACTCAGGAGGCTGAGGCAGGAGAATCACTTAGGTGGAGGTTGCAGTGAGCTGAGTTCGCGACATTGCACTCTAGCCTAGGCAACAAGAGTGAAACTCCGTCTCAATAAAAAAAAAAAAAGAAAAGTTAAACAATTAACTTTTTAAAAGAGTATAAATGAGAAAAAGATATTTTATATGTGCTAATCTTCTGCCTACATGAAGAAAAAGAGAAGGTATAGTTTACCAATGAGAGAATGAGAGATGCAGGCACCGTGGCGTGTGCCTATACTCTCATCTACTTGAGAGTCTTAGGTGGGAGGATCACTTGAATCCAGGAGTTTGAGACCAGCAGGGGAACATAGTAACACCGTATCTGTTTAATAATAAAAAAAAAAAGAATGTGAGGACCTCAATACATATCTTTTAGACATTAAAAGGATAAGTAAAATTATGAACGTTATTATGCCAATAATTTTTTTTTTTTTTTTTTTTTTTTTAAGACATCGTCTATCTCTGTCGCCTGGGCTGGAGTGCAGTGGCACGATCTTAGCCCACTGCAACCTCCATCTCCCGGGTTCAAGCGATTCTCCTGCCCCAGCCTCCCAAGTGGCTGGGATTACAGGTGCATACCACCAAACCTAGCTAATTTCTGTATTTTTAGTAGAGACGGGGTTTTGGCATGTTGGTCAGGCAGGTTTCGAACTCCTGACCTCAGGCAGCCTGCCTGCCTCAGCCTCCCAAAGTGCTGGGATTACAGGTGTGAGCCACCACACCCAGCCTATGCCAATAACTTTTAGAGCTTATTAGATATAATGGACAAATTCCATGAAAAACACAAACCATCAAAATTCCCTTGAGAACAAATAGAGAACCTAAATAACTTTACATTAAGAACTTGGTCTTTTCCTCTTGGAAGCCCCCTCTCTCTCACTAGAGAGAGAGCTGTTTTCCTTTCTTTATCTTTCTCTCTTTTGCCTGTTAAACCTACACTCCTAAATTCCTCATGTGTGTCCGTGTCCAAAATTTTCCTGGCACGAGATGATGAACCTCAGGTATTTACCCTAGACAACGTAGCTGCTTCATACTGGGGACCTGGTCCCAGATATCAAGGTACAGCATTCATCAAAACGCAACATCTGGTGGAGGCAAACCAGTGTTACAACCTATCCGAATGGCTAACAGCAATCAAACTCCAAATGGTGCTGCAGACAGAACCACACATGGGCGTGCCTTTCTTCGGAGGACTCTTAGATCAGCCCCAGGAGGAGCCCTACCTGCTGTTCCCCACACAACACCTCTTTTCAGCAGGAAGTAGCCAGAAAGAGTCCTCATCCAACAGCCCCTAATAGTAGTTAGGATTACCACTCCAGAGGGGGGAATGATACAGGTGTTAAGAAGAAATTACTTAGGTGGATACTGAGGGTACAGAAGTCCTTGGTAAGGTTTTCCATTTAATGAAAAGCAGCCCCAAATTATTTTCTTTCTAACAAAGAGCAGCCTGTAAAATTCAGTTGCAGACATAGATGTTAGCAGTTATGAAATCATGTTGAAGATGGGAGCTTCATCTTCCCTTCTCTTTGTCAACCACATGTACAGTAAGGAGCAGACAAGATAGCATCAGCCAAGGAGAAAGTTCATTTGCATAACAACATTAGGGTGGGGTAGCCAGCCTTCCCCTAAAGCTATATAAACATCATACCTGATTGAACCAATCTGGAATCCATATGTAAATCAGACACCGCTTCCTCAAACCTGAGTAAAATCCAGCACATCTGCCACCAGCTGGTCTTTTCCTCTCGGGAGTCCCGTCTCTCACTAGAGAGAGAGCTGTTTTACTTTCTCTGTCTTTTTTTTTTTTTTTTTGCCTATTAAACCTTTGCTCCTACACTCCTTAAAAAAAAAAAAAGAAAAATTGAATTTATAATTTAAAAAATCTTTCAACAAAGAAAACTTAAGGTCTAGATGGTGGCCTTACTAGTAAATTATAGCAAACATTTAAGGAGGAAATAATATCAGTTATACACACAGTCTTTCAGAAAATAGGAGGAAACACTTAACAGCTTGTTTTATGAAGCCAGCATTGTACTAATATCAAAACCAAATAAAGACATGAGAAGCATAGAAAGTTACATCCCCAGTATCCGTCATGAACATAGATGTAAAAATATTTTATAAAACTTAAGCAAGTTTAAGTCAAGAGATACATAAAAAGAATAATACATCATGAACAAATGGGGTTCACGTGAAAATCAGTGCAGTCCACTATATTAGTAGACTAAAAAATAACCACATGATCTCAAGACATAGCAGAAAAATCATTTGTCTAAATTATCAAAAACCTAGGCTATGCATTCTCATCAGGTGAAAACTGGCTCTTGCTTGGGAGGGAGAATCTAAAATGTTAACAATTTTTTGTGCCCTTTCAGGGGACCATAATACATAAACAGATATAGTATATCTGGTATTAAAATTTCTTGGGTGGAGAGCACAATGACCACAAAACAAAGTCTGAAAAGGCTCTTTGGAGAATGATAATGAAATAATGTTTGAAAAACACAACTATGTATAAGTAGAATATCATATGTAATATGAAAGATTGACTTCTTCCTCTTAGGTTCAGGAACAAAGCAAGGATGTCTGCTTTTGTAACTTCTATTCAGTATTTTACTGGAGTTAGTGGTCAGTATGAAGAAATAAAAGGGAAAAAGGGGGAAAGGAAAACAAAAAAAGATTCAGATTGGAAAGAAGTGAAATGATTTTTATTCTCAGACATGATCATCTATGTAGAAATCCAGAGATCTACAAGAAAGCTAATATTATAATGAGTTTTTTTCAATATTACATGATACAAAGTCAACATACAAAGATCAATTATTTTTCTGTATGATAGCAATGAACAATTAGAAATTGAAATGTAATGGGAGGTTGAAGCAGGAGAATTCCTTGAACCTGGGAGGCAGAAGCTTCAGTGAGCCAAGATTGCACTGCGGTGTTATTTACAATAGCATCATAAAATCATGAAGTGCTTAGGGACAAATTTAGCCAATACCTACAAGACACATACACTGAAGACTACAACATATTACTGAGAGAAAGAATACCTAAATAAATGAAAAGATATACCATATCTGCAGATCCAAAGATTGAATATGGGCTGCGTGTGGTGGCTCATGTCTGTAATCCTAGCACTTTGGGAAGCTGAAGTGGGAGAATCAGTTGAGGCCAGGAGTTTGAGACCAGCCTGGGCAACACAGCAAGATCCCATCTCTACAAAAAAATTGTTAAAAGATAAAGAAAAAATAATAATAATGAAAAATAGGCCAGGCGCCGTGGCTCACTCACGCCTGTAATCCCAGCGCTTTGGGAGGCTGGGGCAGGCGGATCACCTGAGGTCGGGAGTTCGAGACCAGCCTGACCAACATGGAGAAACCCTGTCTCTACTAAAAATACAAAATTAGCCAGGCATGGTGGCACATGCCTGTAATCCCAGCTTCTTGGGAGGCTGAGGCAGGAGAATCACTTGAACCCGGGAGGCAGAGGTTGCGGTGAGCTGAGATCGTACCATTGTACTCTAGCCTGGGCAATGAGTGAAACTCCGTCTTAAAAGAAAAAAAAAAAGAAAAGAAAAGAAAAATAGAGGGTTGAATACTAAGATGTCACTTCTTCTAAATTGATATGTAATTAAATGCAATTCCAAATCAAAGTCTCAGTAGGCCATTTTGTAGAAATTGACAAGATGGTTCTGAAATGTATATGAAATACAGAGGATCTAGAATACCCATAACAATTTTGAAATAGATTCAAGTTGAAGGACTTGTACTATATTTCAAGAATTAATATTAAAGCTACAGTAATTAAGACACTGTGGTAAGGGAACAGAAAACAATCTAGAAGTAAACCCACACATACATAATCAATTGTGACAAAGGTGCCAGGGTAGTTCAGTGAGGGAAAGATAGCCCTTTCAACAAATGGTACTGGAACAATTGTATATCCATGTTCCAAAAAAAAAAGAGGAACCTCTGCAGGGACCAGCCCCACAGGGTCGGTGGGTCTCTCCCCGTGTGCGGCGACGAGAGAGTGTAGAAATAAAGACACAAGACAAAGAGATAAAAGAAAAGACAGCTGGGCCCGGGGGACCACTACCACCAATGTGCGGAGACCGGTAGTGGCCCCGAATGTCTGGCTGTGCTGTTATTTATTGGATACAAAGCAAAAGGGGCAGGGTAAAGAGTGTGGGTCATCTCCAATGATAGGTAAGGTCACGTGGGTCACGTGTCCACTGGACAGGGGGCCCTTCCCTGCCTGACAGCTGAGGCAGAGAGAGAGAGGAGACAAAGAGAAAGACAGCTTACGCCATTATTTCTGCATATCAGAGACTTTTAGTACTTTCACTAATTTTCTACTGCTATTTAGAAGGCAGAGCCAGGTGTACAGGATGGAACATGAAGGCAGACTAGGAGTGTGACCACTGAAGCACAGCATCACAGGGAGACGGTTAGGCCTCCGGATAACTGTGGGCAAGCCTGACTAATGTCAGGCCGTCCACAAGAGGTGGAGGAGCAGAGTTTTCTCTAAACTCTCCCAGGGAAAAGGAGACTCCCTTTCACGGTCTGCTAAGTAGTGGGTGGTGTTCCTTGACACTTTTCGCTACCGCTAGACCACGGTCCGCCTGGCAACGGGCGTCTTCCCAGACGCTGGCATCACCACTAGACCAAGGAGCCCTCTGGTGGCCCTGTCCAGGCATAACTGAAGGCTAGCACTCTTGTCTTCTGGTCACACCTCACTATGTTCCCTCAGCTCCTATCTCTGTATGGCCTGGTTTTTCCTAGGTTATGATTATAGAGCGAGGATTATTATAATATTGGGATAAAGAGTAATTACTACCAACTAATGATTAATGATATTCATATATAATCATATCTAAGATCTATATCTGGTATAACTATTCTTGTTTTATATTTTATTATACTGGAACAGCTTGTGTCCTTGGTCTCTTGCCTCGGCACCTGGGTGGCTTGCCGCCCACAAACCTCTGTCTTTACTTCCCACCATATATAAAATACTAACTCTAAGTGGACCATAGGCCTAAACATAAAAGCTAAAACTAAAACTTCTAGAAATAAATAAAATATTTGTATCCTTGCACTAAAGAAATATTTCTTAGAACACAATGCAAATGAAAAATATAAAAGTTTATTTTTTATTCTTTTAATTTTTTTTTTTTTTCTGAGACGAGGTCTCGTCCTGTCGCCCAGGCTGGAGTGCAGTGGTGCAATCTTAGCTCACTGCAGCTTCCACCTCCCAGGATCAAGCGATCCGCCTGCCTCAGCCTCCTGAGCAGCCAGGATTACAGGTGCCCGCCACCACCCCCAGCCAATTTTTTTGTAGTTTTAGTAGAGACAGGGTTTCACCATTTCACCATGCTGGCCAGGCTGGTCTTGAACTCCTGATCTCAGGTGATCCACCTGCCTCGACCTCCCAAAGTGCTGGGATTACAGGCACAAGCCATTGTGCCCGGCCTAATATAAAAGTTTAAAACTTTACTTTTTCAGAAGACACGTAAAGTCTGGGCACGGTGGCTCATGCCTGTAATCCCAGCACTTTGGGAGGCCAAGGCAGGTGGATCACATGAGGTCAGGAGTTCGAGACCAGCCTGGCCAACATGGTGAAACCCTGTCTCTACTAAAAATACAAGGAATTAGCCGGGCGTGGTGGCGGGCACCTGTAATCCCAGCTGCTTGGGAGGCTGAGGCAGGAGGATCGCTTGAACCCAGGAAGCAGAGGTTGCAGTGAGCCGAGATTACACCACTGCACTCCAGCCTGGGCAAAAGAGTGAGACCCCGTCTCCAAAAAAAAAGGACACATTTAAGAAAATGAAAATAGCCCAGGCACAGTGGCTTATAACCTGTAATCCCAACAATTACGGAGGCCAAGGCAGTGGGATTGCTTGAGCCCAGGAGTTCAAGACCAGCCTAGGCAACATGGAGACCTCATCTCTACAAAAAAATTTAAAAATTAGCGAGACGTGGTGGCTTTCACCTGTGGTCCCAGCTACTCAGGAGGCTGAGGTGGGAGAATTATTTAACCCTGGGAGGTTGAGGCTGCAGTGAGCCATGATCGTGCCATTACACTCCAGCCTGGGTGACAGAGTGAGACCCTGTCTCCAAAAAAAGAGAAAATGAAAAGCTGCTGTGCACAGTGGTGTACACCTATAATACCAGCTACCTGGGAGGCTGAGACAGAAGGATCGCCAGAGTCCAGCAGGAGTTTGACACCAGCCTGAGCAAACAAGCCCATTTTTTTGTTATTGTTGTTGTTTTGGTTTGGTTTTGTAGAAATGGGGTCTCACTGTGTTGCCCATCTTGGTCTTTAACTTTTACGCTCAAGCGATTCTTCCACATTGGCCTCCCAAAGTGCTACAGGTGTGAGCCACCATGCCAGCCCAAGCTAGTTTTAAAAAGGTTTGAACAGATACGTCACCAAAAAAGATAGATCGATGGCAGGTAAGTACATGGGAAAAATTGTAATTAATTTGGGAAATACAAATTAAAACCATAATGAGAAATTATTATGTCCACTAGAATGGCTAAAATTCTTAAAACTGACAGTATTGGCCAGGCGTGGTGGCTCATACCTGTAATCCCAGCAGTTTGGGAGGCCGACGCGGGTGGATCACGAGGTCAGAAGATTGAGACCATCCTGGCTAGCATTGAACCCCTGTCTCTATGAAAAACACAAAAAATTAGTTGGGCATAGTGGCACGCACCTGTAGTCTCAGCTACTCGGGAGACGGAGGCAGGAGAATTGCTTGAACCGGGGGGCAGAGGTTGCAGTGAGCCGAGATCATGCCACTGCACTTCAGCCTGGGCGACAAAGCGAGACTCCATCTCAAAAAAAAAAAAAAAGAAAAAGAAAACCAGACAGTATCAAGTATTATCAAGGATGTAGAAGTAGACCTCTTAAATATTGCTGGTAGGAATGCAGATTGGTACCATCACTTTGGAAAGCAATAAGGTCATTTCTTACAAAGTTATAAAGCTAAAATGTACCATATGACCTGGCATCCCACTGCTAGGTATTTACAAGAGAAATAAAAACATTTCCACAGAAAGACCTATACATGAATGTTTATAGCTGCTTTATTTATTTATTTATTTATTTTTTGTTTTTTGTTTTTGAGACAGGGTCTCTGTTGCCCAGGCTGGAGTGCAGTGGAGCGATCTCTGCTTACTGCAGCCTCCACCTCCCAGGCTCAAACAATCCTCCTACCTCAGCCTCCCAAGTAGCTGGGACCACAGGCATGTACCACCATGCTTGGCTAATTTTTTTTTTTTTTTTTTTTGCCATGTTGCCCAGGCTGGTCTCAAACTCCTGGGCTCAAGTTCCTGAGCCCATCTCGGCCTCCCAAAGTGTTGGTATTACAGGTGTGAGCCACTGCACCCAGCCGTGTAGCAGCTTTATTTATAATAGCCAAAAATTGGAAACACTGCAAATGTTCACCAGCTGATGAATAGATAAACAAGTTATGGTACATTCCTGTCATGGAATACTACTCAGCTATACAAAGGAATGAATTACTAATACACACAACAATATAGATGACTCAAAAGCATTATGCTAAGTGAAAGAAACCCAACACAAAGACTGCATCCTACATGCTTCCATTTATATGAAATTTTTGAAAAGCAAAACTTATTTTTTTTTTTTGAGATGGAGTCTCGCTCTGTCGCCCAGGCTGGAGTGCAGTGGTGCGGTCTCAGCTCACTGCAAGCTCCGCCTCCCGGGTTCACTCCATTCTCCTGCCTCAGCCTCCCGAGTAGCTGGGACCACAGGCGCCCGCCACCACACCTGGCTAATTTTTTGTATTTTTAGTAGAGACAGGGTTTCACCGTGTTAGCCAGGATGGTCTCAATCTCCTGACCTCATGATCTGCCCGCCTCAGCCTCCCAAAGTGCTGGGATTACAGGCTTGAGCCACTGCGCCCAGCCAAGAGCAAAACTTTAGTATTATAAAGTTGATCACTGATGGCCAGGGCTTGAGGGAAGAGAATTGACTGCAAAGAGCCTGAGAGAACTTTTGGAGATGGAATATAGAGGTTCGATGGCATGATTGTGGTAGTTGTTCATTCAGTTTCTCTAAACTCACTGAAGTAAACACTTTAAATTGCTGGATTTATTCTTTATAAATTATACCTTAGGTTGGGCACAGTGACTCATGCCTGTAATCCCAGCACTTTGGGAAGCCAAGGCAGGCCCAGGAACTTGAGCCCAGGAGTTGGAGACCAGCCTGGGCAACATGGCGAAACTCCATCTCTACAAAAAAATACAAACATTAGTCGGGGGTGATGGTGCACTCCTGTAGTCCCAGCTACTCTGCAGGCTAGGGTGGGAGGATGGCTTGAGCCGGAGAGGCGGAGGTTGCGGTGAGCCATGATCAAGCCACTAGACTCCAGCATGGATGATAGAGCCAAACCTTGTCTCAAAAATAAATAAATAAATAAAATCTCAGTAAAGCAGGGGCTTTTTGTTTTTTTAAGTTAGCTGTTATCTCCTTCGGCCATGAGAAAATTGGCCTTTGGGGTTCTGATACTCCCATTCACTGAGAAGGATCCGTTTTTGTGACCCTTATAAAATAAGTGAAATCATTTCTATTTCAGAGACAGAAGAGATGGGTGATGAAGAAGTTTTCTCCTGGTTGAAGTGTGCAAAGGGACAGTCCCACGAGCCAGAGAATCTCATGCCCACACAAATTATTCCTGGCACAGGTAAGGAAATTCCTTTTTTAGATTTGGTGGAAGAAATGTTTTTAGTTGAGATAGCCATACACCATAAAATTTTTTGAAATGATTTAGCCTCATTTTTTTCTTTTAAGCATCATCAGATTTCTCCGAGAATTTGCATCTTTATTATTATTATTATCATTATTATTATTATTATTGAAGAAACTATCTGCTCTGTCACCCAGGCTGGAGTGCAGTGCTGTGGTCATAGCTTACTGCAGCCTTGAACTCCTGACCTCAACTGATCCTCCCACCTCAGCCTGCCAAATAGCTAGGACTACAGGCATGCACCACCACACCTGGCTTATTATTTAATTTAATTTTTTTTTTTTTTTTCAGAGATGGGGTCCCAATATGTTGCACAGGCTGGTCTTGAACTCCTGGCCTCAAATGACCCTCCCACCTCAGCCTCCCAAAGTACTGGGAGTATAACTGTGAGCCACCATGCTCAGCCAAATTTGGATCTTTAGATATGTGTTAGTGTGCACGTGGCCACTGCACACTCTGCTCCCCATTTCTGATCAGAGGACCTGGTCTTGTTTCCAGATATCATTTCACATTCCTGTGGTTGGCTGGACCAGAATGAAAAAGCCAGTGCCTAGGCTTTCAGAAAGACTTCTGGTTTTAGGCTTGTAAAACAGCTAAAATGGTCAGGTATGGTAGCTCATGCCTGTAATCTCAGCACTTTGGGAGGCCAAGATTGGAGGATCAGTTGAAGCCAGGAGTTCAAAACCAGACTGGTCAACATAGCAAGACCCCATCTCATATAATTAAAAAATAAAATAAATCCAGCTGAAGATAATAAGATATCTTGAATCTATGAGGAAGACAGCTTGCTCAGCAGTAGGAATGAATGGTTATGTTTGTGTCACAATCCCAGTTTACTTCAGTGATTCTTCCAGAATTTCTGTATGCCTAGCTTCTGTACTTCCATTAACATACATCCATTGAAGATGATGACTCTGCCAAACTACTGCCTATATTATCCTCCACTTAAGAAAACTTTGCCACAGGCCAGGCATGGTGGCTCACACCTGTAATCCCAGCACTTTGGGAGGTTGAGGCGGGTGAATCACTTGAGGTCAGGAGTTCGAGACCAGCCTGGCCAACATGATGAAACTCCGCCTCTACTAAAAATATAAAATTAGCCAGGCATGGTGGTAGGCACCTGTAATCCCAACTACTAGGGAGGCTGAGGCGGGAGAATTGCTTGAACCCAGGAGGCGGAGGTTGCAGTGAGCCAAGATCACGCCACTGTACTACAGCCTAGGCGATATGGTGAGACTCTGTCTCAAAAAAAAAAAAAAAAAAAAAACAAAGAAAACTTTGCTGGAGCATCCCCCTGGATCCCTTATACCCCACTGCTTCTAAGCCAAAGGGTTTCCTGAGTGCAGTGGTAGGATGCCTGCTCCCTGCAGCTCTTAGTATAGTTAAATATTTACCCATATAAAGTTTACATTGATCTATTAGTTTTTACCTTTTTTTTAAGGTATAACTTACAGTAAAGTATACAATTCCAAATGTTTACACTCTTTGGGATGGAGTCTCACCCTGCTGCCCAGGCTGGAGTACAGTGGCACAATCTCAGCTCATTGCAACCTCTACGTCCTAGAATCAAGCGATTCTCATGCCTCAGCCTCCCAAGTAGCTAGAATTACAGGCATGCACCATCATGCCCAGCTAATTTTTGTATTTTTAGTAGAGATGGGGTTTCACCATGTTGGCCAGGTTGGCCTCAAACTCCTGACCTCAAAGCAATTCTTCCGCCTTGGCCTCCCATGTGCTGGGATTAGAGGCGTGAGCCACCACACCTGGCCAATATTTATAATTTTGGACACTAGAGAATCTACCCCTAGAGTTTCTCCTGGAGGATACCGTGTTAATGTTTACTAGAAGAGGGAAAGGGGTGTAGCTTAGTGCTTAAAAGTAACAGAACTTTAGGGGTAGATATACCTGGGCTAAAGTCTTAATGCTTCCGTTTACCAGCTTTATATACTTGAGCAAATGGCCTAACTTCTCTCAGTCTCAGTTTGATCATCAAAAATTGAAGATAAAAGCAGTTACGTTATTGAAATGTGGTAAGGATTGAGGGAGATAATGTAAAGAACACTCTTAGCATAATATGTGGCATATATGAGTATTCTGGTGTTATTTTTATTGTTACCTTTTTTCTCAGCTCTTTATAATATTGGAGACATGGTACATGCTGCCCGGGGCAAGTGGGGAATTAAAGCAAACTGCCCTTGTATCAGTCGACAGAACAAATCTGTATTGAGACCTGCCGTCACCAATGGGATGTCACAGGTAAACTGGTGTGTGTGGGTATAACTAAGTGAAGCTTAAATTTTTTTGTACCAGGAAATGCCCCCTTTTCAACTCTGTTATGCCAGGCTACTGTAGGATTCCTGAGGAATCAGGAGATAGAGAAGCCTTTCTAGAGAGAGCTTAAATAACTTTACTCAAAGGATTTTAATTACCCCTGATTGGTACAGTTTCTCTTCATCTTAAAACCAGTTCATGGTTGACTGGTAGCACAAAGAGATTCTTAGCATCTTGTCAAGATACATACCTCAGGGTCTTTGTATGGCTAAAGAATATAGAAAAGATTGCTAAGAATACTGCTGGTCTTCTTGAGTCTTATCTGAGAAGGTACATGGTCCCTATCACTGGATTCATCTCAGGTGCAGAAGACAGAAATATGAAGATTGGCTCACTGAGTTGGGTTCAGAGGCAGTGGTTTTCACATTGCTTTGTCAGTTTTGGTTTTGGTTTTGGTTTTTTTTTTTTTTTTTTTTTTTTTTTTTTTTTGAGACAGAGTCTTGCTCTGTTGCCCATACTGGAGTGCAGTGGCATGATCTCGGCTCACTGCAACCTCTGCCTCCCAGATTCAAGTGATTCTCATGCCTCAGCCTCCCAAGTTGCTGGGACTACAGGCATGCGCCACCACACCCGGGTAATTTTTTTATTTGTAGTAGAGACAGGGTTTCACCATGTTGCTCAGGCTGGTCTCAAACTCCTGACATCAAGTGATCCACCCACCTTGGACTCCCAAGATTCTGAGATTACAGGCATGAGCCACTGCACCTGGCCTGGTTTTCTTTTCGGACATGCACAACCAACTGCTTACATTCCATGGCCTTTCTGGCAACACTGCTACAACACATCGTTGATGATAAGAGGCACAGGGATTAATGCTGAGGGGTCTTGAGATATATTTTCAGTAGAGTTGACTATATAGAGTATGTAAATAGATAGAGCAAATTATTTAGAAAAATCAATAAGAGTAATAAACATTTATTTAGCATTTATCTGTGTCGGAACTATGCTAAGCCCTTTGCATATGCTATTTTATGTAATCCTAAGAACAGCACTACGAGGTCATTTAAATTACCAATTCACCATTGCAGAAATTGTGTCAGGCATGCTAACTCTTTATTTTAGATTACAAACTTCAAGCCTTGTTCACTGATCTTTCCACAGAACCTAGCCTGGTTTCTGGCATGTTGTAGGACTCAATAAATACATGTTGAATTAAATAATGTATGAAATGCCAGTTTACATGACAGATTATTCTTCCCAGACCAATTTAGTATGTGAAGCCATTACTAGTTGTGTTGTATTTTTTTATACCCAAGCACAGCACTCTAATTATGTTGTCCTTCTGCATTTTAGCTTCCTAGCATAAACCCTAGTGCCTCTTCTGGAAACGAAACTACCTTCTCTGGCGGAGGAGGACCGGCGCCAGTAACAACTGCAGAGCCGGACCATGTTCCCAAAGCCGACAGCACTGACATCAGATCTGAAGAGCCTCTGAAAACAGACAGTTCGGCATCAAATAGCAATAGTGAACTGAAAGCCATCAGGCCTCCTTGCCCTGACACGGCCCCACCCTCCTCCGCCCTGCACTGGTTGGCAGATTTAGCAACTCAGAAGGCTAAAGAAGAAACAAAAGGTGAGATGCACCAAACCTCTGCCTGTGGTAGAAATCATGAGTTTTTTCCAGGATTCTTTGAACTCACACATTACCATCCACATTTATGAAACATGCTACTTGCTTTCTCTGGCTAATCACATAAAAATGAGGGACTGCTGGGGCCGGGCGTGGTGGCTCACGCCTGTAATCCCAGCACTTTGGGAGGCGAGGCGGGCGGATCACGAGGTCAGGAGATCGAGACCATCCTGGCTAACACGGTGAAACCCCGTCTCTACTAAAAATACAAAAAAATTAGCCGGGCGAGGTGGCGGGCGCCTGTAGTCCCAGCTACTCGGGAGGCTGAGGCAGGAGAATGGCATGAACCCGGGGGGCAGAGCCTGCAGTGAGCCAAGATCGTGCCACTGCACTCCAGCCTGGGCAACAGCGAGACTCCGTCTCAAAAAAAAAAAAATGTGGGACTGCCTTTCAACTTCTTTCTAGAAGTGGAACTTCTCTAAAAAGGCAGATGCCTGGGCCCTACCCTGGATCTCATTAGTCAGAATTTATGCAAGGGGTTTTTTTTGTTTGTTTGTTTGTTTTGAGTTTCGCTCTTGTTGCCTGGAGTTCCGGCTGGAGTGCAATGCGCGATCTTGGCTGACTGCAGCCTCTGTCTCCCAGGTTCAAGTGATTCTCCTGCCTCAGCCTCCCAAGTAGCTGGGATTACAGGCATGCGCCACCACGCCCAGCTAATTTTTTTGTATTTTTAATAGAGATGAGGTTTCTCCATATTGGTCAGGCTGGTCTCAAACTCCCGACCTCAGGTGATACACCTGCCTCGGCCTCCCAAAGTGCTGGGATTACAGGCGTGAGCCACCGTTCCCAGTCATATACAAGACTTAACAAGCTTCTCAGATGGTTCTGTTATGCAGCCAGGGTTGAGAGCTAGACTTAGAGCAGAAGTTTTCACTGGGCACAAGAATCAGCTGGGGAATGGTTAAAAATGCAGATTCCTGTGTCCCACCCAGAACTATGAAATCAGAATCTCTGGGGGTAAAGATCTCCATTTTTAACAAGCACTCCAAGTGACTTCAGTACAGGTATTCTGAAGATACACTTGAAACACTGTCTTAGGAAGTGAGGGAAATGAAAGATGGATGACGACAAAAGGGAGTTTGAAATTCAGATCTGGTAAAGAAGTAGTAGGAGAGTTTCTCCTTGGCTGTGAGACCTCCCATAATTATAGCTTGTAAGGCTTGACCCAAACAAACCATACACAGTTTGGGGGGTACAGGGGAAAGGAGAGAATCTTTCCTCCTTCCCATGTGACTGATTTTTAGGAGTCAGTTGTGTGCCAATTATTCCTTTTTGTACCTAATGCTATTCCCGGTTATGTTCTTACAGAAGCAGGGTCCCTGAGGTCGGTGCTCAATAAAGAGTCTCATTCACCCTTTGGGCTGGACTCGTTCAACTCCACTGCAAAGGTCTCTCCGCTGACTCCAAAGCTTTTTAACAGTCTGTTGCTGGGTCCCACTGCCTCCAACAACAAAACCGAAGGGTCTAGCCTTCGAGACCTCCTTCACTCCGGGCCGGGAAAACTTCCTCAAACCCCCTTGGACACAGGCATACCCTTTCCCCCGGTCTTCTCTACATCCTCAGCAGTAAGTGTCCTCTCTGCAACTCTAGCCTTTGCAGCTTTTCCATGAAAGAACCATCAGAGATCAGATAATTGGGTTAGAGGGTACACGGGTGATTTGTGTTCTCTACATTGTCAAGTCGACAAGGTCTCTCTTTAAAGTTTTGGGAATCTTTTTAAGTAGTGAACCTTTTGTACCATGTTATGAAGTCTGTAAAAGTTGAGATTTTGAAGTTTTTCAGTCATCAGCAGAAAAGTTAATACATTGATTGCTTGTTTTTCTTGATAATAGCAGGCATTAATTTTTTTTTAACCTGGACAGTATATTTGTATTGTATTCTCTTGGATATCTAATAGATGTCTCAAACCTTTAATGCATCTAAGCCTGAACTCCTGATCTTCTGACCATAAGCTTGCTTCTCCTTAGTTTTCCCCTACTGGTTGGTGGCATCTCTGCCCTTGTGATTGCTTGCACCAGAAATCTTAGAATCATTTGGGACTCGCCTGTCTTACCTTTCATATCTAATTTGGTAGCACATCCTTTCAAATTTGATCTTCAAACTATATTCAGAATGCACTCATATTTCATCAGCTCTATTGCTTCCTCTCTGTTCTGAGCCAACATCTTGCCTAAGTTTTTGCAATAAATTCCTTACAGGTCCCCTTGTTTCTGCCCTTTACAATCTACAGTGTATTTTCAACACAGTAGCTAGAGAGGTTCTTTTAAAATATGTCATCCCATGGGAGGCTTTTTATTAAGAAATAAAGAAAAATAAAAAAAGAAATGAAAAGGAGAAAAATAATAAAATATAAGTCAGATCGTATCTTAACCTCTGCCCGAAATCCTTCAAGGGCTTCCTCTTTCTCTCATAAGATTAGCAGAGTCCTTACAGTGCTTACAGATGAGTAGAGTCACACACCTGGACTATGAGGCCATAGCCCTATCTGTTCATCTTCCTGTCACTTCTCTGTCTTCAACTACCATTCTCTGTCCTGTTCACTCCGTTCCAGCCACACCCACCTTCTTGCTGTTCTTTGAACATGGCCTGGCATGCTCCCTCTTCAGGGCCTTTTCACTTGTTATTTCCTCCACCTAGAATTTCTTTCCCATGTAACTAACTCACTTGCTTCATCATCAGCTCCCTCACCTAAACCTTCAGTAACCCTTTCTTCATACATCACCCTTTTTAAAATTCCATCACACTGTCAGTTCTGCACATACCGATTTTCCCTGCTTTTTTTTTTTTTCACAGCACTCATTACCATCTGACCTATTACATGTTTGATTTTCTGTTTCTTGCCTCTCCTAAAGGCATTTTTGACTATTCTGTAGTATATCCCTAGTGCCATGGTGTTTGATCCAGTCATGTTTAGTAAGCATTTATTGAATGAATGAATTCACAAGGTACAATATCTAAAAGATAAAAAAGAGGCTGGGCACGGTGGCTCACACCTGTAATCCCAGCACTTTGGGAGACTGAGGCGGACAGATCACTTGAGGTCAGGAGTTCGAGACTAACCTGACCAACATGGCGAAATCCTGACTCTACTAAAAAAACTACAAAAATTAGCCAGGCCTGATGGCACATGCTTGTAATCCCAGCTACTCGGGAGGCTGAGGCAGGAGAATCGCCTGAACCTGGGAGGCAGAAGTTGCAGTGAGCCAAGATCGCACCACCGCACTCCAGCCTGGGTGACAGAGGGAGATCCATCTCAAAAAAATAAATAAAATAAAAAAGGTTTTGACCGAAAAGTTTCCTTTGCACCCTTGTCTCCCAGCCACCTGTTTCCCTTTCTAGAAGTCTCCAGTGTTTCTCGAGATATTATCATGTGTATGTTTTTCCCCTAAATGTTCTACACCTTGCTTTTCTGATTTTTAGTTTATATGTCCTGCAGATCATTTCAAGCGAATACATAAATATGTTTCTTCTTCTGTTTTATGACTAATGGCTGAAATGTGATGAATTGTGGGTGACTGAGCCCTCTATACAATTTGGGTTATTTGTTTCTCTTTTGGATAAGTAACTTTTTTTTTTTTTTGAGACAGTCTCACTCTGTTGCCCAAGCTGGAGTGCAGTGGCACGATCTCAGCTCACTGCAGCCTCCACTTCCCAGGTTCAAGCAAATCTCCTGCTTAGCCTCCTGAGCGAGTAGCTGGGACTACAGGCATGTGCCACCACACTGGGATAATTTTTGTATTTTCAGTAGAGACAGGGTTGGCCACCATGTTGGCCAGCCTGGTCTCGAACTCCTGACCTCAAGTAATCCACCTGCCTCGGCCTCCCAAAGTGCTGGGATTAACAGGCGTGAGCCACCGTGCCCAGCCGGGATAAGTAAATTTTAAAAAGCAAACAAAACAATTACTTTGGGTACCGTTTTATGTATACTTGCTCATCATACCGCCAGTTCTTTTTCTAATTCTCCCATGATGTTACATAATTATACATACTTTATAGAGATAGGGATTAGTAATACTGTAAGCATAGGATTATCCAGTTTATAAAGCTTCCCTACCTTCAGTTCTGTGACCTTAGGTGTGTCACTTTCATCTCTGGGCCTGAGCTTTCCCATCAGCTGAAACAGGTGAGTGATTCTCAGTGGGATAGTAGTAAGGAAAAAATTGGAGAGTAGGAGACTGCTTTCAGAATGTACTTCCTCTTGGACACTCTGCTACACCCTTCATTGAGGTACTCCCTGGTAGCAAACCATTGCCTTGATAAGTCACTTCCGTTACTTAATTGAAGTATTGTATCCCTTGGGCATGCTGATTAGGAAAAATTTAGAACCCTCAAACTAAGTGACCTTTTTCCACTCAGTTACAGCATTTGATGATCCCTACAGTCTACATGCATATGTGCTTTGTATACTGAATGGCTGATGCCAAAGGTATTTCTTAGGTCTCAGATCTCTCGAGGCAGAAGGGATCTTTCTATACTCTTCTTTCCTAAATGTTAAGGTAAAATATGAAGGATAAAAGAATTTAAGATGTTGACTTATTATCCCCCTTCCCGTTGTAAAAGACATTTTAATAACTTTTGTAGAATTTAATCAGATAGGTCAGAACTCCTTGTGAATACGATTGTGAGACAGTTTTTTGAATGCCGTTCTCATGGTGCCTCAGTCAAGCTTACCTGGTGGATTTGTGTCTGGCAGGGAGTGAAGAGCAAGGCCAGCCTACCCAACTTTCTTGACCACATCATTGCCTCAGTGGTAGAAAATAAGAAAACCTCAGATGCTTCAAAGCGGGCCTGCAACTTGACTGATACCCAGAAGGAAGTGAAGGAGATGGTGATGGGGTTAAATGTGCTAGATCCGCATACTTCTCACTCCTGGCTTTGTGATGGGAGGCTTCTGTGTCTCCATGACCCCAGCAACAAAAACAATTGGAAGATCTTCCGGGAGTGTTGGAAGCAAGGTCAGGTAAGCAAGAATAAGTCGTTCCAAGGGTCACCTCTCTGCCTGCCTACCACAGCTACCTGGACAATTCCAGGTCTCTCTTTTTGCCAGGGAGATTTAGACATAGTGAGGTTATTGTAATAGCCTTGCTACTTCGAGTTGTCTTGGGTTTTTAAAAGCAAGGAGATGGCCAGGCACTGTGACTCACGCCTGTAATAGCACTTTGGGAGGCCAAGGCAGGCGCATCATCTGAGGTCAGGAGTTTGGCCAACATGGTGAAATCCCGTCTCTACTAAAAATACAAAAAAAATTAGCTGGGCATGGTGGTGGGTGCCTGTAATCCCAGCTGCTTGGGTGGGTGAGGCAGGAGAATCACTTTACCCGGGAAGCAGTGGGTGCGGTGAGCCAAGATCATGCCACTACATTCCAGCCTGGGTGACAGAGCAAGATTCCACCTCAAAAATAAATAAATAATAAATAAATAAAAGCAAGGAGATTACTAAAAACACACTTTGCATCCTCTTGTTTCTAAGCTGTATAGTTCTGTGTTCTTAAAAAGGCAGTTGAAATTTCTGTTAGGTGGTGATCTGGCATTGATGACATCTTTAGAGAAAAATCCTTAAGTGTGATTTTAAGATGGGGCAGAGGAGGGGTTGGAGGTAGGCAGTACTTTTCTAGGCAAATGTTTTAAGGCCACACAAGGTTTTTGATAGTGTGATAACACTCCCTAGTTTAAAAAGTTTAGCAGGTGCTTGAGGAAGGGGAGCTCATGGCATTGTCATTTTCAATATGAGGAAGTGTTCTCAAAGTTGGACTTGTCAGATTTTTGTCCTCTCACCTCAAAACAGTGGTAGGTATTAGGGCAGCAGAAGTGATTTCCCTAGGGTGAGAATCAAGCATAACAATGGAGAAGAAGTATTTCCTTTCACTTTAGTTGACATGTGGAAATCCATGGATTATACAACTGGGAAAGAACAGTAGAGCTTCCTGGAGAAGAGGAGGCCCTCCTCAGGAAACCCTCCTATTCTGTCTCAGCCCTAGAGCTGGAAGTTTTTCCTAGATTGCTCTGATTGGGATATTTTTGTTTCCACAGCCAGTGCTGGTTTCAGGGGTACATAAAAAGCTCAAGTCTGAGCTCTGGAAGCCAGAAGCCTTTAGCCAGGAATTTGGAGACCAGGATGTAGACTTGGTGAACTGCAGGAACTGTGCTATAATTTCTGATGTGAAAGTTCGGGATTTCTGGGATGGTTTCGAGATCATATGCAGTAAGTAGCTTTCATATCTAGTTCAGTAATAGCAGACTGGAAAATAAGCATCTATATGCCCAGCTCTGCCCTTGAATAATAAATTATATTCTGGGGCATAATGGGGACTTGAAAAAATAAATAAATAAAAAATTAAAAACAGCGGGGCGTGGTCACTCACTGCTATAATTTCAGTCCTTTTGGAGGCTGAGGCGTGGATCACTTGGGGTCAGGAGTTCAAGACCAGCCTGGCCAACTTAGTGAAACCCCATCTCTACTAAAAATACAAAAATTAGCTGGGCATGGTGGTGTGTGCCTATAATCCCAGCTACTCAGGAGGCTGAGGCAGGACAGTCACTTGAACCCAGGAGGCAGAGGTTGCAGTGAGCCAAGATGGCACCACTGCTCTCCAGCCTGGGTGATGGAGTGAGACTGTCTCAAAAATAAATAAATAAATAAATCCAAATTATACCCACTTGGTGGGGGAACATTCTGCCCTGGTGCCAACTGTGTAGCTTACATGGCAATCACATGACTCCCAGAGCATGCCTGGACTTAATCATGTGATTCCATGGGCTGTGCAGAGCACTTTCACTCTGAGGAAGAGGGATAGAATCCCCGTAAGATGGAAAAATAAGACACACACTAAAGTAGCAAGTGAGGAAAACAAAGCCCACCTTGTCCATTATGGGGGTTTACAAGTCTGAAATTAAAGGTTAATCTCCCAGGGCCGGGTGCGGTGGCTCACACCTGTAATCCCAGCACTTTGGGAGGCCGAGGCGGGCAGATCACAAGGTAAGGAGATCGAGACCATCTTGGCTAACGTAGTGAAACCCTGTCTCTACTAAAAATACAAAAAAATTAGCGGGGCATGGTGGCGGACACCTGTAGTCCCAGCTACTCGGGAGGCTGAGCCAGGAGAATGGCATGAACCTTGGAGGCGGAGCTTGCAGTGAGCCGAGATTGGGCCACTGCACTCCAGCCTAGGCGACAGAGCGAGACTCCATCTAAAAAAAAAAAAAAGATTAGTCTCCTAGTCTGGGCGCAGTGCCTTACGCCTGTAATCCCAGCACTTTGGGAGGCCAAGGCAGATCATCTGAGGTCAGGAGTTGGAGACCAGCCTGGCCAACATGGCAAAACCCCATCTCTACTAAAAATACAAAAATTAGCCTGGCATGGTGGTGGTCACCTGTAATCCCAGGTACTCAGGGAGAATTGCTTGAACCCGGGAGGCCAAGATCATGCCACTGCACTCCAGCCCGGGTGACAGAGCAAGACTCTGTCTCAAAAAAAAAAAAGAAAAAAAAAGAGGTTAGTCTCCTAAAACTTAGTTACTGTTGAAAATGGGACACCAGCCAAACCAGCAGATGTTTGTGGGAGTATTCTCTGTCTTCCAGAACGACTACGGTCAGAAGATGGGCAGCCAATGGTGCTCAAACTCAAGGACTGGCCTCCTGGGGAAGATTTTCGAGACATGATGCCAACCAGGTTAGTGACCTGCGGTGGTGTCATCTTCAGAAGCCATCACAAAGTAATCACAGAAAAGTGAACTTTGTCTATTGGCTTTCTTCCCCTATAACAAGCTAAGTCATCTTTCCTGCACTTTTATAGGTTTGAAGATCTGATGGAGAACCTTCCTCTGCCAGAATATACCAAACGAGATGGCAGGCTCAATCTGGCCTCTAGGCTACCTAGCTACTTTGTAAGACCTGATCTGGGCCCCAAGATGTACAATGCCTATGGTATGAAGGAGAGGCTAAAATTGCTCTTTTGGGGGACTGTTGTTCTTATTTCAACTATAGAGGGATGTCTGTGGTCAATGTCGGGTGTAGAGATGATTGCAGGCAAGTGCTGGAGAAGTGAATAGTATCCAAGATGGTCTTGAATATGTTTGCTTTTGTCATATTGGTTTTCATAACATCCATGTGGGCGCAGACCATAAGCTTACATGTCTCCAGTAGTGAGGAAGTTTCCTGTCAAGAACTCTACCCAAGGAGCCATATTCTTGAGTCTAAGAGACTTGACAGAATAATAATGAAGAGGTCTGGGTGCCATGCTACCCAGCCAGTGCTTTGTGAAGGCCAGTGATGACCTAAATCACAGTGAAAGCTCAGCTTTATCTGAATACGCCTAATGCCCATATCTGTTTTGTTTTTCATGGAGAGATCGTTTTTTGGAGGTAGATTTGTTCCGTGGCCAGTGTCAATGAGAAATCAGTCTTAAAACAGTATAAAAGAGATGAAAGTGATTTCTTCATAAACAAATAGACTTCACTCCTAATTTTACTCATTTAAGAACACCCTTGAGCATGTTTTCAGATGTAGTGTCGATGTGGATTCTTCCAAATATTGGCCCTTCACCTTGCATATTTTCCTTTCTTCTTTAGGGTTGATAACAGCAGAAGATAGAAGAGTTGGTACAACAAATCTTCACTTAGATGTGTCTGATGCTGTTAATGTGATGGTGTATGTTGGTATTCCCATCGGGGAGGGTGCTCATGATGAAGGTATGCTTTCTAGAATCCACTGCTTTAGGATGGTGAGGCTTTGTCTTGGGAATACAGTTGGGTGTTTTCATCCTTAGGGCCAGTGGCTTTTCCTTTTTTTTTTTCTTTTTGTTTTTTTTTGGGGGGCGGGGAGGCAGAGTCTCGCTCTATCCCCCAGGCTAGAGTACAGAGGTGCGATCTTGGCTCACCGCAACCTCCGCTGCCTCCCGGGTTCAAGCGATTCTCCTGCCTCAGCCTCCCAAGTAGCTGGGATTACAGGTGCCTGCCATCACGCCTGGCTAATTTTTGTATTCTTAGTAGAGGCGGGTTTCGCCATGTTGGCCAGGCTGGTCTCAAACTCCTGACCTCAGGTAATCCGTCTGCCTCAGCCTCCCAAAGTGTTGGGATTACAGGCGTCAGCCACTGCACCCGGCTTCTTTTTTCTTCTCTTATTCCCCTAGTGGCTTTTTCTTGTTTCTTCCAGGTCTGATGGGAAGTGGGTGCCCAGTGGATGTTGCTAGATAAAGGGGGAGATTCTAATAGAGAAGAGTACTACTTTGCGTATCTTTGACTAGAGTCTCTTTCTAGAAATGCTACCCTTTTCCACTTTGTAGCCTCACAAAGAGAAATGAAGAAAGGGCAGAGTTCTGACCTGACCTATCAGCCAGTTCAGCTGTGGAGTGACAGATGATAAAGCCAGGACCTTCATAAAGATGAAGCATAAAAGTGATATTTTGCTGTATTTATACTTCCTGCCATCTCAGTGTTAAAATTAGTACATGTTCATTATGGAAATTTCAGAAAAAGGGATACTTTTTTAAAAGAAAATAAGTGACGCAAAATCTCAAGGTTCAGGGATAATTTCTTTTTTTTTTTTTTTTTTTTTTTGAGATAGAGTCTCAGTATGTTGCCCAGACTGGCTTCAAACTCCTGGGCTCTGGCATTCCTCCCACCTCGGCCTCCCAAGTTACTGGGCCTACAGGCAAGGCCACTGTGCCTCGCTTTACATTTTTTGTCTTTTCTTTTTTCTGCAACCTCCGCCTCCTGGGTTCAAGCAATTCTCATGCCTCAGCCTCCCAAGTAGCTGGGATTACAGACATGTGCCACCATACTCGGCTAATTTTTGTATTTTTAGTAGAGATGGGGTGTCACCATGTTGGCCAGGCTGGGCTCGAACTCCCAATCTAAGGTGATCCGCCCACCTCAGCCTCTCAAAGTGCTGGGATTATAGACATGAGCCACCATGCCCAGGCTACATTTGCCTTGGATTTTGCACACCTGCAGCATTCATTATGGTGTAGGTCATTGTAATAGACAAGCATTAAAAGCCAACCCTCTTCACTTGCCAGTGATGCTTTATGCTTTGTAGGCTTAAATCCAAAATCCTAGTGTTTGAGGGGGTTTTGAGAAAATACACAGACTCCATACACTTGTAGCGGGAAATAACCTGCAAAACATAAGATATGGCAACACAGTTTAAGCAAAAAATATGTTTTAAGGGGAAATTATACCTCCAAAAATGCTGAATCTCTAATAAGTAAGGAAGGTTTAATGTTGTTCTGTGTGTAGGGAGCTTAGACCAGTATGAATTTTCTGATTCTGCCTTACATTATTCCAGAGATGGAGAAGAGTAAAAACTCAATTTGTTTAAATTGGACATTTCGTTTCACTCAGTGGTACTGAAATGGCTGACTACATTGAAAGTGTCATTTTGCTCTTTTCAGAGGTACTCAAGACAATTGATGAGGGAGATGCCGATGAGGTGACGAAGCAGAGGATTCATGATGGAAAAGAGAAGCCAGGTGCTTTATGGCACATCTATGCAGCCAAGGATGCAGAGAAGATCAGGGAGCTGCTCCGAAAGGTACGCCCCTGGGTGGGCTGTGCTCCCAGCTCACATAGCAAGAGTCTGGTTGCTGAGACACCCTATCTAGGGTTTCTCATGTAGAGTCCCTTGGCATTAAAGTCCTGTTGGTCATGGTACCTCTGGTGGAAAAGCCCAAAGGCTTGAATCCACACCTAGAGGATGTTGACTAGAATAAAATTTTGCCATCCCCACCCCATCTTAGGACATTGCTGCAGCAAGTTGGATTTATGCTGTTAATAATTTTTAATTTTCCCATCTTTGGATTTGATTATGGCTTCAGGTTGGAGAAGAACAAGGCCAAGAGAACCCCCCTGATCATGACCCAATTCATGACCAAAGTTGGTACCTGGACCAGACCCTCCGTAAGCGGCTCTATGAGGAGTATGGCGTGCAAGGCTGGGCTATTGTGCAGTTCCTAGGTGATGCTGTTTTCATACCTGCTGGAGCCCCACACCAGGTGGGTTCCTGCTTGGGGGTTGGGCTGAACAGTTCCATGGGCTTTCTTATTTCTGCTTTTCTTGCTAATCTACCAAGAGATTTAACTAGCTGGATTAGACTGATCTCTCTTATGCTGCAACTTATTTTATGCTTTTATTTTCTTCCTTGTAACGTTAAGGCTCATTTAAAAAATTTTAAACAGGGCTGGTCCTGGTGGCTCACGCCTGTAATCCCAGCACTTTGGGAGGCCGAGGCGGGTGGATCACCTGAGGTTGGGAGTTCAAGATCAGCCTGACCCATCTCTACTAAAAATACAAAATTAGGCGGGCGTGATAGCACATGCCTATAATCCCAGCTACTCAGGAGGCTAAGGCAGGAGAATCGCTTGAACCCAGGAGGTGGAGGTTGTGGTGAGCCAAGATCGCACCATTGCACTCCAGCCTGGGCAATAAGAGCGAAACTCAGTCCCAAAAAAAAAAATTTAAACAATGCAAGCTATTAAAGAAAAAGTGACGAGTCCTAGCTCAGCTACTTGTAGCATACTCTTATCAATCCCCTTATCCTACCTTCCCAATCTAGTTTTTCCTCAGAGGTAGCCTACTGTTAACAGTTTGGTGTATATTTTTCCAGAACATTTTCTGTGCAAATACTAATATTTTTATGTATTTCTTTTTTCCTTTTCCTTTGTTTTTGTTTTTTTGGTAGAGACGGGGTTTCGCCATATCGCTGTATTGCCCAGGCTGGTCTTGAACTCCTGAGCTCAAGTGATCAACCTGCCTCGGCCTCCCAAAGTGCTGGGATTACAGGCATGAGCCACTGCACCTGGCCATTGCTTTTATTTATACATTTGCACTTACAGCTTTTCTGTGTTGTTATAAAAATGGAAATATTATACCTATTTCTCAAGGGTTTTTTTTTTAACTATATCATGGACATTTTCCATATATTATTGAATCTCTAATGTCTGATATTTCTCCTCTGCACTTTGCCCTTCTCAGGTTCACAATCTATACAGTTGCATAAAAGTAGCAGAAGACTTTGTATCTCCAGAACATGTAAAGCACTGTTTCCGCCTGACTCAGGAATTCAGGCATCTCTCTAACACTCATACAAATCATGAGGATAAACTGCAGGTAAATAACTCCTCCCTCTACCCCACTCTGTTTTCTCATTGCATACTCACATACATTACACAGAAAGCACATTCTCCTTTCTGAAGGTATTCTCCGAAGGTCTAATTGTGGAGGAGAAATGACGCAGGGAAGAAGTTTGGGGATATGGAGTCCTTTTAGGAAGCATTTAATTTTTTTTTAAGTTTTTTTTCTTTTTTACAAAAATCAGCAGGGCATGATGGCGCATGCCTGTAGTCCCAGCTACTCAGGAAACTGAGGCAGGAGAATTGCTTGAACTGGGAGGCGGAGGTTGCAGTGAGCTGAGATCATGCCACTGCACTCCAGCCTGGGCAACAGAGCAAGACTCCCATCTCAAAAAAAAAAAAAAAAGTTTTTCTTCTTTTTAATAGAACGGGGTCTATGTTGCCCAGGCTGCTCTCAAACTACTGGGCTCAAGAGATCCTCTCACCTCAGCTTCACAAAGTACTGGGAATACAGGTGTGAGCCACTGCTTAACCTAATCATTTCTGTTGTGACAGTCCTCATTTCTCTCCCTTTCAGAGTTATAGTATTACAAGTGTTAGTAACTAACTAGACTGACCTCCCCAAACAGGTGGGAAAAGCACTGTGGCAGTGTGTTCTAAGCATGTTTCTGAGAAGAAATATTGCACTGAAGCTGCTTCTCATAGCAGATTTCTGTGCAGACTCAATTTCTTAGAGCTCTGCTAGGGATTACAGTTCATGTCCCTAAGAACTGTATCCCCTTGTAGAGCAGAGCTGAACAATCAGATTAGGTTTCCTCTGCTCTTGAAATGGATTGGAATTTTAAGGGCAGAATTTCATCATTAATACACTTAGGTACTTTAGTTGCATAAAAAGAACAAAGAGGGCTGGGCGGGTGGATCACGAGGTCAGGAGATCAAGACCATCCTGGCTAACATGTTGATACCCCATCTTTACTAAAAATACAAAAAATTAGCTGGGTGTGGTGGCACGCACCTATAGTCCCACCTACTTAAGAGGCTGAAGCAGGAGAATCGCTTGAACCTGGGAGGCAGAGGTTGCAGTGAGCTGAGATCGTGTCACTGCACTCCAGCCTGGGCGACAGAGCGAGACACCATCTCAAAAAAAAAAAAAAGAATAAACGAAGCAGAATTCTCTAGGCTTTCACTGTGGCCTCTTTTCTTCTGGCATGCCTGTGGCTCAAGTGTATCTTTTTTGGTTGTTGATAGATCAGACTGAAGAGGTTTTGGAGTGCAGTGGCGTGATCTCGGCTCACTGCAAGCTCCACCTCCTGGGTTCACGCCATTCTCTTGCCTCAGCCTCCCGAGTAGCTGGGACTACAGGCGTCCACCACCATGCCCGGCTATTTTTTTGTATTTTTAGTAGAGACGGGGTTTCACCGTGTTAGCCAGGATGGTCTTGATCACCGGACCTCGTGATCCACTCGCCTCGACCTCCCAAAGTGCTAGGATTACAGGCGTGAGCCACTGCGCCCAGCCTGAAGAGGTTTTTCTTAATTGCTGGTAGATTCAATCACCTTCAACTCTGAGTCTGATGTGCTTTTCCTTTTTATTTTCTTTTTTTCTTTTTTTTTTTGAGACACATTCTCAGTCTGTCACCCACACTGGAGTGCAGTGGCATGATCCACGCTGGAGTGCAGTGGCATGATCTCGGCTCACTGCAACCTCCACCATCTGGGTTCAAGCAGTTCTCCTGCCTCAGCCTCTCGAGTAGCTGGGATTACAGGCACCTGCCACTGTGCTCGGCTAATTTTTGTAGTTTTTTAATAGAGACGGGGTTTCACCATCTTGGCCAGGCTGGTCTTGAACTCCTGACCTCATGATCCACCCTCCTCGGCCTCCCAAAGTGCTGGGATTACAGATGTGAGCCACCGCGGCTGTTTTTTTTTTGTTTGTTTGTTTTTTTGAGACAGAGTCTCACTCTGTCACCCAAATGAAAGTGCAATGGTGTGATCTTGGCTCACTGCATCCTTCATCTCCTGGGTTTAAGTGATTCTCCTGCCTCAGCCTCCCATGTAGCTGGGATTGCAGGCATGCACCACCATACCCAGATAATTTCTGTATTTTTTGGTAGAGATATGGTTTCACCATTCTGGCTAGGCTGGTCTCAAACTCCTGACCTCAGGTGATCTGCCTGCCTCTGCCTCCCAAAGCGCTGGAATTATAGGAGTGAGACACTGCACCCAGCCAACCATAAAGTTTTTATACAAAGTATAATCAACGTTGATGTTTGTTTGTTTGTTTGTTTGTTTATTGAGATGGAGTCCTGCTCCGTTGCCCAGGCTGGAGGGCAGTGGCGTGATCTTGCCTCACTGCAATCTCTGCCTCCTGGGTTCAAGCAATTCTCCTGCCTCAGCCTCCCGAGTATCTGGGGATTACAGGCACGTGTCATCACACTGAGCTAATTTTTGTATTTTTAGTAGAGACAGGGTTTCACTATGTTGGCCAGGCTGGTCTTGAACTCCCGACCTCAGGTGATCCACCTGCCTCGGCTTCCCAAAATGCTGAGATTACAGGCGTGAGTCACCGTGCCCGTCCAACATTGATGTTTAGATAGAATGAGAATATAAAGGTAACATGTCACCTTATCCATAACACCTTTCCTGAGCTAGGGATGTTGGGTGTGTTTCTGCAGTCCCAGCCACTCAGGAGGCTGAGATGGGAGGATTACTTGAGCCCAGGAGTTTTGAAGCTCTCGTGACCTATGATCGCCCCACTACACTCCAGCCTGGGCAACAGACTCTGTCTCTTTATTTAAAAACAACAGGCTGGGCGCGGTGGCTCACGCCCGTAATCCCAACACTTTGGGAGGCTGAGGCGGGCAGATCACAAGGTCAGGAGTTCGAGACCGGCCTGGCCAATATGGTGAAACCCCGTCTCTACTAAAAATACAAAAATTAGCCAGGCATGGTGGCGGGCGCCTGTAGTCCCAGCTACTTGGGAGGCTGAGGCAGGAGAATCGCTTGAACCCAGAAGGCGGAGGTTGCAGTGAGCTGAGATGGCGCCACTGCACTCCAGCGTGGGCAACAGTGTTAGACTCCATCAAAAAAAAAAAAACCAAAAAAACAAAGACCTTTCCTGACTACCCTGTTTAGAGTAACAACTCCTGCTCCAGCACTACCAGTCCCACTTTCACTACTTTATTTTTCCTGTAGTATTTTCACCATCTGAGATATAGATATAGATACAGATATAGATTTTTTTTTAATCTGTTACTTAACCCTACTAGAATGTAAGCTATTTAAGCTCTGTGAAGGCAGGAATTTGACTATTTTACTCACTGCTTTTCCTTAGCACAATGTCTGACACATAGTAGGTATTCATAAATCTTTGTTGAAGCAATGCAAAAAAATTAATGGAGAATAGTAAAAGAGGGACTTGGATGCCCATGACCCAGCTTAAGAAATTATAGCACACATACATATACAGCAACTACATGGTTGAAGCCCCCATGTACCCTTCCCCTTTGCATTTCCCCACTTTTCCTCCCCAGAAATAACCTCAATTTTCTTGTCAGCCCTTTAAAAGAAAACTGTCTTTATTCTCTTCACTTTAATATGCCTGTTCACTTTTTTCAATAACTTTTATTGTGTGTTCCAATTTCACAGGTAATATATCTAAATCAGAAAACATATAAGCATGAAGGGAAAAAATAGGCCATAATCCTGCTTTCCCCTCTTGTTTTAATGCATCCTTATTAGCTGTAGAACCTTAAGGAAGCCTCTTAACCATATAAGGAAGCAAAGTTCTCCAGGTGTTCACTGTGGCCTTAGTTTCCGCAGTTTCTCCTCTGTAAGTTGGGCTTGATAATAATAGAACCTACCTCATAGGGTTCTGGCAAGGATTAAGCGAAGGTCCACATGAAGAGCTCAGCAGCAGCGCCTGCCCAGGACATAGTAAGCACATAAATGATGGTGATCAGATAGCCTTTCATATAACTTCATTATTCTTATTTTGAGTACAGACCTTATGCCCTATGCGATTTGTAAATGACTGTGGGGATTGATATAGGAACGCACAGTCGTTGTTGGGAGTTTCCCCACTAAACCAGTAGGCTTACAGTCAAGGTAGAATGTACATTTGCATGGGGCTGCTGTGAACTGACTTTGCTGTACACCCTCTCTAGGTGAAGAACATCATTTACCATGCAGTGAAAGATGCGGTTGGCACCCTCAAGGCTCATGAATCCAAACTGGCAAGGTCCTAGGCATGGAGAAACTCCAAGCTCCCCTGTGAAGCAGGTCTTTCACTCACAACACTTAACAGGGAACGGCAGGGCTCTTTGCTGGAGCAGAGGCCCTTCACCCGGAGCCAGTGTGGTCAGTATTCCAAACTCTCCAGCCACTCTCTTCTACGCTGCCTCAACACCGAAGGTTGACACAGGAAAGTCGTACTGTTCACACACACAGTTTGAGACTCCAAGCCAAGAGTGCCACATCCCTATCCTGTGGCCTTTTGGAAATCCAAATTGCCTGAACATGGCGGGGCTTTCCTGCACATTCTCCTGATTTGAGATTCACGGGCACACCTTTCTTTTCTTTTCCTCTTGTGCCTAGTTAAGTGGGAATGTGTTTGGAGGTAAGGGAAATCACATAACTGGTACAAGTAAGGGGTAATTGCTTAAACATGCCTGGTGGAAGTCTGATAGCGTCTCTGCACGTGACCTCTGACAAAGCCCATCCCAGGAGACGGGGTGAAGCCATTCCCCACACTCTCCTGTGAACACTGGAGTCTTGCAAGACCCAGGGAGAACCCACTGCTTTTCCCAGGAGGCTCCAGGATTAGGAAATGTGTGTATTTAGTGAAAAATAGGTTTGTAGTGAAATAGTTACTATTTCATGAAAGTAGATATTTTTAGAATTTTTGAAATACCACAGTTGTTTTCCTGGATTATGAGGAAAGGCACATTACATTTAGTCTTCCTTTCGATATAAAACTCTTTGAAGAAATATGATTTTTAGAAATCAGCTACCCATTATAGCACAAAATCAGCCAAAGCAGAATTTTTTAAAATTGGCTTTTTTAGGATTCTTTTTCTCCCCCTCCCATCTTAGTCTTACCTTGAGGGAACAGTCATATGAGAAGGAACTTTGTCACGTCTAAGCTGTGGTGTGTTCCCCATGTGTGTGTACAACACTGGTGACTCCAGGAACCATTTTCACCTATTACCAGTGTTCCCTGGGGACTCCTCTTAACGTTTCCAAATGGGAAGGACAGTTGATTTCCAACATGAGGTTTTTTGTTTTTTATCCAGAAATATTTTCAGCAAAACTTTCCAACTGAGTGGAGTCTGATTAAGGATTTATTTGAAAATGGTGGAATTCATTGGCCCATAGGTACATTGGAAAATGTATCTCTCTCCAGCTGTACTGTAGTGCCCTGCAGGCTGTTTATATGTTCACAGTTACTTTTTTTTTTTTTAAATAAAAGTCATTTAATGTAGAATACTTTTAATTTCACTTTCTGTATTTTAATTTTGTTGAAGGGCTGATTGGGATTTCCATGTTCTTATTAAAAATCTAACAAATCTGTTTGGAGTGGACTAAATTATTCGTGTACCAACCCTTCTAAAATCAACATCAGATTGGGAGTTGGGTTGGAGGTGGGGGATTCATTTCCAGGTCTTCATGACTGTGCTACACCCAGATATTTTTCTTTGCTTGTTGAGACTGTGCCATGTTAGGAGAAAGGAAAGTGCCAGGGTGAGGTCAGTATGGTTTGGGGAATTGGGGGTAAGGGGAAGGGGCCACATGAATTAGAGGGTGGGAAGAGAGACATGTTTCCCCATACTTCATGCTTTGTGAATGGAGTGGGAAAGGTGGGGTCCTCCCTTCCTGTGGCAGAGTCTGGGGGGAAGGGTCATGGTGTGTGGCCTCAGCAAAGCTGGACAGTCTGTGATGGGATTCTTAAGCAGGCGGCCTGGCTGCCCACATGAAACGTGTGGCCATAGATCCACCTTAGAGATGGTGGGAGACACTCATGTGGGATTTATCAAGCAGTAATTAAAGTGTTTCATTGTGGGGTGAGAACAGACTGCATTCCAATTAGGAGAGGCTTTCTGGAGAGGAAGTTGTAAAGAATAGCAAGAGGGGTTATCAGAGGCTGCTTCTCTGGAACGTTTTGGGAAACATCTTCCAACGTGTTTGAACCTGCAAATATAATTTACCAGGTTAGAAATAGACCATTGTGTGGTTCAGGGATACTGAGCTTGAATAAGACCATGACTCTTTGAAATACACAGTTCTGAATGTGTCCTTTCAGCCCAGATGGGCACAGGTTGATGCTGTGGTCATCCGAAGGATTACACCTCAACATAAAGGGTAGAGGAACGCAGAAGCTTTAAAATGGGACAGGAAAGGAGAGCAATAGGGCTGGGGGGTTGGTGGATGGTTGGAGGTTGGTTGCTTTCCTGAAGATCAGGAGGCAGGCTAGCCTACATTCTGGATATAAATGTCTTTAGAATCAGGACATTCACTGCCACTAGTGCTTGCTGATGGGGGTGGAACTGGAGCCCCAGGACCCTCTCGCAGCCCCTCTGTTTGAAAAGAAGGTTGACCCTTTGTTGTCAGTAACCACATTGAGAGCATAAAGCTCTGTTCCCCTGCAAAGCTTAGGAGCTGACAACCTAAAAAAGCAGCCCAGCAGCCCAGTGGCTCACACCTGTGATTCCAGCACTTTGGGAGGCTGAGGTGGGTGGATCGCTTGAACTTAGGAGTTTGAGACCAGCCTGGGCAATATTGCAAAACCCCATCTTGGCAAAAAAAAAAAAAAAAAATTAGCTGGTGGTGTTTTGGGCCTGTAGTCCCAGCTACTCGGGAGGCTGAGGCAGGAGGATCATTCAAGCCCAGAAGGTGTGCTGAGATTGTGCCACTGCACTCCAGCCTGAGCGACAGAGTGAGACCCTGTCTCAAAAAAACCAAACAGATCATCTGGTCAGGGGAGATCCTCTTTCAACGGGGGTGAGAAGGAGTGGGGTGGACAGGTGTGGCTGTACCTGTGACTCAGGTACATCCACCTGGACATCCACCTGGAGCTCAGGTGGATGTCTCCAGGGCCTGTGATGAGGAGAGTTTGCTAGTCAGCAGTTGGGGGATGTAACCTGTTTAAAGTAGGCTTCCTGGGGTCATCTTAGCAGCATGACTTGGTGGCTTTGTGACTCTCAACAGATTATTGAGCCTTAAGCTTCTCATTCCCTTATCTTCAAAATGAGGGCATTTATAGCGCCTGCCTTATAGGGTGGTCAAGAGGATTCACTGGCAACGCAGTGAAGCTCTTAGCACAGGGGCTGGCACACAGCGCTTGATGTGGGCAGGGCAGGAGGTGGGCAGGGGTCGATTTCAGGATGTAACCATGGAGACCTAGGGCTTGAAACCCAAGAAAGATGAACAAGCGATTCGAGGAAGGCAGGGCACTGAGGGTCGGAGGCGCATGCCCGGTCACAGCAGGTGCCGGGGCGGGGGCGCGCCGCCGCCGCCGCGGCCTCCCGGCCTCCCCTTTAAGAGCCGCCACCGCCCACGGCCCGCCGCTGCGGCAGGGACCTCCCCTTTAACGGCGGCGCTGGGCGCTCCGCTGCCCCCGCGGCGGCTGCTGCAGCGGCTGCTGCTGCTACTGCGGCTCCTGCTGCCGCCGCCGCTCGGCCTCAGGCAGCTGCATCCTCGGCCGGGCCGGGTCCCCGCCCCGCGCCGCGCCCGGCCCCGCCATGGTGTCCTGGATCATCTCTCGCCTGGTGGTGTGAGTGCGGCGGCGGCGGGGGGTGATGCGGGCTACGATGGAGGGCGGGGGTGTTAAAGCCCGGGTGGACTTCTCCGAAGCTTCGTGCAGCAGAGTCACCTAAAGGCGCTGCGTCCTTATTTGGGGTCCCCAGAGACATGGAGATGTGGCACCCAGGACTGGAAGGGGGAATATTAGGGGAGCGTGGCAGGCCTGGCTTCCCAGGGACCTCACCCCCATTCTTTATTAATAACCTATTTTATTTCTACCGTCCTTGCTCCTGCGCCCATCCTAGAGGCTGAGCAGCACGGCTTGATTTAAAAGGGGAGGCAGGCGCGTCCCCTCCCCCACCTAGCAGGTCTGGGCTGGAGGAGGTCCTCAGACCCGGGCCCTGTCCCTCTGGGGGAGATAACAGGGTGATGGAAGAGAGTGGAGCAAGGCAGGGCCTCATCATCATTCCGCAGCTCACAGCCATCACCAGGCCCCTTGGCCTCTCCCTTCCACTCACTGTCAGGAGACTGGGGACGAGGGCACATGCCCTTAGGCCCCCTAGGGAGGAAGTCTGGGTATCGGGAAGCAGAAATGCTCGGAGGACAAAGTGTGAGGTAACTGGGAGAGGGGATGTGTGTGCTCAGCCTGGGATTGTGGACCCCGCTGGGGGAGGGCGCTCGGTGGCCTTCATTCCAGGCTGCCAGCCACACTGTGGAGCTGTGTCTCTGGCACCTCCCCGGGCCCCAGGAGGGAACACACACCATTCCCCACGACCCCAGACTTTGTCCTTGAGGATTCTGCTCCGCACTCCACTTGCACCAGCCGGTTTGGAAGTATCCCGCCTGTCCATGTGGAAACAGGCGGCACCCACACATTGTCAAGGGGCTGAGCCTGACAGGGGCTCCTCGTGGGCCTCGGAGCTATCCGCTGCCCTAATGAGAACACTGCCCCTCGGCCTCCACCGTTGGGGACTGACACCGGCAGCCCCACCCTGCTCCCTTCTTCCCATTCGGTGCAGCCCGGCCGGCCAAGTGCTTCTGTCCTGGTTTCCTCGAGACTCCTTCTCTTCCCCCACCCACCCCAGGCGGAATGGAGGGGCCTCACGCCTCCATGTGGCCTTCAGGGTGGCTGCTTCTCTTTTGCCTGGGCAAGCCCCAAAGAGCATCGGTCCTCTTCTTTCCCGGCCTGTGTCTTGTCTGCATTCTGTACTTTGATCACCAGCGGGGCCCTCCCCTGAGCCCTGTCCCTTGTGGTGTTTACATGGGGGGAATAAGCCTCTTTGCCTCTCTCAGGGCCTCCTGCCCCTGTGCCCTCTGTTCCCTAGGGCCCCAGGGCCACAGTGGTACCTCTGCCTGCCAGGTAGGGTGCCCTGTTAGGTGGTATCAGGTTCCCTCGCAGAGCCTGGCTCTGAGACAGGGAGGTGGAGGGTAAGGGCAGATGGGTGTGAATGGGCATGAGGTCAAGAAGGAAGACACCCTGTGGCAGTGACCTGACTCCCAGTCCCCATGACATATTTGTGTGTAACCAAGGATCATGGCGCAAGGGACCACATTGGACCCTCTGGCCTCTGGGCCTTTCCCTGCCTTCAGGGCTAGAGAAAAACTGAACAGTGGAGTGGGGAGGGGGCATCACCCTACTTGACTGAGCATGTTCCATGCTGCTTTGACCTTAACCTGACCTGAGTTCATCAGTCCAGTGGGGAGTTCTCTCCCTCTTCCCATTACTTACCCAGGGGCTGATGCAGAGCTGGGAGGGAGAGGCCACTGCCCTTGGCTGAGGGGCCCAGTAACCATGCCTGCCTCCCTAGGCTCATCTTTGGCACCCTGTACCCAGCCTATTCTTCCTACAAGGCCGTGAAGACAAAAAACGTGAAGGAATATGTGAGTGGATGACCCTTCACCCCCTACCCAACTCACATGGCAGAGAGAGGGGAGGGCATTGGATCCTATTACAGATGGGGGTGACTTTGCACCAACGCTGTCAGCCACTAACAAGACCCACCAGCAAAGGAGGGCCCAGGGTGTCCCGCACAGCGCCTCCAACATGGCTGGCAGGCAGAAGTGGGGTCCTGGGTGTTCTCCCCAGCCCAGGCATGTTCGACAGGCAGAGTTGGGGTCCTGGGTGTCCCTGGCCCCTCAGCCCTGTGCCCCAGCCTGCGCTTCCCTCTGTCCCTCAGGTGAAATGGATGATGTACTGGATTGTCTTTGCCTTCTTCACCACGGCCGAGACGCTCACGGATATAGTGCTCTCCTGGTGAGGTCCAGCGTCCCCTCCTGCATCTCAGGGCCCACGGCCTCTGCCTTTCTCTACCCAGCCAGCCAAACAAAAGACTGGGCCTGGGGGTGAAGCTCCTCCCATTCCTGACAATTTCGTAGGGTCCTTGATATCTCCCCTCTCATGCCTAACTTGGCCTGCAGAAGAACAGACATAGTAGTGCCAGGCAAGGGGGCTCACACCTGTAATCCCAGCACTTTGGGAGGCCTAGGTGGGTGGATCATTTGAGGTCAGGAGTTTGAGACCAGCCTGGCCAACATGGTGAAACCCCGTCTCCACTAAAAATACAAAAAAAAATTAGCTGGGCGTGGTGGCGCCCCTGTAATCCCAGCTACTAGGGAGGCCGAGGCAAGAGAATTGCTTGAACCCAGGAGGTGGAGGTTGCAGTGAGCTGAGATCGTGCCATTGCACTCCAGCCTGGGCAACAGAGTGAGACTCCATCTCAAAAAAAAAAAACAAAAAAGGAGTAAGAACAAACATAATCCCTATGTTTCTTTCTGGTGGCAGCCAGAGCACCTCAGTGGAATTCAGGAAACCTGCTTCTTCCATGCTGCCTGTGACCTGCCTAAGGTCACAGTTTCCTTATTTGTAAAATAGGCATATGATTCACTCCTATAAACACTGGATACTTATTTCCAAGGCATTTTCCAGGCTGTACTAGACTACGTATGTATGAGCACTTTGAGGACAGGGAATATGTCTTAATCATCTGTATATTCACAGCAGGAACTCAAAAAGGTTTACTGAATGATCAGATACCTCTTGGAAGAGGGGACTAATAACACAGTTCATCGGAACTCAAGAAGAGAATTTTACCAAGGGGGAGAGGACAAGAGATCATTACATTTATAGATAAGACCCTTGCATTTGAGAAAAATAGTTTTAGGAGAGGAAAGAGATGGAGAGATGGGTTAAAAATTGAGGGTAAAGGCCGGGCGTGGTGGCTCACGCCTGTAATCCCAGCACGTTGGGAGGCTGAGGCAGGCAGATCACGAGGTTAGCAGATCGAGACCATCCTGGCCAACATGGTGAAACCCCGTCTCTACTAAAAATACAAAAATTAGCTAGGCATGGCCGGGCGAGGTGGCTCACACCTGTAATCCCAGCACTTTGGGAGGCTGAGGCGGGCAGATGACGAGGTCAGGAGATCGAGACCATCCTGACCAACACGGTGAAACCCCATCTCTACTAAAAAACAAAATACAAAAAATTAGCCGGGCGTGGTGGCGGGCGCCTGTAGTCCCAGCTACTCGGGAGGCTGAGGCAGGAGAATGGCGTGAACCCAGGAGGTGGAGCTTGCAGTGAGTTGAGATCCAGCCACTGCACTCCAGTCTGGGCAACAAGGTGAGACTCCGTCTCAAAAAAAGAAAAAAAAATTAACTATTATGGCACCTGCTTGTAATCCCACCTACTTGGGAGGCTGAGACAGGAGAATCGCTTGAACCCAGGAGGCAGAGGTTGCAGTGAGCCGAGATTGTGCCACTGCACTCCAGCCTGGCAACAGAGCAAGACTCAGTCTCAAAAAAAAAAAAAAAAAAAAAGTGAGAGTAAAGGCCGGGCATGGTGGCTCCTACTTGTAATCCTGGCACTTTGGGAAGCCAAGGCAGGAGGATCACTTGAGCCTAGGAGTTTGAGATCAGCCTGGGCAACATAGCAAGACCCGCCTATTAAAAAAAAATTGGCCAGGTGCGGTGGCTCATGCCCATAATCACAGCACTTTGGGAGGCCGAGGGGGGCAGATGACCTGAGGTCAGGAGTTCAAGACCAGCCTGACCAACATGGTGAAACCCCATCTCTACTAAAAATACAAAATTAGCCAAGCGTGGTGGCGCATGCCTGTAATCCCAGCTACTCAGGGGGCTGAGGCAGAAGAATTGCTTGAACCCAGGAGGCGGAGGTTGCAGTGAGCCAAGATTGCGCCACTGCACTCCAGCCTGGGCAACAAGAACGAGACTCTGTCTCAAAAAAAATTAAAAAGTTGAGAGTAGGGCAAGGGTGGTGAAGTGAAAAACAAAATTGAGGGTAGTGAATATAGATGCCTTTTTTTTCTTTTTCTGAGATAGAATCTCACTCTGTCATTCAGGTTGGAGTGCAGTGGTATGATCTCGGCTCACTGCAGCCTCGACCTCCTGGGCTCAAGTGATCCTCCCACCTCAACCTCCTGAGTAGCTGGGACCACAGGCACACGCCACCACACCTGGCTTATTTTTTATTTTTTGTAGAGATGGGGTTTTGCTGTGTTGCCAGGCTGGTCTTGAACTCCTGGGCTCAGATGATCCTCCCACATTGGCTCCCAAAGTGCTGGGAGATTACAGGCCACTGTGCCAGGCCTATACATGTGTCTTGACACAGCAAAAGAGAGAGCTTTGATGAGGGCTTTGTGAGGACATAGGTGACCTGAAGGAGCTTGTGACCAGAGGAGAAGGCACTATGGGGACTGAAGGGCAATCCTGAAAAGTGAGGGGCATGTCACGGCGAGGCAGGAGGGTACGGAGCAAGCTAGAGAAGTCCCAGGCCTCTCGATGATAGGGAGGACAGGAAAGGAAGGGGTGAAGACCCAGGTGTGGGCCTGCACAGTCAAGAGTTTCCCTTGGTGTTGACCCTAGGGCAGAGGAAGGGGGGTTTTCTCTAGGAGTGAGAGGGCTGGGGCTTGGGGAGAGGATGAGGCAAGGAGAGTTGCTGCTGGGGGAAATTCCTTCTAGTGTCACTGCTTATCTTCCTGTCTGAAGCCTCAGCTGAGCCCTCCAGACCCTTTCGGATTAGAAAGGAGCAGTCCCATGAGCCCCATGGGGACCCCAGCGCACTAAGAGTGAGGGGCTGCGCAGGGTCACACACGGGGCCGGTGCTGCTGGACACAGGGCACCTCCCGACTCCCTGCCCTGTACTCTGCGCTTGCCCCTGTCCCAACAGGTTCCCCTTCTACTTTGAACTGAAGATCGCCTTCGTGATATGGCTGCTGTCCCCTTACACCAAGGGCTCCAGCGTGCTCTACCGCAAGTTTGTGCACCCAACGCTGTCCAACAAGGAGAAGGTTTGCCCCCACTCTCAGCTCACCTCCCAGCCTGCCCCCAGCCAAGGCAGTCCAGAGCCTGCAGCCTCATACAGACTGGCCCTCCCTGTGGGGCCCAGAGCCCAAAGTGACCTGGCAGAGCTGCCGTGGCCTCCTGGAGCAGGCAGGGGCCTCTGTCCAGGGGTGAACAAGGGTAGGGCAGGACCTCTCCTCTTCTCCCTTCCCCTCCAATCCCATAGGAGATCGACGAGTACATCACACAGGCCCGAGACAAGAGCTATGAGACCATGATGAGGGTGGGCAAGAGGGGCCTGAACCTTGCCGCCAATGCTGCAGTCACAGCTGCCGCCAAGGTGAGATGGGGGCCGGCTCGGACTCTCAGGGCCCCTGCCTTGTACAAAGGGCCCTGGCCAGGCCCCTTTGCATCTACCCTGTACTCGGGGCTGTAGAGACTCTGGGCTCATGCAGCTGGAGGCTCCAGTCCAGGCTCTACCGCTATCTGTCCGAGTCACTTTCATTGTCCGGCCATTTCCCCAACTGTCCAGAGGCGAAGTGTGGCCCTGCCCCAGTCCTCAGCTCTGTCTGTGTGGGACTGGGTGAGGACAGTGTGGGGAGGGCACCGAGCCTGGGGCTGCTGCCAGCACCATGGTGACCACTATCTCCACCCCGCCCCTTCCCCCCGGCTCTCCCGGTGCGTGGTGGTGACCCTAGGGCCAGGGGGTGCTGTCAGAGAAGCTCCGCAGCTTCAGCATGCAGGACCTGACCCTGATCCGGGATGAGGACGCACTGCCCCTGCAGAGGCCTGACGGCCGCCTCCGACCCAGCCCTGGCAGCCTCCTGGACACCATCGAGGACTTAGGTACAGGCAGGGCCTGGGGTTGGGGTGGGGCCCCAAGGGCAAGGAGCCCAGATGGGAAAGATTCCCCCACCTCCTTTTCTCCCTGCGCCCAGGAGATGACCCTGCCCTGAGTCTAAGGTCCAGCACAAACCCGGCAGATTCCCGGACAGAGGCCTCTGAGGATGACATGGGAGACAAAGCTCCCAAGAGGGCCAAACCCATCAAAAAAGCGCCCAAAGCTGAGGTGAGGGCATTGGCCAGAGCTTGGGGAAACAGGCAGGGGGTGGTGGCTCCAGGCTGAGCCCCATCTTCCTCCTTCTTTCCACAGCCACTGGCTTCCAAGACACTGAAGACCCGGCCCAAGAAGAAGACCTCTGGCGGGGGCGACTCAGCTTGAGCCCCTCCACCCCCGAAGGCTGCACAGCAAGGATGAAGCCTCAGGAGGGGCCTCAGACCCAGCCCCTGCTCCACACTGTGCCAGTAGCCTAGGTGTCTCAGGCCCCTGGGCCCCTCAGATGGCCATTTCCGGTGCCTGCCCAGTGGCCACTCTTCTGGAAGGGGCTTGGAAAAGAGGAAGGAGGCCCAGCTGTGGGGGTTGAGGGTAGAGGGTGGACCAGAGGCTGAGGACTGAGCCACCCAAGGAGGTGGGGACTGCTCGGCCTCCACCGCTGTTCCGCTGCAGCCCCGCCCTGCCCCGCCCACCCAGTGCCTTGCTGAAGCGCACAGCCATCTGCTTCTCAGAGGTCCTGCCGTGTCTCCACTGCTCACCTTGGTTGGGGAGCAGGGAGGGGGAAGTCCTAGCCCAGATGGACCAAGGACGGGCCTGAAGGCACATGGGGGAAAGGGAGCACACGGGGAGGACGTCGGGGACCCTGGGTGGGGCCTCCAGGTGCAGCTGTGGATGGAAGACGGGTTGGCGTGTGCTTCAGCGACGAGGATGGCCAGGCCAGAGCTGCAGCTGGGGGCTCTTTTCCTGGTCATTGGGTGGGGCTGAGTGCCACATGTTCCCACATTAAAAAGGAGGGGTCCAGGGCTGTGTGTGTCTTTCTGGGTCTAGGGCTCAGGGGAGTTTGGGTCAAGGACTGTCCCTCCAGCAGTCACCTCCTTCCACCCTGAGCCCCACAGTCATCTGGCCCTTTCCCTGCTCAACCCTCCCTCCTAGGCTCTGAGCCTCAGAGGACCCAGCCCATGAGAGAACGGGGATCTGGGGGGCCCCTCACCTGCTCCTATGACCTTGCTCCCTTTCAGGTCACCCCATTGCCACCGTGCCCCTGGGCTGGACTCCCGTGCTCCTCAGGGCCCACCCCTGCTCTGATACAGGCCCCTGTTGAGTGGGCCTCTCTCCTCTGCCCCTGGGGTCCATCCCCTCTTGCCCAGGGTCCCCATCCTGTACCAAGCAGACTGGGCCCTAAGACCCCTGGCAGAACCCAGCCTCCGCTCACACCCGCCCCAGCTTCTGCCACGGCTTCAGTCAGGGCCAGGAGGAACACGTGAAGGAGAAAGAGAAATGCAGGAGCCGCAGGGCTCCCGGTTCCTTGGGAAGAGGGTGCCCATTGGACCTTTGGCACTGGATGAGCCAATAAACCAAACTCTGGCACCTCATTTTATTTGGCCTCTGTACTTTGTTCTTGCCACACCAGCTGACAGGTGGGAAGGACCTCAAGTGAGAAGCAGGGTTCAGCTGGGGGAGTAGGGAGGCCAGCCTGTGACCCACAGGAGCTCTGGTCCCCAGCTAAGAGATGGGCTTGAGGGGGCTCAGTCTGGGAAAATGGTTTTGGGACTCAAGATAAAACCAGAGGCCTGGGCTGGGCACAGTGGCTTATGCCTGTAATCCCAGCACTTTGGGAGGCCAAGGCGGGCAGATCACGAGGTCAGGAGATCAAGACCATCCTGGCCAACATGGTGAAACCCCGTCTCTACTAAAATACAGAAAAAAATTAGCCGGGCGTTGTGGTGTGCGCCTGTAGTCCCAGCTACTTGGGAGGCTGAGGCAGGGGAATCGCTTGAACGTGGGAGGCAGAGATTGCAGTGAGCCAAGATCGTGCCACTGCACTCCAGCCTGGCGACAGAGCAAGACTCCATCTCAAACAAACAGAAAACAAAAAATAAACAAACAAAAACCACAAAGGCTTAGCTGGGTGTGGTGGCTCACACCTGTAATCCCAGCACTTTGGGAGGCAGAGGCAGGAGGATCCTTGAACCCAGGATTTTGAGACCAGCCTGGGCAATATGAGGAAATCACATCTGTATTTTTTTTGAGTGGGTGGGGGGACTGAGTCTCTATTGCCAAGGCTAGAGTGCAGTGGCGTGATCTTGGCTCACTGCAACCTCTGCCTCCCGGGTTCAAACGATTCTCATGCCTCAGCCTCCCAAGTAGCTGGAATTACAGGCATGCGCCACCATGCCCAGCTAATTTTTGTATTTTTAGTAGAGACTGGGTTTCACCATGTTGGCGAGGCTGGTCTCGAACTCCTGACCTCAAGTGATCTGCCCGCCTCGGCCTCCCAAAGTGCTGGGATTACAGGCGTGAGACACCGCACCCGGCCGCCACGTCTCTATTTAAAAAATAATAATAATTAATAAATAAAAACCAGAGGCCTAAGAAGGGCCAGGGACTGGCCCCAACCCCAAGGACTGTCTTCTCCCTCAGAATCTTACCCCAAGTCTTCAGTGGACCTTCTGGTATCCAACAGAAAGTGCTAGGTGTAGGCTCTGGGGAACAAAGATCCCAGTGAGGCTCTCAGGGGACAGAGAATAGGATATGGAGCTGTGGGGCAGGCCTCGGGAAATGTGCCTAGAAAGGCCAAAAATGCCAAATGGGGTTGAGCCAGAGACGTTGAGTGAAGAAGCAGAGATGGGGAAGCCAGGACAAGGGCTTGTGGAAAAACCAGCCCTGGGGACAGAGAGGGAACCAAGGGCTGAGACAAAGAGGCACAGCCTGTGTGGCACCAGGAAAGGCAGGGGTCCAGCCCTGACTACTGGGCTAGGTTGGAGGAAAGGAGGAGAAGGGAGCTGCAGGGCATGGGGTCCGAGCTCTGGGATGCAGAGCCAGAGCTCCAGGGGCCAAGAAGCACAACCGACTGGGGATGAGCCCCCGGGAAGCTGGAACCCAGGGGGAGGGAAAGGCTGGCAGAGGAGCAGAGGCAGGTACGGAGGAGAGACTGACAAAGGAAAAGAGCCCTGAGGGAGGAAAAAGGGATCAGAGAAATAGCTCAGCCTGCGGAAGGAAAATGAAGGAAGCAGACCATGGGGTGTGTAGGGGGAATGAATAGGACTCAGACCCAGGCTCTGGACCCCAAGTTTGGCAAGGCGCCCCTACACTGGGCTTTCCTTCTCCTTCCCTGGCATCACAGGGCATGTGCGCCTTCCACACTTGAGCCAAGCTAGCCAAGAACCCCCTGAAGTGAGGTCACAGTGGGGGATGTGAGGTGTCCCTTTTGTCTTTCCTTGGAATCCTCCAGTCAACCAGCCCTCTGAAGGGCATCACCTTCACCATCAGCCTCTGAGCAATTTTGGCCCATTTTTCCATCGGAAAGGAGAGAAAGCTACCACGGTAAAATTTAGGGGAGGGATTCATTCTAGAAAGATCCCCAGAGAGTAAGATGCTGCAGTCCCACGCTAACAGCTACCATATGCCCAGGAAACCAGGTTAGGCGCTCTTTAACCTAAATCTCATTTGCTGCATGACACACACACACACACACACACACACACGCTGGCTCACACTCAGGAGCACTCTCACATCCACAGTGACTGGTGGCTAGGCAGGTCACATCCAGATTCTGCATTGTCAAGCTCTCTGTGCACATCAGGGGTTCCCTGTGTCCACAGGAACATGCTCAGATTTCCAAGCTCATTGGTTTGTTGCTATGGAAACATTCAGGCTTCTAGAACTCTGGGCACAGGGCCTGCCCCCTGTGGTGCAGAGGAGAGGAGAGATGGAGGGTGACAAGAAGAATGGGTGGAAAGGCTCCTGGGAAACAGGCTGGCTGCTGGCACACATCTGGGCCTAGGTGACCCCTTGCTGTCCCCTCATTCCCTGGGACAATCTCCTCTCTCCCCTCTCCCCTCTCCCCTCTCCCCTCTCCTCTCTGCCTCCGTAGATCTCTCCAAGCCAGGGTAGTGGGAAAGAGATGTCAGAAATAGGTGGATGGCCAGCGCTATGTGGAGGGTGCTCGATCACTGCCTGGGTCTCCAGGAGCCTTTGAGAGGTACTAGCTTTGGGTAGGGACTGGGGCAGGCTAGCGCTGTCCCATGCCCAGTCCTCCTTGGGATCGCTGGGCAGCCCTCCAGGCCTGAGGTACCTGACTATAACAGCCTCAGGTATCTAGCTTCTTCAGCTGGCTCCCCCTCCCTTTCTTGTGGGTGCCCTACACCCGGAGAACCTGCTTAAAATGGGATTTCCAGGCTGTGACGTCAGAGGAAAGCCAGCAGCTCCATCCAGCCGCTGCCAGCTCTCCCTTGATCGGCAGAGCTGAGCCCAGCTTTGCTTGGCCTGGAGGGAGGCAGGGCGGGAGCAGGAGGGAGGGGCCTTGGGGGCTCTGAACCATGGTCCCCATATCTGTGGCATCCAGAATGACAGCGAGAGGCTGTTTGCAGGCCCAAAGCCCCCTCCTGGCTTCCCCACTATCTTCAATTTCCCCCAGTACATGATCACCCCCCTCCCACATCCCCCTAATTTCTCCCTCTCTGAGCTGGGTCAGGTCTGTCTGGAGCAAGAGGGCATCTCCTGTCCTTACCGGACAGCGGCTTTTGTATGTGTCCTGCCTGAAACTGTGCCATATCCAGGCTGGAGGCGGCGAGGCGTGGGACGGATGCCTGCGAGGATGGAAAAGCCCACTAGGTGGCGCAGCTGCCTCCCTATGTGGGATTCCCCGGCCCCGTGGACAATCTTCTCCCGCCGCCAATCTTCTCCCGCCGCCAGTAGGCTCCAGGTTTGGTGAGCTGAGTGCCTCATCCTCCGCTCCCTGGAGCTGGAGGTTCATGAAGAAAGCATCCTTGTGGGCGAACAGGACAGCTGTGGGTTCTCCAGCAGTCTCCCCCTAAGCCCAGTCTGTGTGCACACCTACTGCCCCAGGAGATGGTCAGACCTAGAAGAAGACCCCCAACTTGCAGTGAGGTTCCAGCACTCTCCCCCGAACAAAGAAATTGCCAAGCTCCCTGGGATGATTTTTTTTTTTTTTTTTGAGTCAGAGTCTCGGAGCTCTGTCGCCCAGGTTGGAGTGCAGTGGCGCGATCTCGGCTCACTACAACCTCCGCCTCCCGAGTTCAAGAGATTCTCCTGCCTCAGTCTCCCAAGTAGCTGGGATTACAGGCACAGGCCACCATGCCTGGCTAATTTTTTGCATTTTTTTTCCTTTTTTTTTTTTTTTGAGATGGAGTCTCGCTCTGTCGCCCAGGCTGGAGTGCAGTGGCGCGATCTCGGCTCGCTGCAAGCTCCGCCTCCCGGGTTCACGCCGTTCTCCTGCTTCAGCCTCCGGAGTAGCTGGGACTACAGGCGCCCGCCACAACGTCCGGAGAATTTTTTGTATTTTTAGTGAAGACGGGGTTTCACTGTGTTAGCCAGGATGGTCTCGATCTCCTGACCTCGTGATCCGCCCGCCTCGGCCTCCCAAAGTGCTGGGATTACAGGCGTGAGCCACCGCGCCCGGACTTTTTTTCCTTTTTAATAGAGATGGGGTTTTGCCATGTTGGCCAGGCTGGTCTCGAACTCCTGGCCTCAAGTGATCCGCCCGCCTCCCAAAGTGCTGGGATTAAAGGCGTGAGCCACCGCACCTGACCCCAACCTGGGCTTCTGAAATGGCATCTAGAGAGGCTGCTGGAGCTGATTTCAGGGTCAAGAGGGGAGAGGGACCCCTGAGGCAGCAAGGGATGGGGAACTGGGGTGGGGAGGTAGGAAGAAGTTGGGTCCAGAGGCAGGGAAGCTCACAGAGCTGCGGCATTACCTGGATGTGGTCTCCCTGATAGCCACAGTGGCAGTCCCAGGCCTGCTCCAGGTGCCCCCTGCCCCTTCCTGTATTTTCATTCTGGGGTACTGTGGAGTTGAAAAAGACAAAGTCAGGCCAGGCGTGGCACGGTGGCAGACGCCTGTCATCCCAGCTACTTGGAGGCTGAGGCAGGAGAATCGCTTGAACCCGGGAGGCGGAGGTTGCAGTGAGCTGAGATTGCGCCATTATACTCCAGCCCGGGCGACGATGTGAGACTCCATCTCAAAAAAAAAAAAAAAAAAAAGTAAAAAAATAAAAAATAAAAGAAAAAGACAAAGTCCCTAGTCTCCACATCCTGGAATCCCATAGTATTCTTGCAGGGGCTGGGGGTGAGGCTCCTCAATGACCTACCTTTCCCTGACCTTTTTCCCAAGTTGACCCCACCAGCCCTGCATGCCCTATGAATTACCCTCTCCTTTTGTCCCAGCCAGAAAAGTGATCAATAAATAATGCTGCTTGAAATATTAATGGTGAGTTTTACACCAGCATCCCTTAACTGTCTGCCTGTCGTTTTCCTGACAGGGAAACGCATGGTCCTCGAGACAGCTCATTCCTGTCTTGGCCAACAGAGGGTCTTTCTTTGCGAAGACTTCACCCAATTCCCATCTTAGCCAGAATCATGATTCAGTCCCATCAACTAAGAAAAGGAAGGGTCCTCCAGAGATCAACTCAGTTAGCACCTCCAACCCAGGAAGGGTGGAGTAAGCTAAGCCAGGTAGAAGCCTTCCTGATACCTTGATTTCCCACGGTGTGATTGAGATCCCATTTCCTCTGTTCCATGTCCATCCTGGGCCTGCCAGGTCCAGCTTTCTGGGTGGCCAACTCAGAATAAGACTGCAGCCTCCCTGCCCGCTCTTGGATTATTTGGAGTCTGAGCAGAGGACATTCGTGTGCTCCTAGACTCCTCGAGCCCAGGTCACTCTCAACTGGTTTTGTTCTCCTGGAAGAAGGGGAGGAGTGGGAAGGACAAGGAGGTGGAGAGGAGGAGCATTGAAACTCTGGAGCCCAACTTACCCAGTACCAGTTCCCTGCTCTGCAGAAGCCATGACCACTCAAATCTATTTTTTTTTTTTTTTTTTTTTTTTTTTGAGACAGAGTCTTGCTCTGTCACCCAGGCTGGAGTGCAATGGCATGATCTCAGCTCACTGCAACCTCCACCTCCTGGGTTCAAGAGATTCTCCTGCCTCAGCCTTCCGAGTAGCTGGAACTACAGGTGCGCGCCACCATGCCTGGCTAATCTTTGTATTTTTAGTAGAGTCAGGGTTTCCCCATGTTGGCCAGGCTGGTCTCAATCTCCTGACCTCAAATGATCTGCCTGCCTCGGCCTCCCAAAGTGCTGGGATTACAGATGTGAGCCACCGTGCCTGGCCTCAAATCTTTTTTTTTTTTTTTCCTGGAGACACAGGGTCTTTCTTGCTTCATTGCCCACACTTGAGTGCAATGACACAATCATGGCTTACTGCAGCCTCAACCTCCTGGGTTCAAGCAATCCTCCCACCTTAGCCTCCCAAGTATCTGGGACCACAGGCGCACACCACCACGCCTGGCCAATTTTTTTTTTTTTTTTTTTTTTTTTTTGAGAGAAGATGGCCTTTATTGCAGCACGAACCAAGTGAGGAGGACTGCATGTCAACAGCTCTCCAGGAGCCACCAAAGGTGATGGCCCGCCCTGCCCCTGCCACAGGCCCCCCAGGGGCTAGAGCGCAGCTCCCCCCAGGAAGGGCGAGGCGTGCTTGTAAATAGGGGCCCAGACAACACAGACAGGGGAGGCAGCATCATCAGGTGCAGCTTTGCTACAGGAACGATTGTTCTTAATTTCAAAGAGGAGACACAGCCATGCCTAGCCCTGCCCTTCCGCACGCTGGAAGGCTCTGGAAGCAGCTCCTGCCTGCCTGGGGAGTTAGGTCCACCCACTGCCCATGAGCCTGGCTCAGGCACACTGCAGCCATACAAGAAACGCTGGCAGCTGACTCCAAATTATTCAGAAACACAATTAGAAAAGAACTAGGCCAGGCGTGGTGGCTCACGCCTGTAATCCCAGCACTTTGGGAGACCGAGGCTGGCAGATCACGAGGTGAGGAGTTCGAGACCAGCCTGACCAACATGGTGAAACCCGTCTCTACTAAAAATACAAAAATTAGCTGGATGTGGTGATGCGTGCGTGTAATCCCAGCTACTCAGGAGGCTGAGGCAGGAGAATCACTTGAACCCAGAAGGCAGAGGTTGCAGTGAGCCGAGATTGCGCCACTGCACCACTGCACTCCAGCCTGGGCAACAGAGTGGGACTCTGTCTCAAAAAAAAAAAAAAAAAAGAAAGAAAAAAGAAAACCGGAATGTTACATTTTTCTCCCATACATTAAAAAATAAGAAAAAACGAACATTTTGACTGTAGACCCTGGTAGGTGGCATCTGACTTCAACCTGAAGTTCTCCTTGGAATCCTTTTCTGCCTGGCACTCTGCCCTCCACAGTCAGCCCCAGCCCCAGGCCCCCCTCACCGGAAGATCCTGGCCCATCTCAGAGGAGGGCGGGACCCTGCGGAGTGCCTGGCGAACAGGGCAACCACTGGGAAGACACGGACTGACTTCCCTGTTGGGGTCTGTGACCTTCAGCAAATGGAAAAGGAAACGATAATGGAAGACAGTGGCCTCCTGCCGGGACCTCAGCGGGAGGTTTGCTGCTGAAGGTTCTGGGTGAGCTGGAGATGGGTGATAAGGTGGGCTTGCTGGGCAGTGGCCTCAGGCTGTTCCTGGGCACCTGTCACATACAGCCCTGTGGGCACAGTGTGGAGCCCCACACCCGTCCCCGGGTCGTCCTGATATATAAGAGCAGGGACCCTGGAAGAGAAACCCGCTTGTCCCATAAGACACTGGGCTCCCAAACGCTTCCCTGTGGAATTCTGCTCCCGAGGACACCTTGTCTCGCTCCACGGAACCCTTTCCCCAGCATTCCCTGGAAACACAGCAGCCGGGAACAAACTCTCCATGCCAGGAACGAAGCCCTTGGCTAAGCCAGAGACTCATCAGTGCACGGACAGTGGTGAGGGGTGAGAACAGGCCCTGGGGCGGTGCTCAGTCCTGGGGACACCATCACTGTCCTGCTCTGACCCACAGGAGGGAGGAGGATGCTGTTCTCCCACAGTGTGAGGCCAGGAGGATGGCTCAGGAGGACAGAGGCCTAGGGCTGAGGCTGTGCCCAGAGCCAGTGTGGGGAGGGGCGTGGGGGCCTTTGCAGAAGCAGCTCAGAGAACTGAGGTTGGAATCCTGCCCCAAGCATAGGTTTTGGTGACGGCAAGCGCCTAGACAAGACAGATGACATTTCAGTCACTGGGCTGGTCCAGAAACAAGGTGCTGAAGACGTCGTTGAAGAAGGAGAGGTGGTACCTGCAGGCTCGCTTGTAGTCAGGGTTGAAGTTCACCTCCAGGATCTGCAGCGGCATCACCCGCTTTCCATCTGGACGGTTGTCCCACTTCAGCATGAGGTCGATGGCATACATCTGGCCAATTTTTAAAAATGATTTTTTGCAGAGACGGGGGTTGCCCTGTGTTGTCCAGGCTGGTCTCAAACTCCTGAGCTCAAGGGATCCTCCTGCCTCGGCCTCCCAAAGTGTTGGGATTACAGGCGTGAGCCACCGCGCCCGCCCCACTCAAATCTTTGCATGCGCATTTCCTTCTGCCTGAAGCACCCTTGTTCACCTGCTTCACCTGGTCAGCTCCTGTGTGTGCTTCGAGTCTCAGCTCAGAGTGACTCCCCCACCCCACCTCCAAGTTGTCAGATGCCCCTCCAGGCCCCTAACACACCTGTCCTTTCCCCCTGACAGCACACATTGCCCTGTGTGCCCATTGCCTGCTTCCCAGTCTGTTTACCCACCAGCCTGAAAGCTGGGGCATAGACAATGAACCCAGCTGGCTCCCCACTGTTTGCCCAGCATCTCCAGCACGGGGCCTGGCACACGATAAACACTTGGCACATTTGTGTGGAATGTTAGAAGGATGCCTCTGCAGCAATCTTCCCCTCCTGGAAAAACAGCAACCTTCAAACTTCAGTGTCTCTCAGCTGAGCAGTTGCCTACGCCCGAGGATGAGTGTCTGCGCTAAACAGGAGCTGTCCGGATCGGCTGCCCTTGCCCTGGCTGCCCCAGTGTGTGCCCACGCTCACTTGTGCTCCTTTTCTCTCTCACACACACAGATGGGAGTCAGCTTTCCAGCCACATTCAGTTCTCACTTTAATTCAAATGCTAAATTGGGAAGAAGAGCAGCTTCACACTCTCGATTTAGCCTGGGAGAGAAAAAGTGAGACAGCCTGGATGTTGCCAGGGAAAGGAGAAAGAGAAAGCAGGGTCTGGGGTTGGAGGGTGGTGGCAAATGTACCAGAGCCCAAGGGAAAACAATGAAAGCCCCACCACCCAGCTCCTAAAAGTAAACCACCCAGAGCTCTGACCCCAGGGTGGCCCTTAAAGCCTCTTTCCTACAGCAGGGCAACCCTTCCCGGCATTATCTCCATCTGGAGAGGGTGTGATGAGGGGGAGCAGTGGAGTCTCTGAATATTAAAGCTACCCAGAGAGGGAGATGCTGCTACTTTGGTCACTGGTAGTAGGAAACCATGAGGTCTTTCTTAAATCTGACTTTGATTCCCCTTGTGAGAGCTACAGGTTATGATGAATTAGAACCCTGAGTCCACAAACAGATACTTCCACATCAATGTTCACAGCAGCATTATTTCCAGTCACCAAGAGGTGGAAACAACCTCTGTTCATCAGTCGGTAAGTGGATAAACAAAATGTGGTATATACGTACAATGGAACATTATAGAGCCTTAAGAAGGAATGGGATTTCGACACATGCTACAACATGGATAAGCCCTGAAAACATTATGGCAGGTGAAATAAACCAAGCACAAAAGGACAAATACTGTATGATTGCGTTTACATGAATACCTAGAATAGTGAAATCCATAGAGACGGGAACTGTAATAGAGACTAGCAGGCAGCCGGGCATGATAGCTCATACCTTTAATCCCAGCACCTTGGGAGGCCAAGGCGGGCGGATCACTTGAGGCCAGGAGTTTGAGACCAGCCTGGCCAACATGGCAAAACCCTATCTCTACTAAAAATACAAAAATTAGCTGGGCGTTGTGGTGCACACCTGTAGACTCAGCTACTCGGGAGGCTGAGGCAGGAGAATCGCTTGAGCCTGGAAGGCAGAGATTGAAGTGAGCAGAGATCGTGCCATTGCACTCCAGCCTGGGCGACAGAGTGAGACTCCATCTCAAAAAAAAAAAAAAAAGCAGGGATTGCAGGGAGAAAGGAACAGGGAGTTATTTAAAGGGTGCAGAGTTTCTGTTTGGGATGATGAGAAAGTTCTGAAAAGGACAGTGGTGATAGTTGTACAACAGTGTGAATGTACTTAATGCCACTGAATTGTACACTTAAAATGGTTCAAATTGTATATTTTTGGTATTTTACAATAAAATATAAACATTAATAATTAAAATTTTAGGCCAGGCACTGTGGCTCACGCCTGTAATCCCAACACTTTGGGAGGCCAATGTGGGTGGATCACCTGAGGTCGGGAGTTCGAGACCAGCCTGACCAACATGGAGAAACCCTGTCTCTACTAAAAATACAAAATTAGCCGTGCGCGGTGGCGCATGCCTGTAGTCCCAGCTACTCGGGAGGCTGAGGCAGGAGAATGGTGTGAACCCGGGAGGCGGAGTTTACAGTGAGCTAAGATCACGCCATTGTACTCCAGCTTAGATGACAGAGCGAGACTCTGTCTCAAAAAAAAAAAAAAGTACTATTGTGTCCTGCCACGATGGCCCTCTCTGCAACTGAACCAGAGGAAAACTGGATCGTGTAAGTTCCAGACCCCTTCCTGTGCCTGCTTTTAGGAAAAGAAGTGCTGCCTCTGCCGGGAGTACAGCTGAGACCTTTCTGAGGATGTTCCTAGGGACAGGAGCAGACCCTCCTGCCCTCATGGCTGTTTGTCAGCATGATCATGGATGGAAGCTCTCTCTCTCCTGTGCTGGGCGCCAGCTTCCTTCTCACTCACGCATGTTGACTTTGGCTTAAAATGGGTTCCCATATGGAGGGAGTTGATAGGAAGATGGTTGGAGGAAGGAAAAATGACAGGGCCCTTCCATCAGCCTCCCAACCACCCTACTGCCACTGTACCCGGGGAGATGGATGCTCCTTTGGGCTGGGCAGCTTGTCAGTCGGTGTGGGTGTCAGTTTTTCTGGCTGTCTGGCTGTCTCTACCTAGGAGGCCACTGCAGGAGCCCCTGTGATAGCCGGTGCTGATGCATCCAGACCCCACCCTCTCTCCTGGACCATTGCATGGGTGCCTGCCGGTCTCACCATCTGCCCTCCCCGTGCCCCGCACAGCCTCCTGCGATGATTTTTTAAATGACAAGTTGGCTGTCTGACTGCCCGGGAAGCACTTCAGGGGGTGGGAGCTGGATCAGGGCCCCCGCATTCACTGTGCTTCCCCCATGACAGCGTGTGTCACACTGCTCCAAGTGCTTCCTAACGTCTGTCTCCCCCACTGGGCTGTGAGCTGCCAATGAGGGGGACCCTCCTTACCACTCTCTGCATCTTTAATGCCTAGAGCAGAAATGATGTTTGATAAGTACTTGTTGAATGGATGAATTTAAGTGACTCGTTCCTATGTCTGTCTCCCCTACCCGACTTGACTCAAGAACCATGCAGGGTGAAAGTGAAAGCTTCATCTGATTCATTCCGGGGTTCCAGAGAAGAGTTCTTGGTAGGAGCTGGGGTTCAGCCAGAGGGCTCTGAAGCCAGGCTGTCTGGATTGGAATCCTGGCTCCACCAGTGTGCAGCTCTGTGCCCTGGAGCAAATTGCCTGCCCTCATTGAGTACGTTTCCTCATCAGTGAGATGGGGGTGAGGATGGCACCTGCTTCATAAGGCACTGTGAGGACAAATGCCCGTGAAGTGTTTAGCACAGAGTCTGTCACATGGTTAACGTGTATCGGGGTGAGGGCAGGGATAGAGAATGTATCCAGAGATTAAGGAAAATCAGAGGAAACAAGCAGCACAGATATTATTATTGCTGTTTTTCCTGCATCCTGGTGTTTGTTGGAGTGGAAGTTGGGGGTGAAGCCAGTGCCAGAGTGGGGTGACCCCAGGGGCTGCCTGCCCCCTCCCTCCCCATCCCCCGCACCAAGGCCTGCAGAACCCAAGCTCACCCACCAAGAAGCTGAGCAGCCCCGGCGCTGGGCGGTGGTGAGGGGCCAGAAATAACCGCTGTTGCTATTCCTGCCTTTCTGGGCTGGGTGGAAACGCTGCCTTTCTAATCTAAAGGCTGCTCTCAACTTCCTGCACATCAGTGGGCTCTTATGTAATGCTCCCCTCCCTCTCCTGCCCAACGAGCTTCCAGAGATTTCTGCAGCCGGCTGGCTTTACTGCACACTCAGCTGGGGGTAGGGGGAGCAAAGAAACCACCAGAGGCTGGATTGTCCTCCGAGCCCAGGGTCCTGCCAGCCTCAGGCCTGGGAGAGAGACTGGCCAGCACAGAGCAGAGGGACGGATGTCCAAGGGCAGCAGCCTTGTTCTGCATCTGCAGGGCACTGCGAGTTAGAGGAGACCCACTTCCACCCACTCCCTCTTCCCTTTACAAACCCCCGCCCCCGAGTACAGACTGTGCCCCTCCCAAGTGCTGATGCCCCAAGGTCTTCCATTTTGGGCCTAACCTGACTCTGCCTGGTGCATCACTCCCCAGGCAGCCTCTGGGGACAGTAGCCCAGACCCCAACTCTCCCAGGCAGGAACCCCCCACCCCCGTCACCAGGGGCTCAATCCTCTGTGATCTGTTCCCTGCAGCCCCTAGATCCTGTCCAGAGCACGCCAGGCACCCTCTTCAGACGCCCTGTGCCTCAGACCTCAGCATCACACTGCACGGCCCTTCACCTAGCACGAGACCCAGGGCTGTCCTCTGGCATCTTGAAAGAGTAGATGAGACGGCTCACACTTCAGCACTCTAGGACGATCCTCCCTCTCTCTCCCTTGTCTTCCTCATGCTGCCCCCTCTCACCTGCCCCCTCAGGGCACCTTCTGTTCCACCTCATGCCTGGCCTCCTCAGGTTTCTTCTCACCCCTCAAAGCCCTCCCTGGGGTAGGAGCAGAACTGCCCCAGACCCATTCAAGGCCCATCAGCCTTCGGTTGGAAAGTTGGTTGGAAAGTGTGACAGGTGCCCCAGACAAACCCCAAGAGAGCCACTTCCTGAGCCCCGGGCTGGCCACGTGCAAACCACGGCCTAAACAGTGCACTTGGGTGCTGATGTAGCCCAGGGCTGGGGAGGAGGAAGCAGCAATGGAAAAAGGGGCTTGTTTTCCTCTGAGAGCTGCAGCCGGCTCAGCCCTGAGTCGGGTGTTGGAGATGGGATGGTTTCACTGGCTTTCTCCTGGAGCCTCAGCGGCCTTGGGCAAGCTCAGTTCTCTCTCCCCTCTGCCTCCTCCTCCTCTCCTGTTTGCAAGGAAAGGTCTAAGTGCAGATATCAGCTGAGGGCCTCTCACCTTTTCCCTCGCTTCTGGTATCAGTCACTTGGCCAGCAAGGTCTGAGAGCCCCAGGTCATCCCTAAGCACCCTTGAGGCCCAGTAGGCCCCCAGGCCAGGGTGCAGAGTGACTCGGAGCCTTCCTTACCTCCAACATGGTTTCCTGCAGGCCCCAGGCCGGTTGTTTCATCTGGGCTGTTGGTCACAAGTGGGGTGCTCACTAGCCCCAACTGAGATTTGGCTCCTCGGGAGGGGCCAACTTTTTCACCGTCTCCTCGCTTTCCTGTCCCCCCAATCACAGCAAACAGAAGTGTGCCATTGGCTAAAAGACCAGAGGGTAGTGAGGTGACTCAGATGCCCCAGCCTTGCGGCTGAGAAGCCAGGTCAGCAGCAAAACTCTATCTAGGGAGGTGACTTTCAGCCCTTTTCATGACAGGCTAAGGCCTGGGCAGCATGCAGGGTTCTGAGCTCAGCTCTTCCCACCGTTCCTGGGTGGAAGCTGCCTTCCAGGGGCTCACACCACAGGGGCTGGGCAGGGTTGGGAAGGGCCACCTTCTGCTCTGTATGAGCTGTGAGGACAGAACAAGGGAGAGTGGGGGTGGACTGGTACGTTTGGCTCTGCACAATTCTTCCTGTCCACACCTTCACCTGAGGCCCCAGAAAGATCACAGCCGGACTCCCTTCCCTCCTGAGGCCTTTGCAAGGCTGGCCATCTGCCTGCAATGCTCTCCCCACCACACCCCTCTATGCAGTCAGTTTCCTCTCCTCTTTTTTATCTTTTATCGCTGCATAAATGCCACCTCCTCCAATATGCCTTTCCCTCACCTTCCTAGTATATCAGCCACACTCACCATGATCTGAAATTATCCTTTTTATTTGCATAACTGTTTATTTCTGTCTATCCCACTAAATGGTATTTTCCATGAGAGCAAAGCCTCACTGCAGAATCTCTAAGACTCAGCACTGCACCCAATACACACAGTGGGCAATAAACCCTTTCAAAAGAATGAATGTTTTATTTAACTTTACCTTCTGCTACTTCCCAAGAGGAAATCTCTCTACTCCAGCCCATTTCCTCACCTTCCAGCCTCATTTTCCCCAGACAGACCACACATGGGCGCTCCTGGCCAACCCACCCCCAAGCCTGGCCTGAAACAGCTTCTCACCTCCCCACCACAAAGTTTGGGCCTTCTCACGTTCCTTCTCCTCCAAAATCTCTTCATTGTCCCTGACCGTCTCCCAGCCCCTTGGAATCTCTCCCTCCTCTTATCTCCTATGTCCCTTAATGTCACTGAGTTTTGCTGGCTAACAGGGCTGCTTCCTTCCTATTCTTTATTCTCTTGTAACATAGAATTCAGGCTCCCTTCTACCCAGCTGTAATCTCCTTAGAGGCAAAGGCCTATGCCATGGGTCTTGTTCCCAAACCTTGACTGCAGTTAGTCCTCAGGGAAGTTTTTATTGTTGTTGATAATGGGTGTTCAACTGGTTAGGTTGTGAGTAAGAGAAACTAACTGAGGATGTTTTCTTTTATTCAATAAAAAAGGAATTCATTGGCCTGCATAACTAAAAAGCTCAGGCTGAGTGCAGGGAACTTCTGTATGTCTGTCTCTCTCTTCTGTATGTCTGTCTCTCTCTTCTGTATGTCTCTCTTCTCTCTGACTTCCCCTGCATTGGCTTCATCCTCAGGCAGGCTCTCCAGGCCTGTGGGCGAGACGGCCTCCAGGCTTACATCCTATTGGCTTAGTACCATCAGGGAAAGGGAATTTCCCTTTCCCAAGAGTTCTGGAAAAAGTGATTCTCATTGGCCTGGTTTGGGTCATGTGCCCATCCTGACTCAATCACTACAGCTAGGGAAATGAACACTCCTAGGCTAGGCCACCCCTGGGTGGATGGCCAGGCCCAGGGAACATACCTACTTATAGATGTAGGGTGGGGGCTATCTGCCCCCAACCACATGGATTAGGGTGGCTCCCCAAAGGAAACTGCTGGCTGGGGAATAGCAATAAAAAGGGGAATTGATGTTGGTCATGCAAAACAAAAGATGTAGACGTAGACGATGAGAATTTCCCGTGCTGAGCTTCAGCAAGAACCTGACAATACCTTAGGTGAGCTGCACAGGAGAATCATCAGGGAACTGGTTTGCCCTGGCTGGGGCAAAGGATGTTCTCTCCCAGTCTGGGTGGCTCTCCAGTGACAGCACAGGAATCCCAGGCCGATACCTCGGCTCAGTGCTGCCACTTGCAAGCTCAGGAAGATTGTGATGCAGCTGGTCCAGGGTAAAACCTGCCTTTTTCAGACCTCCACAGGCGATTCTGCTGCACAGTCAAGGTTGAAAAATTCTGCTCTAGTAAACGTTCTACTGCAGCAAGATGGATTCAGATCAACTTATGTCCCCTGTGATAGGATTGGTATGTTTTTCCCCATCTGCACAGCTTTCCAGAAAAGGGTCACTGGAGTTTTCTTGGAGGCTGAGGATGGGTGGGTGAACTGTGGATGACCCTATGGATCCAAAGCCCCTGAAAAGAACAATAGCCACTGTTTGTCGAATGCCAATTGCAAGGCAGGTACTGTGCATTGGGACTTGACATATGGCAGCCTGCATAAATTTCAGTCCTCACAACAATACTCCCATGTGGGTATTATTACTATCATTTATTTATTTGAGACAGAGTCTCGCTCTGTCGCCCAGGCTTGAGTGCAGTGTTGTGATCTTGGCTCACTGCAAGCTCCACCTCCCGGGTTCGCGCCATTCTCCTGCCTCAGCCTCCCAAGTAGCTGGGACTACAGGCGCCCACCACCATGCCCGGCTAATTTATTTGTATTTTTAGTAGAGACGGGGTTTCACCGTGTTAGCCAGGATGGTCTCGATCTCCTGACCTCATGATCCGCCCACCTCGGCCTCCCAAAGTGCTGGGATTACAGGCATGAGCCACTGCGCCCGGCCCCATGTGGGTATTATTAACATTAGCCCCATTTTACAGTTGAAGAAAGTGAGATACAAAAAGCGTGGCTGGCTGGGCACGGTGGCTCACACCTGTAATCCCAGCACTTTGGGAGGCTGAGGCAGGTGGATCACCTGAGGTCAGGAGTTCAAGACCAGGCTGGCCAACATGGTGAAACCTCATCTCTACTAAAAATACAAGAATTAGCCAGGTGTGGTGGGGTGCACCTGTGGTCCCAGCTACTAGGGAGGCTAAGGCAGGAGAATAGCTTGAACCCAGGAGGCAGAGGTTGCAGTGAGCCAAAATTGCCCCATTGCACTCCAGCCTGGGTGACACAGGGAGACTCTGTCTCAAAAAAGGCAAAAACAAACAAGCAAACAAAAAGCTTGGCTGGCTGGGTGCTGTGGCTCACACCGGGAATCCCAGCACTTTGTGAGGCCGAAGTGGGTGAATCGCCTGAGCTCAGGAGTTCAAGACCAGCCTGGGCAACACGGTGAAACCCCCTCTACGAAAACACACACACACACAGACAAAGTAAAAGCCAGGCGTGGTGGTAGGCACCTGTAGTCCAAGCTACTCGAGAGGCGGAGGCTGGAGGATCACTTGAGCCTGGGAGGCGGAGGTTGCAGTGAGCTCGCGCCACTGCACTCCAACCTGGGTACCAGCGTGAGACCCCGTCTCAGAAAGAACAAAAACATAAAAAAATAAATTTGGCTAAGGTACCCTTACCCTACCAGGGAGTGGCAAAATGAACATTCAGACACAAGACCATCTGCGCTGCAACAGCCTGGCTTTCCTGCCCTTGCGGCAGCAGTTCTCTGAGAGGCGCATCACTCCTGCCCCAATGGACAACTCGGTAGACAGTGGGAGTGAGCACCCCACCTCCCCAGCGGACTTGAGACGGCAAGCTCCGAGACGAGCGAGTCCTGGTTCATTGCTGGATTCCTTAAGTTGATTTTTATAAGAAAACATGTTTGGAGGGGGCACAGCCACAGAGGGATTAAGTCCAAGAAAGTTACACCCTCCCCCACCTAATCCCCCTGACCCCGACCTCCAGAGGCTGTTGGGGTTCACAGAGGCCCTCACCTCCTCCCTTCCCTCTAGGTGTCGTCAAGCACCCTCCTTCCCCACATTCACTTTCTGCTTTCTTTTTAAATCCAGAAAAACAGCACTTCCTCTGGATTCAGAGCTAAAGCAGGAGGAGCCTTCCCTTCCTGGAATCCCTGATCCCTTTGGGGTGCGCAGTTGACTGCGTCGTGGGGGCGGGGAGGGCTTCCCTGTTCGCGTTCGGCCCCAGGGAGACCTGCGGGAATCGTTCTCCCCCGCCACCATCCACCCCCCGCTTCCTTCTCCCCCTCGCCTTGGCCAGGCTCGGGGTGAGGAGTGTTAACCCGGAGCCTGGGCGCCTCGGCAGTGGCGGCTCCCCAAGGACTGCAGGGGGAGCCCGGGCTGCAGCGCCTGCTCAGTTCGCGCTCACTGCGTCGAAGGCTCCCCCGGCCTGGCTCCGCGCCCAGCGCCGCATCCGGGAGGGGGAGCGAGGAGGCGGCGGAAGAGCCCGCGCGGCCGGAGTCCGGGGCTGGGAGTGGAGAGGGAACCTCCAGGGGGCAGCACCAGCACCGAGCCGCCAAGCCGGTCCTCTCCGCGCCCAGCCAGGGGTCCCCAGATAGCCCATAGGGAAGCCCCCCTTTCGGATTCCCGCAGGGTCGGCCGGCCCTCCACCTGGACTGGATAAAAAGGGGAAAGTGACCCCTCACCACAAGGACCATTATCTCCTGGTGAGAACAGGAATCAGGTCTCTTTTGGGGCAATCAGCTTCCTCACTTCGGTCCCCCAAAGGTGGGCTCTTTGCCGGCGGAGACTAGGGAAGAGCCTTTCGGTTCCGGGGGAGCACAGGGGACCCCAGGCACCAGCAGCCCCATCCCACCGACAGGTGGCAGAGGCAAGGCAGCTCACTGCTATACAGTGTCCCAAGAACCAAGTGGCCGTGACTTCCTATCCTCAGTTTTCCAGCGACACCCGTAAAGACACCGTGCCATAGGTCGAGGCCCGGGGTCAAGGCCCCGCCTCTCCTGGGCGGCCCCTGCCCAGGCTGGCCCAGCCGCTCCTCCCCCGCACTCCCGGCTAGCTCTCACGGTCCCTGAGGTGGGCGGGCGGGCCCTGGATGACAGCGGTAGAACCCCGGCCCGACTCGCCCTCGCCCCCGCTCTGGGTCTGGGCTTCCCCAGCCTAGTTCACGCCTAGGAGCCGTCTGAGCAGCCGCGCGCCCAGCGCCTCACGCCCCGAGCCCTCCCCGCCTGGGCGTCCCCGGCTCCCGCGAGCGCTCGGGCTCCCGGCTTGGAACCAGGGAGGAGGGAGGGAGCGAGGGAGCAACTAGCTGCGACCCGGAAATGCCATATAAGGAGCAGGAAGGATCCCCCGCCGGAACAACCCTTATTTGGGCAGCGCCTTATTTGGAGTGGCCCGATATGGCCCGGCCACTTCCGGCTCTGGGAGGAGGGAAGAAGGCGGAGGGAGGGGCGGGGGCAACGCGGGAACTCCGGAGCTGCGCGGGTCCGGGAGGCCCTGGCGGCGGCTAGAGCTCTAGGCTTCCCCGAAGCCTGGGCGCCTGGGATGCGGGCGCGGGCGCGGGCCCTAGGGTGCAGGATGGAGGTGCCGGGCGCTGTCGGATGGGGGGCTTCACGTCACTCCGGGTCCTCCCGGCCGGTCCTGCCATATTAGGGCTTCCTGCTTCCCATATATGGCCATGTACGTCACGACGGAGGCGGGCCCGTGAGGTTCCAGACCCTTCAAATAGAGGCGGATCCGGGGAGTCGCGAGAGATCCCAGCGCGCAGAACTTGGGGAGCCGCCGCCGCCATCCGCCGCCGCAGCCAGCTTCCGCCGCCGCAGGACCGGCCCCTGCCCCAGCCTCCGCAGCCGCGGCACCTCCACGCCTGCCCGCGCCTAGGGCGAGTCGGGGTCCCCGCCTGCGCGCTCCTCAGTGTTCCCCGCGCCCCGCATGTAACCCGGCCAGGCCCCTGCAACTGTGTCCCCCGCAGCTCCAGCCCCGGGCTGCGCCCACCCGCCCCGACACCAGCTCTCCAGTCTGCTCGTCCAGGATGGCCGCGGCCAAGGCCGAGATGCAGCTGATGTCCCCGCTGCAGATCTCTGACCCATTCGGATCCTTTCCTCACTCGCCCACCATGGACAACTATCCTAAGCTGGAGGAGATGATGCTGCTGAGCAACGGGGCTCCCCAGTTCCTCGGCGCCGCCGGGGCCCCAGAGGGCAGCGGCAGCAACAGCAGCAGCAGCAGCAGCGGGGGCGGTGGAGGCGGCGGGGGCGGCAGCAACAGCAGCAGCAGCAGCAGCACCTTCAACCCTCAGGCGGACACGGGCGAGCAGCCCTACGAGCACCTGACCGCAGGTAAGCAGTGGCCTACGCCGAGGGGGAACCCTTTCGCCACCATCCTGGCGTCCTGTCCTTCACCGCAGGAGTGCTCCTGGACCTTAGGATGAGAGCCGGGTTTCCTTTTCATTCCTCGCATCCCCAGAGTCATGTGTTAGAGGGATGCCAAGGGACCCCACACAGCCCACCCCCTGCCCTCATCCCTAGCGGAGCGCAGAGGACCGAGCTTTTGTTTTGGATGGAGAGCTCTGGAGCTGCGTGGGTGGGTGGAGGGGGAGGGCTTGTTTTGATGAGCGGGGCTGCGCCCCCCACCTCCAGAAAGGCTTGCTTTGCCTTGCTTGCCGCCTGTCCCCAAGGAAGGACCGTGATTCTTGGCCGTGGATGTCCCGGCAGCCCGGGTTTGGGGGCGCGCACTAGCCGCGGCCGTGGGGGTGCTGGCGGGAATCCCTCGCCCGCGCAGCCGCCGCTGCGGAGCGCTGCGAGCTGCAGTGGAGGGGGATTCTCCGTATTTGCGTCAGCTGTTGTTGAAATGGGTTCTGCCACTGGAGCGGGTCCAGGAACATTGCAATCTGCTGCTATCAATTATTAACTACCTCGGGAGTCAATGGTAGCCGGCCCGACCTCTTGCCTGGCAGCTCGGGTCGTCCACGTCCTCCAGTGATTGCTTTCCAGTAACCAGGCCTCCCGCTTTTCTCTCTCCTGCCAGAGTCTTTTCCTGACATCTCTCTGAACAACGAGAAGGTGCTGGTGGAGACAAGTTACCCCAGCCAAACCACTCGGCTGCCCCCCATCACCTATACTGGCCGCTTTTCCCTGGAGCCTGCACCCAACAGTGGCAACACCTTGTGGCCCGAGCCCCTCTTCAGCCTGGTCAGTGGCCTCGTGAGCATGACCAACCCACCGGCCTCCTCGTCCTCAGCACCATCTCCAGCGGCCTCCTCCTCCTCCGCCTCCCAGAGCCCACCCCTGAGCTGCGCAGTGCCATCCAACGACAGCAGTCCCATTTACTCAGCGGCACCCACCTTCCCTACGCCGAACACTGACATTTTCCCTGAGCCACAAAGCCAGGCCTTCCCGGGCTCGGCAGGGACAGCGCTCCAGTACCCGCCTCCTGCCTACCCTGCCGCCAAGGGTGGCTTCCAGGTTCCCATGATCCCCGACTACCTGTTTCCACAGCAGCAGGGGGATCTGGGCCTGGGCACCCCAGACCAGAAGCCCTTCCAGGGCCTGGAGAGCCGCACCCAGCAGCCTTCGCTCACCCCGCTGTCTACTATCAAGGCCTTTGCCACTCAGTCGGGCTCCCAGGACCTGAAGGCCCTCAATACCAGCTACCAGTCCCAGCTCATCAAACCCAGCCGCATGCGCAAGTACCCCAACCGGCCCAGCAAGACGCCCCCCCACGAACGCCCTTATGCTTGCCCAGTGGAGTCCTGTGATCGCCGCTTCTCCCGCTCCGACGAGCTCACCCGCCACATCCGCATCCACACAGGCCAGAAGCCCTTCCAGTGCCGCATCTGCATGCGCAACTTCAGCCGCAGCGACCACCTCACCACCCACATCCGCACCCACACAGGCGAAAAGCCCTTCGCCTGCGACATCTGTGGGAGAAAGTTTGCCAGGAGCGATGAACGCAAGAGGCATACCAAGATCCACTTGCGGCAGAAGGACAAGAAAGCAGACAAAAGTGTTGTGGCCTCTTCGGCCACCTCCTCTCTCTCTTCCTACCCATCCCCGGTTGCTACCTCTTACCCGTCCCCGGTTACTACCTCTTATCCATCCCCGGCCACCACCTCATACCCATCCCCTGTGCCCACCTCCTTCTCCTCTCCCGGCTCCTCGACCTACCCATCCCCTGTGCACAGTGGCTTCCCCTCCCCGTCGGTGGCCACCACGTACTCCTCCGTTCCCCCTGCTTTCCCGGCCCAGGTCAGCAGCTTCCCTTCCTCAGCTGTCACCAACTCCTTCAGCGCCTCCACAGGGCTTTCGGACATGACAGCAACCTTTTCTCCCAGGACAATTGAAATTTGCTGAAGGGAAAGGGGAAAGAAAGGGAAAAGGGAGAAAAAGAAACACAAGAGACTTAAAGGACAGGAGGAGGAGATGGCCATAGGAGAGGAGGGTTCCTCTTAGGTCAGATGGAGGTTCTCAGAGCCAAATCCTCCCTCTCTACTGGAGTGGAAGGTCTATTGGCCAACAATCCTTTTTGCCCACCCCCTTCCCCAGTTCCTATTCCCTTTGACTTCAGCTGCCTGAAACAGCCATGTCCAAGTTCTTCACCTCTATCCAAAGAACTTGATTTGCATGGATTTTGGATAAATCATTTCAGTATCATCTCCATCATATGCCTGACCCCTTGCTCCCTTCAATGCTAGAAAATCGAGTTGGCAAAATGGGGTTTGGGCCCCTCAGAGCCCTGCCCTGCACCCTTGTACAGTGTCTGTGCCATGGATTTTGTTTTTCTTGGGGTACTCTTGATGTGAAGATAATTTGCATATTCTATTGTATTATTTGGAGTTAGGTCCTCACTTGGGGAAAAAAAAAAAAAAAAAAAAGAAAAGCCAAGCAAACCAATGGTGATCCTCTATTTTGTGGTGATGCTGTGACAATAAGTTTGAACCTTTTTTTTGAAACAGCAGTCCCAGTATTCTCAGAGCATGTGTCAGAGTGTTGTTCCGTTAACCTTTTTGTAAATACTGCTCGACTGTACTCTCACATGTGGCAAAATATGGTTTGGTTTTTCTTTCTTTTTTTTTTTTTTTGAAAGTGTTTTTCTTCGTCGTTTTGGTTTAAAAAGTTTCACGTCTTGGTGCCTTTTGTGTGATGCGCCTTGCTGATGGCTTGACATGTGCAATTGTGAGGGACATGCTCACCTCTAGCCTTAAGGGGGGTAGGGAGTGATGATTTGGAGGAGGCTTTGGGAGCAAAATAAGGAAGAGGGCTGAGCTGAGCTTCAGTTCTCCAGAATGTAAGAAAACAAAATCTAAAACAAAATCTGAACTCTCAAAAGTCTATTTTTTTAACTGAAAATGTAAATTTATAAATATATTCAGGAGTTGGAATGTTGTAGTTACCTACTGAGTAGGCGGCGATTTTTGTATGTTACGAACATGCAGTTCATTATTTTGTGGTTCTATTTTACTTTGTACTTGTGTTTGCTTAAACAAAGTGACTGTTTGGCTTATAAACACATTGAATGCGCTTTATTGCCCATGGGATATGTGGTGTATATCCTTCCAAAAAATTAAAAGGAAAATAAAGTAGCTGCGATCGGGTATGTGTTTCCTGGGTTAGGGGAAGGACTCTGCCCTGTTGAGGGCTGTGAGGTTTTCTGAAGACTTGGCCTTTAGAGATACAAGGATCCTCCAGCCAGAGTCAGGCTCACTGTGTGAAACTGGAGTTCGTTATTTATGAGGACTGAGTATGGGTCTTCAAACAGGGTCTCGCTCTATCCACCCAGGCTGGAGTGCAGTAGCGTAATCACAGCTCACTGCAGCCTTGACGTCCCAGGCTCAAGTGATCCTCCCACCTCAGCCTCCTGAGTAGCTGGGACTATAGGCACGTGCCACCACACTGGGTTAATGTTTATAGAGACAGGGTTTTGCCATGTTGCCCAAGCTGGGGTTCTCTTCTTGATAATGGGCCTGTTCCTCTTCAGTCTGTTGGGCTGAAGCTTTACTTTGGTTAGCTAAAGCCAAGAAAGGCAAGAGTGAGGGCTGTGACATGTGTGGCCAGAGGCAGTGTTACTCTCCTGGCATCAAATGTTGGGCCAGTCCCGTCCCCCACCTCTACTCAGGGTTGGAAAATCCATGATCTTGGGAATCCCTGCCATGTACAGTTAGGGGAGGTAAGAAGTGGGCATAAGGGCTTTGGGGAAACAGTAACAATGCTGGGGCCAACTCACCCTCTCCCTCCCATTCCCCATGTCCCCAGCAACTTGAGGGCATCAAAGAAGCCTAGAAGAGGTAAAGGCCAGTTCTCAAGCCAAGAATCCTTCCAGGAAGAAATTCTTATTACTTGCCAGCTGGAACTGCCATCCTTGGCAGCTTCGTGGGACAAAGGATAGAGTGGGCAGAAGGCTGGCCTGGTGTCTAAAGTTCCCATCCAGGCCAAATCTATTCCCACTGTGTAGGAGGCCTGAGGTTCTAGGTTCTTTTGGCCCCAGTACCCTGAGGGACCACTCCCGCTGCTGGGGCAATCCCTGTGGGCACGTGAGCATTTGCCTACTCTGTGAGAGGCCTTGACCTGGCCACGACAGACACCATGGGAGGAATGTGGATTGTTGGTTGGGGAGACAGATATAAGACACAAATCACAACATGGCATTGTGTTATACAATATGGGCAAGAATGGAGCTCTTTGGGAGCACAGTGAAGGGCACCCAACCCACCCAGGGGTTTAGGAAAGGTGGAAAAATTGAGTTAGGAAGCACAAGCAGGAGTCAACCTGATTGACTTGGTTTGTGGGTGAGGCAGGGAGGACACTGGCTAAGTCTACTCAGCAGTGTGGATGAGATGGATTACTGAGTGGAAGCACTACCTCCAACCCCGATATCTAAGTCTTTTGTGAATTGGTCAGACTCCACCATTCACTGGGTGGATGGGTACAAGAGATTTGATGTACTGGAATTCCCAAGCCTTGGATCCTCTCCCAACTTCTGACCCCTAAAATCAGAGGGACAATGAGGTATCCCTTTGACGTGGTATGGTTATCAGGCCCTGAGTGAAGTGAAAGTCTAATCTGCTTCTGCCTCTTCTCCTTCCTCTAAGGGTCTCCCAGGTGGTTCTCAACCCACACTTCCTGGAGCCAGAGGAATTCCAATAAACCCCTGACATTGGCCCAATTCTTTCTTGTGCAGTCTAGCCTTCCCTGACCAACACTGTTGACCTCTGCCCTTTCCCATGGCACCAGACTCCTCAGCCTTGAGCAGGGGGAACAGGACACCTTCTCTAACAAGGGGCACATCCCTGTGAGCCTCCTGGCAAAATTGCCAGGTCCTGATGGGACAATATTTGTACTGGCACACCTCTTCCCAGCCCCACCTACCCCTCCCCATCTCACTCTAGGCTCAGGAACACAAGCCCATGCCTGTTACACATTCTTAAGAGTTTCTCACTCCAGACTCCCAAGAAATAAAACATGGCAAGAATAAAATATGAAAGAAGGAGCATTGAGACTCTCTTTCTTTAAAGCAGAGGGTCTTGTATGTTACAAGTGCACCAGAATGAGATTCCCAGGCCCCATGAACAGAGCAGGTGACTGATACCTTACATTTGGGTTAGGGTCCTGGAACTGGCCTTGATAACAAGGTCATTCTGATGCAGATGGCTTGTTGCTAGCTAATATTTATTTTATTTTATTTTTGAGACAGGGTTTCATTGTCACTCAGGCTGGAGTGCAGCGGTGCGATTATAGCCCATTGCAACCTTGAACTCCTGGGCTCAAAGTCTCCTCCAGCCTCCCAAGTAGCTGAGAATACAGATGCACTACAGGTGGCTAATTTTTTTAAAAAAATTTTAATTTATTTTTTGCGACAGAGTCTGGCTCTGTCGCCCAGGCTGGAGTGCAATGGCACGATCTCGGCTCACTGCAACCTCCACCTCCTGGGTTCAAGTGATTCTCCTGCCTCAGCCTCCCAAGTAGCTGGGATTACAGGCACCCACCACCACGCCTGGCTAATTTTTGTATTTTTAGTAGACATGGTTTCACCATGTTTGCCAGTCTGGTCTTGAACTCCTGACCTCAGGTGATCTGCCTGCCTTGGCCTCCCAAAGTGCTGGGATTACAGGCGTGAGCTACCACGCTCAGCCTTTAATTTTTTTTTTTTTTTTTTTTTTTTAAGAGATGGGAGGGCCATACTTTGTTGCCCAGGATGGTCTCGAACTCCTGAGCTGGAGTAGTCCCTCCCGTCTTGGCCTTTCAAGGTGCTGGGATTACAGGCGTGAGCCAACACATTTGGCTACTAGCTAATTTTTATTAGTCCATCACCAGGGTTTCTTTAGGTTCTGACAGTCCAAACTTAAGTTTCTTTTCATGGCTGAAATAGGGAATGGGGCAAAAAGCTGCTCCGTTTTACAGTCCTATAGTATAATGAATGTGTCGGCTGATATAAAATAAAAATATAAGAATAATAAGTGTTTATTTAAATTCCTACTCCTGCTAGGGAAACAGAAAACCAAGGGCACGAGGCAGTGCTGATAAGAGCTCTCATCATTATAAAGGTTAAGGTTGGAGAAGGGTCCCGGGGAGTGTTGAACAATTGATTGCTACCTGGGAACATTGTCTAGGGCCTCAGGAATGTGAGGAAGGACAGGGAGGATTAGGGTAGAAGGGAGTTGGGGGTGGGGGACTGGGCTAAGGACAAGGACAGGTTTTGATTCTGAAGTGAAAGAACCAGGTCCTAAAGACCCTTGACCCTTCCTCCTCCTACCTGAAAGGTACTCTTTTTGCTTGAATTTCAGGAATGTTCAGCCTCGTTCTCACCTGTTTTGAAAGATTCCAAGCACTCGGGAAGGCGGAGCTTGGCCCAGGATTTGCAGCACGCTGGAGTTTTCAGTGTGTTTCCTTCCACCTTCCCCCTATTCAGAACCGCCCCTATCCCCCAGGTATGGAACTGGAGCCAGGTAAGAGTACTATAGGGTCAAAGGTATTCCCTGCCAGTCCCCCTCCCTGCATCCATACTGTTTTCACTGTTTCAGGACACACTTAATGCAGTTGGAGAGGGGAAGCCATTGGGCAGAGCGATATCCCGGAGTCCTAAGGGAAATGAGGCCAAGTTTAAAGGAATAAGATGTCAAGCAAATAACATTTCAATATTTTACCCAGAAACCTTTGGGTGCTAATAAGATTTTTGCACCCAAATAGCAAATCTAACCCTCTACTTCAGTAATTTTTCTCTCAGTCTCCTTATCTCCGTTACTAGGACCTAGGAGACCCTCTGTGGCTAAGCTTACTTCAGATGACCTCTTAGGTCAGATCGATGGCCCAGCAACTCAGATGCAGTAAAATCTCATTTCCCTTTCCAGGGAGTTCTCTCCATCAAGCCCATTCTCCTTAGCACTTAGGGTTTTAAAAATTATTATTACAACTCTATTGAGGGCTGTGTATGGTGGCTCACACCTATAATTACTGCATTTTGGGAGGCCGAGGCTAGAGATTGCTTGAGCCCAGGAGTTCAAGACCAGCCTGGGCAACATAGGGAGATCCCATCTCTACAAAAAAATAAAATAAACCGGGCATGGTGGCCCATGCCTGTAGTTCCAGATGCTCGGGACACTGAGGTAGGAGGATTGCTTGAGCCTGGGACATCAAGGCTGCAGTGAGCTGAGATTGTGCCTCTTCACTCCAGCTTGGGCAGCAGAGCAAGACCTGGTTTCAAAAAAAATTTTTTTTAACTATTTTTGTATTTTTTAGGCCAGATGCGGTAGCTCATGATTGTAATCCCAGCACTTTGGGAGGCCGAGGCGGGTGGATCATCTGAGGTCAGGAGTTCAAGACCCGCCTGGCCAACATGGTGAAACCCGGTCTCTACAAAAATACAAAAATTAGCCAGGCACCATGGCAGGCACCTGTAGTCCCAGCTACCTGGGAGGCTGAAGCAGGAGAACCGCTTGAACCCGGGAGGCGGAGGTTGCAGTGAGCCGAGATTGCGCCACTGTACTCCAGCTTGGGCAACAAGAGTGAAACTCCATCTCAAAAAAAAAAAAAGAAAGAAAGGCAAGGAGGAAGCTTATCTGTGAAAAAGAAAAGCACTATCACAAGGAATATAGGCAGATGTACAGAACTGAAATTCGAATGGCGAGGATGGCAAGAAAAGCTGGCAACTTCTACGTACCTGCAGAACCCAAATTGGCATTTGTCATCAGGATCGGAGGCATCAATGGTGTGAGCCCAAAGGTCCGAAAGGTGTTGCAGCTTCTTTGCCTTTGTCAAACTTCAATGGAAACTTTGTGAAGCTCAACAGCCTTCAGTTAACATGCTGAGGATTGTAGACCCATATATTGCATGGGGATACCCACATCTGAAGTCAGTAAATGAACTAATTTACAAGTGTGGTTATGGCAAAATCAATAAGAAGCGAATTGCTTTGATACATAACACTTTGATTGCTTGATTAATTGGTAATATGGCATCATCTGCCTGGAGGATCTGATTCATGAGATCTACACTATTGGAAAATGCTTCAAAGAAGCAAATAACTACCTGTGGCCCTTCAAATTATCTTCTCCACGAGGCAGAATGAAGAAAAAGACCACCCATTTTGTAGAAGGTAGAGATGCTAGCAATAGGGAGGACCAGATCAACAGGCTTATTAGAAGAATGAACTAAGGTGTCTATCATGATTATTTTTCTAAGGTGGTCGGTTAATAAACAGTACCTACTCTTGGCCGGGCGTGGTGGCTCATGCCTGTAATCCCAGCACTTTGGGAGGCCGAGGCAGGTAGATCACAAGGTCAGGAGTTCGAGACCATCCTGCCTAACACGGTGAAACCCCGTCTCTACTAAAAATACAAAAAAATTAGCTGAGTGTGATGGTGGGCGCCTGTAGTCCCAGCTACTCGGGAGGCTGAGGCAGGAGAATGGCGTGAACCCGGGAGGCGGAGCTTGCAGTGAGCCGAGATCGCACCACTACACTCCAGCCTGGGTGACAGAGCGAGACTCCATCTCAAAAAAAAGACAAAATAAATAAATAAATAAATAAATAAATAAATAAATAAAACAGTACCTACTCTCAAATTGGAAAAAAAAAAACCACGCCCGGCCTCCTCCTTGCCTTTTGAAGCATCTTTTGGGCAAACTTCTTTCTCAGGTGCTTGATTTTCAGCTCTTCGAAATTCCTTTTCTTTTCTTTTCTTTTTTTTTTTTTTTTTTTTGAGACGGAGTTTCGCTCTTGTTGCCCAGGCTGGAGTGCAGTGGCGCAGTCTTGGCTCACTGCAACCTCTGCCTCCCGGGTTCAAGCGATTCTCCTGCCTCAGCCTCCCGAGTAGCTGGGATTACAGGCATGTGCCACCACGCCCAGCTGATTTTGTAATTTTAGTAGAGAGGGGTTTCTCCATATTGGTCAGGCTGCTCTCAAACTCCCAACTTCAGGTGATCCGCCCGCCTCAGCCTCCCAAAGTGTTGGGATTACAGGCGTGAGCCGCCACGCCCGGACTCCTTCGCTTTTTCTTAAGGGTTTCTGGCACAGCAGGAACCTTCTTCTTCTTCTCTTCTACACCTTTCATGATTCCAGCCGGCAAAAGAGGATAGAGTGTCTTATATATGGACTCATTCCATATGTCCTTGATTTGATCTGGCTTCCTTCACTTAGCATCACTGTTCAGGATTCACTGATGTTGCTGTGTGTACACTGCAAATAGTTCACTCCTTTTCATTGCCAAGTAGCATTCTGCTATATGGCTATGCCCCAGTTGTTCATCCTTTCCCCTGTGGAGGGACATCTGGGCTGGTTCCTTTGGTGCTATTACAGATAAAGCTGCTGTGATCATTGGAGCACAAGTCCTTGTGTGGATGTGTCCGCATTTACTCCAAAGTTTCCCCCCATCTGTTCTGGCTCCTTCTTCCCACCATATCCACATTTTTTCACATCCCTGGTGCTTAAAACAAGCACCCATCTTCTCCCACACTCACAGTCAAAGTCTCCTAAAAGATTTGCTTCCTTTAATCATTGCTCAAGTAAACAGAGCCAGCCCCTTTGTCTTTTTTTTTTTTTTTTTTTTTGAGACAGAGTCTTGCTCTGTCACCAGGCTGGAGTGCAGTGGCAGGATCTTGGGTCACTGCAACCTCTGCCTCCCGGGTTCAAGCGATTCTTGTGCCTCAGCCTCCCAAGTAGCTGGGATACCAGGCATGTGCCACCACACCCAGCTAATTTTTGTATTTTTAGTAGAGACAGGGTTCCCCATTTTGGCCAGGCTGTTCTTGAACTCCTGACCTCATGATCCACCTGCCTCGGCCTCCCAAAGTGCTGGGATTATAGGCGTGAGCCACCGCCCCGGCCCCTTGGTCATTTTTATTGCTCTACTGCAAGCTCTCTCCTATTTGTTTCTATCTTTTTTTTTTTTTTTGAGACAGAATCTCACTCTGTCGCCCAGGCTGGAGTGCAATGGCGCCATCTTGGCTCTCTGCAACTGCCACCTCCTGGGTTCAAGCAGTTCTTCTGCCTCAGCCTCCCGAGTAGCTGGGACTACAGCCGCATGCCACCGCACCTGGCTAATTTTTGTACTTTTAGTAGAAGTCTCGAACTCCTGACCTCAAGTGATCTGCCTGTCCCGGCCTCCCAAAGTGCTGGGATTACATGCATGAGCCACCACGCTCGGCCCCATTTGTTTCTATCTTTCTGGTAATGAGGTGTCTGGGCTAAGTAAGGTAGATTGTCATTATTTAGTCAGCTCGGCAAATGGACAAAAGTCCACGGTGATAGTTTTCTAAAGAGGAGAGGTGCCTGGGAGAGGGTGAGCCTGGGATTGATCAGATACTCCTATCTCAAAAACAGGAAGAGGCTAAGGGTCAGGTGATGTGGGACGCTGCCCCTGGGGGACTAGTCCCGAGAGGTTATCTGTACACTTTGCCTTTATCACCATCTCCTGTGGGCAGTTCCTGATGGGTTTTCTGGAACATGGGCCGCATTCACCCACTGGTTGTCACAGACTCTAATCTACCACATTTTCACCTCTCGGACTGGGGTTAGTACTGTAACTAAAACTTCTCTTTCCTCTTTGGACATCAGGAGTGTGGGGCTATGGAGCCACCAGAGGACAGAAGGACAGCGGAGGCTGGAACACAGGTCTGGGTCTGTGCTCGAAACTCTGATAAACTGACACTTGCTGATGACCTGGCATGTGTGGTAGCTATCTTTCACAGTTATTCTTTCCAGACAGACAATAACAAGTATCAGTGAGGATGTGAACAAACCGGAACCCTCACATATTGCTGGTGGGGATGTAAAAAGATGCAGCCACTTTGGAAAATGGTTTAGTTATTTCTTATAAAGTTAAACATACACTTACCATATGACCCAGCAATTCCACTCCTGGGTATCTACCTAACAGAAATAAAAATATGTTCATGCAAAGACTTGCATGCAAATGTTCATAGCAGCATTATTCATAATAGCCGGAATGGAAACAATCCAAGTGTCTATTCAACCAGTGCATAGATAAGCAAAATGTGGTGTATCCAAACGATGAAATAGACCTCAGCAACAAAAAGGAACAAAATACAGATGTGTGCCGCAACATGCGTAAACCTCAAAACATTTTGATAAAGAAGTTAGGTGTATGACTGAGTTTATATGAAGTGTTCAGAAAAGGCAAAAGTCTTATAGAGACAGAGAGCAGATTAGTAGTTGTCTGGGGCTGGGTGTAAGAGAGTTATTGACGGCCAATGAGTTTGCTATTTGGGGGATCATGGAGATATTCTAAAACTGGATTGTTATGTTTGAACAATTGTTTACATTACTGAAAGTTATTGAATTATACACAAAGATGGGTGAAATTTATGATATGTAAATTATAACTTAGGAAGAATTTTTTTTTTTTTGAGACAGAATTTTTGCTGTGTCACCCAGGCTGGAGTGCAGTGGTACGATCTTGGCTTACTGCAACCTCCACCTCCCGGGTTCAAGCGATTCTCCTACCTCAGCCTCCCGAGTAGTTGGGACAATAGGCATGTGCCACCACGCCGGGCTAATTTTTGTATTTTTAGTAGAGACGGGGTTTTGCCATGTTGCCCAGGCTGGTCTCAAACTCCTGACCTCAACTGATCTGCCTGCCACGGCCTCCCAAAGTGCTGGGATTACAGGTGTGAACCACCACGCCCAGCTGGAATATTTAAAACATTATCCTTGCTTGCTGGGCGAGGTGGCTCACGTCTGTAATCCTAGCACTTTGGGAGATGGAGGTGGGCAGATCACCGAGGTCAAGAGTTCAAGACCAGCCTGGCCAACATGGCGAAACCCCATCTCTACTAAAAATACAAAAATTAGCCAGGCATGGTGACGGGCGCCTGTAACCCCAGCTACTTGGGAGGCTGAGGTGGGAGAATCACTTGAACCCAGGAGGTGGAGGTTACAGTGAGCTGAGATTGCGCCACTGCACTCCAGCTTGGGAGACAGAGTGAGACTCCTTCTCAACAAACAAATGAAACAAAAACAAAAGAACAGGCTGCCCACCTGGGCCAGACTGGCTCCTCAACTGCCAGATAAATCTAGAAGTCACCATTTCCACAGAACCAGCAGTGGGTGCCGTACTCAGAGAAAACCAACTCAGCCTCCCAGGAAGCTCATTCCTCCTCAGAACCAACTTCACTTCCTAACCTTTTCAGATCCAGTGACCAGAAGACTGAGAACCAAACTAGGCCTCATTTGTTGAACAAATTAACAGAGCACCTATGGTGGGAGAGTTGGTTCTGAGGATTTGGAGGGGCTCTGGGAGAAGGAGAAACTCAACCACCCCAGCCTTGCCAACCACCTTTGAATCTCATTAGAACCAGCTTTGAATTCCCTGAAACTGTCTTCTCACAAACAGTGCATCCCCTCCAGCTGCCTTATTAGAACCAATTTTCAGTCACCTCAACACCAACTGTCCATCTGAAACTATCATCTCAGAACCACCCATTTAATAGTCTCAGATCCACCTGACTGGGTCCATTTGTAAGCCTTCACTGGTCAGCTATGGCAGTGTTCTCAATCTTCTGTTAATGATACTAACACAATTTCTATTGCCCTCAAGTCCCCATAAAACAGGGACTCTCCAGTGGTGACTGCTTCCAGTCGCATTACAGCAGCCTCAGAACCAATTTTGTCACCAGATTTGTGATGACTCCCCTGCATTGTCTCCTCAGAATCATCGTTCATTCTCTTCAGAGCCAGATTTCATTTTTGACTAATCAAATTGTCAAGGTCCTTACAACATTCTCTTCAGAAGTATCTTGGTTCTGGCCGGGTGCAGTGGCTCACACCTGTAATCCCAGCACTTTGGGAGGCCGAAGTGGGCGGATCACGAGGTCAGGAGATCGAGACCATCCTGGCTAACATGGTAAAACCCCATCTCTACAAAAATACAGAAAATTAGCCGGGCGTGGTGGCGGGTGCCTGTAGTCCCAGCTACTCGGGAGGCTGAGGCAGGAGAATGGCGTGAACCCGGGAGGCGGAGCTTGCAGTGAGCCGAGATCGCGCCACTGCACTCCAGCCTGGGCGACAGAGCGAGACTCCATCTAAAAAAAAAATCAAGAATTATCTTGGTTCTACTCGGAAACATTTTTTCCATCTCCTCAGGTCCAGCTGTCAGCCTTCGTAAAGCAAGTCTTTAGGTTATTCATCCACGGGCTTCAGTTTCCCCATCTACTTCATGCGGGAAATAATGTTTATTTTTTTTTCTTCTTTGAAAAGGTGATGTTGGCCGGGCGCAGTGGCTCATGCCTGTAATCTCAGCACTTTGGGAGGCCGAGGCAGGTGGACTGCTTGAGCCCAGGAGTTCGAGACCAGCCTGGGCAACATGGTGAAACCCCATCTCTACAAAAAATACAAAAATTAGAGGAGTATGATGGCGCATCTGTTGTCCCAGCTACTTGGGAGGCTGAGGTGGGAGAACTGCTCGATCTTGGGATGTGGAGGTTGCAGTGAGCCGAGATCTCATCACCGTACTCCAGCCTGGCTGAAAGAGCAATACCCTGTCTCAAAAATAAATAAATAAATAAATAAAAAACAGAACAAAAAAACAAAGAGTAATGTGAATTTTTTTCTTATTATGAGATATATATTCATTGTGAAAAATATAAAAGCATACCTTTTTCGCACATGTTGAAAGAAGAGAAAGCCTTTGACACATGAAACTCACATGCTGATGGAGGGAGAATGAATTGGGCCCAGTTTTCCTGAGGGCTACAAGCACGTACTCAGAGCCTTATAAAAGTTCATGCCACCTGGGAGGTGGAGGTTGCAGTGAGCCGAGGTCTAGCCACTGCACTCCAGCCTGGAGACAGAGCAAGACTCCGTCTCAAAAAAAAAAAGTTCATGCCTTCTTTCCTAGCAATTCTGCCACGACTGCTTTTAATCACAGTATTATGTGTAATGGAGAAAAATGGCAACAGCATACATGTCTGACGGGTGTTGGCTGAAATAAACTGTTATATCATATGATGAATTACTAGGCAGTCATTATAAATCATGTTATAAAATAACTATTGACCTGAAAATGCTCACAATATAATACTAAGGAATGAAAGTAAGATATAAAACTTTACATGGTACGATTCCAATTTTATAAAATACATGCACATATAACATCATTATACATCAAATGCTAGTGGTTGTCATTCTAGGTAGTGTAACTTTTCTTTTTTTTTCTTATTTCCTTCCTTCCTTCCTTTTTTTTTTTTTTTTGAGACAGGGTCTCGCTCTGTCACCCAGGCTGGAGTGCAGTGGCGTGATCTTGGCTCACTGCAACCTCCGCCTCCTGGGTTCACGCCATTCCCGAGTAGCTGGGACTACAGGCACCCGCCACCACGCCCGGCTAATTTTTTATATTTTTGGTAGAGATGGGGTTTCACCGTGTTAGCCAGGATGGTGTTGATCTCCTGTCCTCATGATCCACCCTCTTCGGCCTCCCAAAGGGCTGGGATTACAGGCGTGAGCCACCGTGCCCGGTCTCTTTCTTTTTCTTTTCTCTCTTTTTTTTTTTTTTTTTTTTTGAGACGGAGTTTTGCTCTTGCCCGCGCTGGAGTGCAGTGGCGCAATCTCGGCTCACCACAACCTCCGCCTCACGGATTCAAGCGATTCTCCTGCCTCAGCCTCCCGAGTAGCTGGGATTTCAGGCATGCGCTACTACATCTGGCTAATTTTATATTTTTAGTAGAGACAGGGTTTCTCCATATTGGTCAGGCTGGTCTCAAACTCCCGACCTCAGGTGATCCTTCCTCCTTGGCCTCCCAAAGTGCTGGGATTACAGGTGTGAGCCACCGTGCCCGGCCTAACTTTTATTTTCTATACTTTTCTGTGTTTTCCAAATGAGCTGATTTTTGTTGTTGTTGTTGTTTGTTTCTGAGACGGAGTCTTGCTCTGTCGCCCAGGCTAGAGTGCAGTGGCACGATCTTGGCTCACTACAACCTCCACCTCCCGAGTTAAAGCGATTCTCCTGCCTCAGCCTCCTGAGTAGCTAGTGCTGTGCCACCACGCCTGGCTAATTTTTGTATTTTTAGTAGAGATGGGGTTTCGTCATGTTAGCCAGGCTGGTCTTGAACTCCTGACCTCAGGTGATCTGCCCTCCTCGGCCTCCCAAAGTGCTGGGATTACAGGTGTGAGCCACTGTGGCTGGTGAGCAGATGTTTTTATCATTGGAAGAAAACCGTTCTATTTAAGAAAGCAAAAGAAAAAGACTAGATAAGCAAGTAAATATTTTCTAGAATCTGGTTTATTATAAAGGTCCTCTGATGGACTATTTTCTTGCATTGCAGGAGTATGCCCCTTTGATAATAAGCTGTTAAAGACTGGTAAAAAATAAAGATGGGTCCAGGTGGAATGGCTGATACCTGTAATCCCAGCACTTTGGGAGGCTGAGGCAGAAGGATGGTTTGAGACCAAAAGTTCAAGACCAGCCTGGGCAACACAGAGAGACCCTGTCTCTACAAAAAGTACAAAAAATTAGCTGGGTGTGGTGGCACACACCTGTAGTCCCAGCTACTCGGGAGGCTGAGGTCAGAGGATCGCCTGAGCCCAGGAGTTTGAGGCTGCAGTGAGCTATGATCTTCACTGCACTGCAGCCTGGGCAACTAAGCGAAACCTGGCCTCAAAACAAAACAAAAGAAAACAGGCCTGGCACGGTGGCTGATGCCTGTAATCCCAGCACTTTGGGAGGCCGAGGCGGGTGGATCACTTGAGGTCAGGAGTTCAAGACCAGCCTGGCCAACGTGGTGAAACCCCATCTCTACTAAAAAAAAATACAAAAATTAGCCAGGCATGGTGGCAGGTGCCTGTAATCCCAGCTACTCAGGAGACAGAGGCATGAGAATTGCTTGAACCGGGGAGGCGGAGGTTGCAATAAGCTGAGATCGCACCACTGCACTCCAGCCTGGGTGACAGAGCGAGACTCTGTCTCAAACAAAACAAACAAACAAACAAAGATGGGAAAGATTTCCTAGGGTCTCAGGCCTCTAGGCTTTTGCTGAGCGGATGCAAGTTGTTTAACATTCCCCGTAAGTGGATGGTCTGTCTGTTAGAGGCTGGCGGGATAGAAGCACCAGACAACTGCTGTTGGCTTCTAAATTTGGGGGCTGCAGGTTTTTTAAAAACCAGAAAGTGTTATTTTATTAGTTCACCAAGCTCCCTCAACTATTTCTTAGAGAACTCGTGAGATCTCGCCCCCATCACTGAATTCTCTTTCCATCTTCATTCCCCATATACAACTCACACAAAGCACTAGGCTCAAAGCCTTTCTCTTAAATTTCTTTCTTTTGCTTATTACTGAATTGGTGTTAGCCAGGTGTTCCTGTTGGTTATTCTTGGGTCAGACTTTGTTTTTATTGTTCTACAATTTTGTAGGCACCCCTTAGAAAGAAGAGCTCAAGTCTGGGTGACTCTCTTGGGGTCATCCTCAGTACTAGTTCATCCAGAGTCTATGTGGCTCCTTTGCTCTATCATGAATAGGTCAAAATTTATCCAAAATGTATTATCAAATATCTACTTTATGTCAGGCCCTGAGCACATACAGATAAACAGGATAGAGTCTGGGGCAGCACCACATTGCGTGCAGAAAGATTCAGAAAGAAATAATTACCATAGTGTGATATATGAGAGGTGTGTACAGAGCAGGGAGTGACTAGTTCTGTCAAGGAGGAGAGATGGAGGAATGGGGTGTAGAAGGAAGACCAGGAGTTCACAGGAGGACATGCAGACAAGGGAACAGCAAGTGCAAAGCCAGGGAGGTGTGTTCAGGAGCCAGCAAATTAATGGTGGGGCAGCAGGAAGCACGGAGGGGAGAGGCAGGGAATGTGGCTGGAAAGGCAGGTTGGGGCCAGATTTGGAAGGCGCTCAGTGACAGTCCAAGGGGTTGTACTTTTCCTGAAGGCAACAGGGACTGAGACGGCATTAGTGTGTTGGCACGCCACTACTTTTGATCGTGTTTCTGGGTGTCTGAAAAGCTACACTGCTTCCTGTCTCCTCAGGAGAGTCCTCTACTTCTGATGTAGCAATAATAACAATAATTTAGATGGATCACTTCGGGTTGTATGCATGCTTTTTAATTTCAGCTTTCAATAAGGTCTGGGCTACCTGAAACTCAACTATTCAATCTTTTCTTTTTTTTCTTTTTTGAGACAGAGTCTCGCTCTGTCACCCAGGCTGGAGTGCAGTGGCGTGATCTCGGCTCACTGCAAGCTCTGCCTTCCAGGTTCACGCCATTCTCTCGCCTCAGCCTCCCAAGTAGCTGGGACTACAGGCGCCCACCACCACGCCCGGTTAATTTTTTGTATTTTTAGTAGAGACGGGGTTTCACCATGTTAGCCAGGATGGTCTCGATCTCCTGATCTCGTGATCCGCCCACCTCGGCCTCCCAAAGTGCTGGGATTATAGGCGTGAGCCACTGCGCCCTGCCCACATATATATAAATTCTAAAAATAAATTCTAAATATCAATTTTGTGGCTAGATCAAGCTTCATAATTTTTATTGTAGAAAATCTTAAATATCCTCAAAAGTAGGGGGAAATGATGTAATAACCTCCCTGCATCTATCAACCAGTTCAACAATGATCAATTCACAGCAGTCTTGTTTCTTCTATAACACCCTCTTCCCTACCCTCACCCCCACACACTGGATTATTTTGAAGCAAATCCCAGACATTATATAATTTCATCTGTAAATACTTCAGTGTATATCTTCATAAGTATTTTTAAGTTCTTTTGCTGGAATCAGAACCCAAAAAAGACCACACTTTGCATTTGGTCGATGTCTTTAAAGTTTCTTTTCAGCCACAATAGTTCCTTTTGCTATCTATTTGTTGAAGAAAACAGGTTATTTGTCTTGAAGAAAACAGGTTATTTGTCCTGAAGAATTTCCCACTTTTTGAATTGTACACATTGCCTTGTTTCCCCCCTTGTAATTCTGTTCAATATGTCCTTTTATCCCATCAATTTCACATAAACTGGTTGTTACACCCAGAGGCTGGATGCAACTCGGATTCACTTTTTAGGTGATGCTATACACTTGGTATTGCAACATAACAAGAAGCACATAATTTTTAGGGTTTTATTTTTTTTCTCTCTCTCTAGTTTCCTATATGGGATTTCTAAATGGTGAAATATAATTCACATAACATAAAATTCTCCATTTAAAGTGTACAGGCTGGGCGCGCTGGCTCAAGCCTGTAATCCCAGCACTATGGGAGGCCTAGGCGGGTGGATCACGACGTCAGGAGATCGAGACCATCCTGGCTAACACAGTGAAACCCCATCCATACTAAAAATACAAAAATTAGCCAGGCTTGGTGGTGGGCGCCTGTGGTCCCAGCTACAGGAGAATGGTGTGAACCCGGGAGGCAGAGCTTGCAGTGAGCCGAGACCGCACCACTGCACTCCAGCCTGGGCGACAGAGTGAGACTCCATCTCAAAAAAATAAATAAATAAATAAATAAAAAATAAAGTGTACAATTCAATGAATTTTAGTATATTTGTAGTGTTGCACAACCATTGCCACTAATTCCAGAACATTACAAGTATCCCCAAAATAAACCCTGTACCTGTTAGCAGACAGTCTCTATTCCTTACCACCCCCCTACCCCCAAATCACTGACAACTACTAATCTACTTTCTGTCTCTACCAGTTTGCCTGTTCTGGATATTTCATATACATAGAATTAAGTAATATATGGCCTTTTGTGTCTGGCTCCGTTCACTGAACAACATGTTTTCAAGGTTCATCCATTTTGTAGCATGTCTCAGTACTTCACTCCTCTTTATATCTGAATCATATTCCATTATATGGACATACCACATTTTATTTATCCATTCATCAGTTGATGGAAATTTGGATTGTTTCCATTTTTTAGCTATTTGAATAATACTTGTTGCTGTGAACATTATGTACAGGTTTCTGTACAAACATATGTTTTCAGTTCTCTTGGGTAGTTCTCTTTTTGTGTGCGTGATGTTAAAATGAATTAATCAGCCAGGTGCCTGTAGTCCCAGCTAATCAAGAGGCTAAGGCAGGAAGATCCTTTGAGCCCAGGAGTTTGAGGCTATAGTGAGCTATGATTGCACCTGTGAATAGCCACTGCACTCCAGCCTAAGCAACATAGGAGATCCTGTCTCTGAAAAAAACCCAGATTGATTGATGGGTCCAAGTATCATTGGCATTACAAAGTTTCTCTATACCTTTCATGCAATGGTTACAGAAATCTCTGATGATTAATGATCCTTATCTAAATCTATTATCTCATTGGGGTTAAAAGGGTGATTTTATTTATTTTTTTGTTTTTCTATTTTTTTGAGATGGAGTTTCACTCTTGTCACCCAGACTGAGTACAATGATGTGATCTCAGCTCACTGCAACCGCCACCTCCTAGGTTCAAGCGATTCTCCTGCTTTAGCCTCCTGAGTAGCTGGGACTACAGGTGCACGCCATGATAACCGGCTAATTTTTGTATTTTGGTAGAGATGGGGTTTCACCATGTTGGCCAGGCTAGTCTCGAACTTCTGACCTCAAGTGATCTGCTCGCCTTGGCCTCCCAATGTGCTGGGTTTACAGGCATGAGTCAATGCACTCGGCCAAAGGGTGATTTTATAATTCTATCATTCCGTTTGCATTTGTTAGCCAGAATTTTTCTAGACTAAATCATAATTGTAAAGAAAGCACAATAAATACTCAAGTCTCTTCTTTCATTTGTCAGATGACAATATTTTGTACTTTCCTGTATGGAACCCCAAAGACATTCTGAATGTCAGTTGGGCGCAGTGGCTGACGCATGTAATCCCAGCACTTTGGGAGGCTGAGGCGGGCGGATCACGAGGTCAGGAGATCGAGACCATCCCGGCTAACATGGTGAAAACCCGTCTCTACTAAAAATACAAAAAATTAGCTGAGCATGGTGGCAAGCGCCTGTAGTCCCAGCTACTCGGGAGGCTGAGGCAAGAGAATGGCGTGAACCCGGGAGAAGGAGGTTGCAGTGAGCCGAGATCGCATCACTGCACTCCAGCCTGGGCGACAGAGCGAGATTCCGTCTCAAAAAAAGAAGAAGAAGAAAAAAAAAAGAAATTCTGCATGTCCACATGGTCAAGGCTCTCCATGGAGTCGCAAATAAAAAATTATGATCCTGGCCTGGTGCGGTGGCTCACGGTTGTAATCCCAGCACTTTGGGAGGCCGAGGTGGGAGGATCACCTGAGGTTGGAAGTTCAAGACCAGCCTGACCAACATGGAGAAACCCTGTCTCTATCAAAAATACAAAATTAGCCAGACGTCCTGGCGCATGTCTGTAATGCCAGCTACTCAGGAGGTTGAGGCAGGAGAATTGCTTGAACCCAGGAGGTTCAAGCACCACAACCAGAGGTTGTGGTGAGCCGAGATCGCGCTATTGCACTCCAACCTAGGCAACAAGAGCGAAACTCCGTCTCAAACAAAAAAAAAGAATTATGATACTGGAGACAGAAAACACAAATAAATCCAATCTTGACTTGGAAAACTACAGGGTGTCTACTTAATGCCTCAGAGCAATACTGTACTCTATAAAATTCCTCCTAACCTTTCCTTTCTACCCCCTCTCTTTCCCTTCTCTCTTCCCCTTCCTTGTTCTTTATTGTATAGGTGGATTTAGCCTCTCTGCCTAAGTCCTTCTTTCTCCCAGCCTCTCTAGCTCTCCATCTCCTTCTGTCTCTAACCAGCACCCTCACCCACTCATTTTGATTCTGTATCACAAAAGATGCTGGACTGGGGATGGCTGAGAGCATACTCTTGGAGCTGGGAGTGGGCATGAATTCTGAGCTGGAAACCTTTTGTGGATGGGTGAGAGGAGAGAAAACAGGGAGAAATGCTCAAACTAATGAAGCTTATTTCCATCACATGTATTTTCTGCAATGAGCATGAATCACATATGGTGGAATAAAAAATAAATAAATAAAATGTTTTAAAAATAAGAGATGGTAGGGAAGGAAGTAAGCACTATTCTTTCTCACTTTCCAGTTCCCCTTCTTCTCCATACAGACTGCTGCATCCTTGGCTTTCTGTTCCAGGGAAAGTGAAGTGGAACCTTTCCTCTGACTCAGGATTTAAAGTGTTTCCCACCCACTCAGGCCTGCAGCGTGGGTGGGAGCCTTGGAGTCATGCTCCTGTCACCATGCAGAGGAGCTCTGTGAGCTATGGGAGCCAGGCTGGCTAAAGGCCTTCAGTGATAGATGAGAGGTCTCCCTGATTTTTATTTTTTATTTTATTTTATTTTATTTATTTATTTATTTTTTTGAGATGGAGTCGCGCTCTGTCGCCCAGGCTGGAGTGCAGTGGCGTGATCTCGGCTCACTGCAACCTCCACCTCCCGGGTTCACGCCATTCTCCTGCCTCAGCCGCCTCAGTAGCTGAGACTACAGGCACTCGCCATCACGTCCGGCTAATTTTTTTGTTTTGTTTTGTTTTTTTGAGACTGAGTTTCGCTCCTGTTGCCCAGGCTGGAGTGCAATGGTGTGATCTCGGCTCACTGCAACCTCCACCTTCCAGGTTCAAGCGATTCTCCTGTCTCAGCCTCCCAAGTAGCCGGGATTACAGTCGCATGCCACCAACGCCTGGCTAATTTTTGCATTTTTAGTAGAGACGGGGTTTCATCATACTGGTCAGGCTGGTCTCGAGCTCCTGACCTCAGGTGATCCGCCCGCCTCAGCCTCCCAAAGGGCTGGGATTACAGACGTGAGCCACCTCGCCTGGCCTACGCCCGGCTAATTTTTTGTATTTTTAGTAGAGATGGGGTTTCACCATGTTAGCCAGGATGGTCTCGTTCTCCTGACCTCGTGATCCACCCGCCTCGGCCTCCCAAAATGCTGGGATTACAGGCGTGAGCCACCGCGCCCGGCCGAGGTCTCCCTGATTAAAACTGCTGGGCTTGGCTGGGCCCGGTGGCTCATGCCTGTAATGCCAACTCTTTGGGAGGCTGAGGCAGGTGGATCACTTGAGGTCAGGAGTTCGAGACTAGCCTGGCCAACATGGTGAAACCCCATCTCTACTAAAAATACAAAGATTAGTGACCATTTGGGTGGTGCAGTCAGTTGGTGTGCTTGCCTCCAACTCTGGAGATGGGTGGTTTGAGCCCATTCTGGGGAGTTTCTCTTGCATTTTGGCCAAGCACGGTGGCTCACGCCTATAATCTCAGCACTTTGGGAGGCCAAGGTGGATGGATCACGAGGTCAGGAGTTCGAGACCAGCATGGCCAACATGGTGAAACCCTGTCTCTACTAAAATACAAAAATTAGCCGAGAATGGTGGTGCGCACCTGTAGTCCCAGCTGCAGGCTAAGGCAGGAGAATCACTTGAACCCCAGAGACAGAGATTGCAGTGAGCCGAGATCACGCCACTGCACTCCAGCCTGGCATGGTGGCACGTGCCTGTAGTCCCAGCTACTCAGGAGGCTAAGGCAGAAAAATCACTTGAACCTGGGAGGTGGAGGTTGCAGTGAGTGAAGATGGTACCACTGCACTCCAGCCTGGGCAACAGAGCAAGACATGGTCTCAAACAAACAAACAAACAAACAAACAAACTGCTGGGCTCTCCAGCCTCTTCTCCAAGAAGCACCTCCTTGGGTCTTCAGGAGATCTCCCGAGGCTGTTCAATTGAGATATCTTGGTCTCTTAGGAAAATTTCAAGGCTTAGGAAGGGTAGTGGAGACCTCTCAAGTCTCCTCCTGCTTCTGGAGTCCAGGTTGGGAGAGAGAGGCCAGTTGACAGCCAGAGTCCCAAGACACGGGGCCCCGTATCACCCATGCCTATCTGTCCACGCCCCATACACGCTCTGGTGGCAAGTGTGAACAAAACAAAGTGAACAGCAGCCAAGTTTTCATCTGTGTGTGGAGCACTAGGGAAATGTAGGTGTGGGCAGATTTTTGTGGTCTCAGCCTATCTGAGCAGGAGCCCTAGGGGCGGTGAAGAAGCCTTGGTGTGTCAGGAGACAGCAGGGCAAAAAGGACAAGCACACTGCTCTGGAGTCACGCAGACCCAAATTCTGAGCCCTTGGTCTGCCATTTACATACTTCATGATCACAGGCAAGTTCCCCACTTCTCTGAACCTCAGTTTTCACCTGTAGAAAATGGGAGTAATTATCATTCTAGTAGGTGTTAAAAAATAAGAAATTTTAAATAATTAAAGTTTAAAAAAAAAGCAAAATAAAATGGCCATAATGGTTTCATCTCATTGGTTTATGCGGGTTAAATGAGGCAATGTCTACAGAGTGCTGGGCCGGCTCTCTTTTTTTTAGAGACAGAGTCTCACTCTGTCACCCAGGCTGGAGTGCAGTGGTGCGATCTTGGCTCACCGAAGCCTCGACCTCCCAGGCTCAAGCAATCCTCCCCTACCTCAGCCTCCTGAGTAGCTGGGACTACAGGCATGCACCACCACGCCTGGCTAATTTTTGTATTTTTGGTAGCGAGGGGGTCTCGCCATATTCCCCAAGCTGGCCAACTCTCTCATAAATTGGGAGTTGTTATTGAGGAGTCATATGCCTCAATTTCCTTATCTCTAAAACAGAGATAACAGTAGGATTACCTGAAGGGGGATTAAATGAGATAATAAATGAAGAGTGGTTGACACACTGTGGGTAAATGTTAACTATTAACACTATCAACACCTCCCCTGTTTTGCTCAAGGTCAAAACCCGATAGTTCCCTCCTCCTCTTGCTTTCTCCCTGACCCTGTTCCATTTGCCAGGAAATGACCCTTCTTATCTTTTTGGACAGAAGAATGCACTCAGAAGAGAGCACGTGGGAAAGCAGGAGGAGATCCAGGGGTCTCTGTCCTTGCTGAGACCTGCCTCTCCCCTCCCACCGCACTCAGACCCAGGGGTTTCCCAAGAGCATCTCTCTTGGACAAAGCTCTGCCCAAGGGTTCATTTTAGAGACTTCTGTAATCTCAAGAGGATCAGTATTAATCCTCCCCACCTACAAGATGAGTGGCAGCCCAAACCCAAGTGCTTCCCAGACAGGGAGAGAAAGACATGGAAGTTCCCTTTTTTTCTGTGTCTCTCCCTGCCTCCTTTTTGCGGGGGAGCTGAATGTGCTCCTCTGGAGGGACTGAGGGAAGCCAGGGCTGGCTCGAAAGTGATTTTGCCTAGATGAAGCTGGCAGCTGGGAACCACTTTCCCTCCGCTTGCCCTCTGCCGGGGAAACTCCATGACGGAGACAAAGCAGCTGGCAAGGAGAAGCCTCTGGATTGGGGCTGCTGGGGCTGCTGCTGTGCCAGGCAGGGCCACACAGGAACACATGAGCCCAGAGGCAGACGCTGATGCCACCTTTCCTTGCTGAGGACTCCCTAGAAAGGCAGTACCTTGGGGCCTGCGGGGAAGACTATCTTTACCTGTAGCACAGAAGCAAATATAAAGGAACATAGAACTAGTGGAGAAGGTATGGGGCTGGGCTCTGAAGAATGGGGTCCCAGCCCTGGTGCTGCCACTCCACGGCCGTGCGATTTTTGGTCAAGGTGCTTAAGATCTTTCCCCAGATTCTAGTTTCCCTATTTGCAAAATGAATGTTGTAATACGTCCCTCATAGGAACTGTGCAGAGAATTAGTTGAAATGATGTATGGGAAGCTGGGACATGGGAGATGGCTAATAAATATTCATTTATTCCACAGTGGAACCGAAGAGAAAGGAAATCGCTGGATTTTGGAGGCTTTATGATTTATCAGCTTATTCTATGGAATTAAGCCCTGGGCATCATGCCATTTGTCAGGGGCCTGGTTCTAGCGAAGATATGTGTTTATCTTTCACCATGAGATCCCAAGAGTCTCCCGAAATATTCTGGGCCTCAGAACTGGTTTCTCTGGGTGGCAGAGGATCAGCACACAGGGCAGAAGTAACCTGTTCCTCAGAGATCCAATCGACATCTCCCTTAAGCCTTTTGCTGCCCTCCACGAACCCATCCTTTTGTGCTGCCAGCTCCATGTCCCCGTTCCAGGGGAGGCCAGAATGACACAGCTACATGTCACCCCGTAGTCTACAATGGGGGGAAGAAGCTGTGTCCCTGCTGGAATTGAAAAACATCCTTGAGGGCTGCAACTTTTACAGGGAAGGTTACCATGCCAACGACAGCCTCCTTGCCTGACAGGGATGAAAGGAAACAAGGCCGTGGGTGACATGCATCTATTGTGTGTCCACAAACTTGCCTGGAATCTATCAGGGGCTGCGGACTGCTACTCAGCAGGATGGAACAGGAGGATTCAGGTTAGATTTCAGTGGGACTCCGGGATGGGCAGGACTGATAAGGGCAGGGCAGGGCAGGGCCAGCAAGCGAGGATTGGGAAATGCTTCTCTGAGATTGATACCCATCTCTTGGTGAAATGTGTGGGTGTGGTACTGACAGCAGGCGTGGGAGGGGACGGTGTCCTAGATACCAGTTTCTGACTGTGACGGGAACCTCGACTTCCTCCAGGTTCTTTCTGCCTTCACAGGATGGTCTAGGAGGTTACCTATGCTCTGGGGTAGATAGAGGAGGGCAGCAGGCAGGGATGGCAGATCACTGGGGCAGTGGGGCCACAGGCATGCCTATGGAGAAGGCCCAGTCTTGGCGAGGAAGCCCCAAGATGCCTAAGGAGAAGCGTCTCCCTCAAGGGGCAGGGCTTCCAGGGAGAATGGCCCCCACTCCCGAACAGGGAAAGGGCACAGAGGACTGAGGAGCTGGCACTGCCGAAGCACCTACGCCACATCAGGCACTTGACACAGCCCCCATTTCATTTAATTATCTCCACAAACCTGCACAGCAGGAACTCTCACTCCCATTTCACGGAGGAGATGAGGACACAGGCTCAGGAGAAGGTGAGTACCCGTCCCAGCATCACCTGGCTGGCAAGGGGAGACGCTGGGGCTGGAACCTCGCTGTCTGAACTGGAAAGGAAAACTCCAGATTCAGGGTGCCCTGTTTTCTTCTGGAAAGATCTCTCCCGAAGCCGTCCGCTCCTCGTTCTGCCCTTCGTACAGGCTTCCCGGGCCTGAGACGGCTGGGAAGAGGCTAAAGGGGCACGACCAGCCGGCGTCTGGGAAACCGCTCCTGCAGCCTGCAACTGCGAGGGCCCGGAGCCGCCATGCGGGCCTCCCCCGCAGCCTCTCGTTTCACCCCAGCCTCGGGAGAGGGCCCGAGGCTCAGAAACGAAGGCATTGGACCCAAGGCCACAGATCGTGGGCGGCCTTGCTGGAATTCCCACCGGGCCCACAGGCGTCGAGGCCGCGTAGAACCCCGGAGCCCCTGCGCCCCTGCGCCCCGCCCGCGGCTGCAAGGCTCGGGGCCGGGAGAGGCCCCGGCGGAAACGGCTCCATCCCGGGCGGGCTCCCGCCCCCGGCCCGCCCCCGCCCGCCCCGCGCCATGTATGGCGCTTCCTCCCCGAGCCCTACAAGGCGCTTCCTCCCGGCCCCAGGCCCATACAAGGCGCTTCCTTCCCGGCGCGGCTGGCTGGCGGCCCGCGGGCTGGGAGCCCGGTCCGCTGGGCCCGCCCAACCCCGGAGCCCGCGGCCAGGGGACCTGCTGCCAAGGAGGGGGCGGCGGCGGCGGGAGGGACGGGAACGCGGGGCCTGGCCCGGCGCGGGAGGCGCGGGACGGGCCGACTTGGGTGGGGGTCCCGCTGGTCCCCGCTGGTTTCGTATTTTGCCTCGCTTTTCTCCCCCAGCCAGGAGCACAGCACGCCCTGCCGGAGGTCGTTCAGCGGCCCTAGCCCGGGACCTCCAGCCACACGGGCCTCCGAGCCTCGCCGGCAGCTCTCCCCTGACAGTTGACAAGTGGGTCTTCCCTGACATCTCCGTTCCTCCCCGCTTGCGCTTCTCGTACCTCCCTGGCTTCAGCCGAGCTGCCCCCTCCGCCTGGAATGCCCTTCCCACACTATTCTGGCAGAAAGAACTGCTACGCATCCTTTACTTGGTTCAGACTTCTGGCCTCCTGGAAATCCTTCCCACCCCCACCCACAGGTCACCAGCCTCTGCTGAGCTGATTTAGGATCATAGGATCTTAACAAAGTGTCGTTATCTGAGTGATCCTGTTTCAGGCCTGCCGCAGTCCCTTTTCACCTTGGACAGTCATCTTTGACTTTAGGTCTGGTCCCCAACGTCTCCACCTGCTATGGTTCCCCGTGGTCTGAGGCTCATGACCTCACAACCCTACTTGAGTAGTTTGACTCTGCAGGAGAAAGCTGGAGGTAGGGTGAGGGGAGTCACAGCTGGGGCAAGTGTACACCCGGAGTGAGTTGGGGCTGAGCACTGCCCCTGGGTGCCCCCATCACCCAGAAGGGCCTCTTCTGCTCAGCCTGACAGCTCTGGTTTATCCACCACTGAAAGAACCAGCAAGCCCCTACAGGCCCTCCCGACAGCGCCTCCAGAAACAAACCTGGCCCAGCCATGTGGTTACCCTGATCTGATCTGCCATGAGAAAGGTCACAAACAGGGACTGGATCTCAGCACAGAGGGAGCCAGCAGCAGTTCCAGATCCCCCTCCCCCCATGTTCCAGCAGGACAGCTGTCACAAAGTCCAGCTTTCTGCTAGGGAGGAGACAAGCAAGTCCCCATGTGGCCAGCTACACCCGCCTGTGAGCCTGTGATTGTTGTGCCACAGGTAAGGCAGGGAAAGAAAAGCTCAGAGCTTGGGGCTGAGTGGGTGAATATGTCTGAGAAGGGGCTTTTAGGGCCAAGCAGCCTCTGGGCTTGATCCAGAATAAAATCACACAGGCTTCCAGGCGCAACACACACACACACACACACACACACACTGGCTGCAAATCCAAAACTTAAGGAGCCTTGTGGGTCTCCCAGCCCCAGGTCAGGCGCAACACACACACACACACACACACACACACACACACACACACACACACACACACACACACACACACACGCTGCAAATCCAAAACTTAAGGAGACTTGTGGGTCTCCACAGCCCCAGGTCGGCTGAATGCCTGTGAATAGGGTGCATAAAGAGAATCAACACACACACACACACACACACACGCTGCAAATCCAAAACTTAAGGAGCCTTGTGGGTCTCCACAGCCCCAGGTCGGCTGAATGCCTGTGAATAGGGTGCATAGAGAGAATCTCAAAGGTCCAGGAGGTAGGTTTGGGAAAAAACTGGGTCTCAGAATCTGGGCTGCACACTTAGAGCCTAGGATACTTCTTGCCTTGTTTTCCCACTTAGGGCTGCAGGCCTCCAGCAGCCTTCTCTGCAGAGCTATGCTCTAGGATTGTGGGTAATGCAGTCCACAGAGGCCAGGCTCCTAGTGATGCTGCTTCCTGCCCTTTCCTCCCCTCCTCTCAGGCCCTGACAGCCACCCGCCTTCCTGCTCCAGGAGGAGGGCAAGTCAGAGTGAGGAGGTGGGCTCCTTGCAGGGATGGGAGATCCCAGGCTGGAAACCAGTGAGCTATTTATGATTCAGCTTAGCCAAGGGGCAAGGTGTGAGGGGAGCTCCTGCAGGCTGCTAAAGAATTTGCAGGAACCCCAGGCCTCTGCTTGGGTAGGGCTTTTATTCTCTTCTGGGTGCAGGGGCCTTGATCCTTTTTTTTTTGAGACGGAGTCTCACTCTCTCGCCCAGGCTGGAGTGCAGTGGTGTGATCTTGGCTCACTGCAACCTCCGCCTCCCGGTTTCAAGCAATTCTCCTGCCTCAGCCTCCCGAGTAGCTGGGATTACAGGAATGCGCCACCATGTCCGGCTAATTTTTTTGTATTTTTAGTAGAGAAGGGGTTTCACCATATGGGCCAGGCTGCTCTTGAACTCCTGACCTTGTGATCCTCTCGCCTCGGCCTCCCAAAGTGCTGGGATTACAGGCGTGAGCCACCGCGCCCGTGCGGGGCCTTGATTCTTTGAAAGCCCTATAAAACAGTAAGGGTCCTGGGCTATTCCCTGCATTAAGAGAAGACCTATGCTTTAGTGGTCCCAGGGCTGACTTTCGGGCCTGTTAGGAATACTGGAGGCTGGGATTGATAATCTTTCAACAACTGCCAATGTGACACCCAATAATACCACAGCCGCCTGTTATTTCCTGCATTTTTCTTCTCATTGTTTTCCTGTGCTTGCTTTCTCCACAAAATGAGATTTCCAGACAGAAACCAAACCTTCTCAGGCCGGGCGCGGTGGCTCACGCCTGACAATCCCAGCACTTTGGGAGGCCGAGGTGGGCGGATCACAAGGTCAGGAGATCGAGACCATCCTGGCTAACACGGTGAAACCCTGTCTCTAAAAAAAAATACAAAAATTAGCCTGGGTGACAGAGCAAGACTCCATCTAAAAAAAGAAACAAGAAACCAAACCTTCTCTTGCCAGTGGATTGGGTGCCACTTTTGTCTCCCTGCCCCACAAAACCCTCTGTGCTTTTAACCACCAAACCAGGGCTTTTTTTTTTCTTTTTTCTTTTTTTTGAGATGGAGTTTCGCTCTTGTTGCCCAGGCTGGAGTGCAGTGGTGCCATCTTGGCTCACTGCAACCTCCACCTCCTGGGTTCAACAATTCTCCTGCCTCAGCCTCCCAAGTAGCTGGGATTACAGGTGCCCGCTACCACACCCAGCTAATTTTTAAATTCTTTTTAGTAGAGACGGGGTTTCACCATGTTGGCCAGGCTGGTCTAGAACTCCTCACCTCAGGTGATCTTCCCATCTCAGCCTCCCAAAGTGCTGGGATTACAGGCGTGAGCCATGGCGCCCGGCCCATGGCATTTTTTCTTTGGCTGGGTTTTCCACTAGATTGAGCGCTCTTTATTGACACGGACTGTGTCTGCCTTGTTGACTACAGGTCCTCAAAAAACGTCATTTTATTCAATTCAATGTCCTTTCCTTATAACGTTGATGAGAAAAAGATCAGTTTTTGGCTGGAGTTGTTTGGGTGGAGTTGGTACGTTCTCCCCATGTCTGCATGGGCTTTCTCTGGGAACTCTGATCTTCTTACACATCTCAAAGATGTACTCATTAGATGAATCAGCATGTCTAAATGGTCGCAGGATGAATGAGTGTGGGTGTGTTTGTGAGTGTGCCCTGCCATGGAATGGCATCTTGTCTAGGGTTAGTGTTTTCCTTGTGCCCTGAAAGCTACTGGGATGGGCTTCTGCCACCTGAGACCCGCAACTGGAAGAAGTGGGGTGGAAAATGAATGAATGAATACAAATTATTGTCAAATAAAAATCTGTAAATATCCAATAATCATATGATGCACAATGATAAACAATGCCATATGAAAGTGCTCAGCAAGCCTTCCATATTTGTGATTGTTTTTGAACTCAGGCAGGTGAAGCAGTAGGAGGTGCTCTTTGCAATTTTTGTTTTGCAAACATTTATTTCTTCATTTAACCCACCACCACAACCTCCCTGATTCACCAAAAATTGAGTAAATAATCCTTGTTTTTTTTTTTGAGACAGTTTTGCTCTTGTTGCCCAGGCTGGAGTGCAATGGAGTGATCTTGGCTCACCACAACCTACGCCTCCCAGGTTCAAGCAATTCTCCTGCCTCAGCCTCCCGAATAGCTGGGATTACAGGCATGCGCCACCATGCCTGGCTAATTTTGTATTTTTAGTAGAGACGGGGTTTCTCCATGTTGGCCAGGCTGGTCTCGAACTCCCGACCTCAGGTGATCCGCCCGCCTCGGCCTCCCAAAGTACTGGGATTACAGGCATAAGCCACCACGCCTGGCCAATCCTTGTTCTTATGAATCTTTCTTAAATGTGTATATAGCTAACATTTATTTTTATTATTTATTTATTTATTTATTTTTTGAGATGGAGTCTTGCTCTGTCATCCAGGCTGGAGTGCAGTGGCGCGATCTCGGCTCACTGCAAGCTCCACCTCCTGGGTTCATGCCATTCTCCTGCCTCAGCCTCCAGAGTAGCTGGGACTACAGGTGCCCGCCACCATGCCTGGCTAATTTTTTGTATTTTTAGTAGAGGTGGGGTTTCACCATGTTGGGCAGGATGTGAGCGCCCGGCCAGCTCACATTTATTTCGTTTTGAGACAGAGTCTTGCTCCATCACCCAGGCTGGAGTGCAGGTGTGGTCTCAGCTCACTGCAACCTCCACCTCCCAGGTTCAAGAGATTCTCCTGCCTCAGCTTCTGGGATTATAGCTGTGTGCCACCACGCCCGGCTAATTTTTGTATTTTTGTAGAGAAGGGGCTTCGCCATGTTGGCCAGGCTGGTCTCGAACTCCTGACCTCAAGCAATCCACCTGCCTCAGCCTCCCAAAGTGCTGGGATTACAGGCACAAGCCACTGCACCCAGCTTCACTTTATTTTAATGTTTAATATTAGAAGTTGGTAGGGCATGGTGGTTCATGCCTGTAATCCTGGTGTTTTGCGGGGCCAAGGCAGGAGGATCGCTTGAGCCCAGGAGTTCAAAACCAGTCTGGGCAACAGTGAGACCCCATCTCTATTAAAAATTTAAAAAAAAATTAGCTGGGCATGGTGACACACACCTATAGTACAGGCTACTCAGGAGGCTGAGGTGGGAGGTTTGCTTGAGCCCAGTAGGTAGAGTATGCAGTGAGCCATGATCCTGCCACTGTATGCCAGCCTGGGCAACAGAAAGAGACTCTGTCTCAAAAAAAGATCAAACAAACAAACATACTACAAAGTAACATAAATCGAAACAATGTGGTACTGGTATAATAAAGTTAGAAATACAAACCTATATATCTATATCAGTTGTATATGGGATTATTATACCATACCCAGTTGGCCATAGGTATATGGGATTATTTCTGAGTTCAGAAGTAATTCAGAGAGTTCAGAGTTCAGAAATAATCCCATATACCTATGGCCAACTGATTTTCTCCAAGGGAGCAAAGAGCATTAAATGGGGGAAATAATAGTTTCATCAACAAAATGGTGCTTGCACAACTTTTTTTTTTTTTTTTTTGAGACAGGGTCTTGCTCTGTCACTCAGGCTGGAGTGCAGTGGCAGCACCATGGCTCACTACAGCCTTGACTTCCTAAGCTTAAGTGATCTTCCCACGACAGCCTCCCCAGTAGCTGGGACCACAGGTGAGTGCCACCAGGTCCAGCTAACTTTTTTGTACAGATGGGGTCTCCCTATGTTGTCCAGGCTGGTCTTGAACTCCTGGGCTCAAGTGATCCTTCTGCCTTGGGCTCTCAATGTGTTGGGATTACAGGTGTGAGCCACAATGCCCAACCCCACAACAACTATATTCACATGCAAAAGTATGAAGTCAGACCCCCGACCTCATACCATATGCAAAAACTAACTCAAAATGGGCCAATGACACATAACAGATAGGGTCTTGCTCTGTCATCCATGCTGGAGTGAGATGGCACAGTCATAGCTTATTGCAACCTCAAACTCATGGGCTCAAACGATCCTCCTGCTTCAGCCTCCCAAGCAGCTATGACTACAGGTGTGCACCACCACACCCAGCTAATTTTTAAATTTTTTGTAGAGTTGAGGTCTTGCTGTGTTGCCCAGGCTGGCCTTGAACTCCTGGCTTCAAACCATCTTCCTGCCTTGGCCTATCAACGTGCTGGGATTACAGGCAGAAGCCACTGTGCCTGGGCTAAAACTCTAAGAGAAGAAAACATGGGTAAATCATGACTTTGGATTTGGCAAAGGATTCTTAGATATGGCAACAACAGAAAAACAGATAAATTGAACTTCACCAAAATTAGTTTTGTGCATCAGAAGACATTATCAAGAAAGTGAAAATACTTGCAAATAATATATCTCATAAGGGTTTGGTATCTAGAATATAAAGAACTGTTATAACTCAACAAGATAAACCAATTCAAGATAGGCAAAGGAGTTCAATAGACATTTCTCCAAAGATATACAGTATCAACCCACGAGAAACAGAAAACATATATTCACACAAAGACTAGTACGTGAATGTTCATAGCAGCATTATTCAAACAGCTAAAAACTGGACACCGTCCAAATATCCACCAGTGGAAGAGATAAACAAAATGTGGTATATTCATACAATGGAATACTACTTTTGTGCTGTTTTACCCACAACACTTCTGACATCAAATGTGTGGAGTTTTGTTCCCACATCAACCTATTCTCCAACTCTCCAGACACAACTGGGTGTCCTACAATTCAACTCAATTCTGACACTAATACCTAAGTTAGCAGACCCCACAGATTAAGGGTTCAGTTCCATAAGACTGCCCCAATATTAGATGCCAGTCACAAGTTACCACCTGTACTTCTGACTAACTGGCTATAAGGGGTTCCCATGACCCCCTCTTCAAGTTTGATAATTTGCTAGAACAGCTCACAGAACTCAGGAAAAATCTACACATTATGGTAGGTTATTTATTATAAAGGATACAACTCAGAGACAGTCAACAGAACAGATGCATAGGGCAAGGTATGGGTGCAGAGCTTTCATCCCCTCTCTGTGCATGCTACCCTCCCAGCACTTCAATGTGTTCACCAATCTGGAAGCTTCCTGAACCCCGTCATTTAGGGGGTTTTATGGAGGTCTCATTATATAGGGATGATTGATGAAATCATTGGGCATCAGTGATTAATTCAACCTCCAGCCCCTTTCTCCTCTCTGGAGGTGGGAGGCAGGTGCTGAAAGCTCCACTTTTTTTTTTTTTTTTTTTGAGACAGGTCTAGCTCTGTTGCCCAGGCTGGAATGCAGTGGAGAGATCTTGGCTCACTGCAACCTCTGCCTCCTGGGTTCAAGCGATTCTCCTGCCTCAGCCTCCTGAGTAGCTGGGATTACAGGCATATGCCACCAGGCCCAGCTAATGTAGAGACAGGATTTCACCATGTTAGTCAGGCTGGTCTTGAACTCCTAACCTCAAATGATCTGCCCGCCTTGGCCTCCCAAAGTGCTGGGATTACAGGCATGAGCCACTGCGCCTGGTCTAAAAGCTCTACTTTCTAATCATGTTTTGGTCTTTCTGGTGACCAGTCCCCATCCTGAAGCTACCTAGGGGCCCCCGGTCATCAGTAATCTTATTAGTATAGAAAAGACACTCTCATCACTCTGGAGATTCCATGGGTTTTAGGAGCTGCATGCCAGGAAAGGGGTGGAGCAAAGACCTGTATATGTATTTCTTATTGTGTCATACTACTCAACAATAAAAATGAACATGCAACAGGCTGGGCATGGTGACTGACACCTGTAATCCCAGCACTGGGAGGCTGAGGCGGGAGGATCACTTAGAGCTAGGAGTTTAAGACCAGCCTGAGCAACATAAGGAGACCCCATCTCTATAAAAAAATATATATATACAAAAAAATAGCCTGACATGGTGGTGTAATCCCAGCTACTTGGGAGGCTGAGGCGAGAGAATCACTTGAGCTCAGGAGATCAAGGCTGCAGTGAGCTGTTATTGAGACACTGCACTCCAGCCTAGGTGACAGAGTGAGACTCCATCTCAAAAAAAAAAAAAAAAAGAAAGATAGGATAGATGTATCTCAAAAATTTATCTAAATGAAAGAAGCTTCACATAAAAGACTACGTGTTGTGCTTTTCCATTAATATAAAAATTTCTAGGAAGGCCAGAACTGTAGAGGTAGAAAGCAGATCAGTAGCAGCCGGGCGTGGTGGCTAATGCCTATAATCTCAGCACTTTGGGAGGCTGAGGTGGGCAGATAACGTGAGGCCAGGAGTTTGAGACCAGCCTGGCCAACGTGGTGAAACCGTGTCTCTACTAAAAATAGCAAAATTAGCTGGGCGTGGTGGCAGGCACCTGTAGTCCTAGTTACTCAGGAGGCTGAGGCATAAGAATTGCTTGAACCTGGGTGGTGGAGGTTTCAGTGAGCTGAGATCGCGCCACTGCACTCCAGCCTGGGCGACAGAGCAAGGCTCTGTCTCCAAAAATAAAAAAAAAAAACAAAGCAAGTAGATTGATCAGTAGTTGCCCAGGGTTGGACGTGGGAACAGAGATTGACTGCAAAAGAGCACAAATAATCTTTTTGGGATGCTGAACATTGAGTTGTGAGTTGTGGGATGTTTACATAACTATACAAATTTACTTTTTTTTTTTTTTTTTTTTTTTTTTTGAGACAGAGTCTCACTGTCACCCAGGCTGGAGTGCAGTGGTGGGATCTTGGCTCACTGCAGCCTCCACCTTCCAGGATCAAGATATTAGAGGCCAGGCGTGTAGGCTTGGCCTACACACATTTACTTTTAAAAATAAATAGCCAAACTATACCTACAGTGGGTTAATTTTATAGTTTGTAAATTATACCTCAATAAAATTGTTAATAAACAAACCACAGAAATGATAGCAGGATGAAAAAACCAGTGTCCTAGCCGGGCGCGGTGGCTCACGCCTGTAATCTCAGCACTTTAGGAGGCCAGGGTGGGAGGATCACGAGGTCAGGGATCGAGACCATCCTGGCCAACATGGTGAAACCCTGTCTCTACTAAAAATACAAAAATTAGCCAGGTGTGATGGCGCACGCCTGTAGTCCCAGCTACTTGGGAGGCTGAGGCAGGAGAATCACTTGAACCCAGAAGGTGGAGGTTGCAGTCAGCCAAGAGCACGCCATTGCATTCCAGCATGGCGACAGAGCGAGACTCCGTCTCAAAAAAAAAAAAAAGAAAAAAAGAGAAAAAGAAAAAAGAAAAGAAAAAACACTGTCCTGAAATCTGAATGTCTTCCTGGCCTTTGGATCCAGTCAGGACTGATCCACGTGCCTCTCCAAACTCACCCTCTCATCTCTCCAGCTAACCCAGGTCCCCACATAGACCTAGCCCCTCCAGAGAAGGAAGGAGCCACCCTGCACTCCCCTTGTCCTTTAACATTCATTGTCATTCCTTGTTCAGAGTCTCCACTGCTGGACCTTCAACACCGAAGGGCAGGGTGTGCACCTGCACTGTTTGCCACTGAATCTTGCACAGGACGTAGCACACGGGACATGTCTAAGTGCTTGCTGAGTCAAGGAATGAGACTGGCTTAACCCAAGTCTCATTTAAGGAATAGAGGTGGCCGTGGAGTGCGTCTGTGGAGAAGGCTGGAGGAGACTGGGGTAGAACTCCTTCCATGTTACCTTTCAGAATCAGAGCCCGACAGGGGTACTAGGGAGGGGCTCTAGCCCTGAGCACAGAAATTGTCTTTATCTGGAGGAACAACTCTCTCCCAGGCAACATCCTGCCTTATTACAAAGAGTCCCCCTCTGCAGGCCCTCCAGGCCCACCCCAGCTGGCTCATCTTGCCTCCCCTTTCCCCACCAGGGAGCCTAGGCTGGGCATGTCTTTGGGTCTGGACAGTAATATAACATGGGGCAGAGGGTCCTGGCATCATCAAGCCCTGATTTCTCCTCATGCCTTCTCCCAGGAATCGGAATATCTCTGCATCTTTGCCTCTCAGAAGATTCTTGCCATTCCTGCTCAGAGCCTTTCTCTCGTTTCCACCCTCCTTCCTTATTCTCCTGGCTTCCTTGGAAATGGGTTTGCCCTCTAGCTTTCCTTTGAGTGGGGATGGAGAGGCAAATAGAAGGGGCTAAGCCTAGGTATAGTATCTCAGCAGAGTGGGAGGAGCTCGAAGTCTATGGCAGTCAGGGACAGCTAGATGGGGCTAATTTGGAAGGCCGGGGGCTGAAGAAACAAGTTGATCTACACACTCAAGCCAACCTTGACTCACAGGGAAGTGACTTCAAACAACTTTCATAACTCTATCTGGATGTTGGCCACCTTTTCTCTCCTAGCTCTTTGGTTTCAGGCCACGTGCTCCCTCCAATTGTCCCTTCTCTCATTTATAACATTGGAGAGAACAGGGCCTGGATGAAGAATAACAAGATCATCCAGCTGTTAAGAGCACCGAATCTGGAGTTGCAGCAAGTGTTCATGTCGGCTCTGCTAATTTGCTGCATGAGCCTGACAGGTCACTATGTTGCTCTCTGGCCTCAGCTTTCTCCTGTCTTCAATGAGGGGACTGGAATAGGTAAGGTGCAAGACCCTTTCTAGTGCTAAAATTAAGGGGCCCGGCACAGTGGCACACACCTGGAATTCCAACACTTTGGGAGACAGAGGCGGGCCAATCACTTGAGCTCAGGAGTTCAAGACCAGCCTGGGGAGGCCGGGCGCAGTGGCTCACGCTTGTAATCCCAGCACTTTGGGAGGCCGAGGCGGGCGGATCACGAGGTCGGGAGATCAAGACCATCCTGGCTAACACGGTGAAACCCCCCCTCTACTAAAAAAAAATACAAAAAATTAGCCGGGCGTGGTGGCGGGTGCCTGTGGTCCCAGCTACTCAGGAGGTTGAGGCAGGAGAATGGCATGAACCTGGGAGGCAGAGCTTGCAGTGAGCCGAGATCGTGCCACTGCACTCCAGTCTGGGTGACAGAGCAAGACTCCATCTCAAAAAAAAAAAAAAAAAAAAAAAGTCCAGCCTGGCCAACATGGCGAAACCTCATCTCTACAAAAACAACAACAAAAAACCAAAAATTAGCCAGGTGTGGTGGCGTGTGCCTGCAGTCCCAGCTACTTGGGAGGCTGAGGTGGGAGGATCGCTTGATCCTGGGAGGTTGAGGCTGTAGTGAGCCAAGACTGCACCACTGCATTCCAGCCTGGGTGACAGAGTAAGACCCTGAAAAAAAAAAAAAAAAAAAAAAAATTAGGTGCTAAAATTATAATTCCGTAAGAAGTCTAAGTATTGGGTATTGTGGAGAAAAGCTATATAAAGGTATGGTTGTAGACTAAGGACTAGAGTCGAATGAGACTCTAGTCCTTTCTGAGAATGGGCTTGACATTCCCAGGTACAGCTTTGCCTTCTTCTCATCACTTCCAGGATTGCTCACCTACTTGGGGCCAAGGGCCCCCCAAGAAGCCCTTCTTCATGCTGTTTTATTTCACTCTGTAGGGATGACCTGCATTTGCACTGGCTTTGGAACCAAATAGATCTGACTTTGAGTCCCAGATTTTGCCACTTAGTAGAACGTGGATGGGAAGATATAAACAGCATCTCCCTCACTACGTTTTTCTAAGGATTACATAACTGTTCAACAAATGTCAGTGACTATAGTTACTTCACAGACGGATAGCTCAAAGCCCAGAATGAGGAGTAAGAAAACTGGGCAGAGCTGGATTGAGACTCCTGGGCTCTCCTCTCCGTTCACTCATCCCTACTCCTTTGTTAAACTGCCCTCTCCACTTTCCCAAAATTTAAGGGCAAAGCAAGCTGTCCCAGGCACCTCTTAATGCTTGTCAGAAATCCCCCCCACTTCAGATGAAGCAAATTTCTTCCAGTCAGCGTCCTTAACTCTATACCACCACCTTGTGGTCACCAGCACAAACTTTCCCTGGCCACTTCAGAGGACCAAGGTTGGGAGTGGAGGAACCATGAGTAGCTGCCATCCCAGTCCTTGCTAAGTGCCTTCATGTGCCTTACTCCATTCAATCCTTATGAAGTAGGGGAATCCTTATTACAGGCGGTGAAACTGCTACTCAAAGACATGGAATAATTTGCTAGCCTCTCAGGTGGAGCCAGGGTTTCTACCTCAGACCTCAGAGATCCTGCTTCCTACTGTGCTCTCCTGATAGCTTCCTGGGAAGCTGGCTGGCATGGCACTTCAGATTCAGGGACTGCCTGATACTGTGAAGTCACAAACCCAGTTAACTGAAGAGCCAGAGCCTTTTTTTCTTTTTTTTGAGACAGTCTCGCTGTCGCCCAGGCTGGAGTGCAGTAGTGCCATCTCGTCTCACTGCAACCTCTGCCTCCCAGGTTCAAGCAATTCTTGTGCCTCAGCCTCCTGAGTAGCTGGGATTACAGGTGCCCACCACCTGTTCGGCTAGTTTTTGTAATTTCAGTAGAGACGGGGTTTCACCATGTTGGTCAGGCTGGTCTTGAACTCCTGACCTCGGGTGATCCACCTGCCTTGGCCTCCCAAAGTGTTGGGTTTACAGGCGTGAGCCATGGTGCCCAGCAGAACCAGAGCTTTTCTTGACTCCCTTGTTTGCTTCTGGGCTCTTAGCTAAGCTCCAGGTAAGCCTGCCAGTTTCAGGGAAGGACTCCTGGAGATGGCTGTATCTGAAACAGAATTCACCAGACAGGGTTTTAGACTTGATTTACAGAGAACCCTTTAGGTGGTGAATTGTTTTCACCTGTATTTCTAGTTACTGCTATTCAGCCACATCTTCAGCAACTTGCAGCACCCAAACTGCCACAAAACAAGCAAGTAACCGTGCCCTGCTTCCCTAGCTCTAATCGGATGCTCCCACACCACTTGGCTGTTCAGTTCCTAGGTCCCCTGAGACCCAGTCCCATCAGGACTGGACTTGGCAGACAGGAATTCCAGCTGGCATTCACTCAAGCTGGCAACAAAGGAGAAACTGGAATGAAACTTAAATTCCACCTTGGCTCTCAGCCCTGAATCCACTGTGCCTGTCTGTGAGTGTCATGGCATGCGTCTTGGAGCCAGAGAACAAAAGATGGCAAGTGCTGCAGGCCCAGACAGGCAAGCACCACAGCCCATACATCCTGCACCACTGTGCTGCCTTCCAACAATTTTGTCTTCAAGAACAGCACCTAGACACGCATTAGGAGGGAAAATTACACTTCCACTAGCACAGGCATGTTCGCCCCTTCCCAGCTGTTAATTGAGTTTCGTCGTCAGAGCTATCACCTAGATCACGTAAGAAAATGGGTGAAAAGTATGCCAAGTGCCATTACTGGTCAATTTTACTTACAACAGTTTTCTCAAACCTGGAGAAAGCAAACCATGCACCACCTTGGCTCCTCAACTACGCTTCCTAAACTACCAAAGAGGCTCTTTAAGCATCTCAACCTTGGGGGAAAACAAAGAAAACAAATCCTCTTCTGCTCTGAACCTGGCCTAGGAGCCCTGCTCCCTGACCTGCTCTTGGATGGGCTACTACTCTCCTACCCAGTGTAAGGTATGTAAGATGAAGGAGCGTGGGAGGCAGAGGGCCCAGGCCTAGTTTCTGCTATTCCATCTGGACCATTCTATTATAGGACTCAAAGACAGATACAGAGAGAACTTTGGAATAAGACTTGGGATAAAATTTTGGTGTTATCACTAAAGAGCTGCTACTTAACCTTCTTTTATTCTGTTTCATCACCTGTAAAATTGGGTACACCATCTACCTCCATGGGATGCTGGTTATGGGATAATATACTTAACATACCTTAAAAAAAAAAAAAAAGCAGGATTCCCTTTGGCATCCATGTAGAATGGGGGAGAATACAAATTAGTTTGGCCCCAGCAACCTGAACCTTCTTCTTCTAGCATAACTCTGGGATCATGACCTCAGAAAAACTTTGCATATACCTTTCCATAGACAAATGTAGTAAACACAACTCAAACCCAAGGCTGAAATGCTATTGGCCGTGACTAATCTGAGGTATGCCTTGGAGAACTCACTGTCTCCACAGTTCAGGCCTTTCTAGACCAGTCCTAAAAAATCTCAAGCACACAAAGTATATTCTTAAATATGGTTTAATACTCTTCTCCATTTCTGTACATCACAACACCAAGATTTTGCTGCTTAGGATCTCTCTGCAGAGGCTATAGAGAATGCAAAGGCTACGGTTTTCACCCCCTCTTATATGTGTTTGTATGTGTAACTGTAATACATATCAATATATATTGATACACACATCAATATATAATGCAATATATATCACCGAAGAGAACACATTGATTAAAGAAATACAAAAATTTGGCATCATTTCCAAACTTAAATAGTAAAAATAAAAACTACAAAAGGAGCTGCATACCCTAAATGTATCATGTGAAACAACAAGCATATTCAAAAATGTAAATTTACATCCAATTTCTCTGGTCTTGTCATATCACATCAGACCCATTTACAATGGCAAAACCCTAAGGTACTGCTGTGAAGAGAGCATGTTTGCTCGCTCTTGGGTGTTCTGCAAACAAATAGCAGAGCCCAAAGCAAAAAAGCCTGTTCCGGTGAAGTCTCCCACATTGGTGAACACCAAATAATGGACTCTTCTCACTGGGGGTTGAGACATCAGGTTACACATTGACAGACAGTATTTGGACCTCAGAGTACAGTGTGAGAACCAGAAACTTTACATTTAAGACATACTCCCTTCATTCAAGTGAAACAGGATTATTGGAACGATAGGCAGGTCTGTAACCTGGGAACAAGGAGCTGGTTCAGACCAATAAAGCTACGAGTGACTGAATCAAGTCAGTAAAGAACAGCAGTCAGGCACTAAAGTGTTAAAAGTACCCAATTTGAAAACCAAATGTACCCCACTACCCTAGTCAGTGTGGAGGTGATACCAATTGACTTTTAAAACCTTTGGTCCTTCAAAGTCCATTTGGTATACTTTTTTCCATCGCTACCACTGGGCACATACTACACACTTTGTTCAACTGTCACCACCCTGGGCACGCCATGACCTTGCATGTCAGCTGGGTTCAAGTCTGACTTACAGCCCAGCTGTGAAGCATAAGCTTCAGGGTTTCAGGCCAACTTTTGGATCCAACATGGTCTTAAATCCATGGTGCCAGAAGCTGTGTCCCATCCCTTCCCACCCGCCCCTAATTTCTCATGTGAGAGGTGCTTGTAAGTCCCACATTTGAAACAGATGCTCCAACCCCACCAGGAGGTCAGGAGTTTATAATTACATGCAGTCATACATGTCTGTCGTTCCTGTGAAAAACCTTGCAGTTCATTTTAATAAATCAAAACATTCACATAATCTCATGCCATCCAACACAAGGAAAACACATCCACCTCCCTTTTAACAAGGATTGACCCAAGCAAAATAAAATCCTCTTTAAATTTCTTCGCTTCCACTTAAATTGCATGTTTTATTTCTCCCAATCCCAGCAATAGCACAGAAGCCCCATCATATCCATCCCAAACTGGTTTCGAGTAGGTTAAGGTTATAGGGACCCTTGTCAGAACACTGATACAAAGGGCTCCCAAACGCCGGGCACAAACGTGTCTGCAAACAGATGGAAGTAAACAGTGCACTGGCCCAAATGCTTCATGAGTCAGTTTGATTTTGCAACGCAATTTGCATCCTTGAAACTGCCAGTCTGGAGGGGGACGGGGTAGCGTGAGGGAGTGAAGTTGAAAGTGCCTCCTATTAGCTCACCCTTTCAACATTAAACAGAGACCAAGAGAGAAATGGTTCCAACATTTCACCACATATATTTCTTCTTACGCAGTCTAAGCTGAGAATGCCATGTAAATGGGTCACTGCGAAATGCAGCAATTTAATTTTTCTCCAATCAAAATAAGAAACAAACCAGTATGATCTCACTTCTATTAACTTTTGAAGGTTTACAGCAGTTAAAGTATTTTTGCTTCTATGTATGAAGGTTAAAAAAATCATTTTTTTTTCATAAAATACAAGAGCAACCAATTTCACCATCCAGTAAAAGTAAAAACTGGGATTCTTTTTTAAATTAGTCCAAAGTGGCATTTAGGAACTTAGTTGTAGGCTGCTGTGCTGACACCATGACAAACCAAAGTGTAGGGCTGGGTCTGGTTTTGTTTCGGTTTTCTTTTCAATATCCAATGCTCATGGATTAAGTTCTGGAAATGTTCCAATTGTAAGGCAGGGATCTGTTTGGATTCCACCACGGGTATGCTCCTTGGGTTGGATGCTGGAGGGTGAGGCACGTTTTGCCGGACCCATGTCGACTACCTAGTAGTCATCAAGGTCAAAAAATTCATCGTCTCCTCCTTGGTATTCCATTCCCTGGAAATCTACTCGGTACCGCAAGATACCTGGGGAAACAAACCAAAAGGTAAATTACCTGTGTTCACGGGATGGGCATGTGTGTAGGTGGCTGGTCACTCTAATAAGGGAAGCCCTATTCTCTTGCAGAATTGCAGAAAACAAAGAGGTAATAATAAACATGGGTCCAAATTAGGAACCTGCACCTGCTGTGTCAATCACCTGTCCCAGCAGATAATGAGCACCTCACCAGAAGCAGGGCTAGCCAGGAGGGACCTTGGCCTGAGACCCTGGTTTTAAGTTTGGTTTGCTGATTTGCTACTCACCTCCAATTCCACCAAATCCTTTCACAAACTGAGACCCTTCTTGTGATTTATCTGTGACAATTTCCAACGTAGCTCCAAATTTTTTATAGTTGTTAGCAAACCATTCCAACAGGGGCATGCTCTCGATAAGCTCATGTTCCTGTCCGGTCTACAGGGGTGACCATGAGATACAAAAACGGGGGATTAGGATATATGAAGGCTAATTAGTCCCTCTCACAGCCCCTTGCCCACCTATCACTCTCATCCTCCCACTTATAGGCATGTCTGTGTGTAAAGCTCTGTAAGTCATCTCTGGTTTTCATAACGTAATGGATATAAGCACAGAAATTCGGATTATTTCAAACAACACTTCTCCTCAGGCTCTACCCTCAGCCATGAAATACCAACACAAAAACTCAGTGGGTTTTCAGCTTACGATTCCTACTGTTGACTCTAGAAGTCAGGCTGTTGTAGTGTCTCTAAGCAGCACCCATTCAATGGCCCAGAAGAGACATGCCAGGACTGCTTTTGGGAGTGGCCTCGTAGAGAACAAAGCTCTCCAAACCAGAATTTGAGGAAGCTATCATTTAAACCTATCTCATACGGGAGGGTGATACTTTCAACTGTTGTGATGCATTTAGAGTAAACTAGAGAAGCCACTGCAGTGGAAGAGCTGATCAAGTGAAGAAAGCAGCACAGGTTTCACAGTGCAGGAGAGGCATTATGCAAATTACATTTTCCTCCCTATTAAATTTCAAGGATAATGAAATGTCTTCCTGATTGCTTAACTACTTAAAAACAAAGACAAAAACAAACAAACACCAGGCCAGGCATGGTGGGTCATGCCTGTAATCTCACCACTTTGGAAAACCAATGCAGGAGGATCACTTGAGCCCAGGAGTTTAAGATCAGCCTGGTGAACACAGCAAGACCCCATTTCTATAAAAAAATTAGGCTGCCCAGCACGGTGGCTCACGCCTGTAATCCCAGCATTTTGGGAGGCTGAGGCAGGTGGATCACCTAAGGTCAGGAGTTCGAGACCAGCCTCGCCAACATGGTGAAACCCAGTCTCTACTAAAAATACAAAAATTAGCCAGGCGTGGTGGCAGGCGCCTGTAGTCCCAGCTACTCGGGAGGCTGAGGCAAGAGAATTGCTTGAACTTGGGAGGTAGAGGTTGCAGTGAGCCGAGATCACACCACTGCACTCCAGCCTGGGCGACAAGAGCAAAACTCCGTCTCAAAAAAAGGGAATGAGGGCTTGTGCCTGTACTCCTGGCTACTCAGTAGACTGAGGCAGAAGGACTGCCTGAGCCCAGGGATTCGAGGTTATAGTGAGCTATGATTGTGTCACTGAATCCAGCCTGGGTGACAGACCAGGACCCTATCTCAAAGAAAAAAAAAAGACTGGGCATGGTGGCTCACACCTGTAATCCCACCACTTGGGAGGCCGAGGTAAGTGGATTGCTTGAGCTCAGGAGTTTGAGACCAGCCCAGGGCAACATGGTGAAAACCCCTCTCTACAAAAAACTCAAAAATTAGTTGGGTGTGGTGGTGTATGCCTGTAGTCCCAGCTACTAGAGAGGCTGATGCAAGAGGATCACTTGAGTGCAGGAGGTGGAGGTTGCAGCGGGCCGAGATCACGCCACTGTACTCTAGCCTGGGCAACAGAGCAAGACCTTGTCTCCAAAAAAAAAAAAAGCTGCAGCTCCTTCCCTGAAATCAGATTCGCATGTGGCAGATAGGAGATGACCACCTCCCACAGCACCCCCAATTAGTATGAGGTTTGGTTTCCCAAAGCTCACCCTCTACACTGTCAGTGCTCTAACACACGGATTTATGCTTGCATGTATCATCAAACCAAGAAAATAATCACATACCTCTTTGTCTGTGAAATGAGATTTATCCTTTTCTTGCTCTGGAGTTAGATAGAGAATTTTCTCCTCTGTAGTATTAGGAGGAAAAAATGTGTTAACCTGGCTGTCATATACTAATCTGTGTAAGCTCCATAGATGAGGTTAGATGAGAAAAGGGCTCAGGGACTCAATCTCTCAACCTTTTTTCCATAAGCATGTTAGCATACACTGAGTGTCTACTAGGTACAATGCTTCAACCATAAGGAACATCAGAGATGTTCAAGATATAGTCCTGGTCCTCAGCAGATGTAACAATCTTAAGCAGACGTTAAACAGTTCAAGCAGAAAAATCTATGCAGGAATGTGCTACAGACTGAAGGAGTGGGGAACAATGGGTAGATCTACCTTCTGATTGCTCCTGAAATCATCCAACCCTCCCAAATCTCCACCCCAGGCTTCCTGGCTCAGTAACAAATAGCAACCTTATTTTCTAATTCTCATACCTTCTGTGCCTTGGCAATGAAGAACATATCTCATTATATCCAGATTTTCATAGACTATTAGAATTTCTACAGCTCCCATTTCCAAAGCCTTTAGTGTATCTTCAACGCCAAAACAGTACTTGCCCGTGTCCTGGCTGATTTCATCAAAGTATCGTCCTATGATTAGGGATCAGTCAATAGGATATATATTAAAGTTTCCCTAGTAGACACAAACACACCTATTCAACCTAATGACTAAAGAAGATAAAAAATAATGCTTTTACTGAGGCAAAAGAGTTAATAAAAATACTAAATATTCCTTTTTACATTTTTGGTACCTTGTCTCATACATACAATCAAGTACATACATACATACATACACACACACACACGAAAACATTTCACAGAATATGTAGTTGCATTTCACCGATACCTATTAATTTCTTCTCTTGAATGAATTTCACGTTGGAGAGGACTTCAGTAGATAACTCAATAGCTTGGTTGAATCCATTTTCACCACCATAGGATATATCAACTAATTTTAAAACTTTTGATTGTAACCTCTAACACACAAAAAAAATATTATTAGTACTTACTGGTACTTATTTAAAATATTATTAAAACACCTTTACTCAAACCCTCTAACTCTTAATGGTATGCAAAGCTCAGCATTATGATCACTGAAGTCTAAATATGGGGAAGGAGCCCAATTTAATAAAAAGCTGCTCTTAAAGTGAACAGCACTGCCAATTATATCACACATTTTATTAGACCTACTATAGGACAACTCATTAAGTGCAAACAAAAATAAGTTATTGTGGAGGAAAGGGGGGATCACTGGCTCCTGCCAAATAAGGTAGTAGAGGTTAAGACGGGCTGGGGAGGGTGGCTCACACCTATAATCCTAGCACTTTGGGAAGCTAGGACAGGCAGACAGCTTGAGTCCAGGAATTCTGAGACCAGCCTAGGCAACATGGTGAAACCCTGTCTCTACCAAAACGTACAAAAATTAGTTGGGCGTGGTGACACATCCCTGTAGTCCCAGCTACTTGGGAGGCTGAGCTGGGAGAATCACTTGAGCCTGACAGACCGAGGCTGCAGTGAGCCATGATTGCCACTGCACTCCAGCCTAGGCAAGAGAGCAAGACCCGGAATAAAAAAAAAAAATATATATATATATATATATATATATATTTTTTAAGGCAATTTCTTTGGTGGACCTTCTACCATAAGGCTACTTCCTCCAGATCTTGGAAGTGTATTATGGCTGAGCCCATGTTATAAAATGGGCTTTAAATGCTTTAGGCTGAATCAGCTGTCATATTGCTGAGAGCTTTGCTGCTATGTATCTCCAAGAATAAATCAGAAAAAGAAAATAAAGAACAGGTTTTAGTTTCTTTGAAATCAAACTCCATTCTACAGCCAATTCTGACAACCCAACTAAACCAGGGACCTCCACAGGATCCATAAGAAGCCCACCTAAAAATGGTTGATTTCAGAAGAGAAGGGGCTCAGAAAAGCACAGGGGAATGTTTCCTAATAAACATCTGTAAACCTGCTGTTTAATTCAGAGGTAGGTTTTTAACCCAAGGAATTTTAAAAAGATGTGTCTGTTCCAGTGCTCACACAGAGGACTCACCTACTCCTACCTAGGATCTTACATAATAGAGCATCTACTTCTTACTTACCTGATCAAACATATCAGATTGACTTAGTTCAGTTTTAAAGTCAGCGGATCCAGCTAAAACTAGACCAGCCACATTCACTTTGTCCCCAGAAATAAACAGCTGCACAGCAGTCTCTGCTACTTTCCGAACATAGTTATGTCGCTTTTCCATTCTTAAACGGGCAAAACGCAAGGCTGACTGACCTCCTCTACCTTTGACACAAAAGTAGCAAGAGAAAAAGGCAATTATTAAGAACTACAAGATGTCTTCAAATTAAAAATAAAATAATCAATCATGTCATCATCTAAGAAAAGGACAAAGAAAAATCACCATTCCCTTAACTAAACGTTCAGCATAAACTGCTACTTGTTTTCAGAGAGCGACTACTAATTGTATGTCAAGAGAGGAGCCGTAAGCACCAATGAGGCAGCAGTCATTCCAGGAGGCTTCTCTCGCCATCATCTGGATTCACTCCCCTCACATCATACTGTTTTCTCTCTTTTTTTTTTTTGAGACGGAGTCTCACTCTGTCGCCCAGACTGGAGTGCAGTGGCGCAATCTCGGCTCAATGCAGCCTTCGCCTCCTGGGTTCAAGCAATTCTCCTGCCTCAGCCTCACAAGTAGCTGGGATTACAGGTGCCCGTCACATTTTTGTATTTTTAGTAGAGACAGGGCCGGGCTGGTCTCGAACTTCTGACTTCGTGATCCACCCAGCTCGGCCTCCCAAAGTGCTGGGATTACAGGCGTGAACCACCGCACCCGGCCCATCATACTGTTTTCTTATTGCTAGACACAAAGTAAGTGGGTTCATGTTCTCCTCCTGTATTACCGTGTTTCTTTGGGAGATCCACAGTGAATTTGTGCAGGACTTCTCTTGTGTTTCCTTGGAGTGTGCCAAAAAGTGCACCACTACCATCTATTACAATGAATCCAAACTTGCTATCATCTGAAAGTAGTGCTGTAAGAGCCTGAAAAGCAAACACAAGTACCACATGGTGAATCCCAAAGCTTTGCTAAGGTCAAAAAAACTCTGAAAGGATATATACAAGCCCTTTCACTCCACTCACCATGCTATTAGCACTGTGGCAAAACCTTCTACAGAATAATTTATAGACTTCCGTTATAAACATGTAACTCTTACGGACAAATTTGAACCCAGTAAGGAAATAACGAATGATATCTATGTGAAGCTTTTCAACATATTTGACATGGGCATGTAAATATAAAACCACAAAGATATCTGTATGCCCATGTTTATAGCAATATTACATACAGCAGTTAATATTACTCAATCTCAAAAAGGAAGAAAATTTTGAAACACGCTACAACAGGGATGAAACTTGAATACATGCTAAGTGAAATAACCCTGTCAAAAAAGGACAAATACTGTATGACTCCACTTATATGAGGTTCCCGGAGTAATCAAAATCAGAGACAAAAAGTCAAACAGTGGTTGCCGGGGCTGGAAAAAAGGGGGGAGCAAGGAATTATTGCTCAATGCATACAGTTTCAGTTTTATAATATAGAGTTCTAAGCTGGGTATGGTGGCTCACACAAATAATCCCAGCACTTTGGGAGGCTGTGGCAGGCGGATGGCTTGAACTCAGGAGTTTGAGACTGGCCAGGGCAACACAGCGAAACACTGTCTCTACAAAAAAAATACAAAAATTAGGTGGCCGTGGTGACACGTGCCTGTAGTCCCTACCAGCTGCTTGGAAAGGCTTCAGTCTGGGAGGTGTAGGTTGCAGTGGGCCAAGATTGTGCCACTATACTCCAGCCTGGGTGATCCAGAGACCCTGTCTCAAAAAACAAAAAAACTTTAACTTGTTCCTTTTTTTTTTTGAGACAGGGTCTCACTTTGCTGGCCAGGCTGGAGTGCAGTAGCCATCATAGCTCACTGCAGCCTCGAAGTCTTGGACTCAAATGATCCTTCTGCCTTAGCCTCCCAAAGTGCTGGGGTTACAGGCATGAGCCAGCATGCCTTTAAAGGTATTGCAGCTAGTGATTCTGAGTTTTATGAGGAAAACCTTCCTTCTATGTTAACTTTATATCCCCATTACTTATGCCTTCCCAAAGAGAAAATAATGAAACAGTCCTGGGACATACATAGATAAGAGTTCTCACAGTGGAATCGGAATACTATACACTTAGGTGATCTCTAATTGCCAGGGGACAATCTCTTTGGAAGTAAGAAATTGTTACCCATTCTATTTTATTTTTATAAACTGATCCTCCTGTTTGGCATCCCAAAGTGCTGGGATTACACAGGTGTGAGCCACAACACCTGGCCTTACCATTCCATTTTAAGAAAACAGCCCCTTCAATAATTGACTAGAAAGCAGATGGATCAACCAAGAATCCACCTTTAACAAACCATGCTAGATAGTTAGCATTAAGACATGAATACTGTGGCCGGGCGTGGTGGCTCATGCCTGCAATGGCACTTTGAGAGGCCAAGGTGGGTGGATCACTTGAGGTCAGGAGTTTCAGACCAGCCTAGCCAACATGGTGAAATCTCATCTACTGAAAATACAAAAATTAGCTGGGCATGGTGGTGCACACTTGTAATCCCAGCTACTCAGGAGGCTGAGGCAGGACAATCACTTGAATTCGGGAGGCGGAAGTTGCAAGGAGCCGAGATCGTGCCATTGCACTCCAGCCTGAGCAACAGAACAAAACTCAATCTCAGAAAAAAGAAAAAGAGAAAAAAAAAGAAGACATGAATATGAATATTGCACGTTAATAATATAGCCTTATCAAAATGACCTGTTAAGTAGATTGAAGTTTTTAATAAATCTGCTTATCAGGGAATAGGCATATCCCTTATTAGAATATATAATTACCCTGATAAACAGGATATAACCCTTTCAGTTAAAGCTAAAATGTACAAAGTTAGCAAGATTAAACAGTATCTTAGAAAAGGAGTTAAGGTTTGGAAAAAAGCCAACAAGGCTAACTCAGTAAGTGAGCAAAAGCCAGACAACACGGGTACCTGGCACCGTTTAAATCAACAAGATTCAAAATCGGCTTTCATCCAACCAGATACAGGTAAGTGGTTTCGGTGGCTGAGAGGCTCCCCGAAAAACCCTCTGCTGTAAGTAGAGTGTGGTAGTGAAGAGAAAAACAGTCTGGATTGTCTATGCAGTCGACCAAGATCCAACTATAAATGGACTTCTCATCAAGTTAGCAAAAATCATCCACTGTAAACTGTCGACAAATGTCAGTTCTAATTCCACTGTAGAGGTTTTTCCCTAGGTTGATGAAAGGCAAGAGAATGAACTAGGAGCCAGCTGTGAATTCTTGATTGTTCTACTGTTGACTGATTTAGGTCACTCTAATGAGGTTTCCTTTCCACCGTTCAAGTTCATCTTATGGCAGCTTTGTCACTCAAAAGTTTCATGGGGAAAGGGGGGAAAATGAGTTCTTACAGTTCTGCTACTAAAAATTTTACAATTTGTTATGTGAAAACTGAGTGCAATAACTCAAAGGGTATAACTGGACTGCTTGTGACACAATGGATATACGCTTGAGAAAATGGGTACCCTATTTTCCTTAGTGTGACAGCTCACATTGCATGCCAGTATCAAAACATCTCATGTACCCCATATACACCTACTATGTACCCACAAAAATTAAAACACACACACACACACACACACACACACACTTTGGGAGGCTGAAGCGAGCAGATCACTTGAGGCCAGGAGTTTGGGACAAGCCCGGCCAATATGGCAAAACTCTGTCTCTACTAAAAAAATACAAAAAATTAGCCAGGCATGGTGGTGCACACCTGTAATCCCAGCTATTCAGGAGGCTTAAGGCACAAGAATTGCTTGAACCATGGAGATGGAGGTTGCAGTGGGCCAAGATTGCACCACTGCACTCCAGCCTGGGCGACAGTGTGAGACTCTGTCTCAAAACATGCTGAATGACTAGTGTCATAATAAATGTAAATTGCCTTACTTTTTGAAAACAGACAGCTTTGTAAAATGGTACAAGTGTTTGGAAAACAGTCTAGCAACTTCTTAAAAAGTTAAACATAATTACTATATAACCTACACAATTCCACAAATCTAAGAAACATGAAAATGTATGGTCACACAGAAACTTGTCCATGAATGTTCACAGCAGCATTATTCATAACAGCCAAACAGTGCAAACCACCCAAATGTAAAACTGATGAAAAGAAAAGATATATAAAATATGAAATATGGCATATATGTATACAATGGAATACTACTTGGTAATAAAAAGGGATGAAGTGTACTGATGAATGCTACCACATGGAACCTTAAAAGTATAAAGTAAAAGAAGCCAATCACAAAAGGCCACAAACTATATGATTCCATTATATAAAATGTCCAGGCTGGGCAGGGTGGCTCATGCCTGTAATCCTAGTACTTTGGGAGGCTGAGGCGGGCGGATCACGAGGTCAGTAGGAGTCTGAGACCAGCCTGACCAATGTGGTTAAACCCCGTCTCTACTAAAAATACAAAAAAATTAGCTGGGTGTGGTGGCATGTGCCTGCAATCCCAGCTACTCAGGAGGCTGAGACAGGAGAATCCCTTGAATCTGGGAGGCGGAGCTTGCAGTGAGCCGAGATCATGCCACTGCACGCCAACCTGGGTGACAGAGCGAGACTCCGTCTAAAAAAAATAAAATAAAATAAAAATAATTAAAAAATAAAAATAAAAGAAGTCCAGCACAAGCATATCTATGGAAAGAAAATATAGTGGTTGCCTAAAATGAGAGAGGTAAGTGGGAGGGATGGGGGACTGACTGCTAATGGGTATGGGGAAACAATTATGGAGTGATGAAAATGTTCTGGGTTTGACTTCTTACCTCTGTATGGAATTTGTTGTCACACAAATACAATGACGTATTAATTGGTTTGAAAGGTTCAAAGTCAATGTTGACTTTCTTTTCCTTTCCTTCTTCTGTTACAATTGTTCCACAGTATACAACCAGACCATTTGGAGGTACTGCAAAGAACACAAACAATTTTTCTACTTTACCCCATATCTACTTTTTCGTCAATTAATAGAAAATGTTCCCATAGCCTATTTTCCCTGCCTGATCCTTTAAGTCATAATTTAAATAAAGCAGAAAAAGCTTGAAATCTCTCAGGCAGAACTCTCTCCCTAATTTTAAAACTTCTTCTGAGACGTTTCAGTAGGATTTATTCTTTAAAGTAAATAGGCTGGACGTGGGGGTGGCTCACGCCTGTAATCCCAGCACTCTGGGAGGCCGAGGTGGGCGGATCACCTGACGTCAGGAATTCAAGACCAACCTGGCCAACATGGTGAAACCCCGTCTCTACGAAAAATACAAAAGGTAGCCAGGCGTGGTGGCGGGCACCTGTAATCCCAGCTACTCGAGAGGCTGAGGTGGAAGAATCACTTCAACCTGGGAGGCTTGTGGTGAGCTGAGATCGGATTACTGTACTTCAGCCTCTGGGTGACAGAGCAAGACTCTGTCTCATCACCCCCCTCCCCCCCAAAAAAAAAAAAAAAAATTGAGACAATGTCTCACTCTGTCACTCAGGCTAGTGTGCAGCAGCGAGATCGTGGCTCACTGCAACTCCCACCTCCCAGGTCCAATCGATTCTCTTGCCTCAGCCTCCAGAGTAGATGGGACTACAGGTGTGTGCCACCAGGCCTGGCTAACTTTTGTATTTTTTGTAGAGACAGGGTTTCACCATGTTGTCCAGGCTGGTCTCGAACTTCTGACCTCAAGTGATCCACCTGCCTCAGCTTCTCAAAGTGCTGGGATTACAGGCATGAGCCACTGTGCCTGGCCTACTTAACTTTCAATAAACAAAAAACAAAACAAAACAAAAAAGCTAACCACCAAGGCCAAAGAGACACTGATGATGGCTGACTTAAGGAAACATTAGTGAACAAAGCACCATAGCAGGATCACAGTATAAAACACAACCAAAATGTGTAGACAAGGAAAAGGAGCAAACTCCAGATTACCTTTGTTATAAAGTTTGAGTCTTTGTTGTACAGATGTAATGGCTCCCAGGACTGAAAGGCGGTTTACTCGTGACTTAATGTTAGATGCAGTTCCAAACTCATCCGCTAACATTTTTGCCACTCGTGAAATCTGGTCTTTGGGAGGAATGATCAATGATATCATGCTGGTGCCATTGCTGTGAAAGAAAGAATAACTCATTAGGGGTTTAAATACCACGTAAGTAAACTCATGTTTCTCTCTGGTAAAAGCAAGCTACAGGGAGATGCCCCCAAATTTATGGAAACAGGTCACTCTCAAAGGAATAATGTAGGGACTATATTAATCTTGTTTATGAACATATACACAGAGTTAGGAACAGTGTCCAGAATCTAGTGCTCAATTTGATTGAATAGTGAGATAAGTTATGTAAAGAATACACTTGGAGAGATACTTGAGAAACACCTCATTTCCTAAGGGTAAAGAAAGAAGCTATCTATGATAAATAAGGAGTGTCAACAGGCTGCAATTTGGTAGTGAATCTGTCCATGGGAGAGCCTTCAAATGTGGTGGTTGAGAGGGAGATGCCATAACAGGATGATGCAATGAGTCTTTCCAAAGTCTAGGCGTATTTGTAATCACGAATTTAGTACCCTAATGATGGGAAAGGAGAACTCTGGAAGTCACAGAAATGTCCCAGTTATGAAATCTCTCTTTCTCAGCCGGGCGCGGTGGCTCACGCTTATAATCCCAGTACTTTGGGAGGCCGAGGCGGGCGGATCACAAGGTCAGGAGTTCGAGGCCAGCCTGGCCAACAGAGTGAAACCCCGTCTCTACTAAAATAAATAAATAAATCAATAAATTCGCTGGGCATGGTGGCAGGTGCCTGTAATCCCAGCTATTCAGGTGGCTGAGGCACGAGAATCACTTGAACCTGGGAGGCAGAGGTTGCAGTGAGCCGAGATCGTGCCACTGCACTCCAGCCTGGGCAACAGAGCTAGACTTAGTCTCGAGAAAAAAAAAAAAAATCTCTCTCTCACAAACTCATTCTCTTTAAATGGTAACATATTAATTGCATTTGAGTTTGATTAAAAGGAGGAATGACTGACAGCCTGATAAATTCTGGGTGCCCAACCAAATTCAAGTTTTTAGAACTAAAAAATGGGACCAAAATCTGACCTATGGAAGATACCATCAAGGCCCTGCCACATGGGAGGTCCCTTCTGAGCAGTTACCAACCCATTTTTAAGCCCCTTTAAATTTCAACACCAATGCCAGTAACATATCTTTTTTGTCTACAACTTCCAAAGACACTTATCATCACTACCAGTCAAGAAATACCTCATTGGAAAATTCCTACTTCTATGCAAAGCAAACACAGTGGCTCACACCTGTAATCCCAGCACTTTGGGAGGCTAATGTAGGAGGATCACTTGAGTCCAGGAGTTTGAGAACAGCCTGGGCAACATAATGAGGCCCCCATCTGTACAAAAAATAAATAATTAGCTGGGTGTCACGTGATGCAGGCCTGTAGCCCTAGCTATTCAGGAGGCTGAGGCGGGAATATCACTCAAGCCCAGGAGTTAGAAACTGCAGTGAGCTATGATTTGCCACTGCACTCCAGCCTGGGCAACAGTATAAGACTGTCTCAAAAAAGAAGGAAGGAAGGAAACAAAGTGTTGGTGAGGATGTGGAGAAATTGGAACCCTTGTGCATTGCCAGTGGGAATATAAAATGGTACAGCCATGTGGGATAAGTGTGGTAGCTCCTCCAAAAAAAAAATTTTTTTTAACACCTAATTACCATATGATTTAGCCATTCCACTTTCAATTACATACCCAAGAGTGAGAGCGGGTACTTGCACACCAATGTTCATAGCAGCATTATTCACAATAGCCAAGAGGTGGAAGCAACCCAAACATCCACTGGTGGATGAACAAACAAACAAATGTGGCGTGTGTGCACAATGAAATATTATTCAGTCTTAAAGGAAGGAAATTCTGACACACAAAATGGATGAACCTTGAACACATTATGCTAAGAAAAATAAGCCAGACAGAAAAGGACAAATACTGTATGATTCCACTTACATGAGGTAACCTAGAATATTAAAGTTCATAGAGACAGAGGACAGAAATGCAGTTGCCAGCAACTGGAATAAGGTGGAACTGGGCAGTTGTTTAATAGTTGTTTTAGTTTTACAAGATGAAAAGTCCTAGAGACTGGCTATACAATAGTGTGAATGTACTTAATACTGCTGAACTATACACTTGTAAATGGTTAAGATGGTAAATTTCATGTTATGTATTTTTTACAACAAGAAAAAAATTCTTAAAAATCAACTACTTAGTCCATTTATATATATATATATATATATATATATATATATATATATATTTTTGAGACGGAGTCTCGCTCTTGTTGCCCAGGCTGGAGTGCAGTGGCACCATCTCAGTTCACTGCAACCTCAGCCTCCTAGGTTCAAGCGATTCTCCTGCCTCAGCCTCCCAAGTAGCTGGGATTACAGGCGTGTGCCACCAGGCACAGTTAATTTTCTTTGTATTTTTAGTAGAGACTGGGTTTCACCATGTTGGCCAGGCTGGTCTCAAACTCCTGGCCTCAGGTGATCCACCTGCCTCAGCCTCCCAAAGTGCTGGGATTACAGGCGTGAGCCACCAAGCCCAGCCTATAAGTTAAAATTTTTTAGAGCACGCACTTCCCCAAAACAGTAGTTCTCAATTTTTTGCAGATGAAAATCACCTGGGGAGTTCATTCTAGGCGATTCCTTTTCAAAAAGGATTCCTGTAAGTTTCTTTTCTTTTCTCATCCTGATTTTTCTTAGTTTAGACACAACATGGATAAACGACTATTTAAAATATTAGATAATCTACATCAAGTGGATTTCAAAATTAAAAACTTTTAGGCTGCTCTACAGAGTAGCCATTCTGTTGTTTTTTTTACTTCTCTAATCAACTTGCTTTCATTCTCAAAAAAAACCAAAAACCGACCTTTGGACTTCAAAGGATAGCATCAGGAAAGCAAAAAGACCCACAGAATGGGAGAAAATACACGCAAATCATATTATCTCTTAAGATTTATGTAAAGAATATGTAAAAACTCATAATTCATCAACAAAAAACCCAAATAAAAAATGGGCAAAGGGTGTGAGGAGACATTTCTACAAAGACATAGCATGTGAAGAAATTGAAATCTTGATTCAATGCTGTTGGGAATGTTAAGTGGTACAATACTTCCAGAAAACAGTCTGGCAGTCCTTAGGAGTTTAAACACAGAGTTACCATATGACCCAACCACTCTACTCTTAGTTAGATACCCAAGAGAACTGACAAAATATGTAATACACAAAAATTTGTGCTTCAATGTTCACGGAGGCATTATTCATAATAGTAAAAAAAAAAAAACAAAAAAAAAAAAACCAAAACAAAAAAAAGAAACAACCCATATGTCCAACTGATAAATGAATAATCAAAAGTGGTACATTCATATGCGGAAAAACTATTCAGCGATAAAATAAATGACACATTGCATTAACTTACACTACATTGGCCAGGCGCGGTGGGCTCATGCCTGTAATCCCACTTTGGGAGGCTGAGGCGGGTGGTTCACAAGGTCAGGAGATCGAGACCATCCTGGCTAACATGGTGAAACCCCGTCTCTACTAAAAATACAAAAAATTAGCCGGGCGCAGTGGCGGGCTCCTGTAGTCTCAGCTACTCGGGAGGCTGAGGCAGGAGAATGGTGTGAACCTGGGAGGCAGAGCTTGCAGTGAGCTGAGATAGCGCCACTGCAGTCCGGCCGGGGAGAAAGACAGAGACTCCGTCTCAAAACAAACAAACAAACAAAAACAAAAAAAACCTTACAAACTACATCAAGTAAAAACTGTCACAAAAGAACACATATTGTAGACAGGGCACAGTGGCTCACGCCTGTAATCCCAGCATTTTGGGGGGCCAAGGAGGGCGGATCACGAGGTCAAGAGATTGAGACCATCCTGACCAACATGGTGAAACCCCGTCTCTACTAAAAATACAAAAATTAGCTGGGCGTGGTGGCGTGTGCCTGTAATCCCAGCTACTCAGGAGGGTGAGGCAGGAGAATCGCTTGAACCTGGGAGGCGGAGGTTGCAATGAGCCGAGATCGAGCCACTGTACTACAGCCTGGATGACAGATCTAGACTCCGTCTCAAGGAAAAAAAAAAAAAAAAAAAAAAATTAGCCGGGCATGGTGGCGTGTGCCTGTAGTCCCAGCTACTGGGGAGGCTGAGGCAGAAGAATCGCTTGAACCCGGGAGGTGGGGGATGCAGTGAGCCGAGACCGTGCCACTGCACTCCAGCCTGACAAGAGTGAGACTCTGTCTCAAAACAAAAAAACCACCACATATTGTATAGTTCCATTTACACAAAATGTTCACAATAGGCATTCCAGAGAGACAAAGGTAGATTAGCGGTTGCCAGGGGCTGAGGAGAGGGAGGAATGTAGAGTGATTGTTAAAGGTTACAGGGATTTTTAGGTTGATGGAAATACTGTTTTTCTTTTTTTAAGGAAAATATTTTAAAATTAGTGGTTGCACAACTCTGGGAAAACAGTGAAATAATGCACTTTAAAGGGGAAAGGCTGGACGAGGTGGCTCACACTGGTAATCCCAGCACTTTGGGAGGCTTGAGGCAGGAGAACTGCTTGCGCCTAGGAGTTTTGAAACCAGCCTGTGCAATGTAGTGAGACCCTGGCTGGGTGTGGTGGCTCACACCTGCAATCCCAGCACTCTGGGAGGCCGAGGCAGGCAGATCACTTGAGGCCAGGAGTTCAAGACCAGCCTAGCCACTATGGTGAAACCTCATCTCTACTAAAAATACAAAAAGTTGCTGGGTGTGCTAGGCGTGGTGGCTCATGCCTGTAATCCTAGCTACTCTGGAGGCTGAGGCACGAAAACTGCTTGAACCTGGGAGGCAGAGGTTGCGGTGCAGTGAGCCGAGATCGTGCCACTGCACTCCAGCTTGGGTGACAGAGCGAGACTCTGTCTCAAAAAAAAAAAAAAAAAAAAGTTGGGCATGGTGGCACACGCCTGTAATTCCAGCTACTTGGGAGTCTGAGGCACGAGAATTGCTTGAACCTGGGAGATGGAGGTTGCAGGGAGCCCAAATCGTGCCACTACACTCCAGACTGGGTGACAGACCAAGACTGTCACAAGACAACCAAAAACCAAAAAAATATAGTGAGACCTGTCTCTACAAAAATTAGCCAAGTATGGTGGTATGTGCCTGTAATCTCAGCTACTTGGGAGACTGAGGTGGGAGAATTACCTAAGCCCTAGAGGTTGAGGCTGCAGTGAGCTGTGATCACACCACTGCACTTCAGCCTGGAAACCAGAGTGAAATTGTGTCCCTTAAAAAAAAAAAAAAAAAAAAAATTCTTCCTTTTTTTTTTTTTTTTTTTTGAGACAGAGTCTCGCTCTGTCACCAGGCTGCAGTGCAGTGGCGTGATCTCGGCTCACTGTAACCTCCGCCTCCTGGGTTCAAGCAATTCTCCTGCCTCAGCCTCCCCAGTAGCTGGGACTACAGGCACACGCCACCACACCCGGCTGATTTTTGTATTTTTAGTAGAGATGGGGTTTCACCATGTTGGCCAGGATGGTCTTGATTTCCTGACCTCGTGATCTGCCTGCCTCGGCCTCCCAAAGTGCTGGGATTACAGGCATGAGCCACCGTGCCCGGCCAGGATATTTCTTTCTTTCTTTTCTTCCTTCCTTTCTTTCCTTTTTTTCTTTTTTATATTTTTGGAAGTTAATTTTATTATATGAAGATGGTATGCAAAATACATTCATCATGACTAGAAATAATAGGACCCAGGATATTTCTTTTAATGTCTCTTGGTCTCAACCTGACAGTTTCCCCCATAAAAGCCAAAGCATGTTTTCCTGAGAAGTATTAATTTGTGTTTTTACTAAATTATCAATAAATTCTAATTTTATCATGTTAAGAAAACCAGCTTACTATTAATAATTTTTTTTTTTTTTTGAGATGAAGTCTCACACTGTCACCCGGGCTGCAGTGCAGTGGGGCGATCTTGGCTTGCTGCAGCCTCCACCTCCTGGGTTCAAGCGATTCTCTTGCCTCAGCCTCCCAAGTAGCTGGGACTACAGGCGTGCGCTACCATGCCTGACTAATTTTTGTATTTTTAGTAGAGATGGGGTTTCACTATGTTGGCCAGGCTGGTCTCGAACTCCTGACCTCGTGATCCGCCTGCCTCAGCCTCCCAAAGTGCTGGGATTACAGGCGTGAGCCACCATGCCTGGCCTATTAATAATTTTATAAGGAGAACAAGCAGCAGTATAAACAGAATCAAATCTACAACATATAGGAAACCAGAAGTCTCAAATCTGCCCTGATCTGATCTAAAGGCTGGCTTTAGTACAATAGCTACCAGTATAAATTGAGCTGACTTACATCTTGAAGGCAAAGGCTGATCTGATATGAACCAAAGCACACTAAAAAATGCAGTATCACCTGGCCAGGCGTGGTAGCTCATACCTGTAATCCCAGCACTGTGGGAGGCCGAGGTGGTGGATCACCTGAGGTCAGGAGTTCGAGACCAGCCTGGCCAACATGGTGAAACCCCATCTCTACTAAAAATACAAAAATTAGCTGGGTGTGGTGGCACACGCCTGTAATCCCAGCTACTTTGAAGGCTGAGGCAGGAGAATCGCTTGAACTTGGGAGACAGAGGTTGCAGTGAGCACAGATCATGCCACTCACTTCAGTCTGGGCAACAGAGTGAGACTCCGTTTAAAAAAAAAAAAAAAGAAATGTGGTATCACTTTATAAACTGTTTCTATCCGATATTTCACGAGACCGTAAGAAAGTTACTTCCTGAGATCCTTATAGATTATTGGATCTATACCCTTAAAGGGTATTATAATAAGTTTAATATTGTAGTTAGACTGCCAGAACCATCTAAGCTTTTCCCTAATTACTGAGAGGGCATAATCTCACAGTAGCACAATATGCCAGCTTTAATAGAATCTCACCTATCCAGAGTCCAGTGGAAGCTGGCAAGAAAAAGAAATTAGAAAGCTGGTTACAGAGTCAAATTAAATGGGCTTACATGTTAAGTGAGTAGTAAGAAGAGAAGCAGCACTGTGAGAGGAACAAAAATAAACCCCCTATATTAGCTTTTAACTACAGGTGTTTAAAATATGAAAATATCTCAAATTGGGTCCTAGAAAGCTTATTTTCATAAAGCAAAATTTCATAAATGTGTACTATAGTGTCTTCGGCATTTGCATTGGGAAGGGATCTCATTAACAGGACTTCTTGCCATGGAAGTTTTCTCCTAGTGGTTAATTCCACAGGTTTTCCAGGCAGAAAATGGTTTTCTTCCCCCCTACCCCCTGCCCCCTAGGATGGAGTCTTGCTCTGTTGCTCAGGCTGGAGTACAGTGGCACGATCTTGGTTCACTGCACCCTCCGCCTCCCAGGTTTAAGCAATTCTCCTGCCTCAGCCTCTGGAGTAGCTGGGATTACAGGCACGCACCATCATGCCCACCAGCTATTGTTTTTTTTGAGACGGAGTCTCGCTCTGTTGCCCAGGCTGGAATGCAGTGGTGCGACCTCAGCTCACTGCAAGCTCTGCCTCCTGGGTTCAAGCAATTCTTCTGCCTCAGCCTCCCGAGGAGCTCGGACTACAGGCACATGCAACCACACCCAGCTAATTTTTTGTATTTTTAGTAGAGACGGGGTTTCATGTTAGCCAGGATGGTCTCGATCTCCGCCCACCTCAGCCTCCCAAAGTACTGGGATTATAGGCGTGAGCCACCATGCCCGGCCTTCTAATTTTTATATTTTTAGTAGAGATGTGGTTTCACCATGTTGGTCACGCTGGTCTAGAACTCCTGAGCTCATGATCCACCTGCCTTGGCCTCCCGAAGTGCTAGGATTACAGGTGTGAGCCACTGCACCCGGCCCAGAAAACAGTTTCCTTTCTAACTAGATGAGCTGGCTGTCCAGTCCTCCCACTATCAAAAATAGCTACTCTCAGATTGGCAGCCAAAGTTACATCTCCAAAAATCAGAATTCTGTTTGGGTGTCTACCTTGAAGGCTGGTTCATAAACTTCTGTGCTATTTTCCCCAATAAATTACAAGCTAATCAAAGACAGTACACAGGAGAGTATGGTGCATGCTCTGCTGCCACCCCTTGGACAGGGGAGCAAGTATTCTGGCCAAACCACGGAATCAAGGAAATTTATGATACACTGCTTCAGTTATCATCACAAACACTTGCTAGGCTTCTAAACTGTAATTTCCAAAAAACCTTTTTGATAATTCCTTCTGGAGTTATGTCAAACTCTACATACATGCCAATGGAGAGAAAAGACATTTGCTTTGGGAGAGGCCAGAAACACTGGGCAACTAAACAGAACTTCCATCACAATCTAGATTGTAGGTGCCACCTACCTGACACAGGGGTCCACTCATACACAGGGATAATATGAAGAGATAAAAGATGGGGAAAACACTTGAGTACCAATTTTACTGGCTTATGCTTGGTAAGCCAATTCTCAAGGGGCCTACAACCCTAGGGGTTTGTAGGAAGTTCTTTCTTTTCTTTTTTTTTGTGAGACGGGGTTTCCCTTTTATTCCCCAGGCAGGAGTGCAGTGGCGTGATGTCGCCTCACTGCAACCTCCACCTCCTGGGTTCAAGCAATTCTCCTGCCTCAGCCTCCTGAGTAGCTGGGGTTTCAGGTATGTGCCACCACGCCTGACTAATTTTGTATTTTTAGTAGAGACGGGGTTTCTCTATGTTGGTCAGGCTGGTCTCGAACTCCCGACCTCAGGTGATGCACCTGCCTCAGCCTCCCAAAGTGCTAGGATTACAGGCATGAGCCACCATGACCGGCTGGAAGTTCTTTCTTAAAAGGGGTTGGTTTTTTTAAAAAAGCTGACATGCTCTGACTTACAGAGAATAGTTTCCTAAGATGCAGTCGGCAGGGAATGGAATGAAAACGGATAGCAGAGGTGAAGTCTCAGAGGTGAGGAAGAACAGGCAACAAACCCCAAAGATTTGGAAAGTTTAAGGCTAAAGAGGGGAGAAATTTGGGACAAATTAACTGAGAGAACTCAAAATGCCTTACAGCAACCCTTCAAATAAGATAATGATGTGGAGGGCAAAGCAATGACCTTAAGATAAGCAGCTACTTACTTTCCACTGCTGATAGTTTAAGAAGATAAACATTCATTAAGCAACCCTACTGTATAGCCCAGTTGGGCAACCTTACATTCCATATCCATGTAACATTCCAGAGGACCAAGGAGCAAATACACCTAAGAATGTAATCTTGTTGTAAGATTCCACTTTAAAAAATGGCTCAAAAGTGTAGCTTGCCTAAGAATTATTTTTTGTTTGTAGATTTCTACAAAGTTGATAAATGAAACAAAACTTGAAAGTTGGTCTTGGCTTCTTATTCCTTTTGAATTAGGTGCAAAAAATTACCTTTCACTAGTTTCCCTGCATGCCCCCTCCCCCTACCTTCTGTGGGGGAAACATTAAGTTTCTGAATTTACCTTTGAAATAAGACACCTGACTAGGGAGGGGAAATGCAGATTATTAAATGGATGGCTTTCACTTTAAAAATTTAAAGGGTACTTTAATAACTTCTGATGTTTTGTATGTTAGGTTTAATACAAGCAGACTGGGCCGGGCACGGTGGCTCATGTCTGTAATCCCAGGACTTTGGGAAGCCTAGGCGGGTGGATCACCTGTGGTCAGGAGTTCGAGACCAGCCTGGCCAACATGAGGAAACCCATCTCTACTAAAAATACAAAAACTAGCTGGGTGTGGTAGTGCATGCCTGTAATCCCAGCAGGAGAATCGGCCTGAGCACGGGAGGCAGAGGTTGCAGTGAGCCAAGATCCCGCCATTGCACTCCAGCCTGGGTGACAGAGAGAGACTCCATCTCAAAAAACAAAAACAAAACAAAAAAAACCAACCAAAACCAAAACCAAACAAACAAAAAACAAGCAGATTAACGTTTTTCCAGTAAAGTTTCCAAACGAGATAAACGTTCATTTACCCTCACTCCTGCAAGTCAATCAAAGTTGTTAGACCAGTTTGTGTAAACACCCAAAATAAAATTAAGGAAGCTCAATACTTCCATGTCTTTTAAAGTGAACACCCTTCAGGGGAGAATAAAAAATAAAGCTCTCACTAAGGAGATGCTGGCCACACAGGCAATCTACAACCTTCTTTAACTGTAATAGTTTTCCTTCGTTTTTCTACTGTCCCTATACTCCTCTTCTGAAATCAAAGAACTAGTGAATCATGGGGTACAGCAATGAGTCACATGAAGGTTGTAAAAACTGGGCAAAACAAGGGACAACATACAGCAATGTATCCCTCAAAGCTCCCAGGTGCCTCTGCACTCAGATCCCTTCTTGTTCTCATTGGTTTTAGGGGCACTTTGGCTTATCAAAACTTTCATCAATGCTTCACCCAGAGGGTTAACTTCTGAAAAATCAAACAGGTGAAAAAAAGGAATTGTAACAGAACTAAACCAAATAAATCCCAAACAAAACTCAAGTAGAAAGATAATTTATTTTTTTAGAGATGGGGTCTTGCTCTGTCACCCAGGCTGGAGTGCAGCGGCACAATCATAGCTCACTGTAACCTGGAAACTCCTGGGTTCAAGTGATCCTCCCACCCTAGCCTGGGACTATAGGTAGGCACCACCACGCTCAGCTAATTTTTCTTTTTCTTTTTGAGACAGGATCTCACAAGGTTGCCCAGGCTGGTCTCGAACTCTTGGGACCAAACGCTCCTCCCACCTCAGACTCACTGAGCAGCTAAGGTTATAGGCGCAAGCGACCGTGCCCGCCCGACCCACAAGGATCTTAATCAATGTTCACCCCATCATCAACAATGCTCAAGAACACTTCAGTTTGCATACCTCCCCGCCCTGAATCCTTTTAGAGCTTTCTAAAAAAGCAAAATAAAAGAATACATGCTCAGACACAAAAGATCCCTTCTTCCTCCATCCTGACTCAATAGTTTCTGAATAGGGAGAGTGAGGGTGGTGATGATTTTGGTTGAGACAGTCTCAATTTTGAAATATGAAAGATTCTTTTTTTTTTCTCTGAGACAGAGTCTCGCTCTGCCACCCAGGCTAGAGTGCAGTGGTGTGATCTCGGCTCACTGCAGCTTCCGCCTGCTGGATTCAAGCGATTCTTCTGCCTCAGCCTCCCAAGTAGCTGGGATACAGGCGCCCACAACCACGCCCAGCTAATTGTTGTATTTTTAGTAGTGATGGGGTTTTGCCATGTTGGCCAGGCTGGTCTCGAACCCCTGATCTCAAATGATCCACCCACCTCAGCCTCCCAAAGTGTTGGGATTACAGGCTTTAGCCACCGCGCCCAGCTGATTCTTTTCTTTGGGACAGAGTCTCGCTCTTGTCTCCTAGGCTGGAGCGCAGTGGCGCCATCTCTGCTCATTCCAACCTCTGCTTCCCCAGTTCAAGCGATTCTCCTGCCTCAGCCTCCCAAGTAGCTATGGTTACAGGCACACGCCACGACGCCTGGCTATTTTTAGTAGAGACAGGGTTTCACCATGTTGGCCAGGCTGGTCTCGAACTCCTGACCTCAAGTGATCCGTCTGCCTTGGCCTCCCAAAGAATTGGGATTACAGGTGTGAGCCACCATGCCTGGCCTCAAATACAAAAGATTCTAATGCAGAACTAGGGTTGAGAATCACTGCATCTGGCTTGCTTTCTTCACAGGGTCATCTCTAGGTCTGCTGAAGGTAACAAGCCTCCATAACCTCACCTCCACCCAAAGAAGAACCCAGAGCAGTCGCTTGCTGCATTTACCCTATGCCATGGTTTGAAGGTGTCCCCCCAAATTCATGTGTTGGAAACTTAATCCCCAGTGCAACAGTATTGAAAGGTGGGGCATATGGGATGTGTTTAGGTTATGAGGGCTCTGCCCTCATGAATAGATTCATGCTGCTATTTAAAATAAGGTGCTTATAAGACCTGAGAGCTACAGTCACACGCGCACACAAAAAAAGATAAAATAAGGTGCTTATGAGAGTGGGCCATCTCTCTTTTGTTCTCTTGCCATGAGAGAAACAGTGTTCCTTCCCAACAAAGGATGCAGCGTTCAAGGTGCCATCTTAAAAGCAGAGAGCAGGCCCTTACCAGAACACCAATCTGTGGTGTTCTGTTATAGCAGCACAAAAACAAAAATCAAAAAACCCCCAAAACCTAAGACAACCTAGCTATAATACAACCATAATGAATTGTGACAGCTCAGAGATACTCAACTTTTAGCAGCCCGAACACTCACTCCCCCTCAAGTACTCTGCCATCCAAGTCATCACTTGTAAGTCACGTTAACTACTTTCAGGTTAGGACCAGGAACGTTTTAGACACTGCCTACTATACTCCCTAATTGGGATGTACAGTACATGCTCCCCAAGAAGCTTTCATCCCAGGGTTTGATGGCTGGGTTGTGCCTAGACTATGGATGGCTAAATTTTTCACCACTTCCCTTTTCAAGCTCCCATCTGTGCCTGCCTCACAAAGCTCAATTTAAATCTCAGCCAGAGGCCAGGCACAGTGGTTCAGGCCTGTAATCCCAGCACTTTGGGAGCCCAAGGTGGGCGGATCACGAGGTCAGGAGATTGAGACCATCCTGGCTAAAACGGTGAAACCCCATCTCTACTAAAAATACAAAAAAATTAGCCGGGCGTGGTGGCGGGCGCCTATAGTCCCAGCTGCTCAGGAGGCTGAGGCAGGAGAATGGCGTGAACTGGGAGGCGGGGCTTGCAGTGAGCCGAGATCGAGCCACTGCACTCCAACCTAGGCGACAGAGCGAGGCTCCGCCTCAAAAAAAAAAAAAAAATAAAATAAAATAAAATAAATAAATAAATAAATAAATAAATAAATAAATCTCAGCCAGATCATTTCTGAGAAAGTCACTAAGCCAGCAGTATTACATGGATCACCACCTGAAAATCAATCAGTTCCTCTTCAATTTCTACTCCATTTCCAAAACTGTCATTGTTTTATTCACTGTGTTTTCCATTTTTCTTCTCCCAAATTTGCAAAACTAAGTTTAAACTTTTAAACTAAGATGGTCTTTTTGATATGGGGTTAATATGGGAACAGAATAGGGGGAGCCCAGATTCAGGCTCACGTCCAGCTCTATCACTTAATGGCCGTGTGACCAAAGGCAAACCACACAAATCCCTGTGGGTTTGTTTCTACTTACTTCACAAGATCATGAGGATTCTACAAGATCATGTATGTCAAGTGCCTAGCTTGGAGAGCAGATAGTAACTGATCACTAAATGGTAATGAGGTGGAGCTCTAGTTCTTGACTATAGCCTCCCCTCCACCAGTAGTATCAGTTGGAAAGAAGTAGCACAGCCCAACTAGAAATGGGGAGGGGAGAGAGGTAATATCAGATGGGGTTGAAGTCTTATTTGAATCCTGTTAAGTCCTGAAGTATGAGCTGATTTTTTGTAGCAGATGATGGTCACCTTTATGGGATCACAGGACTTGCCAAATCTTCCACAGAACAAAAGAGCTATACCAAAAATAATATGGCCAAAACACTGGAAACTCTGTAATTTATCATAAGGGAGAACCACAGAAATTCACTCCTTTCTAAAACTTTTGTGGCATGAGTTCAGTATTCTGATATAACCTATGGCCAGTCACTTCACAGGGACCTGATACCCAACTTCTCTTTTCTCTTCCACCAAGTATCAAACAATGAAACACATTGTTTACAGTAAGTGTATATAAGCTTCTTTTTCTTTTTGAGATGGAGTCTCACTCTGTAACCCAGGCTGGAATACACTGGCGCCATTTCGACGCATGCAACCTCCGCCTCCCGGGTTCAAGCAATTCTCCTGCCTCAGCTTCCCAAGTAGCTGGGATTACAGGCGCGGACCACCACGCCTGGCTAATTTTTGCATTTTTAGTACGGACAGGGTTTCGCCATGTTGGCCAGACTGGTCTCGAGCTCCTGACCTCTCCACCCCCCTCAGCCTCCCAAAGTACTGGGATTACGGGCGTGAGCCACCGGGCCCAGCCCAAGTGTATATAAGCTTCCTGAGGGCAAAAATCATTTTAGCACATAGTGGTGCTCAAACATTTGAAAAATGAATAAATGGCCAATTCCTGCCATCATCTCTATATACTCTTTTTTAAGCAAACACCAGACATTTATTCTAAACTACCAAATAAAATACCAATAAAAAAATCTGGCCGGGCACAGTGGCTCACGTCTGTAATCCCAGCACTTTGAGAGGCCGAGGCAGGCGGATCACGAGGTCAAGAGATCGAGACCATCCTGGCCAACATGGTGAAACCCTGTCTCTACTAAAAATACAAAACTTAGCTGGGTGTGGTGGCGCGCCTGTAGTCCCAGTTACTCGGGAGTCTGAGGCAGAAGAATCACTTGAACCCGGGAGGCAGAGGTTGCGGTGAGCCAAGATCACACCACTGCACTCCAGGCCTGGAGACAGAGCAAGACTCCATCTCAAAAACAAAACCAAACAAAACCCAACAACAAATTGTCAGTCCTTGGAGAGGAACTAATGTGCCTTAAATTGACTAACTGTCCCCAACTTTCACTGCACCTAAAAGCTCAACCCATCATACTATTAGGTGTTTACCTTAACAAAACCAGCACTAAACAAAACCAACCCTTAAGAAGTGTCTTATTTTAATTTTGTTGATCCTCACATTAATGTCACCCGACTCCCGCTGCTACTACCATCTATGAGGCATGTTAGGAGGTGGATGGGGCTGCCTTTTATAAAAGGTTTAGTTAGACTATCAAATTAGGAGGGATGATTCTGTTACCCTTCAAAGGGACTAGGAAAGTTACCTGAAATTAGTTTATGCAATTGACCTTAGAGTCAGATGCTATTACCAAATGGGAGAAATACCAAGACCGGAACTTACTGAGACATTACAGCAACCTCCACCCCAGGGTACAGAATAACTCAGATGTCCAAACATTTTCAGAATAAAGTTCACAAAGGTTCATTTTAGCTTTTTATCCCCCAGAGAACAAAGATTTACTCAGTTATCTAAAACAAAAATGTACACATCTGGTAGAGTGTGTACACTTTTTCTACAATGATAGGCATTATTAGTCTTAAAAAGAAAAATTAAAAGATCTTCACAAAACCCAGTGGAATATTCCACCAGGAAGCAGCTTTGAAGCTGGAAAATTTCTCTAGTTCTTACAACAGTGCAAAGCAAGAGACTGCAATCACAACCAGTGTTCGGGATTCACTACTTCACTACCTAGATCCTTCTAATATACGAATAAGCTCCTGGGGAGGGATTTTGCAACAAGTTATTTCTCTCTCCACTGATGTTCATCAAGAATAAACATGTTCAGTATCCAAGTTCTTCCTAGGGTGGAAATAGCATGCCTGTTTTCTTTTAAATCTTTGCACCTGAGTCTCAGCACACCTGCTCCTCCTACTAAATTACAAATCTCCATGGACAAGAGTCTTCTTTCAGAAAGGAATGGGAGACGTCTCTATTCAGCAAAAGAAATACTTGCCAAAGAGCAAGGTGGTGTTGTACAAATTAGCACCACAGGCTTTGAAATCAGAAAAGTGAGTACAGAATCTGGCACTGACCCTTACTAAAGGCTGTGATATTAGGCAGCTATTTACTCCCTGTATGTACTTTAATTTCTTCATCCATGAAATGGCAATAATAGCTTTCCTCACAGAGCTGTTATAAGGTTATAAGAGGGGGTCAAAATGTATGCTACTCATCCTTAGAAAACTAGTTTCTTTTTTTTTTTTTGAGACAGAGTCTCCCTCTATAGCCCAGGCTGGTATTGGCTCACTGCAACTTCCGCCTCTTGGGTTCAAGCGATTCTCCTGCCTCAGCCTCCCGAGTAGCTGGGATTACAGGCATGCACCAATACACCTGGCTAATTATTTTATTTTTAGTAGAGACAGGGTTTCACCATGTTGGCCAGGCTGGTCTCGAACTCCTTACCTCAGTGATCTACCTGCCTAGACCTCCCAAAATACTGGGATTACAAGCATGAGCAACCACACCCAGCCAATGTTACCTTTTCTAAAGAAGAAGAAAAAAGCATTATTTCCCCCATGAAGCAGATAGGGAAACCGAAGCCCATGGATGAATAATTGGCTTTTTTTTTGAGACAGAGACTGGCTATGTTGCCCAGGCTGGCATGCAGTGGCACTATCTCGGCTCACTGCAACCTCCTTTTAATAAAAGATGAATTTCGGCCAGGCGCGGTGGCTCACGCCTGTAATCCCAGCACTTTGGGAGGCCAAGGCAGGCGGATCACCTAGGGTCAGGAGTTCAAGACCAGCTTTGCCAACATGGCAAAACTCTGTCTCTACTAAAAAATGCAAAAATTAGCTGGGTGTGGTGGCGGGCGCCTGTAATCCCAGATACTCGGGAGGCTGAGGCAGGAGAATCGCTTGAACCTGGGAGGTGGAGGTTGCAGTGAGCTGAGATCGTGCCACTGTACTGCAGCCTGGGCAAGAGAGCAAGCCATCTCAAAAAAAAAAAAAAAAAAAAAAAAAAAAAATTAGCCAAGCTTGGTGGGACACACCTGTAATCCCAGCTACTCGGGAGGCTGAGGCAGGAGAATCGCTTGAACCTGGGAGGTGGAGGTTGCAGTGAGCTGAGATTGCACCACTGCACTCAAGCCTGGGCGGGAAAGCAAGACTCCGCCTCAAAACAAACAAACAAACAAACAAAAAACAGACCTTAATCATCTGCTTATACTAAATCCCCTTCAACATGTACTGTGTTATTCTGTACTCACTAATATGGAGTTGAAAATGGTTTATATTATCATTCCATGTTTGTGTGGCAGATCATGTTTTTATTTTATTACATATTTCTTCCAAAATGTCTAGTGCCCAACTCACAGCAGATGTTTGGTGAAGCCCATTAGCTTACTGGTTAATTGTAAAAGTGCATTTCTGGCTTCATATTCATATACCCAGGTGTGTATTTTGGAGGAAAATCTAGTTCATAAGGTCACAGATATGGCAGGAAAACAAAAAGAACCTTTTATTTCGACTATGATCATTCTTCTAAAGGAGATCATAAAAGCACAAATGAAAATGTGAAAACAAGAGTACAAACTCAACATGCAGAGCTATCTGTATGACAAGAACCAGTTGTCAGGCACCTGAAAATGTCAAGTCCCTCTGAACCTGAAAGGATTGTGAGAAGAGTGAAGACAGTGGGCAAGGATGTGTGTCAAATGGCCTAAGATAAAACCGTATCAGAGGGAGCTTCATCATACTCTCTGAGGACAGTACCCAGTGAGAAACCTCAGACTCTCAATTTCTAACCTGCCGGAGAAAAAAAGCCTGAACCTTCCTAATTCCTTCTCCCCCTCACTAAGATAGCAGGCTGCTGAAGAATTAAAAGACACCTACAGAATGTATCCTAGGAGAAGGTTCTATTCTGAGATCCCTAGAGAATAGGCTGGACTGAGAAGTAATTTCTACTGTCCAGCCTCTTAGTTGAACAGATCCAGCAGTGGGAAGGCAAATTTCTCCTTCCTACTCTTCAAATAGGATCGAAGAGCATTTAGCCCTGCTGCAAAGCTGACACTAACTTTTTAAACAACGAAGTACCATCCCAGGACAGGGGGTGGTGCTGTACTGGGCCGACCCTCAGTCTCAAGTTCAAAGAAAACGAGCCCTCTGAAGAAAGGGTCCAACTGGTGTGGAGGATGGGAGAGACCTATAACCTACACAGCACTCTGCCTTAAATGATACTCTAATTATGTACTCTTGCTTACCTTGCAGTATGTCCAGAGTAAGCCTTCCTTCCCTTGAAGGGTAAGTATATCTACTATTACAATAGAAGTCTGTCAAGACTTGAAATTCAAAGGGAATAATTGTTCATTAGGTTCACAGTGCATAGAACACCATGCCAGATACAACGGCTGTTAGGACTAGTTCTGAGTTGAAGCAGGCAGCCTACATACTTGGAGGAAACTAAGGACCACCACCACATCCTTTCTAACATATATACTCTGTCCTCTTCCCTTTACCACCTCTTTTCTCTCTCATCTATTTCTCCTCTTTCTCATAGTTCAGACCTGTGGCATCTGTATCCTGATCTTTTATTTTAATAATACAATTCTCCATTAGGGTATCTCTACAGAATCAATGTTTGTACATACAAAAGGAAAGAGCTAACATTACAGAGCACTCTCTATGTGGCAAATGTGGTGTTAGGTATTTTAACCCGTATTATCTCAACTGTTACCACCTAATCCAAGATTAATGTCCATAGTTACACATGTGGAAACCAAAATTTGGCAAGAGTGAGAAGTCTGTAGTTGTTTGTTCTATATTCATCTCTTCTCACAAAACTTAAAATAGTCTAGTTCTTGACTTTTTTCTCATGTGGTCTTTATTATTATTGTTATTATTTTTTTTTGAGATGGAATCTTGCTCTGTCGCCCAGGCTGGAGTGCAGTGGCGCAATCTCAGCTCACTGCAAGCTCCGCCTCCCGGGTTCAAGCCATTCTCCTGCCTCAGCCTCCCGAGCAGCTGGGACTACAGGTGCCCGCCACCATGCCTGGCTAGTATTTTTAGTAAAGACGGCGTTTCACTGTGTTGGTCAGGATGGTCTTGATCTCCTGACCTTGTGACCTGCCCACCTTGGCCTCCCAAAGTGCTGGGATTACAGGTGTGAGCCACCGCACTGGGCCCCTATTATTATTATTATTATTATTTTTATTTTATTTTTTTTCTGAGATGGAGTTTCGCTCTTGTTGCCCAGGCTGGAGTGCAATGGCGCAATCTCAGCTCACCGCAACCTCCACCTCCCAGGTTGAAGCCATTCTCCTGCCTCAGCCTCCCGAGCAGCTGGGACTACAGGTGCCCGCCACCATGCCTGGCTAGTATTTTTAGTAAAGACGGCGTTTCACTGTGTTGGTCAGGATGGTCTTGATCTCCTGACCTTGTGACCTGCCCACCTTGGCCTCCCAAAGTGCTGGGATTACAGGTGTGAGCCACCGCACTGGGCCCCTATTATTATTATTATTATTATTTTTATTTTATTTTTTTTCTGAGACGGAGTTTCGCTCTTATTGCCCAGGCTGGAGTGCAATGGCGCAATCTCAGCTCACCGCAACCTCCACCTCCCAGGTTGAAGCAATTCTCCTGCCTCAGCCTCCCTAGTAGCTGAGATTACAGGCATGTGCCACCACGCCTGGCTAATTTTGTATTTTTAGTAGAGACAGGGTTTCTCCATGTTGGTCAGGCTGGTCTCGAACTCCCGACCTCAGGAGATCCACCTGCTTCGGCCTCCCAAAGTGCTGGGATTACAGGCGTGAGCCACCACACCCAGCCTGGGCCCCTATTATTTTTGAAACAGAGTTTCACTCTGTTGCCCAGGTTGGAGCGCAGTGGCGGGATCCAGGCTCACTGCAACCTACGCCTCCAAGGTTCAAGCATTTCTCCTGCCTCAGTCTCCCGAGTAGCTGGGATTACAGGTGCAAGCCACCACACCCAGCTCATTTTTGTATTTTTAGTAGAGACAGGGTTTCACCATGTTGGCCAGGCTGGTCTTGAACTCCTGACCTCAAGTGATCCGCCCACCTTGGCCTCCCAAAGTGCTGGGATTACAGGTGTGAGTCAACGTGCCCAGTTCTCATGTGGTCTTTTAATCTGTCTAACCAACCGTTTGGGGGGAGGGAGGCATGGAAAGAGCCAGAATAGAGGACAAAAAAAGTCTTCTTTATGAGCCTGAACTTTAAATGGTTCAGGTATTTGTATCAAAGACCACAATGTATCATTTTAGCTACAACCAGCCCTTCAAGGATAGTGAGGGAAAAAAAAAAAGAATGTGAAATTCAGTGCTTTGAGAATATTATTTCCACCACCATTTAGGTGAATATTCTATTAACCAACAATGTTTACTTGGGGAAGGTACTCAAACACATCCAACATACCTTAATTTATTCAAAGTATATAAATTAAGCAATCTGTTCATATTAATTATCTCTAAGATTTAAAACATTACCCTATTCAATGATCTCGCCAAAACATTAACTGTTAAATCTATATAATGTGAGGAATTCAGTGGGGATTCTTTAAAAATGGTTATATTTGGGGGCAGGAACAACCAATTTTATTTCATTTAGAGTTAAGATGCCAACAAGTTATTCTTAAGTAAACAGTTTTTAAAATGTCCAAACACTACAGCAGAAGTTTGCAAGCTCACTGACCTTCAAACAAGGGTTACGGTTATGAGGGTTATCTGACCAAGTGTTCATTAGATAAGAAACACATAAGGTTTCCTAGTGAAGATAAGTGAAAAGACATTTTAACACCCACAGACACAACCTAACCCAAATTAACACTGTCCATTCCTTTGTCACATTCACCACTGTCCCTGGCTAGAACAGGCTCTAGTTATGATTTTATTAACATTACCTTAAAACTATAAGGTGTCCAACACTATTTCTGAGGCCACCTCTTGCCTGCTCAGAAAACACCAAGAGAAAAAACAACCAATAATTCTCCCCCTTTTTCCAACATACGTTGACCTGTTTTAGTTCCTTATTCAAGATACCCTCAACCACAGTATTGGTTTACGTATACATTTGTCCTTCACAAGCCAACTGTGGAGCATATACCAGGAGCAATCATGAACAGGGAAGAACTACCATCAACTTTAAGTGGGGCCTATGTCTACCAAAATAATTAACTGGTTATTTTACTAGCACACACAAACTAACATTCGACCAGGCTTATCTGAAACCAAATAAGCATGTTCTACCCAAATTAAAAATCAAGTTTATGTGTGACACTCCTTTCAACTCAGAAGATTAAGTATGATACTGGTTACAAAACAGAATGTTATCAAGTTCCCCATTTTAGTAATGTGGCCTCTATAAATGCTCTTCTACACACATGTAACATAAAATAGAATCTGTTATAGCTCAGACTACATTTTAAGGAAATCTAGTTTTGTATTTTCTGAAAATAAAATATACTCAGTATAGCACATTGGCTTAAGTTCTGAACTCTGCTACATTTTTGCTGTGACATCTTGGACAAATTATCTCTTAGCCTCAGGTGCCTTGTCTACCAAATGGTGGCAATACTTGTGAGGATTAAATGACTTAATAATGTACTGTAGCACAGTCTATAATATAATATACTATGTGCTTAATAAATTATTTTGCCAACATACTTCCCTTTATTCAGATGTAGTTAGTGAGCCCATTTTGCAGGTGGTTCCTTTTTCGAGCTACATTAAATTTGGGTTATATATCAAGAGATAACCACATAGGATTATCTTAATTTCAAAATCACTCTTATTCTAGCATATTTTAATAACTACTGTTAAAAACCAATCCATGATTCCTATGCCTAGAATTCTACACTGCTAAGGGGAGGAAAGGGCTTTTTCATTTCCAAAACAATACTGTTAACTCCACCACTAAGTCTCACTATCTTATCCTAATAACCATGCCTGAAAACCTCAGTTTCCTCCTGAAAACCAGAGTATCCCCAAAACATCAGCAAATACAGATTCATTTTGCCATCCACTTAGTCTTCAAAGCCCATTACAATTCTCCTAAAAATATTTTATCACTAGGTAAATTAGGAATAACATTTTTCACTGTACCCTATCTATGAAAATCTAGAGTCTGACTTTAACACAAGTTGGCAATGAAAATATTCCCACCTCCAAAAACTGGTATATACTGGGGAATCTTCTGACTCCCTTACCAATACTCAGAGATGGCCAAGATTTTAAATTTCCACGGGATCAAGATGCAACCAAATCCTGATTAAAAGCAAAGTAAGATATGATTATTAACCACAATGTTTAGCGGAAGGTCCTCCAGCTATTTTAGACAGCTTAATCATGTCTAAAATATCCAAACTCAACAACTTGAAATACAAGTTGTGTCTTATAACTTCATTTTTAGCATGCTTTAAACTTCACTGAACTTTGCTAAACAAAGAGGTAAAGCCTTAAAGAGGCGTTTAAAAGTTTCTAGTGGCTAGGTAACATGGGTAGAACAAATTTAAGAATGAGTTTCCTTCATCAAGCAGTAGAAAGGAATGCTGTTACTTATTAAGCAATGTCGTCTTCAATGTTACTTCATTCAAACAGGCAAATTATAGTCATGATTTAATTTTTTTGGACTGTTTCAGAGAATATAACGTATGCAAATTAAAATGTGTGAACCTGCCTGCTAATGAAAGTAGTAAGAACAAATCCACAGGTCACATCCACCTATATACAATACTGCAACAACAGCAATCTATAAAATGCAATACTGGATTGAAGGCTTCAAGTAACAAAACAGAAGATCCTACTGAAACAAAAGAACCTGGCTAATTCTTGGTAGTGCAACATAATGGGTCGTGACCTATATTACCCTTTCTGTACAGTAGTCTCACATTTTGGGAATAACTGGTCACTACCATATGGCACAAGTTCCTGTAAGATTATTAAGAAGGTCTGGATATTCTATTAAATTCAAAGAAAAACCTAAGGACTAAAAAATAAGCTGCTGTCTTCGATTCATATTAAACTAACGTTTCTCCAGTAAACCGAAAGAGTGAGCACAAGCCCAAGTCACTGAATGGGGCCAAACTTTTAGAAGCCTCATTCCAAACAGAGCTGTCCCTAATTTATTAAGAACAAAACACTAGCAAAACCAACCTGTGAACTGGGCCTTCAGTACAATTAAGCACATCCTGTTTCATAAAACAGTAATAATGAAGAGTTTGGAGGGGCTGTCACTCTAAAATTGCAAATCTACCCATAAATGACAATCCTGGGCTGGAAACCAGAATGTCAAATTCTTGTGCTGAAATCAACTTTTCACATGGCCTGAGGCAGGCCATTCTACTATTCTAAGAATGCTCAGACATACAAGTATGTAATAATGTTCCAAACACTTTTTTTGGGGGGGGGGGCACTTCCTGTAAGTAAAAAGTTTCTATGACTGGGAAAGGAACAAAATAAAGTAATAAAGGAAACAGGAATACCTCTGGCACACCTTCCTCAAACGAACAACATTAAAAAAAAAGAAAACACACACACAGCTAATTTTAATCTAGCCTACTCTCCCCACAATGGACACACCTACAGTTTCTTATCAAAATGTACAAGACTCAAAGCCCATTTAATTCAATTCTGAATCTCACTCAACAAGCACATCAGGCGCCTCTCTACAGCGATATCCCCACAAATTTCAGAGAAATGCCAGCAGGGACTCTGTAGTTATGATTCCTATCAAACGGCCCCCTAACCCGTATTTATTCTGGACATACACATGCAGATTCATTAACCAAAACCTACCCAGCACCCCTCACATCGCGCATACGTTGGCATTTTCAGTTTATAGGTGGGTCCTGGAACACCTAAAACCAGGAAGCTCCGGGGTAATTAGAGGACTTCGGAGAAGTCATCTTGGGACAGGTGGAAGACCCAGAGAAATCAGGAATCAGAAAGAAGCTGTCCCTGGCCACCTCTGCTTCCCGTCCCATCCAAACTTCACCCACCCGGGTCTCAGAAGCCCAGGAGGGAGAGGCCATTTTAATGAGGCCTGGCTGAGGAACGAAGGGAGAAGAGGAAATCAGGGAAGGGCCTTGGGAAAGGAAGGCCGAGCACTTTGCCACAATAGCACCCGAGTCGGGTGGCAGCACCTGGAGCGCGAAGAGGGAGGACCTGGACTTAAGGGTCCCGGAGGGGTGCAAAAGTAGCGGTGGCCTACCACGAGGGGGGCCGAGTGATCTAAACCGGGGAGCGCGGGCCCCTTACCCCCATGCGGGGAAAGGACCCCTTCTCGGGCCAACCGCGCCTACCCTCGCCCCTGGGTCAGGGGCTACTACCCAGAGATCCAGAAGGCGGGAGTTGGCTAGTGCCTGGTTCTCCTCATCCGGCCATGCGGCGCGGGGGCGTCCATCCTGAGGGGTCCGGGAACCAAGAGGGCACGGAGGGTGCCGGACGCGGCGCTCACCCGCGGGCCGCCTCCAAGCTCTTAATGAGCTTCTTGATCTTCCAGATCTCCACGTTCCTGTCGGCAGCACTGGGGTCGTCCGCCATCTTCTCGCCTCCTCCTCCCTAGAGCGGCCCGGCGGGGCCCGGAGACACCAAGACCACAGAGTTAGCGCCGCCGCTGGGGCAGAGCGGCCCCCTTCCTCGCCACCCCCCAGAGGCCCTCTCCTCCCATCCGGCGCAGCTCGCCACAGAGGTCGCCGGCCTTTCCCTCCCCGTGCCTTACCTAAGGGCCCAGTCCTGGGCGGCAGCGGCTGCTCCTCCCCGGCGGCGGCTCCGCGGCGGCGGCGGCTCTGACGTAGGACACCGGCTCCCTCTCTCCAGGCAGCTGCATGTGTTGCAATCCGCTCACATGGGGCCTGTGACATCACTTCCTCCGCCAGGGGCGGAGTGGAAAGCGGCAGGCGGAAGGGAGGGGGCCGGTGCGAGTGAGGAGAAGCTCTGCGTCCGCCGCGACTTCTCATTGGCTCTCTGCCCCGCAGCCTACAATGAGCCCACCGATTGGCCGCAGCTGGGTCCGCGCCGCCTTGTGAGGTAGAGGCTGGGGGGTGGGAGGTGCCACCTTTCTTCCGGCCCGGCAAGGCGAGAGGAGGAAGCGGGCGGAAGCCGGTGGCTCTCGCGAGTTTACTGAGAGCCCCCGTCAGGCTCGAATGGGGGTGGTTCTTAAAGAGAGAGGACCGGGGTCGTCGTCTTTTCAGTCCCTTCTCCTTGAATAGGGTGGACATCTGAGGCTTTGCAACTCGAAACTAGGCACTTGGGTCCGACGCGCGGTTTGAACGGTGCTTGAGAAGCCGCGAAGAAGCGCCTCGCGCTCAGCGGCTTCTTCGCTGACGAAGTGCTGCGGTCTGCGTGCGTCATGGCTGCGCGGAATAGTGTGGAGGAGTCCTGGCCAGTAGGTCTGGATGAGGAGCCTGCCTCCGGGCGGTCCGGGACCCTCACCTGCAGGGGCGAAAGAGGCCTGTTTTCTCTCGCCCCAGAGCTAGGACGGGCTCACTTTGGATTTAGGATTTTATGGGGTGGAAGACAGCGGGGGCTGCCTGAGCTTGGAGACGTGAGGTATCTGACCCTTGTATGGTTTGGCCTGAGCCGTTGAGAATGGAGGTGGAGAGAGTTGAAAGAAAATGGGCATCCACATACGGTTAGAACTTTATCTTTTTGAGTTAGGATTTTTAGGTGACTACTTTGTCCCCCCTCACCTCGTCTGGGCTCAAATATTGAGCCCAGACCGTGTGCTGGACCCTGTTTTCCTGGGGATACAGAGGTGAACCAAACAGAGGACAGTACTTACCCTCATGGAGCTTATAGTCGATTTGGTTTCTAACCGTTTGTGATTTTGTACTTTTTGTAATAAAATAATTACACAAATGCTTAAGTACTTCAGGGTTCTCTGAGAGTGTATGGCGGGGACCCAACTCTGAAATGAGACCCAAAGGATGAGTTAAGAGTTTGTCAGGAGGAAGCAGAATACAGTTGTGAACTACAGAAACGCCCGTGTGCTGGCACAAGGTCGGGGACGGGGAGAGTGGTTTGAGGGAGCAGCAGGGGAAGAGATCATGTAGGGCCTTTTAAGCCAGATTCAGAAGTTTGGTTTCTTTCAAGAACAGTGGGTAGTTTAAAGGGTTTAGAGCCCTGGTTTGGACTGGAGAGAGCACAGGAGAAGCCCAGAGACCATTTTGGCTGCTTCATTATCATGTGAGAGATGATTTTCGCTTACATTAGGGTGGTGACTGTGCAGATAGAAGTGAATGAAGGGCCTGGTGCAGTGGCCCACGGCTGTAATCTCAGCACTTTGGGAGGCCAAAGGGGAGGATCGCTTGAGCCCAGGAGTTTGCGAGCAGCCTGGGCAACATGGCAAGATTCCGTCTCTACAAAAAGTACAAAATATTAGCCTGGTGTGGTGGCCCGTGCCTGTAGTCCCAGCTACTTGGGAGGCTGAGGTGGGAGGAACCCTTGAGCCCAGGAATTCGAGGCTGCAGTGAGCTGAGATCACACCACTGCACTCCAGCCTGGGTGACAGAGCGAGACCTTGTCTCGAGGAAAAAAAAAAAGGTGAATAGGACTGGATGATGGATTGGTTGAGAAAAACCAAGAATGGTTCCCAGAGTACTGAAGTGGTGACATTTATTGAGGTGGGAAAGGTGAGGAGCAGGTGTTGGGGGATGATTGAGAATTTCATCTTGGGCCTGTTGAATTTGAGATTGCTTATGAGACATGTAAGTAGGGATGTCAGTCATGCGCTTTCATTTGTATGGTTTTTGAATACTTTTTGCATGTGTTATAAACTTTGTCCACACTTTGAAGATGGGGGTATGACCTCCATTTCATACATGGGGAAACTGAGGCAAAGAAAAGTGAAAGGGATCTTCTCAGAGTCCCACAGCTAGTTTATGGCTTCCCGACTCCATTTTTTGGTGTCCAGTGTATTATACAGTGACCCCATTACCTGTATTTTCATAGGGTGGGGACACGGTCATACTTCTGTCCCCCAGGAAATGAATCTCAGGTTGGTACCTCTTCTCTGGGTTCCATTTTGTAGTTTTTGGCATATTTTCATTTGTTATATAATATTGTACTCCTGCTGTGTCATTCACTGTGTTTAGTAGTGAACGGAGTGGTCTTCTTAGTCATAAACACTGCTTACTGACTAGGAATCAACTGTGTCCAAGGTTTTCCTTCATTCCTCTTGCCCTAGTTCCTCCTTTCTATATTAGATTGCCCTACTCTACTCTTCCTTTTCTTTTTTTTCTTTTTTTTTTAAAGACGGAGTCTCCCTCTGTCACCCAGGTTGGAGTGCAGTGGCACGATCTTGGCTCACTGCAACCTCCACCTCCTGGGTTCAAGCGATTCTCCTGCAGCAGCCTCCTGAGTAGCTGGGACTACAGGCGGGTGCCACCATGCCCAGCTAATTTTTTGTATTTTTAGTAGAGTTGGGGTTTCACCGTGTTAGCCGGGATGGTCTCGATCTCCTGACCTCGTGATCCGCTTGCCTTGGCCTCCCAAAGTGCTGGGATTACAGGTGTGAACCACCACGCTGGGCTAGTTTTTGTATTTTTTTGTTTTTTATTATTTTTTTTTTTTAGCAGAGACAGAGTTTCACCATGTTGGCCAGGCTGGTCTTGAATTCCTGACCTCAGGTGATCCGCCTTCCTCTGCTTCCCAAAGTGCTGGGATTACACGCATGAGCCACCACACCTGGCCTCCTCTTCATTTTGATGTTTGTGTTTACAGCATTGCTTCAGGTCCATGCTTGAAGGCTTTCTTCTGTGTGATTCAGGCTGAAGCAAGCATGACGACATCCCAAGTAGGATTGCTGTTTGTCAGCCTCTGAATTCTTAAAACTTATTTCTTAGACAATTGCAGGCCCAGGTAGCCCCAAAAGCTCCTTGCCTAGTTGCTGCAAATTCACCATCTCTGCATTTAGAATTAGAAATCAGTGCATTAGAGGCAAAGGCTGGGATAGCTATCTACGTGAAGAGATTTGGGATGTATGGAGCACGGATGGTAGTGCCTGCATCAAGGCTTTTTAAATGGGACCATGACGATTCATTGTTGAGGAGGAATGTTCTGTGATATAAAAGTGATACAGATATTTCAAACTGCTAAATGGTGAGAACAGACTATATAACCTCTCTAGGCACACAGATTCTCTGAAAAATAAAGGAATTGTTCTTTATGATCTCAGAACTTCCTCCTCAGCTCAAACATTATGTAACAAAGTTAAATATTGGGATGTAGGTGATGTTCCTACCTAATTAGGTGGGAGTAGGCGAGTAAGCTTTTGTTTCATTTTTTTTTTTGAGGCAGGGTCTCACTGTTGCCCAGGCTGGAGTACAGTGGTGCGATAATGACTCACTGCAACCTCGACCCCAGGACTTAAGCGATCCTTCCACCTCAGCCTCCCTAGTAGCTGGGACCACAGGCGCGGGCCATGATGCCTGGCTAATTTTTGTATTTTTAGTAGAGATGGGGGTTTCACCATGTTGCCCAGGCTGATCTCGAAATTCTGACCCCACGTGACCCACCTGCCTCAGCCTCCCAAAGTGTTGGGATTACAGGCCTGTTATAAGTTTTGATGTTGAAAGCACAAATAAGTCTTTATGCTTAGAGAGAACTGGTCTCTACAAAAACAAGAAAAAAAAAATCAGCCAGGCACAGCAGCACGTGCCCCTAGTCCCAGCTACTGAGGAGGCTGAGGCAGGAAGATCATTGGAACCCAGGAGTTTGAGGTTGCAGTGAGCTGTGATCACTGCACTCCAGCCTGGGTGACAGAGCAAGACCCTTTCTCAAAAAAAAAAAAAAAAAAAAAAAGCTACAGAATGAGGTTATTGGTCACTAACGTGAAGATAAGTTTAAGAGTAACGAAGATAGACCACACACAGTGACTGATGCCTGTAATCCTAGGAACTTGGGAGGTTGAAGCAGGAGGATTGCTTGAACTCAGGAGTTGGAGTACAGCCTGAGCAACCTAGTGAGACCTCATCTATACTACAAATTAAAAAAAAATTTAGCTGGGCATGGTGGTGCACGCCTGTAGTCCCTAGCTACTCAGGAGGATCACTGGAGTTCAGGGAAAAAAAAAAAAGAGTAGCCAAGATGAAGGCAGGGAAGGGCCTTTGAGTCTTCTGGAAGTCAGTGTGGTTGTTAGAGGAAAGTTTTCTTTTTTTTTTTTTGATACGTAGTCTCACTCTGTTACCCAGGCTAGAGTCAGTGGCACAATCTCAGTTTACTGCAACCTCCACCTCCCGGGTTCAAGGGAGTGATTCTCCTGCCTCAGCCTCCTAAGTCGCTAGGACTACAGGCGCGCACCACCACGCCCGGCTAATTTTTGTATTTTTAGTAGAGACAGAGTTTCACCATATTGGCCAGGCTGGTCTTGAACTCCTGACCTTGTGATCCACCTGCCTCGGCCTCCCAAAGTGCTGGGATTACATATATGAGCCATTGTGTCCGGCCAGGATATCTCATAAGTTAAAGTAAATGAAGACCTAAGCTTTAGTAGTACAACATAAAATAAGATTTAAGGTTTTTATAAATTGACCTAGGACAAGTTGTTTATGGAGTGCAGTGGGGCAAGTGTAAGGTATCCTTTGTTCCCCTGTGGACACCTAGTGGTGAAATGTAATTCTTCAGTTGAAGGAGGGACTGCAGCTAAGGAATGACAGTTTCCTTTCTAGAGGATCAGACATCTCTACATGAATTTGTGGTCATGTTAAATTAAGCACATACGGGCCATTAATGCTTTACTGTGTAATGATTTCCTCCTTTAAGAAAATAAGGCCCACGGAGAACTAAAACTTAATGTTTTTCTCATTCTCTCAGTATAAAAAAAGGGGTGTGTGTGTGTGTGTGTCAGAATACCTGTTCTAGGGAGAGCTCATTAGCTGGGGTCTACCTCTAGCATGTAAGAGAGTATTTACAGGGAGAGCCTGAATCCTGCCCTTGGCCCACCTGAAGAGGCAAGTGCTTAATGTTGCCAGTTGCCAGTGGTGCCTTGTTTGACTCAATAGAGACACTTGTAGAATAGCTAGACAAATGTTAATCTTTTAGTTCAATTCCATAAAGAATAGCTAGTCAAATGTTAATCTTTTAGTTCAATTCCATAAATATTTATTGCATGCCACTTTTTTGGTCCAGCACTGGGACAAGTGCTGAAAATTTTTAGATGTAATTCAGTCCTTATATTTATGGTCTTTTGTGGGGGTGCAATGGAGACATAGGGATGTTAAGTAAGATAACAGATAAAATAAATAGTTGTTTCTTGGACTGAAGCAGAAATGAACAAGGTGAGCCTGGAACATCTTGTTATAGCAGTAAGCAAAGAAAGTAACATGGACTACTGGGGTTTTGTCAAAACTACTTAAGAGCCAACAGGAAGAGGCTCTCAGGCCAAGGTTAGAACAATTTGAGTATCACTAAGAAAGGTTGCAATGAAATGAAACATAAAAGTGTCGAAATCCATGAGTTCACGATAACACCCAAGAAACATAATTTCCCCACTTTTGATTATGGAACTAATTCTGAAAACTAGTAAATTAAGGAAAAGAGCTGAACATTTAACTGGTCTTCCCTTATATATATAGGTACATTGCAGTGTAACTTGGTACTTGTTAAAAGGAGAATTTTCTCACTATAGAGGTATTCCAACAAAAAATGAAAAGACAGAAGTAAAATAATATACCTTTAATGAAATTAGAGATCTAGGTAATGATCATCAGTGGCTACTAACATGACAAAAGAGCCAACCGAAATCATGTTTGGAATTCATATAAAATTTTAAATTCTGATGGAAATACACATCACCTGTTGTGGAAAAATGAAACAGGCTGGGCGAAAGGCTCATGCTTGTAATCCCAGTGCTTTGGGAGGCCAAGGTGGGAAGATCACTTGGCTCAAGGAGTTTGAGACCAGCCCGAACAATATACTTAGCAAGAGTGCCATTTCTACAAAAATCATTTTAAATTAGCTGTGTGTCTGGTGGCGAGCACCTGTAGTCCTAGCTGCTTGGGAGGGTAAGGCAGGAGGATTACCTGAGCTCAGGAGTTTGAGGTTACAGTGAGCTATGATAGCACCACCACACTGCAGCCTGGGGAACAGAGTGAGATCCTATGTCAAAAAAACTGAACTTGAATTGGATTAAATGGGACAAGGAATACATTAAATTACATCACAGGGAAGCAATTAGTAAAATCTAGAATGTAGGAGATGCTATGGGACCAGTGGTCCAGTTTCTAAAATAAATTGCAAAGGGGAAAAAAGGCAGGGAAGCCTAAATTGAAAGGAACTTGGACATGTCAAACAATGTGGGTGTGACCCTTGGTTCCTGACTCAGATCTACTTTAAAGTTATGAGACTATTGGGAAAAGCATATTCTTGTTTGCTATAAAGATGTTAAAACGTGTGACAATTATATATATATATATATATAAATTTTTTTGTTGTTGTTTTTGATATGGAGTCTCACACTCTTGCCCAGGCTGGAATGCAGTGGCACGATCTCAACTCACTGCAAGAGGCTGAGGTGGGAGAATTGCTTGAACCCAGGAGGCAGAGGTTGAGGTTGCAGTGAGCTGAGATCACACCACTGCAATCCAGCCTGGGCAACAGAGCAAGACTCCCATCTCAAAACAAAAACCAAAAAAAACAAACAAAACACAAAAAACCAAAAACAGTAAGTTGGTGTAAGAGGGATACCGTAAGTTCTTCTTGGGACCTAAGCAAGTACTTACAATCACAAAAGGGAGGCTCTACTATAGAATAAAACCAATCATCATTTCTTTTTGCCTTTTGTGATAGTTAATTTTATGTGTCAATTTAGCCACTGATGCCATTTAACTGGTTAAACATTTGTCTCTCTCCAGAAGAGATTAGTATTGAATTGGAGATTGCTCTGCTTTGATGTGAGTGGACATCATCTAATCAGTTAAGGGCCTATATAGAACTGCCAGAGCTAAGACATCCATATTCTTCTAACCTTGGACTAGGACACCATTGTGTTCCTGGTCACTGAAATTTTACACCAACAGCTTTCCCAGCAGTGGATTGTGGGTGGGACCTAGGTTCCATAATTGTGTGAGCCAGTATCTTACAGTAAATCTTATTCTAGATATATATCCTATTGGCTCTATTTAGGGAATCTCTGTATACCTTCTTGATATTTTTGCTACTATTAGCTTTACTGATAGGTGACTGAAATACTGTGTCCGCTCATACCCAAGCAACTTCTCCCTAATAGAACTCAAATATATATTTTGCTTGGGCAATTTGGCTCCTCTCTCTGATCCCAAGGATGAATCTTGACTAGCGTAAGCCAGTAGTTCTCAACTGGAGTACTTTGGAAATCCTGGAGGGCTTTTAAAGTTATGTTTAGGAGACAGTAGGGGCAGTGGGCAAGGGCCAACCGAAAATGCTAAGTTATTTTCCAACACACCATATAACAATCCTTCATAATCCTACAGTGTTCCCATTGAGTGTTCATGTGGTTGGAAACCTGAGCCTAGAATTTTTCACATGAATCCTAAGTCTTTTACATGGGTGTTAACAAGCACTGAATCTTCCAAAAATGTTGTCTAAATCACTTCCTTCATACTTGCAAATTAAATTGATTTCTTACACTGATTTTTGGAAATACATTAATCTCATTTCTATGTATTACAAAACATTATAAAAGGAGCCATTGTGTCTGATATTCTAAGCCCATCTTGATAACAGACTCATTTAAACATGGCATATGACATTAGTCCATGAAACATAAGGGAAATATGCTGGGAGACTTTTGGGAAATCTTAACATTGAATAAAGATGTAGTTGCCTTTCTGCTCAAGTTGTCAGCACATGATAATTAGAACTACATCAGAGAATTTGGGACAAGCCAGTACACTGAGGACAGAAAAGCAGAAATAGGGAAAGAAATCTGGGTTCCTGTTATTTTTGAGCCATATAAATAGTATCTTAGGACTTATTTCTAGACGCAGTTTCTTTAATGTAAGCCAATTCTGGTTATTTCTACTTGGAGCTGAAAGCAACCTGAAAATAGCCACCTTGGTTTTCATGTTAGAGATCTAAAAACTTTCATGTTAGAGATCTAGAAACTTTCAAGATTCTAAATGTACCAAAGGTCTAAGGGGAGAAAATAAAATCCTTCAAACAAGATTTGCACATGCTGATACAGCTCATTATTTCATTATACCAGCCCTTCCAAATCTTGAATTTGCATTTTTAACCAGTGTTAGCAAATCCTGTATTTCCCTCTTTGGGAAATATGGGAAGCATGAGCCATGTCATATTCCTGAAGCTAAATCTCAGGGCATCACCCCTCACAAACAAGAGATCAAGATGCTTTCTATATTTATTAAAAAAAAAAAAAAAAAAAAAAAAAAAAATTCCAGAATGGGTAAGAGAACAATCATCAAGGATGTAGGTGCCAGACACAGGGTGGAAGGTAGCTAGAAAAGTATGCCTTAGGGAAGTTAAGGGTCTAGCCTCATTCCTACCTTGTTTTAATAGCTGTACCTAATATAAATAGCTAAGTTTTCCATTGTTCTAGATTCCTCTGCCCTATCTACAAACATGGCACAGCCAGCTTGACTTGCAAGGCCTCAGTTGAAGGACCCCATGTACATACAGGCCAGTACAGCAGTACTAGGCTAACTAGAATGATCTCATCCCCACATGTGGTCTCATTTCAAGTCTATGGATGACTACCTTCATTGTTGTGTGCGAGATGGTTTCACCCCTTGAAAATATGGCCACTTCAGCATAAAATAGTTAAATCTTTATAATAATCAATTCATCCTACCTCCTTTTACATGCAGCTGAAAAATGACAGGCTAGGGACATAGAATATTGTGAACTTTATACTGTTAGAATCACCGTCCATTAAATGATCACTAGCTAATGGTCACTAAATTTACAAATTAAGGAAATTATATATAGAATACTGCAAAAACACAGTAAAAAGACTGAAGTTCGCCCATTTCTGCTCAGGAAGTCTCTTCACTCCTAAGCTTCATATGTTGTCCTTCTGGCTTCAAAATTTCTGCTATTATTACTGTTTTTCCTCCTTTTGATCTTCCTTTTGTTCCCCAGTGCCAGAACTTCCAGAGCCTTCTCGCTCAGATGCCATCTGTTAAGAAAACATTTGAGAGCCACTCAGATTTAATGTTAGGGCTAACCATTTGCTCTGTTGCACTCCAAGATGAGGGACCCACATATGTCCTCATCATTCATATCTATTCCGCTCCCCCTCCCTGCTTTCTAGCCTACTGGTGGTTTCTGGATTCCTTCCCTTTGACACTACCCCCAATGCCAAAGTAGAGTCAAGACGGTAGGAGAGTATCTGCCAACTCTAATCTCACTCTCAATTCCACAAATGGCTATGGAGGAAGCCACCAGTGACAGTCATCAAGAACAGTTCCATCAAGATCAAGTTAGAATCAAAATCCACTTCAGCCCTTGTACCTTTTTGTATGCCATTTCGAAGAGCTTCAATGATGCCTGCTGAAGAGAGGATGCTGCCTGTCTAATATTTTCTCCTGTTTCGCTGTCTTTTCTAGCCAGGAGCTCCCTCATTTTGGAAATCTCTTCTTTCAGCTTGTTGCACTTAAAAAAAGAAAACAAAAATCCTTACTTTTCCAGGTTTCCTGTACCATTACAAGTAGAAGTACTATTTAGAAACATTTTAAAATAATTAAACCCCTATCAAAACCCACAGAAAAATAAACTTCAGTGGCATTGGTAAAAATGTATTCAACCTTTTGAGTTACTTTAAAATAGAACTCACCTCATCAGCAGGTAATTGGTCCTTGAATTCTTCCATCTTGGTTTCTGTGTCGTGAATGATTCCTTCAGCCATATTAACTGCTTCAACTCGTTCCTTAGAGAAATTAGAAGTTTAAACGAAGACTTTCCAATCAACCAAAGTCTGCTGAATGTCTATACTCAGTAAGACAATAAGCTATGTGTTACATACAGTTTCAGGTAAAAACAGTAAGAGGGAGAAATCAGAGTGGCATGAAGTAGTCTGGGATGGCTTTGAGAGAGATTTGGGCTAGATTCTGTAACATCAGAATTGTGACAGGGAAAACAGAAGAAATGCACTGCACACATAAGGTATAAGCAACGGGGAAGGAAGAATAGATTATCTTAGGTTTTCTCTTACCCACAACCTATGACATGTCCAAACTCTCCCACTTTCTTGTTCAAGCGATTCTCCTGCCTGAGCCTCCCAAGTAGCTGGGACTACAGGCATGCACCACCACGCCCGGCTTCAAACAATCTGCTCACCTTGGCAGTGGGCTTACAGTGCTGGGATCACAGGAGTGAGACACTGCGCCCAGCCCCAAACTCCCACTTTCAAGACTGAGCTTTACTGAGATTAAAGTTCAGAAGACAAAAAGTAATCACCTTCTTTCGCCGGTCTTCTTCAGCATATTTCTCTGCATTTTTAACCATATTTTCAATATCATCTTTGCTTAACCCACCAGAAGACTGGATTACAACTGTAGTAAAAAGAAGGCATTTCATTAATTCCCAGGTAAAGTTATATGCCTCTTCTTCCTCCATTGCATTAAGAGTACTCCTGCTCATAGCAGCCAATCTTGATACAAATTATGAAGAAGAGAAATACCCTATAGTCCTATAAAGCAAAATGAAACCAAGGACCCAATATATACACAAACACCAACTGGCCTGTTTGCTCATCAAAACTTCAGCAATCCACAGGCTCAGTGCCTGTTTGGGGGGAATAAACACTACACTTGTACAAGTAAATCTGATAACTGAGGGGCAAAGAGGACTCATCATCCTAAGAGGGTCTATTCCCAAGACCTCCCTCACCTCACTCTTAGGGTCTGATAAACAAGGTGACTTACTCTGCTGCTCACGTCCTGTGCCTTTATCTTTAGCAGAAACATGTACTATCCCATTGGCATCAATGTCAAATGTAACTTCAATCTGAGGAACTCCACGAGGGGCTGGTGGAATTCCAATCTAAAATAAATAATATCCAGAGTAAGGTCCTCTTACAGAGGGGTCCAGTGCTATTATTTCCAAATCTATATGGTTTTCTAGTAAACAAGTCACTTGGTTCCTGGGAGAAACAAGTGATTTAATGTACAAAAACACAAAGTTTATAAGCAACAGTAGTAGTTTGCTGCCTGAAATCAACTGGTTTTATATCAGTGAAGTTTAGCTATAGCAAGTAACCATAATGGCTGTATCTACCTGTGGACACACTAAATAACAGACAGCAAAATCTCCCCACTATTATTCACCTCACCATTAACCAATAAGCAATGCTGATCAGAAACCAGTAACAATATCAAATGTCTTTTAAATGAGTAATCAGGAGTTTATTTCTGAGGAAATTCCTAAGGCACAAGGAAAAAGCAAGACTTTCAGGTAAAAACTGATGCCATGGGTATCCAGTTGCATCCCTTCTTCTCAAGACTACTCAGTATGTATGTGTATGCCAGCAGTTTATGCTAATATTTTTATGGCTTAGAATATTATCTCACTTTACAGTGAAGGAGGCATAGTATTCAGGATTCACAATACCTACCAAAGTAAACTGTCCAAGGAGTTTGTTGTCTCCAGCCATCTCTCTCTCACCCTGACACACTTTAATTTCCACTTGCGTTTGACCATCAGCGGCAGTAGAGAATACCTAGGGAAGAAGAAACCCTCCTGGGTTGGCAATCTGATTAACCTACTCCATTTCTATAGAAAAAATGAAAGCCAAAGGTTCACATTCCAAGATTGGAAGGCTCCTAATTTACGGTATGTTCAGAACAAAGGCTGATGTCTTTATAGGGAATAGGAGTAGGATCAGTACAGCAAATGGGCATACAATAGCAATTGTTTCAACTAAGCAAATGCATTGTACAAAGATACAGCATTAGGACAGAAGTCCTCAAAAAAAAGGAACTAAAATGTTGAAACATGCTCATCTGGGGAAACGGGATCAGAGAAAGATGTATCGTGCTCAGTCACAGGAAGTCACCACATACTTTTCTTCAGAATGATGTGTTGACAAATACATCACAGCACAAATATACCAACAACCATAGTTTTATGGAAAAACATCACAAGATTGGGGAAGTCAGGAAATAATTTTTTTTTTTTTTTTTTTTTTTTTGAGACAAGGCCTCACTTATACTGTCGCCCAGGCTGGAGTGCAGTGGCATGACCTCGGCTCATTGCAACCTCTGCCTCCCGTGCTCAAGTGATCCACCCACCTCAGCCTCCTGAGTAGCTGGGACTACAGGTACACAGCACCATGCCAGGCTAATTTAACTTTTTGGAGAGAGGGAGTTTCACCATGTTACCCAGGCTGGTCTCAAACTCCTGAGCTCAAGTGATCCTCTCGCCACAGCCTCCCAAAGTGCTGGGATTACAGGCATGAGCCACGGTGCCCAGCCAGAAATAATTCCTACTTCAAGAACAAGCCATGTCCAAGTAGCCCTGCTTGGTATCACGGCACCCTCATACCACCCCCTTCATTCATCCATAAGATAAGAACACTCCCCTAAGTCTGGTCCAGACTATCCTTTTTACTGTCTTTGAGAACAGAAGACTACAGGGAATTTAGTCTCAAATGACTGAGATCCCTTTTAGCAAATTATGTTAATCCTGTGGAGGAGACTACTGATGTCCTTCCTATAATCATCACTACCAGCTAACATGTAAGAACTTTTCTGGTAACAAAAAAACAAAAAACAAAACAAAACAGGATTCTCACCACCCACAGTTAACTATTTACTATTCTAAACTGTAAAACAGAAAAAAATGAAATTTTCTAGAAAAAACTCATGAAAGTTGCTGCAATTACATCCGTCATAGAACCTAAAACCCATGTGACAAGGTAGGAAGTGATGGCTCTTACCTGGCTCTTCTTGGTTGGAATAGTGGTATTCCTATTAATAAGTTTGGTAAAGACACCTCCTAGAGTTTCAATACCCAGAGACAGGGGAGTGACATCAAGGAGCAGCACATCCGTGACATCACCGGCCAACACACCTCCCTGAATGGCAGCTCCAATGGCCACAGCCTCATCAGGATTGACAGCTTTACTTGGGGCTCTGCCAAAAAGATCCTGTACAGTCTGCTGAACCTGAACATCAAGGAAAAAGAACTTGTCAGCCCACACTTGGGAACTACCTGAGCAGAACACAAGAGAGCACGTGTCCTACGCTCCCAGCCAAATCTCAAGACAGGCTACCTCAAATCTGAGAATGTTTATTCAAATAACCATTTCGTACTTGGGTTCCTGCTAATGATCTAACACTCATACACTTTATACACTTTATACCTATAAGAGTATCTCCTTCATGACCCTTGTAAATCTGAGAAGGATTCTCCTAAGTTTTATTATCTGCTTTCCCACAAAACACATTAAATCATTTGAAACAGAGGATGCAAGGCAAGGGGACTTGGAAGTCCACATTCTCTTGTATATTATCAACTAAAGACCAAATTATCCTAGGCAGCTGTAGTAATAATTTGCATTGCTAACATGGGGCATGGTCTTCCCTTGTGTTTATTAGTGATAAAGTTCCATTTGAATAGTATCGGGGATAATTTCTTTTTCTTTTTTTTTTTTTTTTTGAGACGGAGTCTTGCTGTGTCGCTCAGGCTGGAGTGCAGCAATCTCCACTCACTGCAAACTCCGCCTCCTGCGTTCACGCCATTCTTCTACCTCAGCCTCCCAAGGAGCTGGACTACAGGCGCCCGCCAAATTTTTTATATTTTTAGTAGAGACAGGGTTTCACCATGTTAGCCAGGATGGTCTCAATCTCCTGACCTCGTGATCCCCCCTCCTTGGCCTCCCAAAGTACAGGCGTGAGCCACTGTACCTGGCCTCGGGGATAATTTCCTAATATAGAGGCATCCACCTGGTCCAGGACCTTTTTTTCCCAGGTTCATTTTTTTTTTTTTTTTTTTTTTGCATATTTCCTTAAGGCAATGTATTTCAATAGAAAAATCAAGAAAAAAAACAAGGTCACTATCTTAGGTCCAAGATAATCCTATTTAGGCTACCAAGAAGAACTGCATCTTCAACAGGTTTGTGCTCAGTCATTAGTTTTCCACACATGTTCTTTCAGAATGATGTGTTGAATAAAATACATCATTGCACAAATCTTTGTCGAAGAGATGCACTATGCTGCAAAGACACATGTACAAAGACGGTGGCCAGGGGCGGGGTATTACCAAGGTTTTATGCTCTCTCTGACCTCAAACTTTGTTTCAATCCTAAAAATTCTATGATTGAGTTCGGGATCCTCCCTGCTACTGCCCCTAAAGAAATTCTGCCCCTCCTAATTTTACATACATACACACATTTTTTTTTTTTTTTTTTTTGAGACAGGGTCACACTCTTGCCTGGGCTGGGCGCAGTGGCACGATCATGGCTCACTGCAGCCTCAAACTCACTCAAGTGATTGACCTTAGGGCTCAGGTGATCCTCCCAAGTAGCTGGGATTACAGATATGCACCACCACGCCCAGCTAATTCTTTTTATTTTTGTACAAAGGGGATTTTACCATGTTGCTCAGGCTGGCCTCAAACTCTTGTGGACTCATGTGATCTGCCCGCCTCAGCCTCCCAAAGTGTTGGGATTATAGGTGTGAACCACCATGCCCGGCCTATTCTTCAATTTTAACAAAACAAACAGAAAAGAATTCTTTAGTGAGGATATAATCTCATCTGCCTTTTAGGTCACCCCAGCAGAATGGGCCATATATTTGTGCCACCTGTCCCAAGAATACACTGTGTGCCAGCCCTCTCTCTCCATGACAGAATTCCATTGGTCCATACCTTGGGCATCCTAGTCATGCCACCCACAAGAATCACTTCTCCTATGTCACTCTTGCTGACTTCTGCATCTTGCATAGCTTTTTGGCATGGAGCGATAGTCCTCCTGATTAGATCAGTGACAATCCCTTCAAATTGAGCACGGCTCAACTTCATATTCAAATGCTTGGGTCCAGAAGAATCCATTGTAAGATAGGGCAAATTGATGTCAGTCTGCAAAGGAAATGTTTAATTGCATGTCAGTGAGCAGGCCAAATGACGGTTACATTTATTATTTCAACTAAAATATGACCATGCCCTAGGACAGAAGACTTGCAAAACCACAGGGAGGGTGAGACCTAATTTAAATGAATAGTCACCAAGAATACTTTTTTTTTTTTATTTTTTGAGACAGAGTCTCATTCTATTGCCAGGCTGGAGTGCAGTGGCATGATCTTGGCTCACTGCAACCTCCGCCTCCCAGGTTCAAGCGATTCTCCTGCCTCAGCCTCCCAAGTAGCTGGGACTACAGGCATGTGCCACCACGCCCAGCTAATTTTTGTATTTTTAGTAGAGATAGGGTTTCACCATGTTGGCCAGGATGGTCTCGATCTCTTGACCTTGTGATCTGCCTGCCTCAGCCTCCCAAAGTGCTGGGATTACAGGTGTGAGCCACCCTGCCCGGCCAAGAATAGTTACTCTTTAAGATGCAATGTTTTGCCAGGTGCAGTGGCTCATGCCTGTAATCCCAGCACTTTGGGAGGGTGAGGCGGGCGGATCACGAGGTCAGGAAATCGAGACCATCCTGGCTAACATGGTGAAACCCCGTCTCTACTAAAAATACAAAGAAGTTAGCTGGGTGTGGTGGCACATGCCTGTAATCCCAGCTACTTGGGAGGCTGAGGCAGGAGAATCGCTTGAACCCGGGAGGTGGAGGTTGCGGTGAGCCGAGATCGTGCCACTGCACTCCAGCCTGGGCAACAAGAGTGAAACTCCATCTCAAAAAAAAAAAAAAAAAAAAAAAAGCAATGTTTTATCTCCCCAGAGATAAGCACTATAGAATATGTTTTAATGAAGTTTATAGTTATTAACAAGAATGCAGCAGATAAGCAAGAAAAAAATCCCCATTCAGAAGATAAAGAAATATTCTGCCACTAAATATTCATTAGAACCACACTACTGATGTTTTCCTTCACCAAGTTTTAAAAATATCCCATGTAGGTGAAGAGAAATGTCAAAGTTATGTTCTGAACCAAATAACATGCCATTAACCCTGGGCTCTGTAAGTTCCAGGAAGTTTACAAGTGGTACGAAAGCTACAGACATGCTCTCATTAATGTATGAGGACTGACTTGTATGGCCATCACATCCATGGAGAGCAGCTGACAGTCACACCATGTAACATCCAGTATTTAATAAATCCCAAATCCCAGTAAAACATGGGATCTTACAATGTGTAACTGAGAGTTGAGTCCTTAAACCATCTTTCTTTAGGAGAAAGTATCCTAGACATTTGAATACTTAAGAGTTAACACACCATCTGTAGAATGGTGATACCTAAATACTACTGACAATTTCTTTTTTGCAAAATGTTGATTAACCAAATCAGAACACAGAATTATCTAAATCAATGCTATCCAGTAGAATTTTCTGTGACAATGAAAATGCTCCTTATGCTGCTCAATTCAGCAACCACTAACATGACTACTGAGCACTTGAAATAAGACTAGTGTAACTACGAAATGTAATTTTAAATGTTATTTAATTTTAATTAATTCAAAACTCGTATTTGGCTACTATAGTAGCACAACTCTAAACACTAAAAGCTAATGGCAACCTGAAAATCTCCAGCACTAACTCTCAACCCTCTACAACCAGTCTAACATCCATCACAATGTTCTCTCCTTACCTCCTCTCTCAAACCCAACCACTTATGTCTCACTCTCACTCTCATCCAAGTCTTTTCTCAACACATGGTTACCAACAGCCCCCCTACACCCACTCAGGGTGCCTTCTGCCCTTCACAATTCTCCACTCTACTCCAGCCAAAGGGCTTCTCACAAATCGACACATGACCATGTTACTATCCTCAACTCCTCTGGGGTTTGTATTCACTTATCTTGGGAGAGACGCCAAATCCCAAATCTATAAAGCCTCTAGCCCAAGGGTATCCAATCTGTTGGCTTCCTTGGGCCACACATAAAATACACTAACAGTAACAACAGCTGATGAGCTTAAAACAAAAAACAAAACCCTCAGTATTTTAAGAAAGTTTACAAATTTGTGTTGGGCCACATTCAAAGCCATTCTAGGCTGCAGGTTGGACAAGCCTGCTCTAGCCTCATTTTCCATGCCCACCAACAACCGACCCCAATCTTCACTCTGCCCTTTTGGCCGCTCTGGCCCTTTCTCCGGTCTTCACCTGAGAGCCTTACTCAACCCATTTACACATGTCCATTTATCTTTTTCTGATAAACTCATCTCTCAGATGCTGTTCTTGTTATGCTGAACACCTCTCTCAGGTACCTTCTTAGATTATTTTTATTATTTTCATTTTATTTTTCATTTTTATTTTTTGAGACAGAGTCTCATTCAGTCGCCCACACTGGATTGCAGTGGTGCCATCTGGGCTCACTGCAACCTCTGCCTCCTGGGTTCAACCGATTCTCCTGCCTCAGCCTACTGAGTAGCTGGGATTACAGGCGCCCGCAACCACTTAGCTAATTTTTGTACTTTTAGTAGAGACAGGGTTTCGCCATGTTGGCGAGACTGGTCTTGTACTCCTGACCTCAAGTGATTCACCTGCCTTGGCCTCCCAAAGTGCTGAGATTACAGATGTGAGCCACTGCGCCCGGCCCCTTCTTAGATTATTTTTAAGAGACCTGCTCTGTCGCCCAGGTTGGGGGGTGCAGTGGCATTCACAGCTCAAACACTTGGGCAGCCTCAATCACTTGGGCTCAAAAGATTCTTGTGCCTCAGTCTCCTGAGTAGCTGGGACTACAGGCACGCACCTGTGGTGTAGTGCACCATGCCCAGCTAGTTTTGTAGAGACGGGGGTTCCCACTATTTTGCCCAGGCTGGTCCCTAATTCCTGAGCTCAAGTGATATTCCTGCCCTGGCCACCCAAAGTGCGGCCCCTTCTTAAATTATAACTATAACTGCATTTTTACCACTTGTTACATTAATGGTAACTTACATTTAGAGTATTCACAATTTCCTATGTTTTTCTAAGCGTGCAATATTTATGAACTTGGTAATGCTCACAACTCTTAGGGTAAGAGTACCACTATTATCCTTGTTTTGTAGATAAGTAACAGTAATGTTAATTCATCTAAGATCACCAATTAATAAGCGATACAATGGGGACTCGAACCCCAGCAGAATGCTTGCAGAACCACCCTTAACCTTTACTTTGTATCACTTCAACGTTTACTAATCTGTTCTAACTAATGTCCATCTTTCCAAACCACAATATAATCTGCATGAGGATAATAAACGCTAAGAATTTATTCTATAGATTTAAAATCACCTATGCAAAACAATGTGTAACGATGCTCAATACATTTTGCTATAATAAACGCTGGAAAACAATCAAAATGTCTATCAATAGGATGCAGCCACACTAATTAAAACCAACCAATCTCTTCCAACATCTCGCATCCCCTACCCCAAATGTCAAATCCCTGGGAAGAATTACAAACTTATCTTCTGGCAGTGCCAGGTATTTCAACCTCAACCCTAACCAGCGTTGCAATGTTCTGCCACTCCATGATAGCAGGGGCAAAGTAACATCAACAAGACCATGGATGCGTGTGTATAACTATGTCACTCCTCACAGCCACTTAAAAAAAAATCCAGGTTTGAGGGGAAGGTTTATTAGCAGCAAACACTTTACCAACACAATGACAACCATCATAAATACCTCTTCCCTTGTGGGTGATCAAAATAAAGGTGTCACAGCTCTGCTCTTCCTGCTGTCACCCAAGACACCGGAAATAGATCTGCTGCTTTCTATCTTCATGGGTCTCTAACACAGATCTAACATGGTTTGTACAATTCTATTCTTGGTGGTTAAGTGAAGTTTCACCTCTCAGAACTGGAGCTAACCAAGCTGACAAAGAGGCTGTGTAAATCTGATGCTCACAAACGGAAACTTGCACAAGCTTCAGCTCTTTAGACTGGTGATTCAAATTATTGTCATTTTTTGACACAGGGTCTCATTTGTCACCCAGGCTGGAGTGAAATGGTGTCATCACGGCTCACTGCAGCCTCAACCTCCTGGGCTCAAACAATCCTCTTAGCCTTTGGAGTGGCTGGGACCACAGTTGTGTAGACTATGACTGGCTAATTTTTCAAATTATTAAGTGAGAGACAATTAGCCGGGCTCAGTGGCTCACGCCCATAATCCCAGCACTTTGGGAGGCCGAGGCAGGTCAATCACCTGAGGTCAGGAGTCCAAGGACCAACCTGGCCAACATGGCAAAACCCTGTCTGTACTATAAATACAAAAATTAGTCAGGCGTGGTGGTGCACACCTGTAATCCCAGCTACTTGGGAGGCCAAGGCAGGAGAAATCACTTGAACCCAGGAGGCAGAGGTTGTGGTGAGCCGAGATCGTGCCACTGCACTCTAGCCTGGGCAACAGGAGCAAAACTCCGTCTCAAAAAAAAAAAAAAAAAACACTCACAGACTCTCCAATTCACAAGGAGAGGTTATTTAATATTGTCAGTTAAGACAGCAGTTTTTCCAAGCTAGTAATTCTAGTTTTAAACACTGCCGGAGCAGGTTTTAAAATAAATGTCTTTAACTGAAAGGCAAACAAGTACACCCAGCATCATTCACATATTATTTAGCTCCAGTATACGTAACTGATTTGGGTGGTTAAAAAAATTTCAGCTCATAAAGAAACTAAAGACCTTACTGTCCCTGTGCTCACAGCAAAGGTCTCTAGAAACCAGAAAATTGAAAAAACAAACAAACCAAAAAAAACTCAACTGACATTAGGCCAATTAGAAAATACTATTTATTTTAAATAAACTCCGGCTGAAAATATCCATCAAGACTGCTCGAATTTTCCGTGTCTCACCTGCACAGATGAGGAGAGTTCACATTTAGCCTTTTCAGCGGCTTCCCGTACCCTCTGAAGTGCCATGTTGTCTTTAGTCAAATCAACCCCTGTCTATAAAGTGAAGACATTGAACACCAAACACCAGCATTAGTGAGGTGATAAATAAATTTAAACTGCAGTAATAAGGTGGAACAACACAAAATGGAGTCATACCTTTATATATAAACATGAATTCCTTTTTATTACTCAATGTGTAGGGAAAAAAAAAATCTTTTCTGAAAAGAGTATCTGTGTCTAGAATAAGGGGGTTGAACTGAACTCGTAAACAAAGCAAAGAGCAATCTGAACAAAGAATTTCTCAATATCCCAACGTGTACATATTAACCACACTGGTAACTCACCTCTCTCTTGAACTCCTTCACAATGTGCCGTAGCAAGGCCTGGTCAAAGTCTTCCCCACCTAAGAAGGTGTCCCCATTTGTGGATTTCACCTCGAATACTCCTTTCTGAATTTCCAGGATAGAAATATCAAAAGTTCCACCACCTAAATCATATACAGCAATGCTGTAAATGATTTGTGAAAAAAAGAAAGAAATCCTTAAGGAACAAAACCTATCACCAGGATATAAACTTCAATAACCAAATACAGATAATCTAAGCTATTTCCCTGAGGTATATACGAGTTAAATTACCATGGCCCAAAAGAAAACAAAAGAATGGTTTTGAAATGAAAAAACAAAGACCATACAGACTTAAAATCAGTAAAAGCACTATTTAGTTTAAGTAAAAGGCTCAATTACTAAGAAATCAAGTGACACTTTAGTTTCACACATCCAGGTGAGAAATTTACTGCACAAACTTACACTTTGTCTTCTGATTTGTCTAGACCATAGGCAAGAGCAGCAGCTGTGGGCTCATTAATCACCCGAAGCACATTCAGTCCAGATATCTGGCCAGCATCTTTAGTGGCCTAGAGGAAACAAAGAGAAAAACATTTTTGTACCCTTCCATCCCAGGCACCTTACTTTTTGTGAATAAGAATGCTAATTGACCTCACCTGTCTCTGCGAGTCATTGAAATAAGCTGGGACTGTGATCACAGCATTTTTTGCTGTGTGCCCCAAGTAATTTTCTGGAAAAGAATGAAATTCAATCATGGAATTCTGTCAGAACAGAATTATTAATATAGCCCAACAACCTGTGTCATCCTTTTGGAGCCACAGACAACATTCATCAGTCTTTTCATAAGTGACCTAATATGTCCTTGCAGGAAAACACTCCAAGTAAATACACTGGTTAAAAACCCAAGATCGGGCTGGGCACGGTGGTTTACACCTGTAATCCCAGCACTTTGGGAGGCTGAGGCGGGCGGATCACCTGAGGTTGAGAGTTTTGAGACCAGCCTGACCAATATGGAGAAACCCCATCTCTACTAAAAATACAAAATTAGCCAGGCGCGGTGGCGCATGCCTGTAATCTCAGCTACTCGGGAGGCTAAGGGAGGAGAACTGCTTGAATCCGGGAGGCGGAGGTTGCAGTGAGACAAGATCGCGCCACTGCACTCTAGCTTAGGCGACAGAGCGAGACTCTTGTCTCAAAAAAAAAAAACAGAACAACAAAAAAAAAACAAACAAACCCAAGATTGGCTGGCTGGGCACGGTGGCTCATGCCTGTAATCCCAGCACTCTGGGAGGCTGAGGCGGATGAATCACCTGATTTGTCGGGAGTTCGAGACCAGCCTGACCAACATAAAGAAACCCCATCTCTTTACTAAAAATACAAAAGTGGCTAGGCATGATGGCGCATGCCTGTAATCCCAGCTACATGGTGGGGGGGAGGGGGAGGGCAGGAGAATCGCTTGAACCCGGGAGGCGGAGGCTTCGGTGAACCGAGATCATGCCACTGCACTCCAGCCTGAGCAAGAAGAGTGAAACTCTGTCTCAAAAAAAAAAAAAAAAAAAAAAAAAGCCCAAAAAACAGAAACCCCTAAGATCCTCTTTCAACATTTTAGTGAAGGTTCACTAAACTACAATGACCTTTAGACTTACAACAGCCACTTCAAATAGGAAGTTCTAATTTATACCTAACAGGGACAAAAGCTTAATGTGTAGTCTTGTGGCCTTCAATATAGAACACTACCCCGTACTGGAAAAAAAGAAACAAGCCAGCCACCATTAGTGAGATTTGAAGATTAATTCAATCTGCAGGGAAAGCATGAAGTGTAACACAGTTTTGCCATTCCTAGGTTTTCTATACAAAAGGGACCACGAATTCTTCTACAGGATGCTGGGGCACAGGGAGCTAGTGATCTCACAGCAATCATTCTGTTCTTAGAACTTTCCCAGATGTGAACTAATACCACTCACCTGCAGTCTCTTTCATCTTCATCAACACAAATGCTCCAATCTGACTCGGAGAATACAATTTCCCATGAGCCTCAACCCAGGCATCACCATTGGAGGCACGGACAATTTTAAAGGGAACATTTTTACTGTAAGACACAAAAATTCTATTAGAGAAAACTACCTGAACAACTTACCATGACAAAATTACCACATATCATGAACATCCATCTTCCACCCCAAGAGACTCATTCATGGCCAACAAATGACAGTTTGTGAAATTCTTTAGAAAGCAATTACTAACGTAGTTTATGAGGATTACAAGGCAAAATGAAATAAATAAAAAGAAAGCAATCACTAACATATAAAAACATCATGATGAAACCTCAACATTCTCTACTTAGCGCCCCAGGCAGAAGATTTTTGCAGCCACTTTAGAATAATTTGATGAAACCGTTACTGTATGATCCAGCAATTCTACTATCTAAGACAAATGGAAATATTTATGTCCACACAAAAACTTGTACACAAATGTTTATGGCAGCATTATTTCTAATAGCCAAAAAGCAGAAACAGCTCAAATGTCTATCACTTGACAAATGGATAAACAAAATGTGCTGTATGTCCATACAGTATAGTATTATTTGGCCATAAAAAGGAATGCAGTACTGACACATGCTACAACATGGATGAACCTTGAAAACATGCTAAGTGAAAGAAGCCAGTCATAGAAGTCCACGCGACTCCATGCATACAGAATTCATATTCTACTCAAGCTCAATAAAGCTGTTTAAATTTTTAAAAATATTTAATTTATATATATAGAGAGAGAGAGACACACAGTCTTGCCTTGTTGGCCTAGATGGTCTTATACTCTTAGCCTCAGACAGTCCTTCCGCCTCTGCCTCCTAAAGTGCTAGGATTACAGACATGAGCCACTGCTCTAGGCCTAAAACATTTTGTATACAACAGGAAACTCTACCTATGCTTCTAGTTTTTTTTTTTTGAGACAGGGTTTCACTGCTATTACTCAGACTGGAGTGCAATGGCATGATCTTGGCTCACTGGAACCTCCGCCCCTCAACGCTCAAGCCTCACTAGTAGCTGGGACTATAGGCGTGCACCACCGAGCTTGGCTCTTTTTTGTATTTTTTGCAGAGGCAGCTTTTCCCCAAGTTGTCCAGGCTGGTCTCGAACTCCTGAGCTCACCTCAGCCTCCCAAAGTGTTAGGATTACAGATGTGAGCCACCCCACCGAGCCTCTAGTATGTCTATTTTAGAAAAAGGCAGGCCGGGCATGGTGGCTCACGCCTGTAATCCCAATACTTTGGGAGGCTGGGGTGGGAGGGTCAGTTGAGTCCAGGAGTTCAACACCAACTTGGGCAACATAGTGAGCCCCGTCTCTATTGGGAGGGGGGAAGAAACAAAGAAAAATCAAGTCTTTTTCTGTACTGGATCAACACATGATAGAACCTATGCCACTTCTGCCTTATGTATTCAACACTGAACTGTGTGGTTTAGGAATGCTTTGCAAATTTTCATGTATCATGTCAATACACAGCAAAGACCTAATGTGTAAAGACAAAAATGAATTTTTTTCTTTTGAGACAGAGTCTCAGCAGCCCAGGCTGGAGTGCAGTGGCAGTGATCTCTGCTCACCGCAACCACCATCTCCTGGGTTCAAGTGATTCTTCTGTCTCAGCCTCCCGAGTAGCCGGGATTACAGGCACCCACCACCATGCACAGCTAATTTTTGTATTTTAGTAGAGACAGGGTTTCACCATGTTGGCCAGGCTGGTCTTGAACTCCTGACCCCAGGTGATCCACCCACCTCGGCCTACCAAAGTGCTAGAATTACAGGTGTGAGCCACTGCACCTGGCCAAAAATAAGTTTTTTAAAGGGATTACCCTTTTGGCAGTGGTACAGATTTCCCCTAGGGACAATAAGTAAAATGACTAAAGTAAGGTGCTCCAGGGATCCTAATCAACATGCTGAGGCTCTTCTGTATGGCCCTTGCAAATAACTGCTTTTTGCAAAAAACTTTTGCTGTTACTCACATGTCTTTCTGTACTTCAGGATCATCATATCGCCGGCCAATGAGACGCTTGGTAGCATAAAATGTATTGTTTGGGTTGGTGACAGCCTGTCGCTTGGCTGGCATTCCAACAAGTCGCTCACCATCTGCTGTAAAGGCCACAACTGAAGGGGTGGTTCTGGCACCTTCGGCATTCTCCAGCACCTAAACTCCCAAAATGTGACAGAGAGTAAGTTTGTAGTTACCACTGCTATCTTTTTTGAGATGGAGTCTCACTCTGTTGCTAAGGCTGGAGTACAACGGCACAATCTTGGCTCACTGCAACCTCCGCATCCTGGGTTCAAGTGATTCTCCTGTCTCAGCCTCCCTAGTAGCTGGGACTATAGGCGTGCACCACCACACCCAGCTAATTTTTTGGCATTTTTTAGTAGAGACGTGGGTTTCACCATTTTGGCCAGGCTGGTCTCGAACTCCTGACCTCAGGCGATCTGCCCGCCTCAGCCTCCCAAAGTGCTGCGATTACAGGCATGAGCCAATACGCCCAGCCTATTACTGGTATCTTTGCAGCAATCATTTAAGACACAAAAACAGCTCCCAAATGGCAAAACAAATGCACATGAACAATACTACCAGGCATGCTTTATTGCTGATAATTAATGAACAGTAGATATTTCAGGTATCTTTAGTCCTTTACTTTTAAACTACTACTATTTTTTTTTTTTTTTGAGAGGGAGTCTCACTCTTGTCACCCAGACTGGAGTGCAGTGGCGTGATCTCGGCTCACTGCAAACTCCCTGTCCTGGGTTCAATTCTCCTGCCTCAGCCCCCTGAGTAGCTGGGATTACAGGTGCCTGCCACCACGCCCAACTAATTTTTTTTGTGTGTGTACTTTTAGTAGAGATGGGGTTTCACCAAGTTGGCCAGGATGGTCTTGAACTCCTGACCTCAGGCGATCTGCCCACCTTGGCCTCCCAAAATGCTGGGATTACAGGCGTGAGGCACCGCACCTGGTTTTTTTTTGTTTTTTTTTTGAGACAGAATCTCACCGTCACCTAGGCTGGAGTGCAGTGGCACTGTCACGGCTCACTGCAGCATTGACCTGCCAGGCTCAGCTGATCCTCCCACCTTAGCCTCCAGAGTAGCTGGGACTACAGGTGCACACCACCACGTCCAGCTAATTTTTTGTAGAGACAGTGTTTTGCTACGTTGCCCAGGGTGATCTTCAACTCCCAGGCTCAAGCGGCCTCCCGAAGTGTTGGGATTACAGGCATGACCCACCAGGCCTGGTCCTGATTTACATTTTCAAAGCTGCTTTGGTTGCTTAAGACTCTTGTCAGGTGAACCTTTGTAGTGCTGATAATTGTATGTATCTAACTTCCCAGAAAAGAATTTAAATGTGGTATAGAGGTAGGACTACTAATTTACTATTAAGAGGGATGGGAATGGCTTGCACTGTTTGGTTACTCTGGTAACCACCAAAGTGCTGCATTTTCTAAATTGAAACAAAGTTGGGTGTGCAGAGACAGACTAGAAGTGGAGCTTCATATCTGAAGTAATGCACGTTGTTCATTGGAGCAGGCTATTTCTTTTGAAGCCTCCTTACTCTGTACATGGAACCTTTATACCCACTGGGTTCTTAGCAAGATTTAGAGCACCTGGAATTCTTGGCTCTTGCTTCTTCCATTCATGGCCTCTTTTGCTTTCATGCTTCCTCTTTCCCCCCAATCTCCTCTTCTGAAATAACCTGAACTGTCTATGGTCTTCTTATCCCACTTGTTTGGCACCAAGAGATTATTCCTTCTCTTGGCCCTAATTTGTGCTTCTTGGCATTTTTCCTATATGCCTGATATCTGTGGCCACCCCCCCCCCAAAAAATTTAGAAGTAGATATAATTCTCCATGTGGAAGTAAAGATTCTTGTCCCAACATTGGGTATGAAAAACCTGATCTATAGTCTCTTCTTTTTTTTTGAGACAAAGTCTCGCTTTGTCACCCAGGCTGGAGTACAGTGATGTGATCTTGGCTCACTGCAACCTCCGCCTCCTGGGTTCAAGCGATTCTCCTGCCTCAGCCTCCCGAGTAGCTGGGACTACAGGTGTGTGCCACTACGCCCAGCTAACTTTTGTATTTTTAGTAGAGACAGGTTTCACCATGTTGGCCAGAATGGTCTCGATCTCTTGACCTTGTGATCCACCTGCCTCGGCCTCCCAAAGTGCTAGGATTTCAGGCGTGAGCCACCGTACCTGGCCAATTTTTTGCATTTTTAGTAGAGACAGGGTTTCACCATGTTGGCCAGGCTGGTCTTGAACTCGGGACCTCAGGTAATCTGCCCCCCTTGGCCTCCCAAAGTGCTGGAACTGCAGGCGTGAGCCATTATGCCTGGCCAGCCCTGATCTATAGTCATGTTTTTGCTGTTTTAGTTGGAAGTACTTCCAGGCCAGGCTTAGTGGTTCACACCTGTAATCCCAGCACTTTGGAGGCCAACGCAGGCGGATCACTTGAGCTCAAGACCAGCCTGGCCAACACAGTGAAACTGTCTCTACTAAAAATACAAAAAATTAGCCAGGAATGGTGGTTCACGCCTGTAATCCCAGCTATGTGGCCAAGGCAGGAGAACTGTTTGAACCCAGGAGGCTGAGGTTGCAGTGAGCGGAGACCGTGCCACTGCATTACACCGTGGGCTATAGAGACTGTCTCCAAAAAAAAAAGAAAAAAAAAAGCGCAAATCAGGTTCTCAAATTCCTTAACTAAGGAAATGAGCACAGAATTCTGGACAGATTCTGGATAAGGTAAGGTACTAGTTATCAATTATGCTCACCTTTGCTTGTTTACCTTCCATAACTGCCACGCAGGAGTTGGTAGTGCCCAAATCAATACCAACAACTGCTCCCTTGATTGCTTCTGATCTGTAAGACATTTAGAACAATGTCACAGCTATTGTTATCTTGATAGACCAAAGTCACTGGAAGATAATATTTAATTGGAAAATTAACAGTGGTATACTACATAATCTCTAAATAAATACAGATAAATAATGACAGAGAAGAATTATCACAAATGTAGAAAACACTGCTTTGAAGTTTAATATGTATTCCCTCTCAAAGGAAATGATATTATACTTACGCATAATCCCGCCTTGAAACAATTCTAAAAGCCTCATGACTGAGGCCATTCCAGCCATCCTAAAAAAGAAAAAACTCACTCAGTCACCAACCAGTGTGTATCCTGGGAGGAAAAAGAGAAAACTTGGGCTCACTTAGTATATAAAATACATTAAGCTACTAAAACAGTAAACATTAAAGTTTCCCAAATAAGATAAAAAAAGGTAAATAAAAGATGGCCTTAGAATCACACTACAGTAGGATTTCTCAACCGTGGCGCTATTAATTTTGGGCCAAATTTTTGTGGTGGGGGCTGTTCCGTGCATTGTATAGCAGCATCCCTGGCCTCGACACCCTAGAAACCAATAAGCACCCCAGTAAGTTAGTGACAACCTAAAATATCCACAGACATTGCCAGATGTCCCCTGGGGGAAAACACTTCCCCTGACGTTGCCATGCAATTAGTTTAAAAGAACTAGAGTTACTAAGGGTCTTTGAAAGAAAAAAAAAAAGTAGTGGCGTTTCACTAGGATAAAAAACCTTTATTACAACTTAACCTCAGGCTCCTTCCAAGCCTTCCTTAATGCCCACATACAATTCCTGTTCTCCAAAGCATTTGTCTTTTATTTTAGAAAACAAGTAACCACTCCATAGCCTTTTCTTCGCCCCCCGATCTTATTGTTTCTTAAGTAACAAACGAGTACAATCTTACACCATAGATTTTGAGAAAATGTTGCTAAGCACGAAAACTGGAGTTCCAACTCAGGGCTTTCTTATTTTATTTCACCGTATCAACGGGATCCTTACACACTCTGTATTCTGTAGAGGAGCCAAAAATAAAACTGAAAATAGTGGCTTTCCCAATAGACTGCATCCCTCACCCCCAAGGCCAAACCTTTCCATCCAGCCACAGAACAGCCCATCAGGACCACTACCTAGTAATTTTGAGATGACACTCTAGATCGCGAGGGTTGTGACTCAGCAGGGCCCAAGCCGGAGGCAAAACCTTCGGCAAAATCTTGAGCCGGCAGCGCTAACTATGGAAGGCCCATTACCTTCCTTCCCGCCTGACCTATCCCGGAGAATTCAAACCCTAAAGGGCGCGCGGCCTGCCGCACCGAGGCCCGAGGCCCGAGGCCGTGACCCCATTTGGGAAGGTCCGACCGTTCCTCACCTGGTGGCGGGCGGCCGTAGGGCCCCGGGAGGCTGCGGCGCCCACGAGACGGGCTGCTACAGCTCGACTGGCGCTTATCATGACGGATAAATGGAGGAGTACGAGGCAGCAAACAAGCGCTCAGGCGGCCAGGAGCTGCGTGATGCGGTGGCGGCAGCGCTTCTGGAAACCTCCAACCACGTGGGGTGAGGGGCGGGGGTTGGTCACTGCGGCCCAGAGGCCCGCTCTTCCGCTGAGGCGCCGCCCGCGCCGCCTGACCAGAGGGTACTCGACTGCCGCTCCCGGAGCCAGGGCGTACAGGTAATATGCTCCGCAGCAAGATGATTGGAGAAAGCCTGCCCTCCTGTCCCGGCTGCGGCGGCTTTGAGCTCAGAAAGAGTCCAGGAGAGAAAGAGGGGTATGAAGGCGGAACCTCGGACAGCCCCGGTCCTCGGCGACAGGAAAGACTCAAGGTCACACGGGATAAATTGCGAACCGATTACAGTCTTCTTGCGTCAGTTGCGCGGGAGGAGGAGCCTGTTGCGCCTGCGCAACAGACATCCAGCTGAGAACCTAGAGCGCATGTGCGCAAGGAGTGGCGGAAAACGTGGGTGGAGACTAACTACAGCGCTCATTGGGTGCCCTAGCGCACGCCGGCGTTCCCTGGGGCGAGCCCGGGCGCGTGCACACCCTGCGGGCGTGGACGTGTTCCCAGCTCCTGCTCCTGGAAGATGGCGCCATCTTGTCTTGTGGCTTTGTGAAGTGAGGACGTCAGTACTTTTGTTGCTCGGTTCCGCCCGTTGTTCACAACTTGAAATACACTTGGATATGCAGACTTTAAACAATTTCGTGTTGCGTTTTATCACAGGGGTCTTGGGTTTCCAACTACAAACCGTTTGGTTCACATAGAACATTAGGCCAATTAGCCTGCACAAAGGGAAAAAAATAGCTGAGCTTGGCCGGGCGCTCACGCCTGTAATCCCAGCACTTTGGGAGGCCGAGGTGGGAGGATCACTTGAACCCAGGAGTTCGAGATCAGCCTGAGCGACAGAGTGAGACCCCATCTTTAGCCTCTGTCGCTCAGGCTGGAGTGTAGTGGTGCAGTCTCAGCTTACTGCAGCCTCCACCTCTCCGGGCTCAGGTGATTCCACTGCCGCCTCAGCGCCCCCCTCCCCCGAGTAGCTGGGATTACAGACATGCGCCACTACGCCTGGCTAATTTTTGTGTTTTTCATAGAGACAGGGTTTCGCCATGTTGCCCAGGCTGGTCTCCAACTCCTGAACTCAAGGGATCCGCCCGCCTCGGCATCCCAAATGCTGGAATTGCAGGCGTGAGCCACTGCGCCCGGCCAATTTTTTTTTTTTTTTAATTAGCTGGGCCTGGTAGCGAGCACCTGTAGTCCCACCTACTTGGGAGGCTGGAGTGGGAGGATCACTTGAGTTCAGGAATTTGAGAACAGCCTGGGCAACATGGCAAAATCCCATTTCTACAAAAAATTAGCCGGGCATGGTGGTGCACCTGTAGTCCCAGCTACCAGCTCGGGAGGCTGAGGTGGATGAATCACCTGAGCCAAGAGAGGTCGAGGCTGCAGTGAGTCGTGATTATGATTGTGCCATTTCACTCCAGTCTGGGTGACACAGCGAGACATTAAAAAAACAAAAAACAGAAAGAAAGGAGGAAGGAAGGAGGGAGGGAAGGAGGGAAAGAAGGAAGGAGAAAAGGAAATAAGGAAAGGAAGGAAGGAAAGAGAAAGAAAAGAAAGATGCGGCCGGGCGTGGTGGCTCACGCCTGTAATCCCAGCACTTTGGGAGGCTGAGGCGGGTGGATCATCTGAGGTCAGGAGTCCGAGACAAGCCTGGCTAACGTGGTGAAATCCTCGTCTCTACTAAAAATACAAAAATTAACCAGGCATGGTAGTGGGCACCTGTAACCCCAGCTACTCGGGAGGCTGAGGCAGAAGAATTGCCTGAACCCAGGAGGCGGAGGTTGCAGTGAGTGGAGATTGCACCACTGCACTCCAGGTGACAGAGCCAGACTCCGTCTCAATTAAAAAAAAAAGAAAGGAAGGAAAGGAAGAAAAATGAGAAGGCAGGCTTTCTTAAAGGCTATCCAAACAGGCTCATGATTCCTGTTTGTAGAGATTTAGATTCTAAAACAATATACTGATGCAAAGAAGACAGAGAGGAGTGACAAATAATATTGAACATTGAAACGCAATAAAAAACATTATGTTCTTACGTTGTACATGACGGGGTGGAGAAGGGCAGGTGGAAATAATTGGAGTAACTGCATACTTCTCACTTCTCTGTTGTATTAACTGGTTCTTCTAAGAGTTTTTCTTCTTTTTTTTTTTTGTATTTTTAGTAGAGATGGGGTTTCACCATGTTGGCCAGGCTGGTCTCGAACTCGTGACGCCAAGAGATCCGCCTGCTTCGGCCTCCCAAAATGCTGGGATTACGGGCGTGAGCCACCGCGCCGGCCAAGAGTTTGCTTTCCTTCATCTTGCTCCATGTTAAAAAGCCACGAAGTGTTAATCAAAAGAATCCTGGAATCAGGCCGGTCGCGGTGGCTTACGCCTATAATCCCAGCGCTTTGGGAGGCCGAGGCGGGCGGATCACGAGGTCAGGAGATCGAGACCACGGTGAAACCCCGTCTCTACTAAGAATACAAAAAATTAGCCCGGCGCGGTGGCGGGCGCGTGTAGTCCCAGCTACTCGGGAGGCTGAGGCAGGAGAATGGCGTGAACCTGGGAGGCGGAGCTTGCAGTGAGCCGAGATCCAGCCACTGCACTCCAGCCTGGGCGACAGAGCGAGACTCCTTTAAAAAAAAAAAAAAAAAAAAAAAAAAAAAAAAATCCTGGAATCAAATGTTGTTATCTAAGGGTGAAGGAAACTACGATACAGTGTGTTTGCTGTTCCTGGTAGTTTCTCAGGCGCCTTGCAAATACTCTCCACGACCACAAGGGGGATGTGGTAGCGCTAGATATTCTAAAGCACAAGCTTTATCACATCTTCAGCGTGAAGGACAGGCTACTGGACTGCTTTGCAAATTAACATGGCCTACAGCCTGAAGGCTCAAGGACGTGAACCTGAATCTAAAAACATATAAAAGTACAGATGAGCAAGAATGGACAGATCCGTAGCTAAATGGTATAATTCTTCTACAGCACAGTGCTGTATTTCATTTCTGTTGTCATCTCAGTGCAAAATTGGGAAATGGAAGGAGCTAATGCATAATCTGCATGCAGATAAATGTTTACCAAATGGAACAGGCGGCTGTCCAATACCTGTGTCTGCCATACATATATATTATTCAGGAAATAATTATATATGTATAATTATTTTTTCTTTTATAGAGATAGGGTCTTGCTGTGTTGCCTAGGCTGGTCTCAAACTCCTGGCCTCAAGCAATCCTCCTGGCTCAGCCTCCCAGAGTGCTGAGATTACAGGCGTGAGCTACAATGCCTGGCCTATATTTTTAATAATATTCTAACTGACATGATTGTTGCCTTAGCATATTTGAAGACAGGTAACTAGTTTCAACTTTTAAGTATTTAAATAACTCATTCATTAATAGGAATTGTCATTAGAATAGTAATCACCAATAGTTGTTGAGCGTTCATTTTAAGTGCCTTATAAATGCTTTATATACAATATTTACTGACATGTTCACAACAATGGTCTCAAGTAAATATTATTGGTGTTCCCATTTTGCAGATGTGGAAACTGAGGCCTAGAGTGGTTACATAGCAATCGAATGGCGAAATTAGAATTTGAAGCCAAACTCTCTTACTCCAGAACCTGCACTACTAACCACTAGGCTCTGCTGCCTAATAACCAAGCTAGGTCTTATCTTTTACCTCTACTTTCACATATCCAGAAGGTGCGTTTTATAATACTGGCCTAATACATTATTAATAGCAGTTATTTTAGGCAGCAGAATTAAAAAGTTAGAAATACTTTAACCTTTTTTAGAATTATTTAGGTTCCAGGACAACTATAAAGTTCAATCTGTATTATAACTCATAGGATCAAGTTTATATTTTTAAAGTAAAATCTCTTTAAACTGGTGACTCAGAACATTTTATTCAGTTTCCCCAAAGATGAATAGCATGCTGTGGCACTTTCCATCTTCAGGAAATAAAAATGTGGCATACTGCAGGGATTTGTCACCTTTGTTCTCCTTGGAATTTTTCATGTACCTGTGGCAGATTTCAGGAGACAGTTCCCACTTTTCTCTTTTGGCATTAGCTACATTCTATTGGAGTGCATTACACAGTGTCACTCCACTCAAGTCTGGTTCAACAGAACTTGCCCCGGCAAAGTGTAGGAAGAATTATGGCAGATGATGTCCCTGGCCCCAGAAGTGGTGACAATTAGCAAGTTTCATTCTATGGTGAATGCCTAGTAACCCACCAACCTGCCCTGTTTCTGTTAGGGGAAAAGAGAAATACAGGATGATCCTAAAAGAAAAGTAAGGCAGCAAGAAATCAAAATAAGATGTCACTTTGATTAGATAGGACATTTACATTCCAGTGACAATGTAGTCTCATTGCTCAAGGTAGAAAGCAGTCAGTTATGCTCACTCTGGATTTTCATTCAGGTTTGGAAAATAGTTGGCTATTGGATAGGTCAAGGCCTTGTGCAAGAATTTCCTACTGGGAGGAGAGGAGGGCTGACAAAACAAGAGATTTGCTCCTCATGAAGATCTATTTAATATTTAATTCTTAAAGATATAGGAGACTTTTCTGGATTTTTTAGTTTAGAGGGCCAAATTTGTAATTTATTCTTGACCAGCATGATATAGTGTGAAAGGAACCCTGAACTAGCAGTTGAGCCTGAACTTGGGTTCTAGAAACCTGGAAAGAACCTTAGATAAAGGACAGAGAGAATCAGTGAATTGCCCAAGGTCCCACAGACTGTTGCAGCTTCTGCTCTACAGCCTCCTTTTTTAACTTGCTATGCTTTTTAGAAATCACCCACATGACTTCAGGTTAAATGTTTAGTCAGTGCAGGACCTTTTTCAAATGCTTACAGACAACTCTGGCTCATCACCCTCTTCCTCCTATCCTGTCCTCACCCTTTCAGGCACATGATTAGTGAAATTACGTCAGTTGCCTTTTCAGTTCGCTTAGATTATATGCTCTCTCTATGCGAGGAGCTGTTGGTTTCTGCTATAGACTGAATGGGTGTGTCCCCCAAAATTTATATGTTGAATCTCTAATTCCCAATATGATTATATTTGGAAATGGGCCTTTGGGAGGTGATTAAATCATGAAGACGGGCCCTCATGATGGAATTAGTGCCTTTATTTATTTATTTATTTATTTATTTTTTGAGACGGAGTCTCGCTCTGTCACCCAGGCTGGAGTGCAGTGGTGCGATCTCAGCTCACTGCAAACTCCGCCTCCCGGGTTCGTGCCATTCTCCCGCCTCAGCCTCCCGAGTAGCTGGGACTACAGGTGCCTGCCACCACGCCCGGCTAACTTTTTGTATTTTTAATAGAGACGGGGTTTCACCATGTTAGCCAGGATGGTCTCTGTCTCCTGACCTCATGATCCACCTGCCTCGGCCTCCCAAAGTGCCGGGATTACAGGCGTGAGCCACTGTGCCCAGCTGGAATTAGTGCCTTTACAAGAGGAAACGTGAGAGATGATCTCCCCTTCCCCATAAAGAGAGCCCTCACCAGAACCCACCATGCTGGCACCCTCATCTCAGACTTTCAGCCTCGGGAAGTGTAAGGAAGAACTGTCTGTTGTTTAAGCCATCCAGTCTACGATATTTTGTTGTAGCAGCCTGAGCTGACCAAGACAGTTTCTCAGTTTCCCCATTCCTGTTCCTCAACTGTCAAGAGAGGAAATACCCAGGTTTCCTTAGGAGATGAGAGTTTAATGGAAAGCTAGTAGGGAAAGTACAGCCATTGTCTCAATACCCATACAGCCAGAATGCTGGAAGAGCAGGGACTTCTTAGTCAGGCTCCATCAGGAGCTGTAGCGGCCAGTTACCTGTTTTCTTCTTAGAAATGGATTTCTGGTATTCTCATCTGCACTGACTCTGCATTTTTCATAGCTCAGCCTTTTTATGTTAGCTTCTCTAATTCTTCTACTGCAATGGTACCCAAACTTCAGTAGCAGTCAGAATTACTAGGCGGTTCTTTAAGCATGCAGAGCGCTGGTATCCTACCTCTGGACATTCAGGTCTGAGATGGGTCGTGGAATCTGCATGTTTAATAGAGGGGGATTCTGTCAGTGGGGTGGAGATTAAGGACCAAGTCTTTTTAGAAATAGCCCAAGCTGTGTGGTGTCTTCTTGTCTCCAAATTTTTTCATTACATGTCCCTATTAGAAAAATATTGGCGCACATACTCCCATTATGTGTATGTTCATGTATTTATAAACTACTTATGTGTATATAGTACTATTATAATAAATACATAAAAATAGAAAACAAAAATGAAAGAGATAAAATAGAAATAGATTTAAATACTTCTTTCCTGTACCCCAAAGTATCCCTGGGGCTGTTTGTACCACCCTTGCTGCCTTCCTCTGTGTGGCTTGATTACATCATCCCATATGGAAAGCCTTGTTGGACAGAGTAAAGGCCCAGAAAAGTGCCAAGGTGTCACATGGGTCACTGGTTTACCTTACAGGCCCAGCCTTTGGTTTAAATGCCAATTGCTTGTTTTATTCAACTAGTGGTTGAGGGATTGGGTGAGAGGGCTTGTGTGTGTGTGTGCCATGACCTGAAGCAAGCCAGTTTACCTGGAAGGATCGCTTTGACCGTTTCTTCAAGGGAAAAGGGGATCTGCTTGCATAAGGGTCTCATGAACACCTCTCTTCCATAAAAGAATGAACTGTTTCTTTTTTTTTTTTTTTTTCAGACAGAGTCTTGCTCTGTTGCCCAGGCTGGAGTGCAGTGGCACGACCAAGACTCACTGCATCCTCCACCTTCCGGGCTCAAACAATTCTTGTGCCTCAGCCTCCCGAGTAGCTGGGACTACAGGCATGCGTCACCATGCCCAGCTAATTTTTGTGTTTTTAGTAGAGACAGGGTTTCACCATGTTGGCCAGGCTGGTCTTGAACTCCTGATCTCAGGTGATTCACCCGTCTCGGCCTCCCAAAGTGCTGGGATTACAGGCACGAGCCACTGCACCCCGCCAGAATAAACTGTTTCTAAGTGTGCCAATGGGTAGAAGCTGTGGATGAGGCCATCCTGCCTGTGCTCTGCCACTTTGCATGGCTTCCCAAAGGAAGTCTGCTCTGTCCTAGGTTGTGCTGGGTGTGTGCATTGATGTATGTGTGTATGGTACTGGCCCGCTTCTCTCTCATTGCATTACAGCATGAATCCCTGGCCTGAACTGGGGAAGTCACTCTCAGGATTAAAGGCAGCCAACAGAATATCAGCACCCAGAGCCCTGGAGAACAGCATCTGTGTTTGAGTGGTAAAGTGTCAACAGGCCACTTAAGGAGGAGTGGTAACTGAGTCCCTGAACCCAAATGCAATTCTTCCCTGGGGTCTATCTGTGCATCTATCTGCTCTCGAATATAGTCCCAGTTGCCAAAGAAGTTTCACTTTTTCTGGTGTGTAATCTGTGGTTCACTGATATTGTCCTCTTGTTCTAGGACACCATTTTGTGAGTGGAGTATCATTTTCACGAGTTAGAGCGACCACACTGGCTCTTGAGCCCAAAGTCAGGAATGGGAGAATCCCAGACACATTTCAGAAATCAAGTTACTAAGTAAATAGCAAAGAACAATCTCCCTAAAAGGTTTATTTAGTTATCAAATACAGAAGTGGGTTTCCTACCTTCTTTTTTTGAGTACTTTTCCTCCTGCTACGTAAAGACATTTACATTTTCAGCTTTCTTCGATGGACCTAGGTATCTGAGTGCTGGTGTTCTTTGAGAGTACTCAAAGGCCAGAGAGAGTAGAATGTTCTTTGGAGAGCTCTGCAGAGGAGGGAGGCGTGGGGTGCTTCTCAGATTCAGGGCAGTCAGCAGCCATGTGTATATATCTATTTCCTTATTGGTAGGGAAATTTGAAAATAGATTATTTAGGGTTTTATTGTTTTTCAGTTAGCTTTATACCATTGAAAATCTCTAGGATTGAAACATCATTTTTTTCTATCATTTTGTGTTCTGCTTATTTTGTTTACTATTGTCTAAAGATTTCTACATGTCAACCTGGTCCCATATACTTGTCATTTTTAATGGCTAGCTATATAATCTTATTCCATAAGATACATAAGTTTATTCCACTGAATGCTCTGTTCTTCCAAGTTTTTATTATTTTTTTTAAATTTTTTCAGGGTATAGGGAGAGAGAGGCTGCATTTCTAAAATATCTCTGAGAACAAGCTGCATTTCAAAACTCAAATCAACATGTGATCTTCTTCACTTTAGGGGTGTATGCAGGAAGCCATTAGACACAATGAGGTATTGAATTGTCTTCCCTGAAGTCTGTGTCTGTGGGTCTGGCTGGGCCACTTGATGAGAAATCTCAGCAAGAGGTCTCAGACACCAAACTGGGGAAAAAATTAAACCAACAGAGTGCTTGATATTTCCAAGAAGTCACTTAGGTTCTGTGTATTACCGCAGCGTTCAAAAGGGAGACATAGTTCAGTGCTGTGATTAAAGTGACTTTTGCCGTTAGCCTCTTTGTTCATGTAAGATATAATGGTGGGTTATAGCCATTTCATCATTTGGGAGTGTAATGGTTAGCTAAAGCTATTTTTCTCCAAAGGGCCAGTTATTTCTGCAGTTTTTCTCTAAAACTTCAGCTTTAGTGGGTAGGAGCCATAAATTCTGTGACATAGCTGCCTTCTTATCTGTCTTAGGAGTTATAGATTAGAGATATAAGACAATTCATGTACCTCTGCATAATGAGGTGAGTTTTATAAATCATAAATCTTCACTTAACATGCAGGTGGTGTTGGGTGCCAGGTTTAGAAAAACTGATGTAGTTGCCAAGTTCATGAATGTCATAAATCATTCATGCTAAGGTAGCCCAGAATCATGCTGTCCTCTGAGGCAGACCAATTTCAAGGTTGTTGTTAAACACAAAAATGTGAGTCTCAGTGATTGTTTTTCAAAATCAAATGCACTTTTTTTTGAAGATTAAAACCAAATTACCTTTCTTTTTTAAGTTGAAGTCAGTTTCCTAAGACCCTCCCTTCACCCTCAAAGAATCTATCAGTAATAATATCTTTCCTTCCCTGATCCCTGAATTCTATCAGAAACACATCACAAGATACATAACCTGTACATTTGCAATCCAGATCTTTAATGTGCTGAAAATGAGATTCAGACATTTCAATAAATCTTGAGGCACATTATTCGGAAAAAACCCTCTGGAGTTTTGGGGGTTATTTTCTTCTTGTTCCATATTTTACATGAAGTTGCCACAGATTAAAGATATACTGATCTTAGTAAGCAAGGGTAGCTCTCTTCCACACTGCCTCTTTGGGGCAAAGGCAGAGAAAGAGTAGGGTCTAAAGAGATGTGATCCCAGCCAGGTGTGGTGGCTCACGCCTGTAATCCCATCACTTTGGGAGGCCAAGGTGGGCAGATCATGAGATCAGGAGATCGAGACCATCCTGGCCAACATGGTGAAACCCCGTCTCTACTAAAAATACAAAAGTTAGCTGGGTGTGGTGGTGCGTGCCTGTAATTCCAGCTACTTGGGAGGCTGAGGCATGAGAACCACTTGAACCCGGGAGGTGGAGTTTGTAGTGAGCCGAGATCTCCCCACTGTACTCCAGCCTGGTGACAGAGCGAGACTCAGTCTCAAAAAAATAAAAAATGAAAATAAAAAAAAGAGATGTGATCCCAGGCTGGGTGCGGTGGCTCACACCTGTAATCCCAGCACTTTGGGAAGTTGAGGCCAGAGGATGGCTTGAGCTCAGGAGTTTGAGTTGAAACCCTGTCTCTACAAAAAATACAAAAATTAGCTGGGTGTGGTGGTGCACACCTGTGGTCCCAGCTAGTTGGAAGTGTGGGGTGGGAGGATTGGTTGAGGCTGCAGTGAGCCGTGATCGTGCCACTGTACTCCCGCCTGGGTGACAGAGTGAGACTCTGTCTCAAAAAAAAAAAAAAAAAAAAAGAGTGTGATTCCCGGGACCGTGTGCTGGAAGCTGTGCAGTATGGATGTAGACATGTGATGCCTGGGACGGCATGCTGAAGCTGTGCAGTATGGATGTGCCCCTGTAAGGTCCCAGGCTTTATCCAGACTCCTGGTATGTGGATATTAAACCATAGTGTTTTCACTGAAAGGTGCTCACTTGGTAAATGAAGAAAGCTATGAGGCTGGCTATTATTGAGGAAGGAAAACCTGCCAGTGCTTTTGTTGAGAAGCCCTGAAAGAGAAAAAAAGAGAAGAAAATGATTTTGCTGGAGGCTAGTAGGTTTTCTAAGGGTAGATAAATGTCTGCGTAAACTATCTCTTTGTGCGGTCTCCAGCAAAGAGCCATACAGCAGATAATGTGTGACTTCTTCCCTTTTGTGTACCACAGAAGTCCATTGGTGGTGAATATGTGAACAGCTACCCCTTCTAGCTGGGTTAAAAATGGTGAAAAATGGCAGGAGCCAGCCCTGCGTGGTGGTGGTATGTGCCTGCAGTTCCAGATACTCAGGAGACTGAGGCCAGAGGATCGATTGAGCCCAGGAATTTTAGTCCAGTCTGGGCAACATAGGGAGACTCTATCTCAAGAAAAGAAAGTGTAAGGGCCAATTCCAGGCAGAACATCTTTTTTTCATGGAATACAATCGAGTTTCCTTCTGTTGTGATAATCCCACTTACCCTGTGAATCCAAATTCTGAGGCTTGGATATAGCTCCTTAACAACTTGTGAATTTTTTTTTTTTTTTGAGACGGAGTCTTGCTGTGTTGCCCAGGCTAGAGTGCAGTGGTACTATCTTGGCTCACTGCAAGCTCCGCCTCCCGGGTTCACGCCATTCTCCTGCCTTAGCCTCCCGAGTAGCTGAGACTACAGGCGCCCGCCACCATGCCCGGCTAATTTTTTTATATTTTTAGTAGAGACAGGGGTTTCACCATGTTAGCCAGGATGGTCTTGATCTCCTGACCTCTTGATCCACCTGCCTCGGCATCCAAAAGTGCTGGGATTACAGGTGTGAGCCACCACGCCTGGCCAACAACTTGTGAATTTGAAGAATTACTAACGTGATCTTTGTAATTTAATTAATCTTGTGAAAATATTGGAAGGCCGTTTCCTGCCAACTTCTTTTTCACCCCTCCTCTCCCTCCTCCACACTGCAAGCTCACCCTTTCTTTGTGCCTCCATGCTTTTTGTGTACTCTTCTCACTCTCTGGAATGCTCTTCTCTTTCTTATCCAAATGTTGGGCCAGGCTCAGTGGCTCATGCCTGTGATCCCAGCACTTTGGAAGGCCGAGGTAGGAGGATCACTTGAAGTCAGGAGTTTGAGACCCGCCTGGGCAACATGGTGAAACCTCATCTCTATAAAAGATATATACAAAAATTAGTTGGGCGTGGTGGTGCACACCTGTAGTCCCAGTTACTCAGGAGGTTGAGGTGGGAGGATCACTTGAGCCCAGGAGGCAGAGGTTACAGTGAGCTGAGATCATGCCACAGCAGCCTTGGCAACAGAGCGAGACCCTGCCTCAAAACAAAACAAAACAAATGGTGAGCTCCTATTCATCCTGTAAAGCCCACCACTTAAATCTCACCTTCTCTGTAAAGCCTTCTCTGGCTTCTTGAGCTTGTCACTTGATCCTCTGTGCTTCTAGAGAACTTATCCACAGTTCCATCACAACATATCACAGAGGATTTAATTATTTGCTGGAATGGCCATTCCTCTGAATAGATAATGAGCATGTTAAGGGCAGGAAGAGAGTTTTAGTAATCTTGGTATTGCTAGTCCTCATCATTTCTGACACAGAGTAGAAACTCAGTGACTAAATTTTCTCCTTTTTTTTTTATTACCCTGTCCACCTGAGCAATAACATGCAGCCTTGGGAGAGAACAAAGCTTTTTTTTAAGTTGCATTTCATCATAACTTATGGATGCCAAGACTAGCTCAATAAAGCATTGACTTGAGTCCCCTGTAGGGATGCCTACGGGCAGAGAGCAACCAAAACGAGGAGAAACTTCGTGCATTCTCAATGTGTCCTGGGATTTGCTGTAGATTCTGGGCAAATCTAGTTCTGTTCTTTATTCCTGTATATCACTAGGACTTTTATGTCTTTGTCTTTTCGCTGAAATCATTCTAATCTAGTTCTCATCCTTTCACACTTGAACTGTAGCAACTGCAGCAGGTATGATTCTCAGTTTATAAATTCATGTGTGTAGGAAGTATCATATTTATTTATATTCCTAAATAAAGGTAAACTCCAATTATGTGCTCTGATCCCATCTGACTGTTGGGAAAGTTAACCTAGCTTATTTCTTGTCTTCAAGCTTGCATTATGTTTCCAAGATCTTATATTTTGGATGAGATTGGAGGGAGCTTTGAGTTGTCCTATCATTTGTACCATCACTTCAGGGCCAGGTACTGATAGCCTGCTCTTCATCCTTGCCTCATCCTATGGCCTGGGGTCCTATCTCCTAGATATACCATGAGGGCAGGCCTCTCTAGGGTCTTGCTCCCTTCTCAGGTGCTGCCATGCCAGGGATCAAGGCCTGGGTTCCCTTGTTCCAGGACCTACAAACATTCTCATTCCTGGCCCCAAAGCATCCCTTTCTAGTCTATTTGAAGTACCTTCCTGCATCATGCTGCTCTGAGGCCAATTTCCTTAAGCTCTAGGCTCTGTCTTGTTCTTCTACAGTAGTCTTTGATGGTCTTTTTATTTTTTACTTTTATTTTTATTTGTTTTTAAGAGACAGTGTCTCACTCTATCACCCAGGCTGGAGTGTGGTAGCATGATCACAGTTCACTGCAGCCTTAACATCCTGGGCTCAGGTGATCCCCCTGCCTCAGCCTGCCAAGTAGTTAGGATTACAGGCATGTACTACCATGGTTGGCTAATTAAAAAAACTTTTTGTAGGCTGGGTGCGGTGGCTCATGCCTGTAATCCCAGCACTTTGGGAGGCCGAGGCAGGCGGACCACTTGAGGCCAGGAGTTTGAGACCAGCCTGGCAAACATGGCGAAACCCCGTCTCTACTAAAAATACAAAAAAAAAAAAAAAAAAAAAAAAGCTGGATGTGATGGCGCCATGCCTGTAGTCCCAGCTACTTGGGAGGCTGAGGCAGGGGAATCGCTTGAACCTGGGAGGCAGAGGCTGCAGTGAACAGAGATTGTGCCACTTCACTCCAGCCTTGGTGACAGAGTGAGGCCCTGTCTCAGAAAAAAAAAATTTTTTTTTTTTTCCTTTGTAGAGACAGGGCCTCACTCTGTCACCCAGGCTGGTCTCCAACTCCTGGGCTCAAGTGATCCTCCTGCCTTGGCCTCCCAAAGTGCTGGGATTATAGGTTTGGGCCACTGCACCTGGCCTTTTGATGACCTTTTAAATCCCAAACCCATGTCACTGCAGCCATGTATTGGTTATGGTTTACCTTTTGGTGCATGTTTCTACTTTCCTCTTTTAGATTTGTGAACCTTCTCAGGTGCAGAGACTACCACTTTCTTGTATCCTGAGCCACCACAGGGCTTTTCATAGTGTGGGGGGCACTTACTAAATGTTGATTAATTACGATAATGACATGGACACAGGACTCTTTGTGAGCACACGCAGCCCTGCCACACAGTGAGAATCAGGAAGATGAAGGGAAGAAGGGGCCAGGTTCATTATTGCCATATAATCATGAATATTTCACTGGTTTGTATCACCAAGGAGTAGCCTGTTTGTCTTGCTGCCAGCACAGGAAGAAGCATTTGCCCTGATAACGATGAACGAATTCCCTTGATCGAGTCCATGGGCCAGAGCTCTTCTGGGTGCTGGTCAGGCTGGCTTTGCCCTTCTTTGGCTTCTTCACAGGCTGTCTTGCCCAGCTCTCAACAATAGATTTCTCTGTCGCAAATACAAACTAGCCAGGCCCTCTTGAACAAATCAACCTCCCCGACACCTGCTCAGAGCAATTAGCCTTCCAATGTGCTATGGTTAATAAACACGAATGGTTGTTATCTACTTTTCCTTGGCTGATCCTGTGAGTGTCCTCACACAAATAGGCAGTTTGACCAGAGACCAGCTCCAACTCATACTCAGGTCAGAGAAATGGAACCCAGAACCCTCCTGCCTCAGCCTTCGGGGTTTCATGGATACTCCCTTACCTCAGCCTGCTGTGACCTCATGCCAGCCCCTCTCTGGCCTCCATTTGTATTCATCTGGTGATAGAAAATGAGCAGAGGAGATACCAGCATCATCTGGGTGGTGGGACTAGATGACCTTTAAATCCTGTGACTGCCCATCCTGCAAGTCTTTGATTCTATACTTTCCACTTGCTTGGTTTTTTTTGAGACGGAGTCTCACTCTGTGGCCCACGCTGGAGTGCGGTGGTGCGATCTTGACTTGCTGCAACCTCTGCTTCCCAGGTTCAAGCAATTCTCCTGTCTCAGCCTCCAGAATAGCTGGGACTACAGGAGCTGGCCACCACCCCCAGCTAATTTTTGTATTTTTAGTAGAGATGGGGTTTCACCATGTTGGCCAGGCTGGTCTTGAACTCCTGACCTCAGGTGATCTGCCCACCTCAGCCTCCCAAAGTGCTGAGATTACAGGCATGAGCCACTGCTCCTGGCCCACTTGCTTGTTCTTAATCAACATTTAAAATCCCCCAAAGGCCGGGCGCGGTGGCTCACGCCTGTAATCCCAGCACTTTAGGAGGCTGAGGAGGGCAGATCACCTGAGGTCAGGAGTTCGAGCCTGGCCAATGTGGTAAAACCCCATCTCTACTAAAAATACAAAAATTAGCCGGGCGCGGTGGCACTCGCCTGTAATCTCAGCTACCTGGGAGGCTGAGGTAGGAGAATAGCTTAAACCTGGGAGGCGGAGGTTGCAGTGAGCTGAGATGGTGCCATTGCACTCCAGCCTGGGTGACAAGAGTGAAACTCCGTCTCAAAAAAACAAAACAAAACAAAAAAACTCCAGAGTTGGGTGTGGTGGTGCACACCTGTAGTGCTGAGAAGAGGATCACTTGAGCCCAGGAGTTCAAGGCTATAGTGTGCAATGATGGTGTGCCTGTGAATAGCCACCACATTCCAGCCTGGGCGACATAGTGAGATCCCTTCTCTTAAAAAAGAAAAAAATCTCCCAACTTCCTGCTGGTTCCTTCAACCTCCTTATATCGGCAACCCCTCCTTGATAGATTCACTGCAGCAACACAGGCCTTCTTTTCGGGTCCTTGAAAGTGTTGCTTCTGCACTTCCATAGGCCCTCACTTCTCCCGAGATCGCTTTCTCCCCACCAGCAGTTGTCTACCCCTATTTAGCCTTCAGGTCCCAATATAAATGTCACTTGTATAGGCAGGCTTCTCCAGCCCCCAGAATAGATTAGATTCCTAAGGCCTAGACCAGTCCTGCATATTATCTTCCACAGCACTGTCTACACCTATAATACTTTTTTTTCTTTTTTGAGATGGAGTCTCACTCTGTCGCCCAGGCTGGAGTGCAGTGGTGCGATCTTGGCTCACTGCAGCCTCTGCTTTCCAGGTTCAAGTGATTCTCCTGCCTCAGCCTTCTGAGTAGCTGGGATTACAGGCGCCTGCCACCACGCCCAGCTAATTTTTGTATTTTTAGTAGAGACGGGGTTTTGCCACGTTGGACATGGTGGTCTCGAAGTCCTGACCTCAGGTGATCTGCCCACCTTGGCTCCCAAAGTGCTGGGATTACAGGCGTAAGCCACTGTGCCCGTCCTATAAGCTACTTTTTAGTAAAAAATTGTTTAGTATTTATCTTCTCTAGTGTTTTGATTTTTCATGTGTGCAGGGACTGTGTCTGTTTTGTTCAAATTTTTATTGCCAAAACCTGGCCCAACATCTGACACCTAGGAGCTGTTCAGTAAACATTCATCGACCGGCCGCCTGCTTGCCATCTCAATCATGAAGTTGCCCTGCTGTTCATTCATGTATTGGTTTAATGTTGTTTCTCTATTGTTTATATGTTTATGCTTGTCTGTTTAATGTTAACTGTCTTAAGTAGTACATTTCTAAGGGGCTAGAATCCATGTATAGAATTTTCTTTGTATGGTGTTTTGTATGTGGGTGTGAGCATATGTATCTCATTCCCCAACTGTAGGGAAAGAATGAGGAGGTATTGAGAGGCCGAGGCAGGCAGATCACCTGAGGTCAGGAGTTCGAGACCAGCCTGGCCAACATGGTGAAACCCCGTCTTTACTAAAAATACAAAAATTAGCCGGATGCGGTGGCACATGCCTGTAATCCCAGCCACTGGGGAGGCTGAGGCAGGGGAATCCCTTGAACCTGGGAGGTGGAGGTTGCAGTGAACCAAGATTGTGCCACTGTACTCTAGCCTGGGCAACAGGGTGAGATTCTGGCTCAAAAAAAAAAAAAAAAAAAAAGAAGAGGTAAAATTGAGAAGATGGCAGCAAGTGTTACCATGGAGGAGACTCTGAAACTCAGTCGAGATGACTTCTGAGTCCTTATGGTATTCCTGAAGATGGGCAGGGTGGGGGGCAGGACTGAGGGAGTTTTATGATGTTGTTAAAAGTGGCTGCACTCAGAACTGTGCTATATACTGCAGAGTAACAGGAGGAGGGAAGAGAGAGTCTTCAGGAAATGAAGAAGAAAGAGGAGAAGTGGGCTGAGCTGGAAGCCTCATTTTCCACAAGGACACTGAAACATTGTTAAGCCAAGGAGAACTGTTAGCTCTGACAATAGCTCCTCTTCTTATGAGTCCTTTGGTGTTTTAATTATTTTTAAAATAAAGATTGAAGACAACTTTTATAACTGCAACTGGAACAATGACAAGCAGTACTGATGGGGTATAATCATAACAGAAACTTTGTTTTCAGCTCCCACTGTTTCTTCTTTTCTTTTCTTTTCTTTTTTTTCAAGACAGAGTCTTGCTCTGTCGCCCAGGCTGGAGTGCAGTGGTGTGATCCTGGCTCACTGCAATCTCTGCCTCCAGGGTTCAAGCGATTTTCTTGCCTCAGCCTCTTGAGTAGCTGGGATTACAGGTGCCTGCCACCATGCCCAGCTTTTTTTTTTTTTTTTTTTAGTAGAGACGGGATTTCGCTGTATTGGCCAGGCTGGTGTCGAACTCCTAACCTCAAGCAATCTGCCCACCTCGGCCTGCCAAAGTGTTGAGATCACAGGCGTGAGCCACCGTGCCTGGCCCCACTGTTTCTTTAAACCTGCTTTGTAGTGATGGTCTTAAGTGTGCTCCTGGACAAATACTTTTCAGGATCCCTTGGAGGTGTTAGGAAGCCTTATAGCCACTGTACGCAGTACAGCATGATTTCAATTAGGCACTTAAAATGTTCAGCTGGGTATTATCCATGTTTCTTCTTGGTTTTCGAAGCTTAAGCTATTTGCTATTTGTCCTTCCTATCTAGGGCCTGCTGCAAGTGAAAGAAAGGGTGTAGTCTTTCTCTTCTGAAGTTTCTGATCCTTCCAGAATTAGAGCACAAGAAACCAAGAGGCGACAGAAAATATGGTATTTGTCTCATGTCAAAGCTGGCTTTGCACTCTCCCACCTCCCAGTGTGGCCAGTGTTTAAATCTAGCTTTCTCCTAAAGTACTTTTGTGGGTTCTTCAGAGATCTGCACGCACACACACACACACACACACACACTGCTGCTGCTGCAGTTCCCAGTGGCCTGGGCAAGTGCACTCCCCTCTGTCAGTTGCTTTTGCCCTCTCCGGCCCCTCATAATGTAACAGTCCATTTCCAGTTTCTCTTCTGCTCAGGCCTGTTTGCCCTCTGACATTCCTATTGGTCAGGACCTAAAATGCTCTCCAAAGCATCCCCCTATGCATGTGCCCCACCTCAGGTCTGTGAGAAACAGGTTTTTGCCCACACAAGCTCTGAACAAATCCCAGCATCACAAAGCAGCTGCTAGCACATATGGTGGCTTCTACATTTTTTGGGATGGAGTCAGAAATTAGACCACTCTGTCCTGCTAACTGCAGGAGAAGACACATATCAAACTCTCCTAGGAGTCCCTTCCAAGCCCTTCTCATTAGGCTTGTAGTGAAACACAGGTATCCTCTTTCTTTTGGAGGGTGTACCCATAGCACATGAATACTTTGCACCAGATAAATCCTTTTCAGAAACATTCTCTTAATATCCAACAACTTCTTTTTCCCCTTGATAGGGGTGAAAGTTTGAGAGTCCCATAAGTGATTGTCAACTGTTTCCTATGAAAATTTGCATCATTGCTGGCACCTCACTTTGGTATGACATGGATACTGCATATTGGAGACTTACTGAAATTTCCAAATAACACAATGTCATCAAACAAGGGATTTCAGGAACCAAGTGGTTATTTTCTGAGTATAGGTAGGTAATATTATTGTTCTGCTGTCTTCTCTCAAAGAAGCTTAATTGTTCTCATCTCTAAAGTGGGCCCTCATCCTTTCCTTGCTCAGTAAGAGCAGTAAGAAATCTTGAGGATAAAGATGACTCTGCATGGACCACAGGCCCTTGGGAATAGTTAAGTAATCTACAGAGGAAGCCTCTTTCATAAAGAAGGCAAGTAGAGGTGAAGGGCATGATGGAAAGAAGAAAACGCTAATTTCATCAGTGTTTTTCTGATCCCACCCCTACCTCGGTTTGGAGCTGTCCTCTTGTTGTATGAAGGTCTCTATTATAGCCCTCCAAAGCAATGCTTATGCACAGCACAGCCAGTGGCTACTGGGCTGCCTTCCCTAACTCCTGTCAGAGAGATCAACAATCCTTGGCTCAGTGTTTCCCTGGCGTATTTGTATCTGTGTCTATGGGTTTAAGGTGGGAGGGGTAGATGTCATTGCCTTTGACAAAATGGCTGAATATCTTTACTTTATCATGATGAAAAGACTTCTTGGTCTTCCAGTTCAGAGCCAGAGCCTGCCTTGCAAGGAATTCAAAGGCTCTGATCTGGAGCTGCTGTCAAGCCAGCAGATGGAGTCACAGTCCTCTGTGTGCTGCTGGGCCTACCTGGGCTAGTGTGCAATGTGATGCTGGGCCCAGCTCTGCAGCCAGAGGGGACAGGGAAATGAATAAAAATGATGGCACCTCATTGCCATAACTGTTGTCCTGACTGCACAGGAGTTCGGTAAAATACGCTCCTGGGGAGGTTGCTTTCATGTGTCTCTCTGGAATCACTGCAGAAGCAACTGTAAGGAGTGAGTGCTTGGATGCCTGAGATAACTGCAGGGCATGGGGCAGGGAAGATGCAGAGATGACAGAACCAAGTCCTGGGCAGTGGAGGAATATGGCACAATTCCCTCACCCCTGCAAAACCTCATAGGGGAACAGGGATACAACCAGTGGCTCTTGGAGAAAGGGCAGCCCTAAGAGGAAAGTTTAGACGATGGTGAATTACCATCTGCTCGACTGACTCTCCTCTGTCTGAATTGCAAGCACTGGAGTCCCTTTTACTAACATCTGTAGACTGCTTAGGAAATTTGCTTTGGGGCTAGTAGAATTTAAGTTTCCCTGAGATTACTTTTTCCTATTCTCTAAGCACCCCCCACACAGCTTGATAGATAGTAGCTCTTAATAAATCACAGAGGCGTGAACGGTGCTCCCACTGAGAACTCTTCTCTGCCCCTCTCCAGCCTACAGGAGGCCTTCTGTGAAAGGAGCCCTCCCCACCTCCTCTCATAGCTTCAGAATGGAGGTGGGGCAGTGGATGGATTCCTACTCTCTGTGACTATCCTCTCTGACCTCCTCTATTTAAATAGCCCAAATTCAGAAGTAGGAGTGGACCTGAGGACCCAGCAGGATAGTCTCTCTAGCCCACGGCCTAACCACTGCAGATGCCCAGGAAACCAGGGGGCAAGTGGGTCCCCCTGGCTGGTCCTTTATTCAATCCTGAAGGCATCTGTGAAGGGAGTGGGGGTGCTTGGGTTCTTAGCTGCAAAGCAGGTGGCATGGTCTCCTCTTCCTTGGGAACCCAGAAGTGTATGGCAAGTCTCTCTGCCACAGGCCTCCCTGGGGACCAGAGCTCTTTGAAGAGAAGGTTCTAGGAACAAGAAAGCTGCTGCTCTTGATGAAAAAGTCAGGAGGGAAGAAAATGAGACTAACAAGGGCTGAAGAGAACTGTCTGTGGGCTGAAGAGAATGTTAATTGCTGTGCTCCCGAGCTTCAAAGCCTGAGCTGGGTAGGAGTGCACACACATGCCTCAGCTGTCACCTCCAGAATACTTACCAAGGACTGAGGCTTGCAGACATTCCCAGCCTGATTTTCCCAGATCAAGCAGAGCATCTGCTAAGGCAGAAGAAAGAGAAGCCGTTGGGAGATCCTAGGCCTGGTTCCGCTAGCTGGGGTTTAAACTTAACTCTTCTGTATCAGTCAACAAATGGGGTTCTCAGAGGAATTTAGGTGGCAGGGAAATGACTGGTGGGGAAATGGCTCTCGTGGAACAAAGCTGGCTTTCCTGTTTAGAAAATGGTAGCTGCTATGGACTGAATTGTGTGTCCCCAAAATTCGTATGTTGAAGCCCTAATGCCCAGATGGTATTTGGAGGTGGGACTTTGCGGAGGCAGTCAGATTAAAGTGAGGTCATGAAGATGGGGCCCTCAGGATGCGATTAGTGCCCTTATAGGAAGAGACACCAGAGGGCTTGGTTTCTCTACTCCGCCTCCCCCCTCCCCCTCTTACTGCCCCCATCTTGGACTTCTAGCCTCCTGAACTGTAAGAAAATAAATGTCTGTTGTTTAAGTCACCCAGTCTATGGTATTGTGTTACATCAGCCCAGGCCGACTAACGTGTAGCTGTATTGGATGCTGCTGGTACCCTGCCCAGATTCCCTTTACCTTTTCAGTGTATCCATCCCCCAGCTGCTATCTGGGACTCCAATAGCTCACAGATGTCCCCACCTCCAGAAAATTGCTCCCAGTGTGTAGGAGACCCTTTGTACCCTCCTGTACCCATCCCCTTCAGGTTTCAGCCAAGAGGGTACAAAGACCAGCCCCTTCACTGCAAGAAAGAATCAATTCCTTGGTGCTGTTTATGCTCTTGAGTGCCCCCCATGGAGTCAGGCTGAGGCTAAACACAAAGTTGCAGCCATATCCTTCTCTCCTACCCTTCCCTGCTTCCTTCATTCTCCTTCTTCTGAAGCCACATCTCAATAAATTGTGTGCCTTGAATCCTGTCTCAGGTTCTGCTTCTAGGGAACCTGACCTAATACAGCCGCTCTCCCAAGTGGCAGAGTATTGAGCAACCCAAATGGCTGTAGAGAGCCCTGTGAGTATAGTGATGATTAATGCCCAATGACAACGAGCACTGGGAACAACAGCCTCTCTCTCTATGTTCAGAAAGCATAGAGGAGTAAAGGCCCACTGAAAAAGAAGTGGAGTGTGTTTTTCTAGCAATAGATGGCTCCTTCAATAGGCATCTGGCAGACAGCTGTGGTAGCAAGGGTATAAAAAGCCTTGTTAGCAGAGAGCCACAGGCTGAGGTTCCATGGGTTTAACCAGTAAAGGAAGCTCATTGACTGGAAGAACCTTCGAGCCATGACTAGACAGTCAGCTGGGTAGGTCTGTGCTCTGCCTGGGAGCCAGCTGCGCCCTGAGCGCCACACTCCCCTGGGCAGGGTCCGGAGCTCTCTGGAAGAAGCCCAGCACCTGCCCAGGAAACCGGCTGCTCTGAGGAAAGGCTGCAGGTACTCAGGTCTTGTCATCCCTCTGCTATGTTTTGCTCAGCTTCTTGGCCTCTTCATGATGCTATTTTGTTCTTGCGGCTTTCTTTTTCAATCTTTTTGCAATTGTTCCCTTTAATTTTCCTCCTCTTTCCTTTCTACACCCTGCTTTCTTCTCTGAGTCCAGGCTTCATTATTAGGGCCTGTGAGATTTGGTCTGGCTCCATTTTTTAATTTTAATTTTAATTTTAATTTTTTGAGACAGTGTCTTGCTCTGTCGCCCAGGCTGGAGTGCAGTGGTGTGATTTTCATTCACTGCAACCTCTGCCTCCCAGGTTCAAACGATTCTCCTGCCTTGGCCTCCTGAGTAGCTCGGATTACAGGTGTGTGCCACCATGCCTGGCTAATTTTTGCATTTTTAGTAGAGATGGGGTTTCTCCACATTGGCTAGGCTGGTCTTGAACTACTGACCTAAGGTGATCCGCCCACCTCGGCCTCCCAAAGTGCTGGCATTATAGCCACAGCGCCTGGCCAAGGTCTGGCTCTATTTTGGAAGGATGAAGGTGGATTCTTACGTTCTTCCAATAAAGCATCTCCAAGACGGTTCCTCATTGCTTCTGTCACCTCTTAGAGCTGAACTTCAATGCACTGTTATGTTGAAGACCTCCTTCCCACTAGTGGTGAGGATGGGAAGGGAGTTGGTGAGGGGGCAAAGAACCCTCTCTGGCAAGGCCATTGGGTGGTACCTTGATCCATCTATTTTGATAGTGATCCCCAGGGAAAATGTGAGACAGAGAGCACAGTAAACGTTTATCAAGATGCTCCCAAAGATTTAGGGATACACCTCAAATATCTCTGACCTCAAAGCATTTAGTTGACTCACTATTTCTACAATCAGAGTGGCTCCTGATTCTTATTCTCAAGAGATCTGGAATCTTGTGTTTTAATTTAGAGGTGAAAAGGAAAATTTTGGATAATTCTTATCCATTTCCATAACTTTTCTCCCAACATATTTTGTGAGAGGGAATAAAATAGGGGTAGTGCCAGGAATGGTGGCTCATGCCTGTAATCCCAGCACTTTGGGAAGCCAAGGCAGGTGGATCACTTGAGCTCAGGAGTTCAAGACCAGCCTGGCCAACATGGTGAAACCCTGTCTCTACCAAAAATACAAAAAAATTAGCCAGGCGTGGTGGTGTGCGCCTGTGGTCCCAGCTACTTGGGAGGCTGAAGGATGAGAATGACTTGAACTCAGGAGGCAGAGGTTGCAGTGAGCTGTGATTGTGCCACTGCACTCCAGCCTGAGTGACAGAGCGAGACTGTGTCTCAAACAAACAAACAGAAAGGTAGTATAAGGACCTTATCCCAGAGAGACAGCTAACTAAAAGGTAGCTGCTCTCTTCCAAACATCTCCAGCAAAATGGTCGACTGGCTTTGGGAAGACGAGATCCATGACTTCAAATGATGCGTGATGGCCAGGGCGCCGTGGCTCACACCTGTAATCCCAGCACTTTGGAAGACTGAGGTGGGAGGATCGCTTGAGCCCAGGAGTTCAAAAGCAGCCTGGGAAACATAGTGAGATCCCATTTATACAAAAATAAAAAAAAATTTCAAAACACCAGCTTATTAAAAAACAGGCCGGGCACGGTGGCTCACGCCTGTAATCTCAGCACTTTCGGAGGCTGAGGTGGGCAGATCACGAGGTCAGGAGATCGAGACCATCCTGGCTAACATGGTGGAACCCCGTCTCTACTAAAAATACAAAAATTAGCTGGGCGTGGTGGCAGGTGCCTGTAGTCCCAGCTACTCGGGAGGCTGAGGCAGGAGAATGGCATGAACCCAGGAGGCAGAGCTTGCAGTGAGCTGAGATCGGGCCACTGCACTCCAGCCTGGGCGACAGAGTGAGACTCCATCTCAAAAAAAAAAAAAAAAAAATTAGCCAGGTGTAGTGGCACACACCTGTAATCCTAGCTACTCAGGAGGCTGAGGCAGGAGAATTACTTGAACCTGGGAGGCGGAGGTTGCAGTGAGCTGAGATTGTGCCACTGCACTCCAGCCTGGGTGACAGAGCAAGACTGTCTCAGAAAAGAAAATAAACAAACAAAAGCACACACACACACACACAAAAACAAATGGTGCATGGAGTACAGACTATCTCTGTTCCTTGGCTTTGCTTGTTGCTGCCTTGCTTCAGGGTCAGACAGGCTCTTCACGTATGGCAGCCAGGTGGCCACCAGCAGCTCCAAACCAGCGCTACCCTCAGAACTCACCATTCCACAAAGAGAGTATGTATTTTTCCCATAGCTCCTGCAGAAGCCCGGAGAGCACTGTGATTGGTCTGGTTTGAGTTCTACGTCCTTCTCTGAATCAGTTGCTGTGCCTAGAGGTATGGAGTAATCTGATGGGCTAGGCCTGGGTCATGTCCTTACCCCTGAAGTCGAGGGGAGGATCTTGCCACTCCCAGGACCATGTGGTTTTGGAATAACTAAAGAGATTGATCCCCTAAGGAAGCAACACTTGGGGAGGAACTCGTGTCCATTACAGCATGCATTGTCTTTTTGCCTTTTTGACTGTAGAGTACATCTAGCTCATTCAAATGAAATTGCTTAAGAAACACAAATGATGGGCTGAGTGCGGTGACTCACGCCTGTAATCCTTCGGGAGTCAGAGGTGGGTGGATGACTTGAGGTCAGGAGTTCAAGACCAGCCTGGCCAACATGGTGAAACCCCATCTCTACTAAAAATACAAAAATTAGCCAGGCATGGTGGCGGGCGCTTGTAATCCCAGCTACCTGGGAGGCTGAGGCACGAGAATCATTTGAAAGAAGGAGGCGGAGGTTTCAGTGAACTGAGATAACGCCGTTGCGACAGCCTGGACAACAAGAGCAAAACTCCATCGCAAAAAAAAAAAAAAAAAAAAAAAAAAGGAAACACAAATGATGGGCTCAGCAGTCAATTATAAGAGGTACTTTCTAGACTCAGGTGTGAGGAAAGGGAAGGTCAGTATAAGAGAGGATCAAATCAGTCCAGCTCCTGGTCATAGGGTCCAGAAAACCAGCTGGGGATATTGGAGAACCATGAGGAGGAGGCAGTCTTGCCATGAACCCAGGGGTTCTGCCAGGAGCAGCAGCTTGCACATAGCAGCACTCAGATAATGTTTGTAGAATGGCTACTCCAAGAGTCAGAAGGTCAAAGAGAAAGCTGAGAGAAGCAGGAAGAACCAAGAACTGAAGGCAGACTCTTGTGCTAAGTCAGAGTCCCACTCTTGCATCAAGCCATGTTCCTGCAATTTGCCAGATTGTACACAGCTGATACTCTAGGATTTTTCCCGCACTATATGAAACTCGTTTTGTTGCCTTCATTCTAAACAGCTGGTAAAGTATTTGGCTTTCTAATAGTTCAGAATGGAGGACAGGGCAGGGACCCATTAGAAATGACAGGTGATGCTGGTCTTGTGGACAGAGTCTTCAGAAACAGGCAGTCTTCCTCTTGAGAGTGAATTATTTTATTTTTTGAGTAAAAGTCTCACTCTGTCACCCAAGCTGGAGTGCAGTGGCACCATCTTGGCTTACTGCAGCCTCTGACTCCCAGGCTCCAGCAATCCTCTCACTTCAGCCTCCTGAGTAGCCGGGACTACAGGTGCGTGCCACCAGGACTGGCTAATTTTTGTATTTTTTGTAGAGACGGGGTCTTGCCATGTTTCCCAGGCTAGTCTTAAACTCCTGGGCTCAAGCAATCCTCCTGCCTCAGCCTCCCAAACTGCCGGGATTACAAGGGTGAGCCACCATGCCAGGCTGAGAGTGGATTTTAGACATTGTGACATTGTAACAAATTTTCAGTTATAGATAATTGCCATAGAGAAAGAGTCCACGTGGGGCTCTTTAAGCAACATTTTCTTGAGCATGAGTGGGTTTTGGGAAATGAGTGCTGATTTACCCTTCCCGCTGTCCTCCCTCCCATCTCTCCGTGCACGGCCTTTGTGGCCGATAGGCAGGCAGGCATTAGTGTGTACTCCACGGAAGCATGTGGGTTCTCAGGCCAGGAGCTGGCATTCAGTGACCTGGCCTGAGCACAATGTGGAAATGAAAAGATAAAAACCTGAGATATGTGATGGGGGCTGCAGTTTGGAATAAATGGGTTCAGGCCCTCTGCCCAGTCAGCTGAATGCTCTGGCAGCTGCTGCATTTAATGGACGACTCCATTAACATCTCCCTTAAGGGAGGGCTGTTGGGGGTGGAGGAAAGAGTGTGTCGGGGGGTGTGTGTGTGTGTATATGTGTGTGTGTATGTGTTTGTGTATGTGTGTGTAGAAACTAAAAAGGTTTGGAGCTTTCCTCCATGATCTCTTGGAGTCTATTCACAGTTATAAATCTGTTGTGTTGGCGTTTTTGGCTTCCTGGGGGAGCTTTGTGGTTCCCTTTGTCTGTGTACCATGGCAGGCTTTGGCAGCTGAGGTGGAGCTGGGAAGGACAGCAATTTGGATAGGGTAAAGGGGGGCTCAGACCACCTGCCTTCTCAGTCCCACAGGCTAGGGAAGATGAGAAGGAATACATCTTTTCCCCTTTGTTTTTTGTTTGTTTTGAGACAGCGTCTCTGTCACCCAGGATGAAGCACAGTGGCGCAATCAAGGCTCACTGCAGCCTCAAACTCCTGAACTCAAGTGATTCTCCCACCTCAGCCTCCTGAGTAGCTGGAACCACAGGTGCATACCACCATACATGGCTAATTTTTAAATTGTTGTAAAGGAGGTCTTCCTGTGTTGCCCAGGCTGGTCTCAAACTCCTGGCCTCAAGCAGTCTTCCCACCTCGGTCTCCCAGGGATTACAGGAGTCAGCCCTTTCCCCCTTGTAATGAAGAAATTGTCAGTTCTGGAATTCAGAAGACAAAAACATGAGGGCCTCTGGGGTGCCCTCAGAGCGATTCTGTGATGATGCCGGCAGATGAGGAGGGGGAGGGAGAGAAGAGGCGGGCCCCAGGATCCAGAAGCGGGGTCGTGAGTAACAAGATACTGGCCATTGCAGGAGGAGACGAGAGCCAGGTCTAAAGGGGGAACACGGGAAGCACAGACTCCTCTGCCTGGTGTGCTTAGATTCAGCCTCTCTCTGGATGGAGAGGAGGAGGAGGTGCCTCTTCCCACGGCGAATGAATGAGACTCAAAACCTGCTGGATAATCACGGTGCCTGAGTCTTCCTGAGTCCCTTGAACACAGAGAACACAAAAAGTACTAACAGGAAACCAGGTTTCCACTGAGGGATTTTCAGTCCTAGATCTTCCCACTCCAGCCTTTTAGCTGCTGTCAGATCACATTAGGGCAGAATCTTGAACCCAACCACATGACAGCTGCTGGGGGTTTCCCCCAGAGGAGAGTGGTGTGACACGAGCAGGCAGAGCAGCTCTGATCCAAGACTTTGCTCCTGGCATCCCTGAATACCCTGACTGGCTTACCTCTTCTTAAAAGTCATTTCCAGAGGCAAAGCTAGGTATTTGGGGGTGGTGTCTACCCACAAACACACAGAACTGTATATGACTTGCCCAGAGACAAGTTCTTAGATAAAGGCTGTGATTTGCAGCCATAGTGGCCTGATCCTGAGTCCTGGGTTGGCAGGGAGGCCAGGGTGGAGGGTACAGTGGACATGACCCTGGCTTAGAGGTGAAAAGTGTGGGGTTCAGGTCCTGATTCTACCCTGTGTAGCTGTGTGACCTTGAGATATTACTAAGTTCTATAAGTTTTAGTTATTCATCTCTAAAATGGAAATAATACTTTCCTCAGAGTGTTATCAAAAAGCATATAAAATCACTTTGCAAAATGCTGTATTGACGGAAGGAATGATTTCCTTTATTCGTTCTGTCTTCCAGATCTAAATGCTGCTCTTGGGAATGTGTGACAGCTATTGGGTTCAAGGGAAGCATCTGGAAAGGTGTGTGTGTAGTGAGGGCAAGAAGAGAGGAAGGGGGAGTAAAAGATAGGGGAAGTGGTGTTCCCTGTAGTCATGAGGACATGACATGAGCTTCTCATTCACACAGTAAGAGTCAATAAGCACCTGGTGGAAGCCACTGGCTTGAAACATCCAAGGGCCTGATGCTGCTCCGATACAGGGAGGGTAAACAGGGGCAGCCAGAAAATGGGGTTGTGAGCATGGGGAGAGAGTGAGGGGCAGACTCGTGATGAGGTGCTGGCTGTGACTCTTCAAGCCTCGATCTCAGATTCTGGCTCCTCTTTTTACACATCTTGTCCGCCTTCATTCCCATTGCCAACCATTTGGCCCTGCGTTCCACTCCTAATTCTCCAGAGAGAATTTGACGCCCTCCCCTCACCAGGTTGCCCTGGTTCAGAGCTTGAACTCTCATTATAGGGTACATGGTTTGCACAGGATATAAACAGTAGCTCAAATTTTTGAGGGACTCCTATGCGCCGGGTACAGTGCTGGGTGCATATCTCGCTAATATAACCCTCTAAACAACCCTACTGCAGTAGCTTCTAATATTTTCCCCATTGTGTAGATAAGCAAACTGAGAGGCTAGATAACCATCAAGTGGTAGAGCTAGGATTTGAATCCAGGCCCACTGGCTTCAGAGCCAGAGCTTGTAAGCAGCTTCCGTACTGCTTCTGAGGTAGGACTGTGAGTGAAGCTGTCCCTCTAAGCAAGTGAGTGCTCTCTTAGGAGCTGTGAATGGATATGGTATGAAAAGGGCTCTGTTGCCATTTCAGGTTGATAAACACTGAGGGAAGGGGTACATGGCTCCTTGACATGTTCCAGTAGAGAAACTTTCTCCCTTTGTTGACTCTGGAGTTTCTTTCCCAACATTATCTAAGCAGAGAACTCATTTTTATTTTTTGCAACATGCTTACTAATCTACAGTGGACTACAGGACTGCTGGTTTGGGAAATGCTCTCCTAGACTTACCCTCCACCCCACACCACTCAGCACCAGGGGTAATGGCAGCTAGGATTTCTGCAGAGCACCAAGTGTTTGGTGGCCAGTCAGCTCAGATGGCAACCACAGGCTGGTAATTAACCAGGGTCAGGCAGCAGCTGCTGTCCCCGGGCTGATGAAGAAGCCATCCAATAGAGTTGGGTGGTTTATTTCTTGCTTTCATTTCCCTCTGTCACTGCTCTTGTCTAGACCCTTTACAGATCAACTCTGCACTGTCACAACAGTTTCCTGACAAGTGTCCCTGCCAGCTGGTTCTTCCCTCCCGTCCACCCTACACACCTGGCCAGATCTGTCTTCCTAACATGAGGCTTGGAGCTTGCCACTCTCCTGTCCCAAATGTATTAATTCAGCTTTCAGGACTGTCTTGGTTCCTTGTTCCCCCTGCACACCCTATACTGTGGATGGAGATGAATCATTTCAGGCCTCTCTGTGCTCTGCACATTCTGCTTCCTCTGGCCAGTGCTTGAAGAGCTCCTTCCTACCTCAGGAAGGGGAGGGAGTTTCTTTCCCAACATTGTCTAAGCAAAGAACTCCTTTTTATTTTTTGCAACATTCCCACTAATCTGCAATGGACTACAGGACTGCTGGTTTGGGAAATGCTCTCCTGTCACAGTCCTGTGTTCTCATCAGTCACTTACCCATTCAATAAGCATTTATTTTGTGCCTATGTGCCAGGTCCTGGGCTAGAATAATACACACTCCTTAACCTAAAGGAACTAATAAAAACAGATACATCTACAATGGAGTGATGTGTATTATGATAGAGTGATACTCAGGGTTTCACAGGCAGGGACACTATCTCTGCCTAGGGCACAAAAGGCAAGTCAGGGTAGGCTTCCTGGAGAAGGGGATGTTGAAACTTAAAGGAGGAAATGGTGTTAGGCTTTTGAAGGCATATGGTATGCCAGGAACTGGCCAAGGATGTGTTGGGTACCTGGATCTTTGCAGTAGGCTAAGCAGGCAGGTTCTCCTCAACCTCTCTGTCCTCAGGGAGAATCTCAGGCTAATTCTGCTGATCTGCAGAAGCCAGGTGAGGGGACAACACTTGTTCTCATCAGGAGGTGGGGTCTAGGGGCTGAAAGGTGGAAAGGAGGACAATGCCTGACATGCTCCCTGCATCCTGTGGTTCAGGGACGAATTCCTCCTCCTCCCCAGCTCCCAAGTCTCCTCTAAGAGATACAGACATTCAAGCAGTTTGGTTGCCAGGGGCAACCCCAGAAGGCAGCTTTATTCCAAAGGCAGACACTGAAGCCCCTACCCGGGGGCCTCATAGCCTGGCTCTGATAGACAAGGGGTAGGTGGTTCAATTCGGCCAGTCCCCTTTGGGAAGTGACAGGACAGAGTCTGAGCAGCGCGTGTGGAAGATAACCCTTCCAGCCACTCAGCAGGGCCCTGAGAAAAGAAAGGTGACCCACAAAACAGTAGATGGCATTTTAATCCACACGAATACTTAATATGAGTAACATAACCTTGTTTTTTCTGAGACGCAGCCTAATTTATTTCAGGCCTCGGGCTTAGTAACTAACCGCTGACAACCTGCAGGTCTGGTGCATGTGTGTGTAGGTCTGCAGTGTTAATGAGATTGTAGAGGTGGTGAATTTCTCTTGTTCACAATTTTCCTGCTCTGTTGAGGCTGTCCACCAGTAAGTTGCTCCTTTTCCTGAGCTAGGACTTGTGATCTGGGAATATGGAGACTACCTAGAAGGCAGAGGGTACGGGCTCCTCTTGAGAGAGCATGCCTGGTGCAAATGACAGGCAATTGGGTTTACCAACGCTCCCTGCTTCTTTCTCTCATTCCTGTTATTCTGCCTGCTTACATTGCCCTCTGCTCTCCCCACAATGAGAGAAGCTTGTGCTATGTGGAGTCAGAACACCTGGGTTTGTTTCTGCTCTGTGACTTGGACGATGTATTTAATCATCATGAGCCTCAGTGTTTTTACCTGTGAAATGGAAACAGTAACACCTGCCATACCCAATCACAGGGTTATTGCAAATATCAAATGAGACAATTGATGAGAAAGTGTTTTGTAAACCAAGTAATGAGGAGGAGGAGGGGGAGAAAGTTGTTGAGTGGTTACTGTGCTAATTGCTGTTCTCTTTATTTATATTATCTCTTTTTCTTTTCTTTTCTTTTCTTTTTTTTTTTTTTTTGAGACAGAGTCTCACTCTGTCTCCTGGAGTGCAGTGGCGCGATCTCGGCTCACTGCAGCCTCCACCTCCCAGGTTCCAGCAATTCTTCTGCCTCAACCTCCCAAGTAGCTGGGATTACAGGCGCCTGCCACCACACCCAGCCTATTTTTGTATTTTTAGTAGAGACGGGGTTTCGCCATGTTAGCCAGGCTGTTCTCGAACTCCTGACCTCAGGTGATCCACCCGCCTTAGCCTCCCAAAGTGCTGGGATTACAGGAGTGAGCCACCATGCCCGGCTGAGCCTTATTTATTTATTTAAGACAGAGTCTTGCTCTGTCTCCCAGGCTGGAGGACAGTAGCGCCATCTCAGCTCACTGCAACCTCCGCCTCCTGGGTTCAAGCGATTCTCATGCCTTAGCCTCCCGGGTAGCTGGGATTATAGGCATGCGCCACCACACCTGGCTAATTTTTGTATTTTTAGTAGAGACAGGGTTTCACCATGTTGGCCAGGCTGGTCTCAAACTCCTGACCTCGTGATCCGCCTGCGTCAGCCTCCCAAAGTGGTAGGATTACAGGTGTGAGCCACCATGCCTGGCCTCTAGAGCCTTTAAGAGGAGAATCTTCCTGCTTTCTAATTTCTTCCAATTTATGTCAAATCACTGCCCTCTGGCCCAACGTGTCCCAAACACATGAGCCTCCTTTCTCATCTCAGGGCCTGCCATGGCAGGTCTAGTTTAGGGCCTTTGCACTAGTTGTTCCCACAGCCTGGAAGCTGCTGCTCTGAGATCTTTGCCTGGCTGGTAACTTCTTATTCAAATTTTATCCTAAATCACAAATCTTTCCCGATCTCCCAATTTAAAATAGCTTCCTTGGGGGCAAAAACATAGACTGTACACATGTACTTGCTTTTGTATGAATACATTTCTCTGCAAGGATGCACAAGAAATTAACATTTTGTTGCTTATGGGGAAGGAAAGTGGATAGCTAGGAAACTGGGCAGGAAAAGAGACTTATCTGCATATCTTTTTCTATTTTTAAAAAATGTAGATTCATTAAATATATTATCTATTCAAAAATTAATTAAAAAATAAATAAAAAGAGAAAATAAAGTAGGCCCCTGCTGAGCATCCAACCTTCCTTCCCCTTCCTTTCTTCCTTCCTTTTTTTTCTATCTCTATTTCTCTCTCTCTTTCTTTTTTAGAGACAGGGTCTTACTCTTTTGCCCAGGTTGGAGTGCAGTGGTGCGATCACAGTTCACTGTAACTTCATGATCCTCTGGTCTCAGCCTTCCAAGTAGCTAGGACCACAACTGTGCACCCACCAGGTTTGCCTGGGTATTTTAAAAAATGTTTATTTTGCAGGAATAGGGGATCTCGCTATGTTACTCAGGATGGTCTCAAACTCCTGGCCTCAAGTAATCCTCCCAAAATGCTGTGATTACAGGAATGAACCACTGTGCCAGCCTCTTTATTTACTTTATAAATTTTGCTTACAAAACAGGTGGTAGGCAGATTTGGCCCATGGCTATAGCTTGCTGATCTGATCCCTGCTCTATTGTATCTTATTTGATATATATCCTGGCATTAATTATTGGTTTCCTCATTTCTTATCTGCCTCTTCCCACCCCTACATACTAGAATGCAAGCCCCATGAAAGTAGGGTGCCTCTCTGTCTCGTTACCACCATATGCCTACACCTGGAACCATTTCTGGCTCATAAAGACTCAATAAATAATTGTCAAATGAATATTTGAATGTATTATGTTTGTCTGGGCTGAAGAGAAGAGCAACTCTATTTGAAGGGAGATAAGATGAGATAAACTTCTGATGGCAGCCCCTCTGGGAAGAATAATTTCTAGTTTGATCATCCTCAAGACAGTCCAACCTGTAGTTCTTGCCTCAAGGAGGAGCTGCTCATGCCGACCTCCTGACAGCAGATATGAAACTGAGTAGTACCTGTCCTCCTAGAACACGTTCCAGAAGAGAGGAGAACGGATGGATTAATCACTTTTCAATTTAAGAAGAAAAAGTACCTTACACACACACACACACACACACACACACCCCCAGGAGAGATCTCAGAGCCCAGGGAAGCTGCTCAGTTGGCAAGTTGGGCTTTGCAGACTAATAGTTGCCTCGCCTGAGGTATGGAGGAACCAGAATTCTGACTACCAGAATGACATGGGGAACAGCCAGGACCTGGAGAGGGGGAGGAGGTGGGGGAAAGTGGGAGAACGGAGTTTGGCACATTCCAATTTAGGCAGCACATTGCCCTGAACAAACAGCCTGAATCACCATGTGCTTATTAATTTAAAAACTGTTTCTGAATCAACACATTCTTTGCCTGTCCAGGGCTGGGCTTTTTGCAGCCATGTAGCACACTGGCCAAGAAAGTGTGGGGTCCTGAAGGAGAAATGGCACTAGAGGAATCACCCGAGCCACTGGGCACTGCCTCCCAAGGCTTGCAAGACAGCGCAGAGGGTTCCCAGGCTGCGCTACTTTTGTTCCCTTGGAAGAAAGTCAGTAGGCAGATGCCTCTTCTATCTCCCCCAACACTCTCTTCAACACCAGACTCCCTCTCCAGCTCACTCAGAGGAAGCTGGGAAGGTTCCAGTGGCGCGCTCCTGAGAAGCAGTGGGAAGGGCCAAGGTTACGAGTTACCCAGGCATGGGGGCGAACCCTGGCTCCCTCACTTGCTAGTTGTGTATTCTCTCTGTCTCTCTAGCTCTCTCTCTCTCTCCGTCTCTCTCTCTTTCTCTCCCTCTTTCAGAAAGACAGAGATGAGGTCTCGCTATATTACCCAGGCTGAAGACTGGACTCCAACTCCTGACCTGGGCTCAAGTGATCCTCCTGCCTCAGTCTCCTAAGTAGCTGGGACTCCAGGCACACTCCACCGCGCACTTGGCTGTAATCTTGATCAAATCATGTAAAATCCCTGAACCACAAGTTTTTTTTTTTTTTTAATTTTTTCTACAGTAACACCCTGTGGAGTTATGTAAATTAAGATAAAATAATGTGCCTAAAGCACAGGGGCCAGAGAAGCAGCCCGATAAAGAGAAGGTCTTGGGGAGGGAGGAGGGCAGGGTACTGGCCCTCCAGTGGCCAGCAAGGAAAATGATGCGGCCCATCTTTGGGTACTTGCAGCTGAGCCCAGAGTCTCATGTTTTATCCCCGCACAGCAGGGAATGTCTTTTGACTTTCCTGACCCAGGATCTGGCTTGGCAACGCCGGGTCCTCCGGTATTCAGGCCCGTCACTTGGCTCTCACTGGCTGGTTCTCCTGGAGTTTTGAGAGAGATCTGAGGGGTCGTTGAATCCTTTCTCCTTCCCTCTTGTAGTCTCTCTCAGACAAGCCCAGGGACTGCTGGCCATCAGCTGAACCCGAGGGGAGCGAGGCCACAGTCCATGAGATGTACCCACACTTCCTCTGCCCCGCCCCCCAACCAGGACTGTGTCTGTGTTCTTCAGGGTGTGCTGCTGGCGCCCTGGGAGGAGGGGGTTGGGCAGTCGCTGGCGCTGCCGCTGGTGGTCCCTATGCCTGAAGTGCCGGCGGTATCGGAGTCCATGCACCCAAGGCCCAGCACCCAGCAACATTCTCTGGCCCAGCAGAGGGGTGAGAGACCAAAGGAGGGGGCGTGGGGCATGGATTGCTTCTGGGCAGACCCATGCCGATGTGACATGGGGTTTCCTGCCTGAGTGTTACTGACTGTGTGGCTGTGCCTGCCACGCTTGTCTGGGGGTGTGTGTGTGTGTGTGTGTGTGTGTGTGTGTGTGTGTGTGTGTGTGTGTGTGTGTGTGTGTGTGTGTGTGTGTGTGTGTATGGGTGGGTGTTGGGGGGTGCACAGACGCTCTGGGTATGTAGGGGGGTCAGCACTAGGGGGGCTTCTAGGATTTGTCTGTGGTCTCATTTCCTCCCTCCCTGCTCCTGGAGGGGGAGCTGTAACTCAGCCCGGAGGCCACCCAGCTGATTCCCCTCCCCCCACCCACCAGCCGCTCGCTCTGTCACAACAAGGAGCTTTGGCAGAAAGGGAGGGGAGCGTGGGTGCTGCGGAGAGAAAAACACCCCAAAGTTTCAGAAAAAAATGGCAGGAGAGATGCCAGCACCCAGGAGCAGGAGCCTTCTGCTTCTCACAGCCTGCACTGCTGGGTTGGGGGGAGACCACGGTTTCCTTTCCTTCCTTTCTCCCTTCCTTCCTCCCTTCCTTCCCTCCCCGCCCCTTGCTGCGTGATATTCAGGAAAAGGAAACATTACAGTGAGGGGAGAAAGGGAACAAAGAGATGCTTTTCAGAGGGGTCATGGGATCTTTCCGTAGCCACCAGAAGACACAGTTCTGGGCTCTGCTTGCTCTGGGCAAAGTGGGTGTGTGTATGTGTGTGTAGAAGAGAACAAAAAAGAGAGAGAATGTGTGTGTTAGTGTGTTAGTTTATGCATGCCTATGAGTAAATGTGTGTTAATATGTGTGTCTGAGTGTGGATGTGAATTGGGTGAGTGTGTGTGTGTGTGTTGGGAAACAGTAAAGATAAAAGCAGGCAGAACAAAAAGAATCATTTACAAGGTTGGTTAGATAGCTGCCCTTAGATAGTCTACACATGAACACTTGAAAATTGTTTGTGCAATAGGTTGGCCATTACCCAGTATTGCGTGGCATTAGAATAAACATGTATACAATGAAAAACCTCAAGATTGACAATTCTTCCTCATGCTTTTGAAATCAGGGTATTTCATTTGGGCAATGACTCCTTTTCTGCAGGGTAAAAACCTCATTTACTCAAAGCTCAGAATACAGTTTTGTGATCATTTCGCCTAAGTAAGGGCTAGAGTTTCTCTTAGCATTATTTGCTTACAAAATATTTGAGTTTGTAAACAAGATCCCAAGGGAAATATTTATCCCACTCAAGAAAACAAGTTACTTTTACTTCTTTGAAGTATCTATTTGCATTCCAACAATATGGTACTTATAAATCACTCCTTTCTAGCAATTTATTAAAGCAACTCTTAGAGGCAATACTTTTAAAACATAGCAAGGCTGTACTTTTTTTAAAAAAATTTAAAGGTCTACAATGAGTTTTAACAGCTTATCTGGTTTAGTGATGTCTATTCACTTATGATTATAATAACTTCTTAAATTTAATGAATGCTCTTCATGCACCAGACACTGCATTAAATGCTTTACATACATGCTCTCATTTGGTCCTCCCAGCCAAGGAAGTACTGTTATTTTACAAGTAAGGGGTAGAGAAGTAACTTAACCCGGGTCAGGTAGGTAATAAATGTCAGGGCAGAACTTAAACCTGAGTTTTGAGTCCAAAAGCCCCATACCTTACCCTACATGCTCAGTTGCATTTCTTTATATTTCTTTCTTTTTTTTTAGTCAGAGTCTCACTCTGTCACCCAGGCTGGAGTGCAGTGGCACGATCTAAGCTCACTGCAACCTCTGCTTTCTGAGTTCAAGCAATTCTCGAGCCTCAGCCTCCCGTGTAGCTGAGATTACAGGTGCGCACCACCATGCCCAGCTAATTTTTTTGTATTTTTAGTAGAGACCCGTTTTCACCATGTTGACCAGGCTGTCTCAAACTCCTCACCTCAAGTGATCCACCCACCTTGGCCTCCCAGAGTATTGGGATTACAGGCGTGAGCCACCGCGCCTGGCCCATTTCTTTATATTTCACTGCCCAAAGATGTCCAAACATCAGCATGCAGGTGCCTACAGGTGCATACAGAGGGCTGTCCCCACAAAAATCTTGGCTTCTGGTCCAGACCCACTGTTAGGGCCAGTGCCTGGGCATTATGGATCAGTCCAGTTCTGAGATTTTAATTCCTGTTGTTGGAATGAGGGGAATAAATGGGCACTCAATCTCTTGGGATTTTTCAGCTTTCTCTGAGGCATCAGATTTTTTTCGTAGGGTCATCTCTGAGAGAAGTGTGCCTGGAACATTGGCATGAGGAAATCAATCAATGCAAAGCATATAATGAGGTATGTATTCAGCACCGTGAGGACCAACCCAGCGAGAATAAGCTCAGAAGGTTGTAGGAAGAGTGTAGGACTTGGAGGAAGAGCGATGACCCTGCACTCCCTCTAGAAGGGGTGAGGGAGAGGGGACAGGGAGGAAAAAGAAGGTGATGGGAAGAGGTTGAGGAGGAGCATGTGGGGTATGTGCAACTGGAGGAAGCAACTGGATGAGTAATGGAGAGCAGCTTTATTACTTTGACTTTTTGAAATAAGAACCAGCTTATGAAGGTGGGGAGGGAACAGCCTGGGAATAAATTAATTGAGAAAGGAAATTAAAGCCATCATTTCTGCTCTGCTGACGAGCAGATGTCAGCATGCCTCTAGCCTCTTGCAATGTTCAGTGCTTTTCTAGAGATAAATGGTGGAGCTCAAAGAGGTTCCAACAGGGCCTGTGCTGAACACTTGAAGGCTCTAGGATATTTTGGTCATGAGAAAAGAGGGCTGAAAGTTGAGGACCAGGCTTCTAGGCTCTGAGGATTTTTTTTTTTTTTTTTTAGATTAGCTATTTCACAATTACCAGTAGATTTAACTGCAAAACTGAAGGGAAATCAGGTAAGCATTTATAAAAGAGGAAATTAAGATGCTGGTATTCCTACCAAGATGACTCGAGGGAGAAAGAAAAGAGTTGAAAGCACCTTTGCCAAGACATTGAGAAGCTAGCATTGAGGGCAGAGAGTGCTTGAAGCAACCCAGCCTTAAGGCACTCTCTTAGAAGCAGCCAGGGCAGAGAGCAGAGGGGACAGCTGGCTGAGGAGGATAGAGAGGGAGGCTGGCTCAGCGACCTAGCCTGGGAAAGCAGCCCCTGTGCTGAAATGCATTAGAAGTTCTCTGCCCTGTATCCCAGCACTCTGGGACGCCAAGGCGGGAGGATCGCTTGAGCTCAGGAGTTCAAGACCAGCCTGGGCAACATAGGGAAATATAGATAGACCTCCTCTCTACTAAAAATAAAAAATTAGCTGGGCATGTTGGCATGCACCTGTAGTCTCAGCTTCTTGGGAAACTGAGGTGGAAGGATTGCTTGAGCCCTGGAGATGGAGACTGCAGTGAGCTATAATTGTGCCACTGCACTCCAGCCTGGGCAACAGAATGAGATCCTTTCTCAAAAAAAAAAAAAAAGGAAGTTATTGGTGAAGACTTACTCCCAGCAAGGGGAGACAGGCAGAGTGTGCACCAGAAACCAGGCATCTTCAACATGGATATTTTGGATCTTTTCTGCATCCAGACAAAGGAACTTATTTACTAACAGCTGGCAGATATGGGCAAAATCACAATTTGATGGGTTAACCAAGGTCTGTATTACGTGCATAGGGGCATCACATGAAAGAAAAGTGAGTACCTCCAAACCCAGTGAGATGTAGACATTTATATGCCCTCTTCATGGGGGGATGTGAGGGGAGATATAGGCAACTTAGGGAACTGTAAATGATTCTGGGGAAAGATGAATGGGCCCTCAGAAGAACAGGTGACATCATGAGACGGTCTGGGTATGAAGTGGGCCTCTAGTTTCCTCTCCTGGTTAATCTTCCCTGGTTGAAGAGATTTCTGGGGAGGGGACTCATCACAATGGAGTTCTTCTTGGAGAATCTGTCCTTAGGCAGATGAAGTTCAGAGAAAGCCTCTCCCTGCATTTGCTGTTTCCCAAGTGTCCTCAGTTTGAGGCCCAAAGCAGCATATTTTGGGGTGGCATTTTCTGAACTCCTTTAGAGCTAATCTGTCAGAAAGCAGGTGGAGCCCGGGTCAGAGGAATCTGAGCATGACCAAGTTACATAAAAGTTATGTGTCAACAAGCACATCCTGCTCCACTTTTTTTTCTTTTTTCTTTTTAGAGACAGGGTCTCGCTCTGTCACCCAGGCTGGAGTGCAGTGGCACAATCGTGGCTCACTGCAGCCTCAACCTCCTGCCCACCCTACTTTTTTAGTATAATAGCTGAAAGATATGGAATGTGGGATTGATGAAGGATGACTCATTAAAATTATAATAGCAATTAGGAACAAGCAGAAAAAGACCATAGGCAAGGACAGTTTCATGGGCAAGATCATATGTTTTCACACATTTTATATTTGGCGAGCAGGTAGGAGGGATCAACACACCCAGACTACTCTCCAGCTACAACTTAGGTTTCAACAAAACCCTGAGTCTGACACCCTCGGCCCAGGCCCTCTTTCTCTTTCCTGAGCACTAAGGCTCCTGTTGGTGCTCTTGGCATTAGTGGCTTCAAGGCGAGGGTGAATGGGTTTGTGTTAGTGACTTTGTGGATGAAAGGACACTTGAATTTTCCTTGCCCAGCCTCGGCACTGCCTCAGACATTAAAGGCTATGAAATCTGCACTGGTGTTTTGGTCAGGGAGTGGAGTAGTCTCAGACCACTTTTTATACCCTATGTGAGAAGGAACTGTCAACCTAAATAACGATCAGAGAGGCTCTCTAAAAGAAAAGGTCTTTATTTTGGAATAGAGCATTGCAATGGGAATATGAATATGCGTGCTATAGTAAACTGTGTGAGTAAAGGAAGACAAAGTTCTTTCTTTTTTTTTTTTTTTTTAGATGGAGTCTCGCTCTGTCACCCAGGCTGGAGTGCAATGGTGTGATCTCAGGTCACTGTAACTTCTGCCTCCTGTGTTCAAGTGATTTTCCTGCCTCAGCCTCCCGAGTAGCTGGGATTACAGGCATGTGCCACCACGCCAGATAATTTTTTGTATTTTTAGTATAGACGGGGTTTCTCCATGTTGGTCAGGCTGGTCTTGAACTCCCAACCTCAGGTGATCCGCCTGCCTTGGCCTCCCAAAGTGCTGGGATTACAGGTGTGAGCCACCGTGCCCGGGCCTTTTTTTTTTTTTTTTTTTTTTTTTTGATACGCGGTCTGGCTCTGTTGCCCAGGCTGGAGTGCAGTGATACGATCTCGGCTCACTGCAGCTTCTGCCTCCCAGGCTCAAGCAGTCCTCCCACCTCAGCCTCTCTAGTAGCTGGGACTATAGGCATGTACCACCATGCCTGCCTAATTTTTATATTTTATGTAGAGATGGGGTTTCATCATGTTGCCCAGGCTGGTTTCAAACTTCTGAACTCAAGCGATCTGCACGCCTCGATCTCCCAAAGTGCTGGGATTACAGATGTGAGCCACTGTGCCCAACCTGATAAAGGCTTTTAAAGGAAAAATTAAGAAGATTCCATAATTATTTAAAAATAATTATCCTTGGCTTTAAAGATCAATACTAAGGGTGATGCCAGTCTGAGCTTGGACAGGCAGTTGCTGGGCAGATGTCCTTGCAGAAGTATTTTTTATGAAATGTTGTGAAGGCCTTCATGCAAGGTTGTGGGTTTTACAGTCTTTTGTGATTTTTTTTTTTTTTAAATCAGGCATACAAGCATGAAAACCCTCTCTTCATGGCCTGCCCTGATTCTATTTGTCAGGGTTTTCTTTTCTTCTTTTTCTTTTTTTTGAAACGAAGTCTTGCTCTGTTGCCCAGGCTGGAGAGCACTGGTGCAATCTCAGCTCACTGCAACCTTTGCCTCCCGGGTTCAAGCAATTCTCCTGCCGCAGCCTCCCAAGTAGCTGGGACTACAGGTGTGTGCCACCATACCTGGCTAATTTTTTGTATTTTTAGTAGAGACGGGGTTTCACTGGGTTAGCCAGGATGGTCTCAATCTCCTGACCTCATGATCCACCCACCTCAGCCTCCCAAAGTGCTGGGATTACAGGCGTGACCCGCCGCGCCCAGCCAGGGTTTTCTTAACATTAGTGACTTTATTTTAATTTTGACAGCTTTCACAGAACTTAATTGTAGTCCCTTAATCCATAGTTGCCTCTGATTCTGAACTGCCCAGAGAAAAAGGACATTAGTTGGTTGGTTCCTTGAGTTTTTTTCCTTCCAGTCATTTATTCACAAATGGTGTCACACACTGGAGATGTGAGAACAGAAAAAATTGTGGTACCTGTCCTTCAAGAACCACAGTCTTGTAGGGGTGACAGGGATAGAAACCACAATACAGGCCTGGGTGCAGTGGCTCACGCCTGTAATCCCAGCACTTTGGGAGGCTGAGGTGGGTGGATCACCTGAGGTCAGGAGTTCGAGACCAGCGTGGCCAACATGGTGAAACCCCGTTTCTAATAAAAATACAAAAATTAGCCGGGCGTGGTGGTGCGTGCCTGTAATCCCAGCTACTTGGGAGGCTAAGGCAGGAGAATAGCCTGAACCCGGGAAGCAGAGGTTGCAGCAAGCCAAGATCATGCCATTGTACTCCAGCCTGGGTGACAAGAGTGAAACTCTGTCACTCATCCCCCATCCCCCAAAAAAGAGGTCACAGAGTAGCATTTGGTGGAGGCAATTGTTCCAGGATCCCAAGTCCAATGGGGCTTAATAGCTGTCTCCTATCCTGGTCCCCTAATGAGGAATTCTTTTCTCCCTTCTTCCCTTCCTTTCTTCCACAAAGATGTAGTGAGTGCTGTGAGTTAGGTCTGAGTTAGGTCTTGCGAATACATAAATGAACAAATACCACTCCATGCTTAGAGGAGATCATGGACTAGTTATGTTCTTCCCAGACTCCATGCTAGGGTATTCACTGCTCCATTTCACTATCATGATGAAATGAGAAAAAGCAAGAGACAATGTAGTGAGTCTTTAAATAAAATTAAATGTATTCAATATAAGATCTTTTCTCTTTAGTTTGAAGTTATATTCTTATGTACATTCTTTCCTCAAAACATGTTGATAGTAGATGGTAGTCATCACTGATTTGTTTATTTCCTTGCTTGCCACAATGAAAATTAAGCAATCTTTTGCCATATCACAAAAAGTGCGTGTGTGTGTATTAAGTGTTGTTACTGGTTAAAGATTCATTTCCTCATTTCAAAAGTGGGATTAAGGCGGGGCACGGCTGTAATCCCAACACTTTGGGAGGCCGAGGCAGGTGGATTACTTGAGGTCAGGAGTTCGAGACCAGCCTGGGCAACACGGTGAAATGGTGAAACCCCATCTCTACTAAAACTACAAAAAAATTAGCCGGGCATGGTGGCACATGCCTGTAGTCCCAGCTACTTGGGAGGCCGAGGGAGGAGAATTACTTGAGCCTGGGAGGCGGAAGATGCAGTGAGCCGAGATGGTGCCACTAAACAATAGCCTGGGAAACAGAGCGAGACTCTGTCTCAAACAAAACAAAACAAAACAACAACAACAACAAACAAAACCAAAGTTGGACTAAGAGTGACCCTTTCTCATCTAATAAAGTGGACCTTATACAGGGAACATGGATTTGCCAGACATGACAAATGCAGGCTCTCATGCCACTCCCCACCCTCCTTAGACTCAGAAGGGAGGAAATGGGAGAGCCCCAGGCCTCAAGAGAGGCAGGATTAACTCTTTTCTTGTTACCCTTCGCAAGACACCAAGAGCAGCAGCCTCTTGAGACCCTGTAGGAGGCAGTGCGGGAAGTCCTGGACAGGAACCAGTGCAAGTGCCAGAAACTTTTGGGAACAGTGGAGCTACAGATCACCTTGAAGAACTGTGACCCTCAGAAGGATGAATGCTTCTTGGGCACTGTCATCTGAAGTCCACTCGCCGCCCCAGTTTCTCCACATGTGTTCTGGGGGACCAGCAACACTGGGTTGAGGCCAAGGCTGTGGGTATCTCCTACGTGGACATCGAGGTGCTGAAGAAACTCGACAAGAACAAGAAGCTCCTCAACAAGTGTGATGCCTTTTTGGCCTCAGGGTGTCTGATCAAGCAGATCCTACAAATCCTGGGCCCAGGCCTAAATAAGGAAGGCAGGTTCCCTTCCCTGCTGAGGTACAGTGATGTACAGCCAAAGTTGATGAGGGGAAGTCCACAATCAAGTTCCAGATGAAGAAGGGGCTCTGTCTGGCATGGCTCTTGGCCGTGTCAAGATGACAGACGATGAGCTTGTGTACAACGTCCATCTGGCTGTCAACTTCCTGGTATCATTGCTCAGGAAGAATTGGCAGAACATCGGGGCTTTATACATCAAGAACACCATAGGCAAGCCCCAGTGCCTGTATTAAGGCACATTCTAATAAATCTTAGTGCCACAAAGAGAGAGACAGAGAGAGAAAGAGAGAGAGAGAGAAACAAAGAGAGATTTGGGATTCAGCAATTTCCTTTCTAGACAAGGGCTGCTCCCCCTGACATCACAGAGGAGATGGCTGATGTTCCAGAAGTCTACAGGCCCAAGAGACCTGGGATCATCCCATCTCGTTGGAGAAGGACAGCAATTCTACAGAGGGACCCAGCAGGAAAAGCTGGTGAAACACGAATAGGCTGCCCCAGGGAGGAGCCTCTGGCTCTTTTGTAGGGTAACTGAATATGGTCACCAGCTTTTATCAAAATTAGCCAGATACTCAGTTTCCAACGGCCCAGGCACAAATAATCCACAAACCAATCCCTTCAAATTATATCCCTGAAATAGTCACATGCATGCTCTCAACATACCATTAGCACCTAAACTCAAACTATGACACACCCACAAGTCTGCATCACCCTGCTTATAACTTAAAGCTTGTGGGTTTAAACTAATTTAGGAGTCAGTCTGGGGACCAAAGGGGGAAAGTCTTATCATGAGGTGGCAATTTGCTTAGGGAGGAGAATGCAATGCATGCATGACATCCAGAGGCTGGGAACTAATCATCTCATAGGAGAGGTAAGTGTGTAAGCAGGCTGGGCGCGGTGGCTCATGCCTGTAATCCCAGCACTTTGGGAGGCCTAAGGTCAGGAGTTCGAGACCAGCCTGGCCAACATGGTAAAACTCCTGAGGTCAGGAATTCAAGACCAGCCTGGCCAACATGGTAAAACCTCATCTCTGCTAAAAACACAAAATTAGCTGGACGTGGTGGCACATGCCTGTAGTCCCAGCTACTCCAGAGGCTGAGACAGGAGAATGGCTTGAACCCAGGAGGCAGAGGCTGCAGTGAGCCGAGATCGTGTCACAGCACTCCAACCTGGTGACAGAGCGAGACCCCGTCTCGAAAAAAAAAAAAAAAGACAGAAAGGACCGTAGTGTAGGGGTAGGGTGGTGAGTTTAGCATGGGTAGAGGTGATGGGCATCTGGTGGAAGTACCTGAAAAGGGGACTAGAAAGGGAGGTTGAAGCCTGATTGTGAAGGGCCAGACCAGGACTAGGTTCTCAGGAAGCAGAGCCGAAGGGAGGGCTGCCGACCAGTGACCTAGGGAAGCTGGGAGAGTCTTTCCCAAGGAGCTGACCCTTGGGGTGCGTTTCTTTCCTCATCTCCTGCCTTAAGGCTCTCTTGTCTCTTTTCTTTCCCCCTGCCCCACATTCCTAGGCATGCCAGGCCCAAAACATCCTCACAGGCTGCTGCTCTAATTACTTCATCCCATTTTAATTCTGCTGAGTTAGGAGCCTGTGAACTCAAGAGGAAATTCATGCAAAATACCCAACAAATTGAATGTGCTGGTGTTTTAGAACGCCAGGTCTGACCCTATCTGCCCCCTTCATCCTCCCTTCCTGTGGTCCTGCTCCTGACCAATCTCAGCTTGAGAAATCAAAGGTAGAATGTGCTGGTGAGAAGAGAGGGTGGCATTGATTGAGTAAGATGTTGAGTTTCACTGAATTGTTTGAGCCATTGCTTGGGATGAGGACAGGGTGGAGGCTTTCTGATGGGAGGCTTCTGTGGGAACCTTTTTGGAACTGATGGAGTCCATCTCTAGAGCTCCAAAATACCATGTGTGTTTGTGAGTTGTAATGTTTCCTTGTCCCTCAAGATACTTACAAGTTAGGAGAGATTTCTTATTCCAGCTGTTTGTCCACGGAGATGATAAATCATTTAAAACAAATGGATGGCTGTTTTCTTTCTTTCTTTCTTTATTTCTTTTTTTTTTTTTGAGACGGAGTCTCGCTCTGTCGCCCAGGCTAGAGTTCAGTGGCAGGATCTCAGCTCACTGCAACCTCTACCTCCCAGGTTCAAGCAATTCTCTAGCCTCAGCCTCCCAAGTGCTGGGACTACAGGCACATGCCACCACGTCTGGTTAATTTTTGTATTTTTAGTAGAGATCGGGTTTCACCATGTTGGTCAGGCTGGTCTCAAACTCCTGACCTCAAGTGATTGGCCCACCTTGGCTCCTAAATGTGCTGGGATTACAGGCATGAGCCACCGTGCTTCGTGGATGGCTATTTTAAAATCAGTGATTCTCGAGTTTGAGACCAGTCTGGGCAGCAAGGCAAAATCCTGTCTCTATTAAAAAATACAAAAATTAGCTGGGTGTGGTGCTGAACTCCTGTAGTCCCAGCAACTCAGGAGGCTGAAGTGGGAGGATGGTTTGAGTCCGGGAGACAGAGGTTGCAGTGAGCTGGGATTGCATGACTACACTCCAGCCTGAGCAATAGAGCCAAAACCTGTCTCAAAAACAAAACAAAGCAAAAAAATAAGTGATTCTCAAATTTTTTGGTCTCAGGACTCCGTTATACTCCGAAAAATGACTGAGGTCTCCAAGAGCTTTTGTTTATGTGGTTATCGCTATTGATATTTACTGTATTCAAAATGAAAACTGGGATCCTTTTGTAGTTCATAAGCATGATGATTGGGTTTTCATGCTTGTGTGTGAGATGTGCTTCCCTCAAACCTTGTTATGATGGTGGCACATTACCCATCTGATGTGAAAAAAAAAAGAAAGAAAGCCTGAGAAGTTGAAAGAATATTTATTAATCCATTTAAATTTAAAATACCAAAAATAAACCATAATGTGTTAACATAACTAACACACTTTGGTGAAAAAAGTACTATATTTTCCCCCTAAAATAGTGATAAAATTGGCATGTTTTACATTTTTACAAATCTCTAATAACTGGCTTAATAGAAAATACCTAGATTCTCTTATCTTATTCTCTTATTACAATTAATCCATTTCTTTTTTTTTTTTTTTTTTTTTTGAGATAGAGTCTTTCTCTGTCACCCAGGCTGGAGGGCAGTGGTGTGATCTCAGCTCACTGCAACCTCTGCCTCCCCGGTTCAAGCCATTCTCTTGCCTCAGCCTCCCAAAGTAGCTGGGATTACAGGTGTGCACCACCACACCTGACTCATTTTTGTATTTTTAGTAGAGACAGGGTTTCACCATGTTGGCCAGGCTGGTCTCAAACTCCTGACCTCAAGTGATTCACCCACCTCAGCCTCCCAAAGTACTGGGATTACAGGTCTGAGCCACCATGTCTGGCCTAATCAGTTTCAATATGTTGTTTTGGTTGAACTGGCCTCAAATGATCTTCCTGCCTCGGCCTCCCAAATTGCTGGGATTACAGGCATGAGCCACTGTGCCTGGCCAATGCTGTTATTTCCTAAATATCTTTTTAATCCATAACATGAAACAAATCTGGCCTCACCAAGTAAGAAAAGTGAGGAATATTTTAGTCTTCAGATAATTGTGGATATTTTTCTTGGACACTACACCAAAAGTTGACACACAGTAGTTTTTTCTTCTTTTCTTTTTTACTCACCACTATACTAATGAGGAAAGATAGTAGTTTCTTAAAGGTGTGTGGAATCTAAAATCATGTCAATCAATTCCTGTTCTATTACATTAAAATCCATTGGTTTATCTTGAACTTTGAAGAGATTTTGTAACATTGTGTATTGGTCATTTGGAAAATATAGGTCCACTGAATTATACATAGCTTCTAAATGCTGATGCATTTCATTATACAATACTTTTAAAATCACATTAATTATATCACTATCAATCTCATCAAATAAGTCTTTAGGAATTAGGAAGTTTTCAAGTTCATGGTGACAGATATAAGTGTTCCAAAATTCTAATTTTTCACTTGAAAGCTTGAATTTTATTATTGGCAACAAATACTGTCAGTTGTTTTCCTTGAAGTAATAAGCTTACTTTGTTCATTTTTGGGAAACTATCTGCCAAACACTCAAATTTGAATAATCATAGTTTGTCTCTCCATTATATTTTCAAGTAAAAATATTTCTCCTTGCTGGGCGTCATGGCTCACACCCGTAACCCCAACACTTTGGGAGGCTGAGACAGGAGAATCACTTGAGCCCAGGAGTTAGAGACCAGCCTGGAAACAGAGTGAGACCCTGTCTCTGCAAAAAATATACAAAATTAGCCAGGTGTGGTGGTGTGCGTCTGTAGTATCAACTACTCAGGAGGCTGAGGTGGGAGGATCGCTTGAGAATGGGAGGTCGAGGGTGTAGTAAGCCAAGATCACACCACTGGACTCCAGCCTGGTTGACAGAGTGAGAGCCTGTCTCAAAACAAAAACAAAACAAGAGAAACCTCAAAAAACAAAACAAAACAAAAACAACCAAAAAAAAAACCACACACACACAAAAACAGAACAAAACAAAATGGTGCTCCATGAAAAAAGAGGCTAGTTCTGCTTGAAACTCAAACAATTGCAAAAGTGCTTTTCCTGGAGACTGTCATTGTACTTGAGATACAGCAGAAATGCTTTGTGTGTACTTCCTATTTCGTCAGAATATATATATATATATATATATTTTTGAGACGGAGTTTCCCTCTTGTCGCCCAGGCTGGAGTGCAATGGTGAGATCTCGGCTCACTGCAACCTCCTCCTCCCGGGTTCAAGCGATTCTCCAGCCTTGCCTTCTGAGTAACTGGGATTACAGGTACGTGCCACCATGTCTGGCTAATTTTTTATTTTTATTTTTTTATTTATTTGTTTATTTATTTTTTGAGATGGAGTCTCACTCTGTCGCCCAGGCTGGAGTGCAGTGGTACAATCTCGGCTCACTGCAAGCTCCTCCTCCCGGGTCCAAGCAATTCTCTGCCTCAGCCTCCCAAGTAGCTGGGATTACAGACACCTGCCACCATGCCTGGCTAATTTTTGTATTTTTAGTACAGACGGAGTTTCACCATCTTGACCAGGCTGGTCTTGAACTCCTGACCTCATGATCCACCCGCCTCGGCCTCCCAAAGTGCTGGGATTACAGGTGTGAGCCACCAAACCCAGCAGTTTCAGCATGTTGCTAGGCTGGTCTCGAGCTCCTGACCTCAGGTGATCCACCTGCCTCAGCCTCCCAAAGTGCTGGGATTACAGACCTGAGCCACTGCTCCTGCCTGTCAGAATATTTTTCTTTCTTTCTTTTCTTTTCTTTTGTTTTCTTTTATTTTCTTTTGTTTTCTTTTCTTTTCTTTCTTTTTTTTTTGAGACGGAGTTTTGCTCTTGTTGGCCAGGCTAGAGTGCAATGGCGTGATCTCGGCTCACCGCAACATCCGCCTCGCGGGTTCAAGCGATTCTCCTGCCTCAGCCTCCTGAGTAGCTGGGATTACAGGCATGAGCCACCACACCCGGCTGATTTTGTATTTTTAGTAGAAACAGGGTTTCTCCATATTGGTCAGGCTGGTCTCGAGCTCCCAACCTCAGGTGATCTGCCTGCCTTGGCCTCTCAAAGTGCTGGGATTACAGGCATGAGCCACCGCACCCAGCAGAATATTTTTTAAAAAGTTTCCAAGGATTGAGATTTAGTAGAAATTAATAATCTTTACCATTTGATGAAGAACATTCCTAAATAAACGTGAAATTTTTTTAGTGCATGTGCATGGCAGTGAAGTGTACTATGAATACTAGCACAGGTTAGCACAACTGCTTCGATTTGTTTTGAGGTGCAGGCTGTTTTACCCACCATTGCTTTTGCACCATCAGTGCAAATGTCAACACAATGAAAAAGGCAAATCATATCTTACACTATTATGAAAATAGTTTTAGCGGGGCACAGTGGCTCACGCCTGTAATGCCAGCACTTTGGGAGGCTGAGGTGGGAGGATGATGGCTTGAGCCCAGGAGTTTAAGAACAGCCTGGGCAACATGGCAAAACCTATCTCTACAAAAAATACAAAAATTAGTTGGGTATGGTGGTGCACACCTGTGGTCCCAGGTACTCGGGAGACTGCGGTAGGAGGATCACTTGAGCCTGGGGAGGCAGAGGTTGCAGTGAGCCAAGATCGCACCACTGCACTCCAGTCTGGGCAGCAGGAGTGAAAGCCCGTCTGAAAAACACAAAAAACAAAAACAGAAAAGGAAAGAAAATAGTTTTAACTTCACAGACCCTTGAGAGGGTCTTGGGGACGCCCCCCCAGGGTTCCATGGAGCACACTTTCAGATCCACTGCCCTAAATGACATGTCTGAGTTCCTCAGAGTTGGTCCTAGGCCTCTTTTCTTCTCACTCTACTCTCTCCTTAAGTGAGCTCATCTACTGCCTTTGAACTACCTCTGAGAAAATGACCCACACATTTGTCATCTCCAGCTGTGACCTCTCCCTGGAGATCCAGACTGTGTATCCAGCTGCCGGCTCAATTTTGCCAGTTGGGTGTCCCAAAGGCAGTATGTCTAAGACTTTACTTCTGGTCTTCCATCCATTTATATAAGCCCAAATCCTTGTTGTCACCATGTTCCTCCTCACCCCATATCTAATCAGTCATTAAGTCCTGTAAATGCTGTTATTTCCTCTTCTTTTCTCTCTCTCTCTCTCTTCCTTCCTTCCTCTTTCGCTTCTTTCCTTCCTTCCTTCCTTCCTTTTCTTTCTTTCTTTCCTTGTTTCTTTCCTCCCTTCCTTCTCTCTCATTCTCTCTTTCTTTCTTTTGAGACAGAGTCTCACTCTGTCACCCAGGCTGGAGTTCAGTGGCGCAATCTTGGCTCACTGCAACTTCCTGGGTTCAAGGGATTCTTCTGTCTTAGCCTCCTGAGTAGCTGGAATTACAGGCGTGCACCACCATGCCTGGCTAATTTTTGTATTTTTAGTAGAGACAGGGTTTCACCATGTTGGCCAGGCTGGTCTCGAACTCCTGATCTCAAGTGATCTGCCCACCCCAGCCTCCCAAAGTGCTAGGATTATAGGCGTGAGCCACCGCACCTGGCCAATGCTGTTATTTCCTAAATATCTCTTTAATCCTTAACTTCTGTCTCTACCACCATCACCACTACCAAAGCAAGATACCATTATCCCTTGCTGCATTACCACAACAGGCCTCCTTCAATCTGTTCTCCTCATTGTAACCAGAGCAATCTTTTCAAAATGCAAATCTGATTATGCCAAAACCTTGTTTAAACCCTTCAACAACCTCCTATTGCTCTAAAAATAAAGGTGCAAATCTTTAACATGGTCTGTTTCCCCAATCTAGGTCAGATTCTTAAAGTTCTCATAGAATCATACCCCCTCCTTTCATAACACTCATCATCATTTGTATTTTTATATTCATCAGTAGATTATTTGATTATTATCTCTCTCTGATGAGACTGTAAGTTCTGTGAAAGCAGAGACAGCCACATAGTAGACATTTTATAAATATTTGCTAAGTCAATGATTGAATGAGGCCTAGGACAACTCCTTTGAGCATGGAGTAACCACTGAGAAATAATTCTTCTGCCCTAGGCCCTCGAGTTGGAGAAGACCTATTTTCATTTTTATCGTCTCATAGCATTTAAAAGAAAAATGCTGCTTTCTCCAGGCATTCCATCATAGTGTCTTCCTAAGCATGAGGCACATTTATCTTCCTTTTGACATAGGCGCCCTCTTTGCTCCCCATCACTCGTCCTGCCAGTGGTTCTTGAAGTGGGTTAGCAATACTGGTTCTTCAGGATTATAAGAGAGGGGACTGGGGCCGGGCACGGTGGCTCACGCCTTAATCCTAGCACTTTGGGAGGACCAGGCAGGAGAATCGCTTGAACCCGGGAGGCAGAGGTTGCAGTGAGCCAAGATCGTGCCATTGCACTCCAGCCTGGGTGACAGAGGGAGAATCCATCTCAAAAAAAAAAAAAAAAAAAAAAAAAAACGAGAGAGAGAGAGAGGGGTCTCTTTCTCTCTTACTAGGTGGTTGGCTAGGAGGCCCATTTCTGCAATAGAGAACAAAATGTATTAAGAGAGAACAAAGGAAGAACAAAGGGAACAAGAGAGAACAAAATATGGCCTTTCCTATAGAAGGGAAGGGAAGGGAAACCAATGTTTATCAAGCAACTACTGTGTGCCAGGCACTTTAAGACTTTTGTTGCCCCCTTTCATCTTTTTTTGGACTTCCAGTGGGCTTTTAATCTTTACAACAACCCTATGAGGTAGGAGTTATGGTCCCATTTGTATAGATGAGAAAACAACGGGCCCAGAGAGGTTAAGTAACTTGCCTAAAGATACACAATATAGTGTATTAGTCCTGTTTACCTACCTACCCTACGACCCCTTCTAAGGGACTTTGTACTGGTGAAAACTTTGCAGCAGGCCATATTCCATACCATATGACATCATCCCTACCCCAGTTGTTTATTTCACCACTTACCTACCCCCTGCCTCTTCTGCCGTAGGTGATTAAACCAGAGGGAGATTCTAACCTTAGCCACGTTGGTCCATGGGCTAGCCAGTCACCTCTGACTTATTGCCTGGTACAGAAAGACAGCTGGCCAACAGGATCCCCTCTTAGTAACCTCAACCCGAAGCAGAGTTCCCCAGCAGGGAGCACAGACTGGGAGAGATGCAGACACACCCAGCGTGGCAGAATCACATTGAGGGTGGGCAGAGCCTGAGAAGGAAGAACCGTGACCTTATTTTCACTCCTTAGGAGCCCCTGAGGAGTCTTTTTCGTATTTGTTTTTTTTTGAGATGGAGTCTTATTCTCTCGCCAGGATGGAGGGCAGTGGCGTGACCTCCGCTCACTGCAACCTCCATTTCCTGGGTTTAAGTGATTCCCCTGCCTCAGCCTCCTGAGTAGCTGGGACTACAGGCGCGTGCCACCATACCTGGCTAATTTTTGTATTTTAGTAGAGACAGGGTTTCACCATGTTGGCCAGGCTGGTCTTGATCTCCTGAACTTGTGATCCACCCGCCTCGGCCCCGCAAAGTGCTGGGATTACAGGCATGAGCCACCGTGCCTGGCCCCCCGAGGAGTCTTGAATCCAGATTCCTCCTTAGCTTCAGCACCTGCCCCTGGGGTTTCCTGACAGGCCAGAAGTGGTTCCGCATGTATTTTTGTACTACACTTCTGTGCCTGAGCTAACTCAAGGGGTCTCTTTTCCCGTAAGAGTCTACCTCAAATGGGTACAGAATGACAGGGTCAGGATTGGAACCCAAGCCTGTCTGCTTCCCCAGCTCATCCTCCTTTCACTGTTCCACAGAGGGTGAGCCCTTGAGCGGTGTCAAGCGCCCACTGCCTGGGAATGAGCACAGCCAACTTTGGAGCAAGGCACTAATTTAAAGGAGAGTGTGAGGAATCCTCACTTTCTGAATGCTCTGAGGTGGGCGAAAGACTAACAGTGCCTGGCCTTGCTTTGGGAAGCTTTCCTGAGACGTACAAGCCATGCCCTCTAGAAACCTTCCCACTGTGGGCCACAGTTCAGTGTGTGACATCATGTATGAAATCATTAATCGTCAGTGACATCACTTGATGATGCCATTTCTATAATGGCCCTAAATCTTGGTCAGCTCAGGATGGGAAACCACAGAGAGCCTGGGAATCAGGCAGACCAGGGTTCCAGTCCTCTTCCTGACTGTTTGTCCTTGGGAAAGGCAGCACTGCTTTTCCTGTCTTTCCTCTCAGTGTCCTTGTCTGTAAAAACTGGGAGCCAGGCATGGTGGCAGGCACCTGTGTTCCCAGCTACTCAGGAGGCTGAGGCAGGAGGATCACTTGAGCTCAGGAGTTCAAGACCAGCCTGGGCGACATGACAAGACCTTGTCACAGAAAAAAAAAAAAAAAAGAAAGGGGGGATATTTCCTATCTCAGAACAAAAATCACAAGAGATAAATATGCAAGATCCTGCACTGGGGGGAGTTGGTGTTTAATGGGCACAGAGTCTCAGTTGGAGAATATGAAGAAGTTCCAGAGAGGGATCATGGTGATGGTTGTATAACAGTATGAGTGCACCTAATGCCACAAAACTGGACACTTTAAAATGGCTAAATATATATATATATACACACACACACACACACACACACATATTTCCTTTTTGTTTTGAGAGGGAGTCTCACTCTGTTGCCCAGGCTGGAATGCACTAGCACGATGTTGGCTCACTGCAACCTCTGCCTGCCGGGTTCAAGTGATTCTCCTGCCTCAGCCTCCCAGTTAGCTGGGATTACAGGCACCCACCACCACGCCCAGCTAATTTTTGTATTTTAGTAGAGATGGGGTTTCACCATGTTGGTCTCGAACTCCTGACTCAGGTGATCCACCCGCCTTGGGCTCCCAAAGTGCCAGGATTACAAGCGTGAGCCACCGTGCCAGGCCTATGTTATCTATGTTTTACTACAACAACAACAATAAAAAGACCTTACCTTGGGCCTCCCATGTAGCAGGTACCTTAGAAATGCTGATTTTTCATCTTTATCCCATGTAGCAGAAGCCAAGGTCCAGTTAATCCGGGTGCCCTTAACCCAAGGCAACCCTCTGGCCACTCCTTCAAGACTCTGAGACGTAGAGCCCACCACAGCCCCCTGCCCCAGAGAGCTGGAAGCCCATCAGAGCAATGAAGTAAAGTCTCCAGACCTGGGAGATCAGGACACTCCTATGAACTGGCACTTTCAAGGCAAGAGCCCAGGACTTGGGACTGCTGTGGCTGAGAAGAGCTGGGCCCAAGACTTGACCAGGTCCGGCCCCAAGCCCCAGGACGCCAGGCTGTGGGGCAGTGTCCAGGGTTCTGTCTGCTGAGACCCTCCCTCGCTGGAGAAAGGAGCACTTGGTGGGCTTCTCATCAGGAAAGAGGAGATGGTTGAGCCGCATCTCCACTGAAAACTCCAGAGTTCATCTGGGAGGGCTCCTTTTTCTCCAGCCATCGGTTTTCTGACTAGCAATGCTCATTGTGTGCTGTGTAGGGCTGGCCTGGTTCCTCTTCCTTATAGCAGCCCCCTGCCTCCCCCAAAGCCAGTGCCTGTGTTAGTACGATAATACCATGATAGTGGCCAGGAGATGGTTTTACCTAACTGATTAGGCCCTCTGGAGTGGCATCTGAGGCATAGGCTTAATTCTCCCTGGCAAGGAGGCAACCAGGGCCCAGGGCTGGAGAGCACAAGGCACTGGCTGGGAAATTGCATCTGGGAAAGCACTGAGGGGGAAAATTGGAAGTATCAGAACTTCCCAGGTTGCTATTCCACAGAGGCCAAACATCGTTAGCAGCAGCACTAATTATGATCCAGGAGAGTCAGGCCTGGCTGCCTAGCATGCCAAAGCAGTCCTTGAGAGTGGCCTTGGGAGTCAGTAGGGCAGAGGTAGAGATGCAGGCAGGGTGGGGCTCCCAGCAACAGGGTGAATTTGGGAGAGGAAAGACTGCAGAGCCCTTCAGACCCATGTGGAAGGGGAGCTGGATAGACTGAGTTGCTGGGTGCCCTCATGTCCTTTAGAAGGCTTAGAACTATGATAGGAAGGGTGGAAATTAGATGCTTTAATGATTTCTACCTGCCAGGAATTTAGAATCGTCTGTATTTGTCTCCACTTCCTCTCTTCCCATCCCTGCTTGTCCTCAGTGCTCCAAGGCAAATTCTCTTGTCAATGTCACCAGTGATTTCCATGTTGCTAATTTCAGCTGTCATTTCTGAGTCCCCATTTTACTCATCCTGGCAGTGGCATTTGACGTGGATGGTTTCTGCATAAAACACTCTCTTCCTTTGGCCTCCGTGACACGCCCAGTTCTCCTCCTACCTCCATCATCTCCTGGCTGGCTCCTCACCTCCCCATCACTGGATGCCTCAGGGCTGTCCTTACACCTCTGTTCTTCTTCATCCATCCTCACTCCCTAACTAATTCCATCTATCTCTGGACTTTAAAGCCAGCTATGTTGATAGGTCGTGGTCATATCCAGCGGCTACTTGCCATCCCCGTGTGAGTGTGTCTCATAGTCCTCTCAAACTCAGCGGTCCCTCAGTCTTCCCCAGGGCAATCAATGCAAATCTGTTCTACTAGAGCCCCAATCTTGGAGTCATTCCTGGTTCTTCTTTTCCTTTCATGTCCCCTTATCTAATCCCTCAGGAAATGCTATCAAGTTCTACCCTTTAAATTATCTCCAGAATCTGGTCACTTATCCCCGGTTACACCACTATCACCCTCATCAGAACCACCCACTGTCATTGCTTGCCTGGGAAATTACAATAGCCTTGAATTAGGTACAATACAGGCCATGGTGGTGGCTCATGCCTGTAATTCCAGCCAAGGCAGGCAGACCACTTGAGGCCAGGAGTTCAAGACTGGCTTGGGCAACATGACAGAACCCCATCTCTACTAAAAAATACAAAAGTTAGTCAGGCATGGGGGCGTGCACCTGTGATCCCAGGTACTTGGGAGGCTGAGGCATGAGACTTGGTTGAACCCAGGAGGCAGAGGTTGCAGTGAGCTGAGATCACACCAGCCCGGACAAGAGAGTGAGACTCTCCCTCAAAAAAAGAATTAGGGGCCGAGCACACTGGCTCACGCCTGTAATCCCAGCACTTTGGGAGGTCAAGGTGGGTGGATCACGATATCAGGAGATCGAGACCATTTTTTATTAAAATTGTATATATTATTTAAGCTGTACAATGCAATGTTTTGTTATCTGTATGCATTGTGAAATGATTACCACAATCAAACTAATGAACATATCCATCACCTCACGAATTTACCTTTTTTAGTTCATGTTCTTTTTTTTTTTTTTTTTTTGAGACTGAGTCTCGCCCTATCACCTGGCTGGAGTGCAGTGGCACAATCTTGGCTCACCGCAACCTCCACCTCCCGGGTTCAAGCAGTTCTCCTGCCTCAGCCTCCCAAGTAGCTGCGATTACAGGCGCCTGCCGCCACGCCCGGCTAATTTTTGTATTTTTAGTAAAGATGGGGTTTCACCACCCTGGCGAGGCTGGTCTTGAACTCCTGACCTCGTGATCTGCCTGCCTTGGCCTCCCAAAGTGCTGGGATTACAGGCAGAGGCCACCGCGCCCGGCCTGCTCACATCCTTTTTGCTAGCATTTTGTCACATGGCTGTGCTTAGTTGCAAGGGAGGTTGGGAAATGTAGTCCTTTTTCTGAGCAGCCATGTCCCCAGCTAAAATGTGCAAGGGAAGGATGAATTTGAGGGGAAAACTCCTGGCTCTGCCATAGTCTCCTAAGTGGTTTTCTTATTTCTACTCTGCCCCCTACAGGTTGTTCTAAACACAGCAGCCAGAGTAGTCCCGTTAAATCAGAACATGTCACTTTTCTGTGTAGAACCTTCTAATGACCTCCCCCCTCACTCAGAAAGAAATCTAAAATCCTTACCATGGTCTACAAGGCCCTACATAATTTGAGCACCAATTTCTCTCTGATTTCATATCCTACATCTTTCACCCTTACTCACTCCACTCCAGCCTCACTCACTCCACGCCTTGCAAAATACCCCCACCTCAGAGCTTTTGCAGCTGCTATACCCTCTGCCTAGAACATTCTTTCCCCAGATAGCTGAAAATGTGGCTCCTTCACTTCCTTTAGGATCCTGCTCAAATGCCACCCACTCAAAGAGGCTTTTTTTGGGCCCCATTCCCACCATCCCCATCCCCCTTACCATCCTTTGTTTTTCTCTGAGGCAATTAACATCACCTGAAATATTATATGTTTACTTACATTATATGTGTTTTTCCCACTAGAACATATGATCTAGGGTCCACATACAGCAGGTGTGCTATACATGCTTGTGGAGTGAATGAACAGATGAAGACAGCAGTGCATGGGAACAAAGGCAGCAGAAGGCTGCTTCTTCCTTAGTCATTTCAGGAGGACCCATGTCTTGATTCCTGTTGTGGGTCCAATTTGGAAACAGACTCCTTAGTTTCTTGCTTCTAGGAGCTCCCTTGAGTTCAATTTATGAAATATTCATTAGACATCTAGTGTGTTCGTTACGTAGTATGGCAGATATAGAAGGAAAATAAGCTATAGAGCACTATTGGCCCTTGGGAAACATATGGATTGGTTAGGAGCCTAGATCTTGTCCTTTTCTTTCTTTGCAAGTGTGACCATTCAGGTGTTGTGTAAAAGGCCAGGGAAAGAGTGGCTTCACTCTTTATGGAGGCACGATGAACTGGTATGGCCTGGGTAGGAAAGAGGGGAGGAGGCCGGGCGCAGTGGCACACGCCTGTAATCCCAGCACTTTGGGAGGCCAAGGTGGGTGGATCACCTGAGGTTGGGAGTTCGAGATCAGCCTGACCAACATGGAGAAACCCCATCTTTACTAAAAATACAAAGTTAGCTGGGTGTGGTGGCGCATGCCTATAATCCCTGCTACTCAGGAGGCTGAGGCAGGAGAATCGCTTGAATCAGAGAGGTGGAGGTTGCGGTGAGCCGGGACCGCGCCATTGCACTCCAGCCTGGGCAACGAGAGCAAAACTCCGTCTCAAAAAAAAAAAAAGGAAAGAGGGTGGGGTATGAAGAGAGGCTGCCCCATTACAGGTTATAGTGGGTTTTTTCTCCCTCTTATTACCTATGGAATAGGGCTTCATTCCTTGCTGGTCTGCTTAAGGAACAGTTTGAGGCCGGGCACGGTGGCTCAGGCCTGTAATCCCAGCACTCTGGGAGGCCGAGGTGGGTGATCACCTGAGGTCAGACATGGTGAAACCCTGAATCTACTAAAAATACAAAAATTAGCCAGGTGTGGTAGAAAGTGCCTGTAATACCAGCTACTCGGGAGGCTGAGGCAGGAGAATTGCTTGAACCAGGGAGGCGGAGGTTTCAGTGAGCCGAGATTGCGCCACTGTACTCCAGCCTGGGTGATAGAGCAAGACTCTGTCTCAAAAAAAGAAAGAAAGAAAGAAAGAGAGAGAGAAGGGAAAGAAAGAAAGAAAGGAGATAGGGAGGGAGAGACAGAAAAAAGAAAGAAAGAAAGAAAAAGAAAGAAAGAAAAAGAAAGAAAGAAAGGAAGGAAGGAAAGAAAAAAGAAACAGTTTGAACCAGTTCTCATTTGATGGAGGAGGGGGAAAGATAGACAGGGGTGGGGGGTTGGGGTTGGGGGGTTGCGGGGGTGGGAAGAGGCCTGGCCAGGGGGCTGCAGAGGGCTGGTGGAGGAGAAGGAAAGGAGGGCTAGGCTTTAGGGGGCCCCAGCTGGAGGGAAAGGTAGCTGAGAAAAGCTGAGGCTGAGTAGGAGATAAATGACCTGAAAAGATTGCTCCATTATCCTTCCTTGCTCTGGGCAAAATGCAAAAGGTCATGCTTGGTTATTTCCCCCCCGCACTCCCTCCTCACAGGGCCACTTAGACATTGCTCTGACATTTACAGCCGCAGAGGATCAGAGGCCTCTTCTGAGGCCTGGCTCGAGATTTCCACATTGGGAAAGTTCCAATTTCTTTTTTTCTTTGGATGAGGCTGCTTGCTGCATCCCTCATAATTCTTCCTTCTCTTGACATTCCCCTTCAGTCCGAGAGGGAGAGCCAAGAGCAGTGGTTCTCAAACTTGAAAGTGGATAAGAACCACTAGAAGGCTTGTTAAAACAAGTTTGGGCTGGGTGCAGTGGCTCACACCTGTAAACCCAACACTTTGGGAAGCTGAGGTGGGTAGATCACTTGAGCCCAGGAGTTCGAGACCAGCCTGGGCAACATAGCAAAACCCCATCTCTACTAAAAATACCAAAAGATTACCCACACTTGGTGGCATGTGCCTATGGTTACAGCTGCTCTGGAGGCTGAGGTGGGATGATCACCTGAGCCCAGAAGGTCGAGGCTGCAGTGAGCTGTGTTCATGCCATTGCACTTTGGCCTGGGCAAGAGAGTGAGACTGTCTCAAAAACAAACAAACAAAAAAAAGAAGTTTGCCTGATGCCTCACCCAGAGCTGATTCAGTAGGTCTGGGGTAGGCCTGAGAGCTTACATTTCTAGCAAGTTCCCAGCTGATGCGGATGCCGATACTGCTGGTCCCAACCACATTGGGAGAACCACTGACCTAAAGCAACTCGTTTGGGTCAACAGATGTCCCTCATGGATCTTCAGTCCTTTTCTCCAGCTCCCCAACCAAGGGGAAGTAGGCTTGAGTTATCACAAGAGTCATCCAAATTCAATGTCAAGGACTTCTTGACCATCAGGGTTACAGGACAAGGCAGTCCACAAAATCCCCCTCCCTCTAAATCTTTGAGAATCTCTTCCATTCTCATACACTTGGGTGAGTGAAGATCTATTCTCCCCTGCCACGAACCCCACTGCCTGGACAGGGAATTCCTGGGACTTGAGAATGGCAGCAAGTGTGGCAGGTGGAGGATAGGAGGACAACAGATGCCGAGTAAGCAGAGGGAACCCCTCCCCTCCTACATTCTATTTCTTTGAGATTAAAATATTTGTTTCTTCCTGGGCTCTGCTCAAGCCCTTATCTGGGAAAGCATTTATGCTTAATGTCCTCAACCCATTAGCAACCCGGCATGGGGCTCTACTAATCAGGGTCCTTAATGGCAGCACCGTGAAGAGTGAGGCTGTAAGTGACTGCACCTGCTTCCCAGCCTCAGCTGGAGAGGAGGTGTCTAGACAAGACCAGAGCCTAGGTAGGCTCAGCGGTGGCCGGAGAATGATTCATGCCAGCTTAGGAGGCTGATCTGACCTAATGATAACCTGTCCTCCCACCTCCAGTTTGGTAGGGGTGCAGAGAGGCTCCCTGGTTACCTTGGCTGAAGTAGCAAGACCCCCTAGTCCTACTCAGCCTCCTCTTCTCTCCTCAAATTACAGAACATTGGCCTCCTTTAGAACATATTCCTCTCCCAGCGTCCAGCATTTATTGAGAACCTCTACGTGCAAAGGACTCTTTCCCGCACCAACCGCTTTCCATTTCAAAATCCACAAGCTCGTACTTGAGTCTGTCACAAAATAGGGGGTGAGGGCCTTTGGCCTGGAATCTAGGGGATACCTAGGGATCCTCTAGTGCTCAGACTGTGTGGGCTGCACCTTCTGCAGCCACTCTTGATGAGTTGGGTTCCTTGGCTTTGATCTACAGAGGGAGTATTTGGAGAGCCCTTATTTAAGAGTAACCAGATATTCTAAGGATCAAGGCCAGTCTCGAAGTATTTGCCTCTTGCTTCTCTTGACATGATGTGTTTGGTCCTTGCTGCAGACTAAGTGTCCCCTACTAAATGCGTATGTTGAAACCCCACCCCTCAATGTGATGATATTAGGAGGTGGGGGCTTTCGTAGGTAACTAGGATTAGATGAGGTCATTGGAGCCCTCATGAATGAGATTAGTGCCCTCATTCATGAACGGGGCTAGGCATGGTGGCTCATACCTGTAATACCAGCATTTCAGGAGCCCAACGCAGGAGGATTGCTTGAGGCCAGGCATTGGAGGCTGCGGTGAGCTATTTGTGCTACTGCACTCCAGCTAGGGTGACAGAGCAAGACCTGGTCTCTAAAACCAGAGTCCTGGGAGAGCTTGCTGCTTCTTGCTTGCCTCCTCTCTCTGTGCTCAGCCAGCTGAGGATACAATGAGAAGCTGGCCATCTGAAGGAAGAAGGCCCCTCCCAGAACTTGATTCCGATCTTGGATTTCCAGTCTCCAGAACTGTGAGAAATTAATTTCTGGTCAGGTGCGGTGGCTCACGCCTGTAATCCCAGCACTTTGAGAGGCCAAGGCAGGCAGATCACTTGAGGCTAGGAGTTCAAGACCAGCCTGGCCAACATGGTGAAACCCTGTCTCTACTAAAAATACAAAAATTACCTGGCCATGGTGGTGCACACCTGTAATCCCAGCTACTTGGGAGGCTGAGGCAAGAGAATTGCTTGAACCTGGAAGGCAGAGGTTGCAGTGAGCCAAGATAGCGCCACTGCACTCCAGCTTGGGCCACAGAGTGAGACTCTCTCTCAAAAAAAAAAAAAAAAAAAGAAAAAGAAAAACAAAAAAAATCTGTTGTTTATAAGCTACTCCATTTACAGTATTTTGTTATAGAAGCCTGAACTGACTAAGGCAGTTCCACTAGACGACTCAAACCACTGCAGCTCTCCCAGATTCTGGAAAGGAAAGATATCCCACTCCACTCCCACTCAATGAAACACTTGAGACAGGAGGTGAGTTTCTGCTTCAGAGGGACATGGAGTCATGCTTTAAAAAGGACTATAGAAAAAACAAACAGCCTGGGTGCAGTGGCTCATGCCTATAACCCTAACACTTTGGGAGGCCGAGAAAGGCCGATCACTTGAGCCCAGGAGTTTGAGACCAGCCTGGCCAATGTGCTGAAACCCCGTCTCTACTAAAAATACAAAAATTAGCCAGGCGTGGGGGTACGTGCCTATAATCCCAGCTACTCGGGAGGCTAAGGCAGGAGAATCACTTGAACCCAGAAGGTGGAGGTTGCAGTGAGCTGAGATTACACCACTGCACTCCAGGCTGGGCAGCAGAGCGAGACTCCATTTCAAAAAAAAGAAAAAACAAACAGATTGGGCGCAGTGCCTCATACTCTTGATCCCAGCACTTCGGGAGGCCGAGGTGGGCAGATCCCTTGTGCTTAGGAGTTTGAGATCAGCCTGGGCAACATGGCAAAAACCCATCTCTACAAAAAACACAAAAAAATTAGCCAGGTGTGGTGGTGCACACCTGTGGTCCCAGCTACTTGGGAAGCTGAAGCATGAGGCTCACTTGAGCCAAGGAGGTGGAGGTTGCAAACAACATAAGAGAAATGGAAACCAGCAAGTGCCAGTGACTGGTTCTTGCTCATTCTCCCCTCGTTTATGGGAACTTCAGGGCCTGGAAGAGGTAGAGCACTTCTAAGGGGGACACCACACTAAGCCACCACTGTCATCAGAGCCACAGGGCTGGACAGTGCTGACTTTTCTCCTTCTCAGAGGGGAAAGCCTATATGGACACCTGTATTCCAGGCCACCAACAAGCCCGCTGGTTGTCCAAGAGCTCAGGGGCCTCCTCTCTCCCGCCTTTTCTATTCTGGCTCCTCAGCCTTAGGTCTGAGCCATGGGAAACCCTCTCCAATCTGCTGCAACAGAACACCACAAACTGCTCCTGTTGTGGTCTGGGCTGCCAGTTCCCCAGCCTGCTGTTGCTGGAAGAAGACTACGACGTCAGTAATCTCTCCCCATGCCAGTCCCTTTGTAGGTGGAAGGTGCCCATTTGAAAAGAATCACATCTAAAGCAGACAATTCAGAGCAATAGGGACAATGAAGGAAGCAAGAAGTGCCAACTGGGCGAAGCCATGTTTCAGCCAGGCCCCATTATGCCTACACTTTTCCCAAGGCCCAGCCTCCCCACATGGCCGGTTCAGGCCCATCTGCCCAGCTCTCTTCCCCTCGCCTGCTCCTGGGCCCTGTCAAAAGGCCAGCTCTTCCCTTCTCTGTCCCCTCTGCCTTCCAGGCTCCACCTGGCCCATCCCCAAGATGTCCAAAGCTCCCAGCTGGAGGCTGGATTAGCAGCAGGCAGGGTAAGCCGGGCCGGGGCTAGAACAGTAGGTCTGAGCTGATGAACCTGTGTTCCAGAGCCAAGAGTAGATGGGAACACTAAGCAATTGAAATGTCACCTGCTTCCTGCCCCCCTTCCCTACCAGGACATGATCTCCCTAAAGGCAGACTTTGGAGATGGAAGACCTGTGCTTGACTCGGATCTGTCCCTTTCTAGCAGCTAGCTTTGTACAAGTTGGACCCTCTAAGTCTCCACTTCCTCCTGTGTAAAATGAGGGCAGTAATTGGGGTAATTTGAGAAGGAATGGTAAATTGGTAGCTGAGGTGCAGCTCTTAGCTTTTAGTTATCCTTCTCATGCCCTGCCCTTTCTGTCACCCTGGGCGCTGGTCACGCAGGAGATGCTCTCTTGGCTGCTAGGGGAGTTGGGATGCCCCAGGAGGCAGCCTGCACCTTGTCAAGGAGCAGCTGGAGCCCTGAAACCTCCAGGAAGGGGTGGAAAAGCCTCTATCTGTGCTGTCTTTCCACAGAACCAAGGGAGAGGGTGGCCAAGAACTTAGGTGAGAAGAGGCACTGTGGGTGGCGGGGTGGGTTGGGGTCTCATTTCCATAGTTTTGTCCCAGAAGAATGTGCTGGGTATTTGTCCTGCCTGGCCCTGGCCAGGTTTGAAGGAGGAATCCCTGCTGGAGGTTGATGTCACAGGCTTGCCTTCCCCTCCCCAGCCTCATCCTTGTGATTTAAAGAAATTATTTGGACATAGGAGTTAATGGAAGTAGGTTGCTAGTGTGTGGGCGAATCCATCACTGTCTCCCAGCATTCCAAGAGTGGATCTGTCTTTCAAGGTGAGATATCCTAGAGCGACTTTCCAAGGTCTGAGAAATAGAGTCTACCTTGGGAGGACAGGGCCGGGGGCAGCGTGGACAGGGATTTTAGAAAGCTGGGGTGACTGCACACTAGTTCTAGGGCCTGGCTGGAGGGCTTTCTTTACTTATGGGGGAAGGGAGGGAGAGGGAATTGGCACGGATGGGGATGCTGCTTCTCTACCTCTGTCCCCAGCTGTCTCCTGCCCCGGGAAATGGATAGGAAATAGATGGGCACATCCCCGCAGTCCACTGCTCAGGATGAGGAGGGCTGCTTTTGCAGCTGTCAGTGGCAGTGATGAAAGAGGTGGAGGTGAGGGGAGGAGGGGGTGCTGTTTGATGGAGCAGTGCTGTGTGGGGAAGAAGACTAGCTCCCCTTCCTTCCATTCCCCCATTCTCTCAGCTCAGCACTTCCTGGAGGTAGCATTCTGGGATGGAGCTGCTTTGAAAGCACAAAGAACTAGTGCTGGAAGGCTGAGGGGTGGGGAGGTGTGAGGAGGAGAAGATAAGTATGCAGGTGGGGGCAGACTGCCCCCTCAAGCCCCACACACAGCCAGGCCTCCCCACAGCCTAAGTATGTGATGTGTGTGTGTATGCGTGTGTGTCCACGCCTACATGTAGTGCAAGCATGGACTTGCAGCTATGAAGTGTTGACAGGGAGAGTGACTAGGGACAATGCTGAAGCTGTTCTCCACCGGGCAGATGGCTCCTCTCAGATATTTGCTCGGGTCTTCCTCAGTCCTCTCTCCACTCCTTCTCCTTGTTTTGTCTTTCTCCTCCTCAGTTTCTCAGCATCCCCTTTGCTTTCCCCCTCCCTCTCTTCTAGTTGCCATTCAGATGCAGCAAGATGGATTTAAATCAGACTGAAGATCTAATGTGGACTCTATATGGCAAATAAATTAATTAATTAATTTAAAAAAATCAGACTAAGGAATAAACTGGGAAAGGGGAGCCGCAGATTGTCCAGGAGAGAGAATCCTGTAGGTCATGGAATGTTAGAACTAAACACCAGAGGAGTCTGCGGGTCTCTTCTGCACCTGTACACAGGAAGCTGGAGGTCCTTTGGGAAACATGTCTCATTGGCTCTGGGGACAGTTGCTGGGGAGAAGCAGCATCTCCTCTCTTGTGCTTCCCATGGCTGGCTAATCCCCCGACAACACACTCATAGCCCTGAGATAATTGACTATCTCAGCCCTTTCTTTCTTAGGCTCAGAGGAAGAGCCTGGTCTTGCTACACAGACCATGACTTTTCTCGTGAAGCTGGGGACATCTGCAGGCTGGATGGCCTCCAGAGCTCTGGGCATGTGCCCAGAGGCCAGGCTGCCAGACCCAGGTATGACAGCCTAGGCATCCTCTCAGGTCGACTGCACTCTAGACATTCTCCTCCTTGGTCCCTGATCCCCCTTGGGGAAGTCCAGCTCTGATTCAGGCTGTGGCAGTATCGGGGGGCAGCCTAAAGTGAGGACCCTTCTGGTGGGGCCTGCTCCTGCAGCGGCTGTCTTTGGGCATCGTGATTAGAATCTACTTTAACAATTCTTTCTCCCCACCCCCCACACTGGTTTCAGCCAAACCAGACAGAAGGGGGCGCTCCTGAGTCATCCAGGAAGAGGATTCTGGGCTGATGTCTCAGCAGTGGCTCAGGGAACATCGGAAATTTTGTCTGTCCATCCGTCAATCTGAAGGTGACTGGTGCGGTCACCTCTCTCTCTTTCTTCCTTTGCTTTCTTTCTTAAGAGATAGCGTTGGCCGGGGGCGGTGGCTCACGCCTGTAATCTCAGCACTTTGGGAGGCCGAGGCGGGTGGATCACCTGAGGTCAGGAGTTCGAGACCAGCCTGGCCAACGTGGTGAAACCCCGTCTCTACTAAAAGTACAAAATTAGCCAGGCATGATGGCAGGCACCTATAATCCCAGCTACTTGGGATGCTGAGGCTGGATAATCGCTTGAACCTGGGGGGCGGAGAGTGCAGTGAGCTGAGATCGCACCACTTCACTCCAGCCTGGGCGAAAGAGCGAAACTCCATCCCCCACATAAAAAAAAGGGATAGTGTCTCACTATGTCATCCAAGCTGAAATGCAGTGGCACGATTATGGCTCACTGCAGCCTCAAACTCCTGGGCTCAAGCCATCCTCTCACCTTAGCCTCCCTAATAACTAGGATTACAAATACGCACCATTACACCTGGTTAATTTTTACATTTTTATCTGTAGAGGTGGGGTCTATGTTGCTTAAGTGGCCTCGAGCTCCTGGTCTTGAGCAATCCTCCTGCCTCAGCCTCCCAAAGTGCTGGGATTACAGGTGTAAGTCACGGCACCCAGCCCCACTCACCTGCAGACTGACAGATGGACAGACAATTTTTTTCTAGCAGGACCAGACAGAGACTTGGAGGAAACACTTTTATGACTTGTCCAGAGACTCCCTGGGCTGGAAGGAATCTGGCCTCTGCCTCTGGGAGATCAGCAAGTTTCTGTCTGGGGCCATGGCCAAAGCTGGCTGGGTCCTAGGCTGGGGACAGTGTAACCCCTGACCATTTGCCAGCCCCCAGTAGCTCACCCTGGTCTGACTGTCTTGGCAGAGCTGAATGTCCCAATTTTCTTCAGAACTTTTTCCCAGGTTAATCTGTGTTGCTATTGCCCATGACCTGCTCACCACCTTCTTCATCATGAAAAAAAAATGGCTTTCTCTCTTTCTCCCAGATCTCACAATCCTCTGTGACTGTTCCTGGCCCCATCAGATGGGGATGGGCTGAGCCTAGAGTACTGAGCTGGTCGGCAGAGTGCAGCACATTCCTTACCTGGAGCTGACACCGTTAGGACTTTCTTCCCAGTTGTCTTCTTCGGGCTTCCTCCTCCCCACCTTGTCACCCCAAAGCCTCTCACACTCGGGAGATTCTCCTTCCAGTAACAGGGCCTGCCTGAGCACTGGCTTAGGGGAATGGGGTGGGGGGTACGATTCCTGTATCAGGTTACACAGCCCCAAAAGAAAAGGCTGGCTTTTTGGCTTCTAGCACCTCCAACTTCTCTCTGTCCAAAGGATGGGGGGCAGTCCTGGGTGTGGTGGCTGGTGTGGAGGATGGGACCACTGGGCTGCCAGCAAAGGCATTGCCAGCATAGCTGAGGGCACAGGCCCAAGTCTGGAGTCTGTGGACTTGTACTTGGGACATGCCCAAGTCATCCCTATGTCTGGACCCTTCCATCTGACCAAGTCATCTGTTCCCCCCAGAGCAAACTTGTCCAACCCAAGACCACATGTGGCCCAGGACAGCTTTGAATGCAGCCCGACGCAAATTCATAAACTTTCTTAAAACATGATTTTTTTTGCGATTTTTTTTTTCTCACAGCTATCAGTGTTAGTGAGTTTTTTTGTTTTTTGGGGCGGGGTGGGGATGGAGTCTTGCTCTATTGCTCAGGCTAGAGTGCAGTGGCATGATCTTGGCTCACTGCAACCTCCCTGCCTCCCAGTTCAAGCGATCCTTGTCCCTCAGCCTCCCGAGTAGCTGGGATTACAGGCTCGTGCCACCATGCCGGCTAATTTTTGTATTTTTGTAGAGACAGGGTTTCGCCATGTTGGCCAGGCTGGCCTTGAACACCTGACCTCAGGTGATCCACCTGCCTCAGCCTCCCAAAATGTTGGGATTACAGGCATAAGCCACCGCTCCTGGCCCATGTTAGTGTATTTTATGTGTGGCCCAAGACAGTTCTTCCTCCAATGTAGCCCAGGGAAGCCAAAAGATTAGACACCCCTGCCCTAGAGCCTGGCTCTGTAGAAACTCTCAGGCCTTCAGGGGTCTACCTCATCCCACAGGGCCACAGGGTTGCCTTGGGGGTGGGGTGGGGTTGCCCTACCCTTTTTAAGTGCCCTAAGGGTCCTGACAGCTACGAGTGGATACCCAGCCTCAGCTCCAACCCAGCCCTACTGAGGCATTAACTCTGGAGCTCTCTAGGGCAGTAGGGGGTAGGCAAGAGGCCTTCTCTGATTGAAAATCTGAAGAGAAGAAAATTGCGTGGGCCTGTAGCCTTTTCTTTATGTCTCTCAGCTCTTTCACCAAGGACGTTTTCCCTGAGGTTTCATCTAAATTCTCCCAGCTGCAGTTCTAGCCCACTCTTTAGCTTGTGGCACACACTGCAGACCCCTGAGACACCCACCTGTGCAACCAGTGTGGGAATGGACCAGTGAGGTGCACATCTGTGGGAAGGGCCAAGGATGAGGAAACTGTATCAGTTCAAAGCCCATCGCAAATCAGCTTCTTCATCCCTCTCAAAGGTCAAAAGCATGACAGGGCCCAGAGGAGTGTTGGTATTTTCAGAGAAGAAGGCAGTGAGGATTTGGGAGCAGTCCACCCTCCTCAGCCACATCTCAGATCTCCTTGCTGAAACAAGGCCTCAGCTGGGCCAACAGAAGACAGGGAACTTAGGCACCTGGAAGAGGTGCAGACCTTATCCATCCTCCTGTGTGTCCCCCAGCCCCAAGCCTGATACCAGGCCCTCTGTACAGGGGCAAAACTTTTCCCATTCTAAATGACCATTTACTCCTTTTCTCCAGGACACTGGGCATTAGCTGGACATCAGCCTGTTCAGGGGACCTCAGGCTTGAGACAGAAATGAGGAAGCACAGAGGTCAAAGGCTCCTTCCCGGCCAGGAGTGACTTTGAAGTTCACTGGCACTGCAATTAGGAATGACTTCCGCAGAAAGCAGGGATGGAGGGAAAAAAAAAAAGGAAAAAGGAATGGCTTCCCCGACTACAGCTCCAGAAACCTTGTTTTCATAGCCCCTACTATTTAGGGAACTGGGAGTTTGGGCCAGTTTGGTGGTGGCTCCCCAGTAGGTAATCTGAAGGCCTGGGGTGGGGGTAAGGAGGGGAGTATAGGGATCACTCCTATTAATTGACACTTACCATGGCTAAGGTGCTGGTCAAGGCATTTTACATGTTTTGTCTCATGAAATCTGCAAACTACTCATTGAATTAGATCTAATGATTTCTATCTTACAGACAAGTAAACAGAGGCACACACAATGATAATAAAAATTAGAATAGTAATAATAATGATAACATTTTAACAGCTTTTCAAAAAAATTTTTAATTAAAAAGAGATGAGGTCTCACTATGTTTGAGGCTGATCTCAAACTCCAGGCCTCAAGCGATCCTCCAACCTTGGCCTCCCAATATGCTGGGATTATAGGCCTGAGCCACCATGCCCAGCCTTTAACAGCTTTTTTTTCTTTTTTCTTTAATTTATTATTATTTTTTAAATCAGGCAGCCTCCCGAGCCAGAGTAGGGTCAGAGAGACTCCCAAACCGCTTAAAAAAAAAAAAAAAATATTGACACAGTGCCAGTCCTGGTGCAAGCACATGATGTATATGGTACTATTAAATCCTAAGAATTCATCATATTATCCCCATTTTCAGCTAAGGAAACAATCTGAGCAAGAGGTGACTTCACCAAGGTCATGGAGTCTTAGAAAATGACCAAGCCAGGAGCCAAACACACTTCTCTCCAATTCCAACCAATGCAGCCTGTGCTGCTTATTCCTTGGCAAGATTGCCTCCCAAGGGGACCATGGTAGAGCAAGCAGGTGGTGATGGAGGAGGGTCCCGCTGGCCTTTGAAAGCAGGAAACCCTTGCCCGTGGGCTGGGCCAGGAGCTGCAGCATCTGGCATGCTGGGAAATCATGGAGCAGCCCTCCTTTGCCACCACTCCATCCCCACCTGACAGGGAAGGAAGCTTTGATGCTGTTTTCTCGCCCACAGGGGACTGGGGTTTGTAAAACAAACTCACAGCCTGCAGGAAAACAGATCCTGGAACAGCCCAAACAGAAAGGCAGGGGCTGTTTGCTCTGGCCCAAAGCCCCTGCCTCCCTGCTCAGTCTCAGATGTGTGCCTCCACCTTGGCATTCTGTCTGGGCTTCCTGTCAGTTCTCGCTCTCTCTCCATCCTCACTGTGAATCTTGCAGGGCTGCAGTTGCCTTGGTAACATGATGGGAAGCTCTTGAGGTTTTCTGGAACCAGAGAAGGCTGTGGAGGGAGGACTCAGGCTCTGTTGGGCTGCTTGTCACAAAGGGAAGAAACCACTCCAGTGCTCCCTGCCCCTGCCAGCCAGTCCTTCCTTGGGTCTGACCTCAACCTCTTCTGTTGCATCTGCAGGAGCTTTGTTTGGGTGGCCTTTGGGGCTGGGCCTGAGAGGAGGGAGCTGTCACATACTGCTCTGTCCTTGGAGTTGACTGCCACTGTCACCAGAGCTAAATTCCTGCTTGCTACCATGACCTGGCCCTGTAGCCCTAATTGGTTTTATGAAGTTCAATGCCTGTTTTTTATGAGACAGATAATTATGGTGCGGGGAGGTCAGGTCCTCCTCTGCTGGACCTGGCGGGGTCTCCAGAATTGCTGATTCTCCAATCGGCTCCAGGCAGACTGATGGGATCAGGGTGAGCTGGGTGCAGCCGGGCTGTGGAAGGAGAGTGAGCCTCCACTTTCCAGTCTCTGACGGGATCAGGGAGGAAAACGTGCACCGCCTGCCCCGTGAAGAAGCCCACGCCTGTGAAGTGGGCACCCATGATGCCGTCCCTTGTGGGTATGAGGGATAACAGGCAGTGGGGTGGGAGGGGCAGCTCTCTCAGGCTAGAGGAATCCAACATGGGGCCGCCTGCGGCTTTGCGAAGAAATCCTCAATCTTTGACACTACGGGCACCCCGTGAAGATGTTTTTTTCCTCCGTCTCTCCTTCTAGTCTTCTTCCTTTCCTTTCTCCCACAGTCTCAGTTCGAAATATGGCCTATTTCTTCCCTATGTCTATGTCAGTTTCCGTAACTGGTCGCTCTCCCTGCCCCCCAATCTGCCCCCGCCCTCCCCAGGTGAGAGTTGACTTGCTGTGCCCTGGAGGGCAGTTCTAGGAGGGTGGAGATGGAGGGGTGGGCAGGGCGAGCCGTTCTGCTGACACTGGATGGCTCCCCTCCAATCCTCCTGGTCAGGAAGACCTCGGCAGGTAGAGGCTTCCATGCTTCGCTCCAGGCCGGGAGCAGCTGTCCACAACTGTGCCTCCCAGATGGGGTGAGAGGTTGGCCCCATCCCTAGAACAGGCCACACAGCTGTGTGCCCTGTGTGTTTGACCCACTCATGGCAGACACAGAACTGCACTTTCAGACTAAGCCAGTTGTTGGGTGTGGCTGTGGGACAGGATGACCTCAGGAAGACCCTTACCCATTCCACAGATTACCAGGCTCCCAGCTTCCCTTGCTTTCTGACTCAGTGGCCAACTCCTCAGGAGTTGCCTTCTCTTTAGAGTAAGGCCAATCTTGCAGGAAAGAAGGGAGGAGTGAGACTGGGGCCCAGGTAAGAAGGGCCTGGGGTCCCTGACTGCAGAGGCCAGCTCCTCTCTACCCCTCCTCCATTTAATTAGCTAATGTCTGTAAAGGGCTGGGCAATGGAAAAGCCCTATACAAATGTTGAGCACAATTTCATTTCCAAGACTAGACAAGAATATATTTGCAGACTTGAGCAAAAGGTCACTGGGCCTGCCTGGGACAGAGGGAGGACTCCCTGCAGGCCCCAGAGGGAGGATGCCCCTGAAAGACTGGGGCAGGAGAAGGAGAGGCTACAGTGCGGGCCGGCATGCCTGCCTCCTTGGTCTTTAAGCTGGGTCTCTTGGTACCATGCCTGCTTTGCACTGTCCCCTGTTCCTTCTGAATCCCAGGGTCCTAGAAGCTTACCCCTCTCTGCAGGGACCACTCTCAGAGACTTTCCACCAGAAGATTATGCTAATATCCACAACAGCTGATGTTTATTGAGTATTCACTGCATGCCAGGCTGTGCTAAAGAGGCCAGAGTGCTCCAGCTTGGGGAGAGGTGGCTGCCTCTCTGCAGCAGGCGAAGGAGCTTTTCCAGTGAGGGAGCCCCCTGCATGCTGCAGACTGCCTGAAATCTCTCCAAAACCTTTGGGAGGTTGGTATCACTTATCTTCTCTGACCAATGAGAACAGTTCCTGGTTTTGTGATCTCCCAAGTCCCTGGTGTGGATGTTCTGTGAGCTTCTGAATTCTCCTCTCCTTTCCCCACTGACAACTCACCTGGCCCTACACTCATTATGAAAGAATATTGAGGCCAATTAGCTTTGACAAGCTTCATGCCCAAGGGGCAGCTTTCCAGTTTCTGGTCCTCTAAGACCTGCTCAGGCCACCTATGTGTCTCTGCCCACTCAGAATTCTAGGAGCAGCTCCCCCCTCCATCTCTGGGCAGCTCCCACCTGCATCTCTGGGCAGGACCTGGCTTTGGGTAAGGGCTAGAGTGAAGGAGACTGGGAGAGGGGAATAGCCAGCTTTAGCCTCACAGCCCCATAGTCAAGGGGAGTCCTTTGGGAGGGCGAGAAGACTAGCAAAGCAGGGAATGGCGGGTTCAGGAAGAGGCAGGTGGGACAGGGAAGGGAAATGGAGAATGTGTTTCCAACATCCCCTGGGTTTCCTCTGTCCCTGTCTCCTTCCCCCACTGAAAGCTGAATGGAGCTGGCTGGCCTTTCTGGGAGGCATAGTCCTCTAGCCTTCCAACCCTGCCAGCCTCCTCTCTGTCCCCAGTTGCTCCTTCTCTGGCTTCTCTCCAGAGCCCAGGGCCTCCCTGTGTCATCAGTTCATTATCATTCTGATAAAAGTCATTAGTCCTTGAAAAAGCATGACTCCCCAGCTGAGGCCAGCCCCCCCTAACCTGGGGAGGAATACAGATGGATGGAGATGTGGGGGTGGGGACAGACAGAGGCACAAACAAAATGACACTTGTTTCCAGGAGGTGTGTAAATGGACACAAACCCACTGGTGCACACAGCCACACACCTTTACACACAGGCCCAGGGATGTCTCACATGGTCACCAGAGAGCCCACAGGGCTACATCACTGGAGCCATGCTCAGCTGCTTCCAGTCCCAGAGAATCACTCGACACTGAGACCCAGCACCCAGCAGCCTCAGCCTCCTGGAAACACAGAGGCCGGGCTCCGCAGACTCTGGGGGCGGGGGCAGGGAGTGGAATATGGAGGCCAAGGTTAGAGATCTCCGAGTTCCATTAGCCACAAGAAGCGTGTCCGGAATCTAAAAGTGCAGGGACAAGGGCGCTGCAGAGCCGGTTCCTGACAGTGTGTCCCCATTTCCCACCCCTTCCACCACCGGGAAGCTCCTCCCTGTCAGCAAAGCCATTTAGGGATTAGAGCAGCTCCCTCAGTAAAAGCTGCTTATTCAAAAGGTGCTTTCAGTTCATTTGCATTCACTTCATGGATATTATAATGCGTGGAGGAGCTTCCTCCTCAGTCCCTCTTTGCTGTCCCCAGATTGAGTCCCTGGCCCATGCAAGGTATCAGTTTGGACTGGGCCAAGCTTTCCAGCGACCTGGGGATCTTGTCAGGGAGTGGGAGGTGATAAACACTGGCCGTTAACCCCTGGTCCTCAGAAGGCAGCTCCGGGGACAGCTAGGAGGGGTCACAACTGGAGTTTTCCCAAGGGAGAGGAAAGGGGCCAAGGTCTGGAGAGGCCTCTCAATTCCCCTGGGGTCTCGAGCCTGGTCTCCTAGGGAAGGAGGAATCTGCCCAGCTGCTGTCTGCAGATAGGGCTGCCACAGGGGAGCAGGCAGAGTCAGCCTCAGCTTTGAAGACCTTCTCTTTGGCTTGGCAGCCACCCCACCCCGGCTCCATGCATTCAATTCATTCAAAGAGTATTTAACTAACACCATGATGTGTGAAGCTTGATGCTAAGTAACTGGAATACAGTGTTGACTAGGCAATGTGGCCCCTGCCTTCACAGAGCTTCCACTCCAGGAGTGAAAACCCACAAAAAATGAAGACACCAGACAATATAGAATAATATGAATTATAACTAGTACCATAAAGTGAACAAACCGGGCACTAAGATAGAAAGTAATAGGTCAGGGCCGGGGGACTGTCTTCAGATGGGGTGATCAGTAAATGGTGGAGACATAACACACCTGCAGTTGAGGCTGCAGGGAGCCAGCTTCGCACCACTGCACTCCAGCCGGGGCAACTCTGTCTCCTAAAAAAGAAAAAAAAAGGAAGAAAGAAAAAATTTCTTTCTTTCTGTGTGTGTGTGTGTGTGTGTGTGTGTGTGTGTGTGTGTGGGTTTTTTTTTTTTTTTGAGACAGAGTTTTGATCTGTCGCTCAGGCTGGAGTACAGTGGTGCGATCTCGGCTCACTGCAACCTCCTCCTCCGGGTTTCAGGAGATTCTCCTGCTTCAGCCTCCCAAGTAGCTGGGATTACAGGCATGTGGCACCATGCCTCACTAATTTTTGTATTTTTAGTAGAGACAGGGTTTCACCAGGTGATCTGCCTGCCTCAGTCTCCCAAAGTGCTGGGATTACAGGCATGAGCCACAATGCCTGGCCAAGAATTTCTTTCTTGATTTGTCCTTTTATCACCTCAAAGGTGCATCATGGGATTTCCCATCCCAGCTCAGGGGAAAGGCGTGGCTGTGCGTCTTCATCCCCAGATTAGCCTATGGAGAGGCTGCCATCTTTCGGACACTCCAGTGAACGTGCCCACCTGCCTGCTCTGGCACATCTGACAAGGCTGGAAAGAAGTTGCCGTTTTTGGGGAGAGGTCAGTTTCAATGCCTTCCCATCAATTGGTCCGGAGCATGTCCACAGTTCTGTACGCTGGGGAGCATCCAGTGCAGGCTTGGCTGAGTCAGGCAGATCCAGAGCTGCCCACCCCTCTCCCCAGGCCAGGGCTCCAGAGACCCTAGAGCCATTTCCAGCTTCCCTGCTGCTCCTCTCACATCAATCAGGGGCTGGGATGTCAGAATCAGGACTAGGGGAAGCGGGCCACTCACATCCTGAACCACCCCCCAGGGACATAGGAATATGAGGCGAGGATCCTGAGCTCGAGCATTTACAGGTAGCATTCAGGATTGAAAACTGATTTATAGTCTGAAGGCAGGCAGGAGGGAGTGGGAGGAAGCTGGGAGCTCTGTGTACAGTGCAGCCTTGTGGGGCGGCGGTAATTATATATTACATCGAACTGTCCTTGCAGCACGGTGAAGGGCAGTGGGAATGAGACTCTAAATCACGCTTCCGTGATGCTCCCCATAGCTAACCTCCCTGTATGTGGCCCCAGAGGCCAGGGCTGACACTTCTCCCTTCTCCCCAGCCCCAGCACCACCCCCCGCCCCCACCCCCACACACACAGAGCCCAGGGGCAGGGCCAGCCCGACTGACTGGGGGAGAGCAGGAAGATGGGATGTGAGCAACTCTGGCAGCTTCCAGGGGCTGCTCATCCTGCAGGCCTCATTGTTTATTGCTCTCCCGCCACCAGCACTTCCCACTCTCTACCCCGCTTCTTCCACTGGGGCCTATATGTGCGCTGTGTCATTTGAAGAAGACATCCCTGTCCTCCTTTCATTCATTCTCCCCTGTAGCATCTCTCTTCTCTACACCACAGCCTCACAGCCACCACCTTGGTTCGAGTGGGGCCTCATCACTTCTCACCTGGATTTCTGCCACCATCTCCTAACCAGTCTCCCTCTAGCACACCCCTACTCTTAGTCCATCATCCTTTACCTCGTTGCCATGGTAATCTCCCTAAACACACCTCTGACCATAATCTTGATCTCGTTTGTCTGGGAGGTGGGGATTGTCCCTGCTGATACAATAGCTTTGTGCTCATAAGCTATTATTATTATTATTATATATTTTTGAGACGGAGTCTCGCTCTATCACCCAGGCTGGAGTGCAGTGGCACGATCTCAGCTCACTGCAACCTCTGCCTTCTGGGTTCAAGCAATTCTTCTGCCTCAGCCTCTTGAGTAGCTGGGACTACAGGTGTGCGCCACAACACCCAGCTAATTGTTGTATTTTTACTAGAGACGGGGTTTAGCTATGTTGGTCAGGCTGGTCTCAAACACCTGTTCTCAAGTGATCCACCTGCCTCAGCCTCCCAAAGTGCTGGGATTACAGGTGTGAGCCATCACGCTTGACTGTAAGCTATTATTATTGTAATTAGACATCTCTGAGCCTCAGGTTACTTGCCTGTAAGTAAGGAGTGGGGAGAGGTGGTCAAATGTTTGTTCCTGAAAGGAACCAACACGTTCCAGGTTCTTTAAGAAGTCTCCCCGGGCTCTTGGCGGGCTGGTGCCTGCTGGCTCACCTCCTGCCCTGTGCTTTCAGTCCAGGAGTAACCCTGGTACTCATCTGTCCTGAGGGGCCATTTCCATGACTAGACCCTGATCCTTACGGTCAGTCACCTGGACTTCCCACCAATCTCCTGCCCCTCCCTCTAGGCTTTGAGTTCTTGGTTCAGAGGGACATATTAGTGCTTAGTGGTGATGAGAAACGGGTCAGACAGGTCAGGCAGGACTTGAAGTCTAGCCCATGACGGTGCACAAGGTTTTGGAGTGGCGTACTGATTGAGAGCGAGGACTCAGCCGCCAGACTGCTTGCTTGAGTTCGGATCTTGGCTGGGCTACTCTTTAGTTTGGCTAACCTCTCTGTGCAGTTTCCCTGTTTCTAAAATGAGGATAATAATTGTACCCACCTCATAGAATTGTTGTGCTGATTAAATGAGTGAACATATGTGATTGTTCTTGCTGATATAATAGCTTTGTGCTTTTGAGCTATTATTATTGTAATTAGACTTCTCTGAGCCTCAGTTTACTTGTCTGTAACACATCTCCATAATACCTTTCCTTCCTGCTTCAGGGTTATTGTGAAGATCAAATGACACATTCCCTTTGGAAACTCTTAAAGGCTTTACAAAGGTAAGATTATTATTATTTATTATCAGATACTTGTTCCTTGGGGTTCTCCACCACATTCCCAAACAAAGCAGTTTCCTTCACCTTTCTCTTACCCCAGTCTCAAGGCAGAAAACTGTGGTGTCTTGGAGACATGAGCAGCCATGGGGTCCCCCTCCACCTAGGAAAAGGGGCACACAGGCTGTGCACACAGACACATCTCTAATAGAGATTATTTCAAAGGAGGCTGCTAATTAAACCAAGAACAGAGAGCTTGTCAACATTTTACACAATTATCCCCTTCACTGCAGAGGTGAACCCAGGTTTTGTGGAGCCCAAAGCTTGTACAATCTGGGGGGCCCTCTTTAAGAAAAAAAATACAAGATGATGAACATGAAATTAAGTGCAGGGTTTCAAAGGGGCCTGTACAAATGAGGAGCACTGCCACCCAAGCTTCCTTAGCTTCACAGAAAATCCACCTCTGCCACCAGGCCAGGTATGCATTTGACAAGGACTTGTTGGTTAGTTGCTTATGGCCAAAACAAACCATTTTTTACCAACCACAGGAAGGCTAGGATCTCTAGAGGGCAGGAGTGCACAGCCTGCACCCAGACTCCAGAAGTCACCCCGTTACTAGGCTGTGGCTCCTCCACTGCCTTCACCTCAGTCTAATTGTTCCGTTTTCAAGACCCACCACCTATTTATTTTTGCTTTCAACACATTTGAATGTGATTTACATAGCATTAATATTCAGTCTCATGTTGAGAACTCTTCCTCTGCCCCGACTTAAGCTAGATTCCTGGGACTTGGTTACCAAGTGAGATGCAACTTTCTCTCTTCTCAAAATGTAGAGGGAAAGAAATATACATCTAATTTGGGGGAGGGTGGGAGAAGGGACAATGATGACATTTGTCATGGAATCAGTTTCTAGTCTCTGGCCCTCCTAGTCTATGTGTTCCTCCATATATCCCCACTGTCCCTACCCACAACCCACAACCCAATTCCACCCCAGTTTTCCTCTGATTATGAAATTGGAAGAGCACCTTCTCAAGGACACACATGCCTACCCAAATGCTGGGCTTACTGGGGCTCAAGGGTGCAGCCTCTGAAGTCAAGAGGCACATGGCACCGAGGTGCCAGCAGACAAGAGCACACAGGGGTTCTTCCTCAGGTCCCCCTCTGGGAGAATCAGCCCCTTCCAGTCCCCCTGCACAATTTGGAGGCCCAGTTTATGTGATCCCCCGACTGACGGAAACAGATGGCAGGTGGGAGTATGTGTGAGTGTGAGTGAGTGAGTGTGTGTGTGCATGCACGTGAGCTGTACATACATAAAAGAAATGTGCACACATGTGTGAGACAGAGAATGCCCACGTGCACATGAGTACACCCCCCCGCCACAAGACAGGCAGAGGAGGAGGAGGTGAGGATGTGGGAAGGAAATTCTCGGTTTAAAAAAACCACATTGTGGTTCTAAATGTCATCAAAGGTGAAACTTGCTTCCTTAGCCCTGCCCTATAAAGGGAGGCAAAAAGAAGTCAGCAAGGCAAGAAAAGGTCTCAGGGCAGGGACGGGGCAGCTCTAGTGTCAACAGTGACATCACTCTCCCAGACCCCTCCACTGAGTGGTGAGTCACCAGAGCCCACTCAATACAGTCTTTCTGCAGTCATGAGCTGGCTCGTGCTTCCATCTCCATGTGGCCCAGGCCTCACCCCCATGGTCCCCTGAGCCTGAGCTACCCCATCCCTGGGGCTTTGCTCTGTTTTAAGCCTCTATCAGAGAAGGCAAGGGTCCCTTCTCTGGGTAAGGCAATCAGAGACATAAATGAGACACAAGAGAAACAGAGACTCTTCTGTATGTGAGGGGGGTTTGGGAACAGAAGTTGAAAAGTTGCAAAACCAGTCTGAGGAAGAGGCAGAAAAAAGAGAATGGAAAAGAGAGAGTGAGAAGAGAAAGAAGAAACAGGGAACTGGGGTTGAAGAAAAGAAGAAAAGAGCCGGGAGTGGTGGCTTATGCCTGTAATCCCAGCACTTTGGGAGGCCGAGGTGGGTGGATCATGAGGTCAGGGGTTTGAGACCAGCCTAGCCAACATGGAGAAACCCCATCTCTACTAAAAATACAAAAATTAGCTGGGGGTGGTGGCGGGCGCCTGTAATCCCAGCTACTCAGGAGACTGAAGCAGGAGAATTGCTTGTACCCGGGAGGCGGAGGTTGCAGTGAGCCAAGATAGGGCCACTGCACTCCATCCTGGGTGACAGAGAGAGACTGTCTTGGGGGGGGAACAAAAAGAAGAAGAAGAAGAAGAAGAAGAAGAAGAAGAAGAAGAAGAAGAAGAAGAAGAAGAAGAAGAAGAAGAAGAAGAAAAGAAGCAGGGTGAGGTAAAGCTGACAGCTGTGAATTCTCACTTCTCAGGATTTTAGGATTGCTACTCCATTTTCCTGGCCCTCCAATCTTTTATGGGTCCCCCAGGTCTAGTGATGTAGGAGGAGGTCCAATACTGTAACCAGCACCTCTGGGAGAGGACTCCCAGTGTCTACGGTATCATCACCACCTACCCTGACACGTCTCAGCTTGGTCCCACCCTCTTTGTCAGAGATAGGGGGTGGAGGGTTTAGACATCGGTGGGGGGAGCAGGTGTGGTGGCTCACGTCTGTAATCCCAGCACTTTAGGAGGCTAAGGTGGGAGGATTACTTGAGGCCAGGAATTCAAGACCAGCCTGGGCAACATAGTGAGACCCCATCTCTATAAAAAAGAAAAGAAAAGAAATTGGGGCTGGGAGCAAAGAGTGAGAGGCACAAAAGGGAAGGCAGTACCCACTGGGGCAGCTCTGGTTTCTCTCTCAGGACCTCAGTTTTTCCTCAAGACCTTGGCACCTGCCCAACCATTGTTCCTTCTGGCCTGGCCCTCATGCTCAGTGGCAGCCTGAGCGTCATCCCTTGTCACTGATGGGAATCAGAACAGGGGCCCCTTTATCTGACAGGGAGAGCGACTCTGCCCAGTCTCTGTGACTCGAATTTCCCAAGATGCTGCTTATTCCTGTTGTAAACTGAGCTGCTCCAAGGAAATCAAAGCCTGTATCTGAGTCAACAAGATAGCACCAGAGTGGCAAGGCTAGGCCCTCATGAGATCACAGATGGCTTCTGTTAGAGACCCCTGTCTGGGGATTTCTTCTCCTACTCACTGTGGTTGCCTGTCTCTACAAACAAGAAAGTCTGCTCTTCAATTCCCACTTCTTGACTCCCCATCACCAACATAGTGATAACAATAATAGCAACCATTTACTGGGTGCCTAATATATGCCAGAAAACTTAGTAAGTTTCTCTCTCTCTTTCTTCCTATTGAGACAAAGTCTCACTTGTTGGCCAGGCTGGAGTGCAGTGGTGCGATCATAGCTCACTGCAACGTCAAACTCCCACCTCAGCCTCCCGAGTAGCTGGGACCAAAGGCATTTGATACGGCACACAGCTAATTTTTAAATTTTTAGTGGAGGCAAGGTCTTGCAATGTTCCCACGCTGGTCTTGAACTCCTAGCCTCAAGTGATTCTCCCACCTCGGCCTTCCAAAGTGTTGGGATTACAGGCATGAGCCACAGCGCCTGGCTGGTAAGTTTCTTATGTACGTTATTTCATTGAATGCTGCAACAACATTATGGAATAATCACCATTGTGGAGCGTGGAGGAGGAAACCAAGGACTCCAGAAGTTGCCTAAGATTTCACAGCTTGAGATGGAGCTGAAATGTGAACCCAGATCTATCTAAATTCAAATCCTCGGCTTTCCACTTTGCTTATTTTTATCTTCCCTGCCTCAACAATGCATCCTCCTTTTGGGTTTTGAGGTGCAATTCAAATCTTTTATCTCCGGGAAGTATTCATCCACTCCTCCCTACCTCAGCTCTCGCTCCCACCTGCACCATCCTTAGGAGGCCCCTGTGCTGCCCCTCCTGCTGGCTCAGGTTAGATTTGGAGTTCCTCCTGTGGTCCCGGGGGTTGAGGTGGTGAAAAAGATAGTGGTCAGGCCCTTAGTTCCCACTCTTCAGGGAGGAGGAGGGGAAGGTGAATGTGGCTGGCATTTCGCACTAGGCACAACCACACGCAGTTGTTGGAGAGGTTTAGGGGCCTGTGGTGCCTTGGGTTCTGGTTCCCATCAAGAGATAACTGGCCAGGCTCCAGAGCCCCACAAATGAGAGTAAAAGAATATGGAAAACTACCGGGTCCTCCAGGGAGCTTGGAGTGGGGCAAAGGTGGAACAAGAGCTCCTTTTCCACCAGGACCTTTGTCCCTAAGAAGGCTGATGCTGTTATTTACCCACAGGGAAGTCACAATTTCTAATGCTCGAGACAGAGGCAGCCTTCATTTCTAAACCTGTGTCCCTCAGGGAAGGGGACCTGTTTCAGACCTTGGAAGCCTCCCAGGCACCTCCTGATGAGCTTGGTAAAAACAATGTGCAGCTATGGCTTTCAGGCTGTCCCACAGCCACCTCCCACCAGACACCATTTCCAGGCCCATGGCCAAGGGCATGTTCTGGAACTACACCAGAAGACTCTATAGACGAGCTATCCCTCAGAGACTCTGTCAGCAAGTGAGGGAGAGATCTGCAAAGAGAAAGAAGAGCCGGGCAAAGACAACTGGGTGTGCTGCCCCAGGAAGAGGAGCAGCTGCACAGGGACAGAGAGTGGAAACCTGGAGATGAAGCAACGCAGCAGAGAACAGCCACCCTCCCTTCCCTGGGGTCTGGGCACAAGCGAGGCAAGGTGGCATTAGGCATGATTTAGGGCAACCCATCTTTTAAATATATGGGAGTTGGCCAGGCACAATGGCTCACGGCTGCAATCCCAGCACTTTGGGAGGCCGAGGCAGGTGGATCACCTGAGGTCAGGAGTTTGAGACCAGCCTGGCCAACATGGTGAAACCCCGTCTCCACCAAAAATACAAAAATTAGCTGGGCATGGTGGTGCACGCCTGTAATCCCGGCTACTTGGGAGGCCGAGGCAGGAGAATCGTTTGAACTTGGGAGGCAGAGGTTACAGTGAGCCAAGATTGCACTCTTGTACTCCAGCCTGGAAGACAGAGCAAGACTCCATCTCAAAAAAAGATAGAAATAAAATAGGCCAGGCGAGGTGGCTCAAGCCTGTAATCCCAGCAATTTGGGAGGCCGAGGCGGGCAGATCACCTGAGGTCAGGAGTTTGAGACCAGCCTGGCCAACATGGTGAAACCCTGTCTCTACTAAAAATACAAAAATTAGCCAGGTGTGGTGGCACATGCCTGTAATCCCAGCTACTCAGGAGGCTGAGGCAGGAGAATCACTTGAACTCGGGAGGCAGAGGTTGCAGTGAGCCAAGATTGCGCCATTGCACTCCAGCCTGGGAGACAGAGGGAGACTCCGTCTCAAAATAAATAAATAAATAAATAAATAAATAAATAAATAAGTAAATAAAATAAAATAAAAATAAATAAATATAAGGGAGTTGAGGCTCAGAGGGTGGACAAGAACTGCCCTAGATCACGCCGCTCCTGAGCGAGTCTCCCATTCAGTGTTCTGGGATCAATGAGAAGAAGGGGTGCTGGCTCCGCTGTCTTCTGGGAAGCAAGGGGACTTGAAGGGGAGGGGTCACAATTTCTCCACCCCCACCCCACTGCACCTCCCGTAGGACCTCAGAGGCTTCCATCTCTCATCTATGAAATGTGCGGGGCCCTCAGTTCCTTGTTAATAAAAGTGAGGACGAGAACACCTGCTTTCCTTCCGTGCAGGGCTGTTGTGAGGCTCTGCTGGAAATAATGCATGCAGAAGAGCTTTGCAAGCGCAGGGTGTTATTAAGTTTGTGATTAGGCCAGGTCAGCGAGGGCTGCAGGAATAATGGGAGGATTAATGCCCAGGACGTGGCAAGGAGGAGGCTAAACTCTGCTCCGTCCTCTTCCCTTGGTCACCTGCCCTGAGAAAAAGCATTTGGTGTTTCCAAATTGACTTAAATAAGAAATGTGTGGTGGCAGCAGCCTTCTCTCACTCAGGCTTCATTTGCCCAAGGCAGAGAGATTTTAATTTTCGAGCCATAATGAGAAAAAGAAACTCAGGATTAAAGAATATGCCAGTGAAGCAGTTGAAATAGCTGCCCAGACTCTGAATCAAGCCGAGAAATATAAATTAAAAACTCGCTCTCCCTCTAGCACCAACTGGGCTTGAAGATGCCAGGCTGAGTGGCTGGCAAGGGTTCTTGCAACCCAGGTCCTGGGGTCAGCTGGCAGGCAGGCCCCACCCCAGGGTGCTGATGGGACAGGGAGCCAGAGATGCACCCACCCACTCACAGGTGAGATTTACCTCCACCAAGGCTGGCTCCCCCAAGCTACAAGCCTCCTGAGTCAGGTCAGGCCCTGAATGTTGAGCTCAGGAAGGGGGGTGACTCCCTGGCCCCCACTGTTTAGTCTCCTAAGGCACAGAGATGCTGCTGTCTGCTCTTGTTTGCTCTTCTCCCAAATGCTGGCTCACATGCTGCAAACCTCTTTTTGTTTCCCCGAACTCAGGCCAGGGGTCCTGGGAGTGGAAAGGAGCTGCCTGAGAAGGGGGGCACCTGAGCCTTCAGCCCGGATTCTTCTGAGCTTCAGTCTGTTCCCAAGGGAATGCCCTTCCAAATGCACTTGCACTTGGGGTGGTGGGAATGGCAAGGAGCCCTGAGAAAGGTGTGTGAGCCCCAGGGCCAGGCCATACCCTTCCCTGCCCACTTGAAACCTCACCTCCCATGGCTCTCCAAAACTGAACATCTCTTGCCCCACCCAGCCCTACTATCTTCTTGATTGCCTTTGACCATCTCCTTTCTCCCTCTCCTTTTCTCATCTACTTATCCAAGAAATATTGACTGTGTGGCCTACTGTATGCCAGGGTCTGTGCAGGGGTTAGTGGCTACAGAAATAAGCCAAACCCAATTCCTGTTGACAGGCAGAAGAGAAACACAGGTGGCCTGAGGATTACAATATAGCACAGAACACACTGGGCAGTGGAGTTGGGTGGGTGACCAAAAACTCTGGAGTCAGACTGATCTGGTTCAAGAACTGTCTCCATCTCCTACTTCTTACAGTGAGACCTCAGGCAAATTGTCTAGCCTTGATAAGATGCAGTTTATTCATCTGTAAACTGGGGATGAGAATGCTTTATAGGATTGCTGTGAAGATTAAATGACATAACCTTGGTAAACTAGTTGGAACAGTGGCCAGCATATGGCAAACACTCGTTAAAGGCCAGTTGGTATTATTGTAAGTGTCTTAATGATAACACTGACATTCATCACTCTGTATTGGGTGCTCACTCTGAGCCAGCCAGGGTGCCATGCCTACAGCAGTGACTCAACTGTGGTCCTTGTCCTGAAGAGTTCACAATCTATTAGAGGTGACAGATATGTAAACAGATGACTGAAAAAGTGCAATCACTGCCATTATCACTCAAAAAACCGTCATTTTTTGAGCCCTGATCATATGCCAAGTACAATGCAAAGTTTTAAAGATACATTACCTTTAACTCCTTGCTAACCCTGTGAGGGATCTATCATCTCCATTTTACAGAGGTCCCATAATCATTAGTAACTTGTTCAAGATCAGGCCATCTGCAGAATGAAGTATTGACTCAAAGGAGAGCAATCAGCTAGACCTGAAAAGGGATCAGATCTGAAAAGGCTTCAAAGAAGAGGTGATCTTGTTTTTTTACAGACAGAGTCTTGCTCCATCACCCAGGCTGGAGTGCAATGGCAAGATCATGGCTCATTGCAGCCTCAGACTCCTGGGCTCAAGTGATTCTCCCAAGTAGCCGAGACTATAGGCATGTGCCACTGTGCCTGACTAGTATTTAAATTTTTGTAGAGACAGTGTCTCACTTTGTTGCCCAGGCTGGTCTGGAACTCCTGGGTTGAAGCAATTCTCCCGCTTCTGCCTCCCAAACTGCTGGGATTACAGGCAGGAACCACCACATCTGGCCAAACAGGTGATCTTTGATCAGGATTTTGAAGAATGAGTTTTCCAGAAGCCAAGACTCGGGAGGAATGGCATAGCACAGCACTTATGTGGGCCTGCAGGAGCACTGGAGCTTCAAGCAGCATCCACAGGAGTTACCAGGCCTAGAGGTCCTTATGTCCCTAACAGCCATTCCGTAGTGTACCTCAACACCACATTATAGCCTAAATCAAAGGAGGGTGATTATTTTAGAGAGATTCTAGTCAACAGCTTGAACCCAGAGGATTTCAGCTGAATCATGGAGCTGAAATAACTGCACGGAGTTGAAGTCCCTCATCCCCCCTGTCCAGGTGCCCAGCAAGTCAGGGGGTGTGGGTTGGGCTCCCTAGGAAGTTGGGAGGCCACAGACTGGGCTGGAGTCAGGGAGACAGTCTCTCAGTGACCTTCGGAACACTCCACCAGATTTGGGGCAGAAAAAAATGAAATCTGTTCCTGCACTTCAGTCCTTCCGCTTCTGCTCTGCCTGTTCACTCCCCTCATTTCCTGCCCACAATCGCAGGGGAGGCGGCCATCTTGGTGCAGTGGCAGGTCTGGAGGCTGGAGCCAGGATGTGGCACTGGAATCCATCTATCTGGCTGGTTCCACACCCGGGGAAACCTGGACTCATCATCATTAGCATTCTGTTTCCTTGCCCCGAGCAAGGAGGCGCAGGCAACCTGCGTAAAGGGCAACAGCATGGAGGGGGCACGCCTAGAGCAAAGCAGCCCTCAGAGCTCAGAGCCCGAGTCTCAGGACCACCCATCCTCAGCCAGCGCAGGGAGGCACTCCCGCGAGGCGCTTCCTTCGCAGTGCAGGGGTGGAGGAAGACCTTGGGGGTAACTCTAGGACCATAACGTGGTGAGGCTTTGGTGCTTGCGACAGACAGATTGCAGATAGCTGTCCAAACACCTGTCCGTATAATGTGGTTTTGCAGGAAAGGGGATGGATAAGGTCCCTCCCTGAGGCGGACCCACCCTCCACCCGCTCCTTGAAGCAGCCGCGGCAGCCTCACAGGCCTAATTCATTCCTCACGTTAAGAAGCAGCCCTGGGAGAGAACAGCCCCTACAGAGCAGGAAGCACGTGCATATTCCAATAAAGCACTCAAAGAGGTAATTATTTCTGGGCTGCCTATCCCAGCCCAGAGAACCAGCAGCCAAATTTCCAGAGCTGCTGTCGTTGCCTCTGGCTGTTGGCAAAATTAAACTTCTTGAGAAATCAGAATGAGCTGGCCCCCAGCGTGAGGGGTTGGAATTATTCCCCTGCCCTGGGCCCTCTGTGTGGAGCTGGGTGTGGGTGTGGACAGGGGGAGATTATGGAGGAAGGGAGTGGGTTGTAGGCTTCCATGAGAAAGCACATGCCTGTTCTGTGTACACGTTGAAACACACATGGAGGCCAGACATGGTGTAATTGCAGCACTTTGGTAGGCTGGGGCGGGAGGATTGCTTTAGCTCAGGAGTTCAAGACCAGCCTGGGCAACATAGCACGATCTCATCTCTACAAATAATTTAAAAATTAGCCAGGCATGGTTCTCCTTTGGGCTCTCCTCTGTCGTCGCTTGCTCCCTGGATCACAGCCTTTGATCACGGTCAACTTTCAGGGGAGGTTGGCTTAAATCTCCCCGACGTCCCTCTGCCCTCCCTGCCTCCTCCACCCTGGTTTCCTTTTAGTTCTTCAGCTCTTTCTCACACCAGGCCTTGCCAACAAACTTTGCACATTCCCTGGAGTGCCTTTCTCTCTGCTTGGGAAATCTCTCAGCTGAGACTTGCATGACCGGAAGGAAGCAGTCACAAGAACATCGGGGAGAAAAAGAGTTCCAGGCAGAGGGAACAGCCAAGGCAAGAGCACTGAGGTAGGAGTGAAGTTGGCATACTCAGGGCAGAGCAGGAGGGCCTTTGTGGCTAGAGCAGAGTGAGAGAAAGAGAGGCATAGAGTGCAGTTGGAGAGACCATGTGCAGCTTTGGGGGCCACAGTAGGGAGTCTGGATTGTATTGTATTGTATTGTATTTTTTTGAGACGGAGTCTCGCTCTGTCACCTAGGCTGGAGTGCAGTGGTGTGATCTCAGCTCACTGCAGCCTCCCCGCCCCCCAGTTCAAAAGATTCTCGTCCCTCAGCCTCCCGAGTAGCTGGGATTACAGTTGCCTGCCACCACGCCCAGCTAATTTTTATACTTTTGTAGAGACGGGGTTTCGCCCTGTTGGCCAGGCTGGTCTGGAACTCCTGACCTCAGGTAATCTGTCTGCCTCAGCCTCCCAAAGTGCTGGGATTACAGGTGTGAGCCACTGCGCCCGGCCGTAAGTCTGCATTTTAAGTGCATCAGGTAATAAGCTCCATGAAGGCAGGGATTCTGCTTGTCTGATTCACTGCTGGTGCCCTGTATGTAGCAGGCACTTAGTGAATGTTTGTGAAATGAATGAATGAACACCTTACCTTTATCTGTATCCATGTCCTAGCCACCCCTCCCCCACACAAGGTGACAGAGTAGTCTTCAACGATGACAGCTTTCAGGAGGTAGAGAAGCAGGCTGTAGGAGGAGGCTGGTTGTGTTTTCTCCTAAGAGAATCCCAGCGCGCTGACTCGTCTCCTCTCCTGTTTTCTCCCACATTCAATTCTGATCCCGTTGCTCAATTCTCTGCTCCTGCTAGGCTCTGCTCCTGACACCATTAGTCACCTCCCTCGGTTCTCAGCTTCCTTAATGAGCATCTGTCTTGCCTTCAGTCTGAAACAGGCCTGCCCCTGCCTGCTGCTTCCTGGGAAAACCAAGGTCTGGGGTGGGAGTGCAAGGCTCAGAGAAGGCTCCCAATCTTTCTCCCTGCTCCTCACCATGCTCTGAGCAAGAGGTAGTGGGTGGGGGCAGAAAAAAGGATTATCTCTGGGCAAAGGAAGAGGTAAGTGGAAGACTGCTGAAGTTCAGGGGAAGGTTATAAAAGAGCCCTGGCTTCCCTGCTACAAAGAGTCCATGGAGGACAGAGCTGCATGCTTTTCATTAACGAGACAAGGAATCGGCAGAGATGGCAGCAGAAGGAACAGAAGCAAAGCAGGGTGCAGAGAACCCATCCTTGGGGGCAGCTGAGGCCACAGGGCCTCTCCTCAGCTGAAGGCCTTTCTCGGGTTGGCCAGTCTCAGCCCTTCTACTATTCTCCATGCGTGGAGGCAGGGAGGCGACAGAATAACCTCTTAAGGGCCCTGCCAAACACCAGAGAACACTTGCTTGAGATTCCTTGACTGTTGTTCTCTCTGAGGCAGCCCTGGGCAAGCAAGGGGCTCAGCAAGGGGCCAAGGTGACAGGGGGCTTCCATGCTGCTATGCTACAGTAAGAGGTTGTTCCACCAGGGACCTGCAGAAAAACGGTGGCTCCTTCAGAGGGTAAGCTGAGGAGAGGCTAATGAAAAGACTAGTGACAGGCGACCGGGGCTGCAGGAAACCAAGAGGGCCGGGAGGCACCCAGGGCCTGGCCGCAGAAGAAAGCCCTTACCACCTGGAGGCCGGAAGGGGTAAGAGGAGGCATGATGCGTTTTTTTGCTTGTTTGTTTGTTTGTTTTAAGACAGAGTCTCACTCTGTCACCCAGGCTGGAGTGCAGTGGCACGATCTCGGCTCACTACAACCTCTGCCTCCTGGGTTCAAGTGAGTCTTCCACCTCAGCCTCCCGAGTAGCTGGGACTACAGGTGTGCGCCACCATGCCTGGCTAGTTTTTGTATTTTTAGTGGAGATGGGGTTTCACCATGTTGGCCAGGCTGGTCTCGAACTCCTGACCTCAAGTGATCTGCCCGCCTTGGCCTCCCAAAATGCTGGGATTACAAGTGTGAGCCACTGTGCCTGGGCATGGTATTGGCAGAACTTGGTGACAGCTGTGGCTGTGGGAGAGGTGTTGCCCCGTGGGAGCTGTGGCCTTCTACAGAGGAAGGCAGCTGCTGCCAACACCCAGGCCCAGCAGTGGGGCTGAGGGTGTGGAATGAGTGTCCTGACCTCTTTCTCATCCCATCAGCTAGTCTCCTGCCAGTGGCTTCCATTGGCCAAACCCAACAGGAAGCTGAGGGCAAGGAGCCAGGGCAGTAAGTCCACAGAGGTCAGCTTCCTGTGGCTCTGAGCAGGGCAGGGAAGAACGGAGAGTGAATCTAGAACCTTCTTGTCTCCTCCTCCTGATGTCACATTCTCCTAAGCCCACTCCTCCCTGGTTCCTGAAGAGCCTACAAGTCCCTTTGTGACGTGTGCTCAGAACTCATTCCACCTCTCAGACTGAGCTGGGCCGGGTCTGGACAAGGCTCAGGGAGGCTCCAACCACATGGAGAGGATTTCGGTTGCCCTGAGTCTACCTCTGCCCCCGCTGTATAGCATCAGGATCCCAGATGGTCCCATTTTCCTCGTGCCAGGCTTTAGGAACAGGCAGGCTTGGTAATTACACTTTCCTAACACACCCCCGCCCCCGTTTGACTCTCTTTCAATTGCATGAAGCAGGAGGTTTCTCCCTGCTTCTCCCCTGCATGAGCACTGGCCTCTGCCTCTGATCTTCTGAAATTCCATGTGGTGTGAGGGGCCTGGGGAAGCCGGGGGAACGCTTGACACTCTCGGCATCCTGGAGGTTGAGAATGGGCTTGCTGTCCATGCTTGCCATATCCCAGGAAAAGCCACATCCCTCCCTCCTCCCACTTTGGAACTATTAAATTATTAAGTTCCATGGGTTCACTTCTCAACACTGGCCTGGGGTTCCCACCTAGAACCTTTTTTTTTTCTTCAGATAGAGTCTCGCTCTGTTGCGCAGTCTGGAGTGCAACGGCGTGATCTCAGCTCACTGCAGCCACTTAGAACCTTAATAGCACCTTCTTCCACACCAGCTCACATCTCACCCTAACAGTCCTGAAAGCCCCTGAGGGAGGAACTTGAAGTGGACTCTGGGCTCTGAGGCCTAGGGATCCAGTCACAAGGGTACACCTATCAGTTCAGGTAACTGCTCCATCCTCCCCCTCTCCCCAGCCTCCAGCACCAACTGGGCCTTAGGTTTTCCCAGTGCACATGTCCTGTAATAGAGAGCCACTGTTTTGGCCTGCTCAGTATCCATTTCCCTTGGCACCAGCTTTGGAGATTTGGCTTGGGGCAACTGTTTCAGCTGTTATAATCTTGGTGGACTGTCAATGAAGGCTACCTCCATTCCCTGGCTAGGGGATTGGCATGTGACCCAAGCTAGGCCAATCAGATGCTCTCTCCTCCTTGAATCTTTTTTTTTTAAATAGAGATGGGGCTGGGCATGGTGGCTCATGCCTGTAATCCCAGCACTTTGGGAGGCCAAGACAGGAAGATCACCTGAGGTTAGGAGTTTGAGACCAGTCTGGCCAACATGGTGAAACCATATATCTACTAAAAATACGAAAATTAGCCAGGCGTGGTGGCGAGCGCCTGTAATCCCAGCTACTGGGGAGGATGAGGCAGGAGAATTACTTGAGCCCGGGAGGCAGAGGCTGCAGTGAGCAGAGATCACACTCCAGCCTTGGCAACAAAGTGAGACTCTGGTTAAAAATAAATAAATAAATGAATAAATAAATAAATTAATAAAATAAAATAGAGATGGACTTTTGCTCTGTTGCCCAGGCTGGTCTCAAATTCCTGGGCTCAAGGGACCCTCCCACCTCAGCCTCCCAAAATGCTGGCATTACAGACATAAGCCACTGTGCCTGGCCACCTCCTTGAATCTGAAATGGAATGACATGAAAATGGGACCCAGTGTAGTGGCTCACACCTGTCATCTCAGCACTTTGGGAGGACTAGGCAGGAGGATCGCTTGAGGCCAAGAGTTCAAGAACAGCCTGGGCAACATAGCAAGACCTGTCTCTATGAAAGAAAAGGAAGGAAGGAAGAAGGAAGGAAGGAAGGAAGGAAGGAAGGAAGGAAATGGAATTAATGTATCCCCAAGGCGGCACCATAAAGGGATTGTTCCGTAGCCCTTGATTTCACTGTCGTGCTTCCTCCTGTTTCTGGGACAGCCTCTTTAGCATTTTCTTTGATTCTGTGAGCTACCCTCATTTCTTTCTAATACAATCATTTTTTGCTTAAGTTAGCTAGAGTTTTTCTGTTGCTGGAAACCAAAGCCTCCTCACCCATACAAATTTCACCTTCTTAGAGGAGCAGAGGGATGTGCCCCTGTGGTGGGCTCATATTTGGAGTCTCTGGCAAGGGTTCAAATCTCGCCTGGTCCTGGAATGAGAGGAAAGAGAGCCCTGTTGCTAGTGGGTGCTGTCACACCTCGCCTCAGGGCCCCAGTCTTTGTGGCCTGTTTTGCCAGGATCCACTCCTAGCCTAACCTCCAGGTGTCAACACTCAGCCCACAGCCTGAAATAGCTAAGTTTACCCCCATGACTCCCTATCACAAGTGCTACAAATGGCTGAGGCTGGTGTCATGGTTATTTTCCACAAATAGCACATTCCTGTGCTGTGCCCTTGCTCGTGGTGTTCTGGGACACCTTATCTCAGGGTAAGCTGGGCCCCCCGTGCCCTCTGCCCCAGCCCCTCCCGTGCCTTCAGACCTTAGGCCACATCCTGCCTCTTCTGAACGAACACTTCACTGGGTTCCCTCTGATGTGGGATAGGCAGAGCAAGTGATTTGTGTGGTTGAGCTCTGTTTCCTTTGTAGACTTTAGTCTTTGAGGACTTGACTACAAGCTCCAAGTGCCTTGTTACTTTTCTTGCTTGGACCTCAGTGTCAAGCATGAGGCTGGGCACACAGTGAATGATCATATTGATTTCTCCACCCCTAGTTTGAAAATTGTTCCCACCCTGTGATTCGTATTCTTCATTCATTCATTTACACAATGTTTCTCAAGCACCTACTAAGTGTGGGTTCTGCCCTAAGTGCTGGAGGTACACACTGAATAAAACAGCCAAGGAATTCAGTCCCATGGTGAAGATTTATTGAGAATTAAATGTAGCAGAATGACCTATTGAGGAAATAACCATGTCTAGTTTTTCTCAGCTGCAGGCTCACCTCAAAAGAATGAAAGGTATTTCATCCCTGGGGCCAGGGGCAGGAGAGAGCCAGGCTTCATGTCCTTGAAGTGTGGACTTTCTTGACCCCCATGAGGGTTGGTGTAGTTGAGAGTAGAAAAGAGAAGCTGCAAGCAGCAGGATACCCAGAAGACAACTTCCAAACAGACGTTTTAAACAAAGATTAGGATTGGAGGCTTAATGCTTCCCAGATTAAAGTGGGATGGTCTCAACTCAGGAGGCTTAGTTGGAACTCTCAAGACCAGAAAGGGGATGAAGGTATGAATTCCATCGATGGCAGAAACCTGCACTCATGAGGATGCATCCTCTGAGACGGGAGGACTTAGGAGGAAGAATATTTGGGTGACCACATGTGTGATAATAATAATAGACAGCATTTAGTGCATACTTACTGTGCGCCAGGAGGCACTGTGTTAAGCATGTTGTACGTATTCACTTATTTCTCACAAGAACCCTGTGAAGTAGGTACTATCATTGTTTCCATGTGACAGATAAGGCAAAGAAAGATTAAGTGAACTTCCTAAGGTTACGGATCCAAGAATCAAACCCAGGCAATCAGATTTCACTGAGGGCCATGTATGCCTATGAGGGCTGAACACAAAGGGCTATAGTTTTGGGAGCCTTTGTTCTCAAAGGACACCATGACTGAACTTGTCACAGAGGAGATGGAGCTGCAGCCCCCACCTGCAGATGTGCTTCACAGCCAGGCCGGGCATACATATTAACTGTGGCAACTGGCCACAGCCAATGGCCAGTACTGAAGGACATGGTAATCTTGGTAAGAAGGGGCTTGTATCAGTTAACCATGGTCACAGTAATTAGTGCGGTAGAACAATCACAAAATGTTAGCAGCATACAACAGTGTTTATTTAGTGCATGTGTTTGGGGACCAGCTGGGGTTCATTGCTATAGGCCAGCTTTGGCTGGCATGGGTTGGCACCACTCTACGTGTCTCTCATCCTCTTTTCATGACCAGCAGGCCAGCCAGGGGACATTCATGGAGATGGCAGAAGTACCCCAGCAACAGTCCCAGTGTGCATGCCCATTTTAAACCTCTGCTCATGTCACATCTGCTAAAATACTGCTGCTCATGGCAAGTCACATGGCTGAGCCGAGGCAAGGTATGGAGAAATCCACCCTGCTCACAGTTACTGGGTAAAGAATGTGGACAGATAACCCTGTTACCCAGGAGGGGGTGAAGAGATGGAAGCAAAATCTAGCATTCCACAGAACTTAAACTGGATTTAATTTTGATTTCAAGAGAGAATGAAATGCTACATTATGTTGTGGAGCAGTTTATGCTTGTTATAAACTCTATCTTCAGGGACCACAAATTTTACCATGAGAATATTTAAATTTTAGTTTTTATTTTAGTGAAAATCTTAAAATAACTTTTAGCAAGAACGTATTTTGGGTGGTCTAGAACAGCGGTCCCCAACTTTCTTGGCATCAGGGACTGGTTTCGTGGAAGACAATTTTTCCACAGACGGAGGGAGGTTTTAGGATGAAACTGTACTCAGGCATTAGATTCTCATAAGGAGCGCACAACCTAGATCCCTCACCTGTGCAGTCCACGATAGGGTTCGCGCTCCTATGAGACTCTAAGGCCGGTTGGAGCAGTGGCTCACGCCTGTAATCCCAGCACTTTGGGAGGCCGAGGCGGGTGGATCACGAGGTCAGGAGTTCAAAACCAGTCTGACCAACATGGTGAAACCCCCTCTCTACTAAAAATACAAAAAATTAGCTGGGTGTAGTGGCGGGTGCCTGTAATCCCAGCTACTTGGGAGGCTGAGGCAGGAGAGTTGCTTGAACCTGGGAGGTGGAGGTTGCAGTGAGCCAAGATTGCACGCCACTGCACCCCAGCCTGGTCAGCAGAGCAAAACTCCATCTCAAAAAAAAAAAAAAAAAGAAAAAGAAGAATCAAATGCCACTGGCCACTGTGACCTGACGGGAGGCAGAGCTCAGGCGGTAATGCTCAGTTACCCACCACTCAGCTCCTGCTGTGCAGCCCGGTTCCTAACAGGCCAGGGACTGCTACCAGCCCGCAGCCCAGTGGTTAGAGACCCCTGGCCTAGAAGACTATGGTAGTTGCCTTACAGTTTTCAGAGCCCCAGTGATCTGCTACAGTGACAGCATTTAACTTTTTTTTTTTTTTTTTTTTTGGAGACAGGGTCTCCCAGGCTGGAGTGCAGTGGTATGATCATAGCTCACTGCAGCCTGTAACTCCTGGGCTCAAATGATTCTCCCACCTCAGCCTCCTGAGTAGCTGGGACTATAGGTGCATCACCATGCCCCTCTATTTTCTTTTTCTTCTTTCTTTAAAAAAAAATTTTTTTTTTTTTTTTTTTTTTAAAGACAGGGTCTCTCTATGTTTCCCAGGCTGGTCTCGAACTCCTGGGCTCAAGCAATCCTCCCCCATCAGCCTCCCAAAGTGCTGGGATTACAGGTGTAAGCCACCATGCCCAGCCTAGCATTTAACTTTTCAGTGCAGCTTTCTCAAACCAAGACCTGTATTCTCAGGCAGCCATGCATTTCCAAGGTTGGAAAACTTTGGTGAGAATGATACACAGCAGACAATATATAGAAAAGACCCAGAGACAGAGGCATTTAAAGGTGAGGGGGGGCTAGGACAGCTATGGGGGCTCTGGGCAGGGTTTATGGTGCTCTGCAGAGAAGCAGTGGTAGCATTTTAATAGGTCTTGAAGGATGGCAGAGTGGGGTCCTGGGGATCTCCAGGTTCCTTCTTCTCTGAGTGGACATATCAGATACATGTCTCTAGGGCTTCTGGACCACAGCTTTGTCCTTCACCCTCACATCTATGCTACTGGCTACAGCATTTGAAGAAGAGGCTGAGGAGTATAATGGTTGAACTTTCTGGCTTTGGAGCCAGGTCAACCAGGGTTCAAATCTTGACTTCAGGACGGACGTGATGTCTCACCCCTGTAATCCCAGCACTTTGGGAGGCTGACGCAAGCTGATCTCTTGAGCTCAGGAGTTTTGAGACCAGCCTGGCCAACATGGTGAAACCCCGTCTCTACAACAAATACAAAAAATTAGCTGGGCACGGTGGTGTGTGCCTGTGGTACTTCGGAGGCTGAGGTGGGAGGATCACTTGAGCCTTGGAAGTGGAGGTTGCAGTGAGCCAAGATCATGCCACTGTACTCCAGCCTAGGTGACAGAGCCAGACCCTGCCAAAAAAAAAAAAAAAAAAAAATCTTGGCTTTGACATTTACTAGCTCTGAGCCCTTAGGCAGGTTGCTTGATTTCTTGGAGCCCATTTCCGCATCTGAAGATGGGAATTACAACACTCTCCTGGGGTGTTTTAAGAATTAGAACTTGGCCAGGCACAGTGGCTCACGCCTGTAATCCCAGCACTTTGGGAGGCCAAGGCGGGCAGATCACTTGAGCTCAGGAGTTCGAGACCAGCCTAGGCAACATGGCGAAACCCCATCTCTTCAAAAAATACAAAAATTAGTCAGGCATGGTGGGGCGTGCCTGTAGTCCCAGCTACTTGGAAGGCTGAGCCTGGGAGGCGGACGTTGTCATGAGCCAGGATCGCGCCGCTGCACTCCAGCCTGGGTGACAGAGGGAGACCCTATCTCAAAAAAAAAAAAAGATTAGAACTTGCCAGTGAAGCCTGAGATTTTCTTCCTGGAGCATGTTTGACTTCTGATTTCATTTCTTTAATGGTTATAGGATTATCCAGATTCCTGTGTCACGGTGAGTCAGTTTTGCTAAGTTATATATTCAACCAATTTGTCTATTTCGAATATACCCTTCAGTTTTATTGGCACAAAATTATTCACAATATCCTCTTGTTTTATTTTTAATGCCTGTAACATCCATAGCAATACCTTTCTTTTCATTCTTGACTTTGAATATTTTTGCCCTCTTTCAACTTTTTCTTCATCATTATCACCAGGGATTTATCAATTTTCACACAATTGGCTTGTGGCTGGCTTAGCTGATCCTCTCTGTTGCATGTTAGTTTTCTGTTTCTTCAATTTCTGTTCTCCGCTTTGTCATTTCCTTCCCTCTACTTTGAGTTTATTTGCTGTGTCTTTTTTTCTAACTTATTAAGATAAATTCTTAGCTCATTAATTTTCAATCTTTTTTCTTTTCTAAGACGTGCATTTAAGGTTATACATTTCCTTTTGGAGGCTTAAATGAAAAAGAAAAATACATTTAAATGCCTGCTCCCAAATAGGCACTCAGTAAATATCTTATCATCGCCATCATCATCATTATGGAGCGTCATATGAGATGGGACCCCAGCACAGTTTGCAGCTCTCTTGCTCTCTCATTTGATATATATTCACTGAGTGTTCGACAGGGGACTCTCTGAGGACTCATTCTGGGCCTCAGGTCACTTCTCTTTTTGGGTCTCCAGGAGGCTTCCTCCACAGGGTAAGGCAGGGCACAGACAGGAGCATGTGCTTTTGGCCCCATCATCCTTGGGGACCTTAGGCCTTGTTCTCTTGGGATGGTTGGCAAGTCCATGGGAAGTATGAATTCTAACCTGCCAGCCTTTGGCAAATTATATTTTCTAAAAATGGTCACAATAATATCTCCCATCCCACATGCTCTTCTAGAACTTTGTTCTTCCCCCATCAAGAGATAGGGTTTAATTCTCCTCCCCTTGAGTCTGGTGGGCTTATGTCTCCTTTGTAACTAATAAATTGCAGCAGAAGTAATGCTGAGAGGCTGGGTGCTGTGGATCATGCTTGTAATCCCAGCACTTTGGGAGGCCGAGGCCAGCAGATCACCTGAGTTCAGGAGTTCAAGACCAGCCTGGGCAACATGGCAAAACCCCAACTCTACTAAAAATATACAAATTAGCTGGGTCTGGTGGCACGTGCCTGTAATCCCAGCTACTCAGGAGGCTGAGGCAGGAGAATTGCTTGAACCCGGGAGGCAGAGATTGCAGTGAGCCGAGATCACCACTGCACTCCAGCCTGGGCAACAGAGCAAGACTCTGTCTCAAAAAAAAAAAAAAAAGAAAAGAAAAGAAAAGAAAAAAAGTAATGCTGAGAAACTTCTGAGGCTTGGAGCAAAAAAGGTGGTGCAGCTTCCTCTTTGGGAGCTGAAAAACTCATGATTAGATACTGAATTGCCACATGGGAAGTCTGACTATTCTACAGCCGCCATATTGTGAGGAAGCCAAACCATCCAGAGAGGCCACATGTAGGCACTCTGGCCTGCAGTCCTAATCTTCCAGTCAACCCAGCCCAGGAACCAGACATGTCAGTGACTGAGCCTTCAGTGATTCCAGCCCCAGCTGTTGAGAGACCCACATCCTTTGAATCTTACCAGCTGAGGCCCCAGATGTTATAGAACAGAGACAACCCACCCTCCACTGTACCCTGTCCAAATTCTTGACCCCGGGAATCATGAGCACAAAAAAATGATTGTTTTAAGCTCTAAGCTATCAGATATTTTGCTACACAGCAATAGATAATTGGAATGATGCTAATTGTATTGTTTGGTACCTTACTCCTCCACCAGAATCCTTCAACCCCCATCACATTTCATATTCTCTGGACTTCTCACTTAGAGACCCAAACAGAGTTTGAAGATGAAAAGCACAGTAAAGATCTTTTGCAGGAGTCCTGTGGGAGCAAAGATGGCAATGGAAATTTCTCTGATCCTATCGACTTTCTGGACTGAGTGCTCCTAAGACCCTTGTTCCCAACCTTTCCAAGTGCTAAGACCTCCTTTGTCTCATCAAAACTCCTGGGTGTCCTCATATGATATTGGCTGTAGATAGCTATTATTTATTGGGATCTTACACAAGTACCAGGCACTGTGTACATATTTTACATATATTATCCTTATAAGAAACCTGTGATTGTTTTTATTCCCATTTTACAGATGTGAAGTGAGGTAGTCAGATTACCCTGGCAGTCTGTTCTGCATATCAAATGCAAAGCTCACAAAGCCTGTAGGATGGTATCCCGATATGACACTGCATAATGATGATGATGGTGATATTTATTGAGTGCCTATTACAGGCGCACACCACCACTCCTGGCTAATTGTTGTATTTTTAGTAGAGATGGGGTTTCGCCATGTTGGCCAGGCTGGTCTCGAACTCCTGACCTCAAGTGGTCCACCTGCCTCAACCTCCCAAAGTGCTGGGATTACAGGCATAAGCCACCACGCCTGGCTGCGATTTTCTTTTCTGCATTTTGATGGCACCTCTAGCAATGGCCACATTGCTTGCTCTTGGGTTCCCACTTTCAAGCAGTTCATTTCCTGTACAGCAGCCTCCATGGCTCAGGAATTGATTATGATTACCACCATTTCCTATTTTGCTCTTCCAGCCTTAGGGCTGATAGTGAATTCCTTTAAATACTCCTCTTTGGATAACCTCATCTCCTTCTTTTTGCTCCTCTACTTCTTCCAACATGTTTGTTACCAGTTCTTCAAATTGAATTCCGTCTACTTCAAATACCTAGAGGAATTTCTGATTTTTTTTTTTTTTTTTTTTTTTGAGACAGGGTCTCACTCTGACACCCAGGCTGGAGTGCAGCGGCACAATCTCAGCTCACTGCAACCTCCTCCGCCTCCTGGGTTCAAGTGATTCTCCCACCTCAGCCTCCTGAGTAGCTGCAACCACAGGGGTATGCCACCATGCACAGCTAATTTTTGTATTTTTTGTAGAGTTGGAGTTTCACCGTGTTTCCCAGGCTGGTCTCGAACTCCTGGGCTCAAACGATCTGCCTGCCTCAGCTTCCCAAAGTGCTGGGATTACAGGTATGAGCCACTGCACCTGGCCTTCTGATTTTTCCTAACTGTCTATTGGCGAATTTACTTGGCATTACAGAACTTTGCATAATCTGCCATTCAACTCTCTAACCTCCATCTCCAAATCATTCTCCCTTTGCACCTGTTGTTCCTAATATGTATTTAGAATGCTTGTCCCCCAGCACTTTGTAAAGCTGGCTCCTTCCCATGTCTCAGGTCTTGGTGTAAATGACAGCTTTGCAGAACAGCCTTCCCCGTTATCTAGTGTAAACCTACTCTGTACCCAGGTACTCTTATCACACTATTCTTTTTTTTTTTTGAGACGGAGTTTTTCTCTTGTTGCCCAGGCTGGAGTGCAATGGCACGATCTCAGCTCACTGCAACGTCTGTCTCCTAGGTTCAAGCGATTCTCCTGCCTCAGCCTCCCGAGTAGCTGGGATTACAGGCATGTGCCACCACACCTGGCTAATTTTGTATTTTTAGTAGAGAAGGGGTTTCTTCATGTTGGTCAGGCTGGTCTCGAACTCCCGAATTCAGGTGATCCACCTGCCTAGGCCTCCCAAAGTGCTAGGATAACAGACGTGAGCCACCATGCCTGGCCCACCCTACTCTTTTATTGTCTTCACAACACTTACTACTTACTTATCTAGCTCATTTATTCCTTAACGTGCTTACTATCGGCTTCCAAGGCTAACAGAAACTCCGAAACAACAGGAAGCATGTCTGTCTTGCTTATTACTGTATCCAGTGTCTGGCACAGAGTTGATGCTTAATACATATTTTTGAGTAAATGAATGATGGAATGAGTGATATATAAGCCCTCCACCTTCCAGGCCTGAGATGGGTTCCGGCACCTACTGAGATTTTTGACATTGGAGGCTCCCACGGGAGGATTCCTCTGCCTTCCCTGAGGCAGGACCACCAAGGTCCGTGCCCAGCAGCAGGGTCCTGAGCTCCACTTGTGCCTTCAGGCAGGCCCCTCCTGGGCAGTGGGAGGCCTCCTTGTGGCTCTGGCCCTTCTCCTGGCACATCCTAGTCAGCCTATTTATTTCCATGCTTCCAGCAGGCTGCAGGGCATTAATGATTAAAAGTGCAAGCCTGCCCAGAGCCAGTATCAATTGGACTACACGCCCACCATGCTGGAAGCTCATTAACTCCAACAAGCTAGGACCCACTCTCACAAAATTTTTCCCATCTGTGTACTGGATTTGATAGCTACAAAGAAAACCATCAAGACTGTGATAAAATTAATTTTACTGATCATCACATTTTTATCACATAATAACAAGCAGAAAGTTTGTTACATAAATATTTAACTCCAATCATTCCTGTAATAATCAGCAGAATAGAAAAAACACAATGAAATTCATACTGTAATGAATGAAACTGTAAAGAGCCATTATATTTTTCTTCTATGACATTGTGAACAAAATAAATTATGGGGTTTTATGCTTTTTTTTTTTGAGGCAAGGTCTCACTCTGTCACCCAGGATGGAGTGCAGTGGTGTGATCATAACTCACTGCAGCCTCCAACTCCTGAGCTCAAGGGATTGTCCTACCTCAGCCTCACAAGTAGCTAGGACTACAGGTTCATGCCACCATGCAGACTAATTAAAAAAAATTTTTTTTTTTTTTTTGTAGAGGTGAGTCTTAGTATGTCACCCAGGCTAGGGATCTTATTCTATACAAAACAAACAAAAATTAATTTTGCTGTTACAGAAGAGAGAAGCCAGCAGGGTAAAGACTGAGGCTTCCTTTGCAAGCATGAGCGCTGCACCAACCAGGTTATTTGGTCCATCTGCCTGCCTTTAGGAAGACCCCTTTTGGGTTTTAACATCTCCTAGCTTGGAAGCATCCTCTGGATATCAGTCTGGCTGAAGCAGGCAGAGGAAACAAACAGAAACCGTAGAAACCTTTTTAAGAACATTAGAAGCATAATTCCCGACAAGACTTTGAGATGAGGCATTGAGAGAGAGAAGCTGATGTTAGGCTAACATCTGGGTTTGATCAAGCTAGGAAGGGCAGAAGAGTCCAGCAAAAAAAAGCCTGCCCACTCTCAACTCACCAGCAATTGCAGGCACTTCCCTAGTTCAGGAACCCCTTGCCGGGGAGCTGGATTGCTGGGATGGGATACTCTGTAACTTCTTGGAGGTCCACAGGCTGACTCATTATGGAGTCTCATCCTTCCATTATTTCCTCTACCAGCCTGGACAACATGGTGAAACCCTGTCTCTACCAAAAACACAAAAATTAGGCAAATGTGGTGGCATGTGCCTGTAGTCCCAGCTACTGGGGAGGCTGAGGTGGGAGGATCTCTGGAGCCCAGGAAGTTGAGGCTACAGTGTGCCATGATCATGCCACTGCACTCCAGCCTGGGTGACAGAGCAAGACCCTATCTCAAAATGAATAAAAATAAAATTTAAAAAATATATTTCCTCCTAATTCCCCTACTTCAGGCTAACTAAACTACTTCAGCTTTAGTTCTAGGTCATAGAACTAGACCTCTAATTCTAGGTCATAACTCAAAAGCCATTTCCTCCAAGAAGCCTTCTGTGATCTCCACAACTGGAAAGTCTTGCTCTACCTTTGTACTCCTAATGCCCTAGATCGTAAGACTCTGACCACTTCCTTCCTTCCTTTTTTTTTTTTTTATTATACTTTAAGTTTTAGGGTACATGTGCACAACGTGCAGGTTTGTTACATATGCATACATGTGCCATGTTGGTGTGCTGTACCCATTAACTCGTCATTTAGCATTAGGTATATCTCCTAATGCTATCCCTTCCCCCTCCCCCCACCCCACAACAGTCCCCGGTGTGTGATGTTCCCCTTCCTGTGTCCATGTGTTCTCATTGTTCAATTCCCACCTATGAGTGAGAACATGCGGTGTTTGGTTTTTTGTCCTTGCGATAGTTTGCTGAGAAAGATGGTTTCCAGCTTCATCCATGTCCCTACAAAGGACATGAACTCATCATTTTTTATGGCTGCATAGTATTCCATGATGTATATGTGCCACATTTTCTTAATCCAGTCTACCATTGTTGGACATTTGGTTCCAAGTCTTTGCTATTGTGAATAGTGCCGCAATAAACATACGTGTGCATGTGTCTTTATAGCAGCATGATTTATAATCCTTTGGTATATACCCAGTAATGGGATGGCTGGGTCAAATGGTATTTCTAGTTCTAGATCCTTGAGGAATCGCCACACCGACTTCCACAATGGTTGAACTAGTTTACAGTCCCACCAACAGTGTAAAAGTGTTCCTATTTCTCCACATCCTCTCCAGCATTTGTTGTTTCCTGACTTTTTAATGATCGCCATTCTAACTGGTGTGAGATGGTATCTCATTGTGGTTTTGATTTGCATTTCTCTGATGGCCAGTGATGATGAGCATTTTTTCATGTGTCTGTTGGCTGCATAAATGTCGTCTTTTGAGAAGTGTCTGTTCATATCCTTCGCCCACTTTTTGATGGGGTTGTTTGTTTTTTCTTGTAAATTTGTTTGAGTTCATTGTAGATTCTGGATATTAGCCCTTTGTCAGATGAGTAGGTTGCAAAATTTTTCTCCCATTCTGTAGGTTACCTGTTCACTCTGATGGTGGTTTCTTTTGCTGTGCAGAAGCTCTTTAGTTTAATTAGATCCCATTTGTCAATGTTGGCTTTTGTTGCCATTGCTTTTGGTGTTTTAGACATGTAAGTCTTTAAACCATCTTGAATTAATTTTTGTATAAGGTGTAAGGAAGGGACCCAGTTTCAGCTTTCTACATATGGCTAGCCAGTTCTCCCAGCACCATTTATTAAATAGGGAATCCTTTCCCCATTTCTTGTTTTTGTCAGGTTTGTCAAAGATCAGATAGTTGTAGATATGCAGCATTATTTCTGAGGGCTCTGTTCTGTTCCATTGGTCTATATCTCTGTTTTGGTACCAGTACCACACTGTTTTGGTTACTGTAGCCTTGTAGTATAGTTTGAAGTCAGGTAGCGTGATGCCTCCAGCTTTGTTCTTTTGGCTTAGGATTGACTTGGCGATGCGGGCTCTTTTTTGGTTCCATATGAACTTTAAAGTAGTTTTTTCCAATTCTGTGAAGAAAGTCATTGGTAGCTTGATGGGGATGGCATTGAATCTATAAATTACCTTGGGCAGTATGGCCATTTTCACGATATTGATTCTTCCTACCCAAGAGCATGGAATGTTCTTCCATTTGTTTGTATCCTCTTTTATTTCCTTGAGCAGTGGTTTGTAGTTCTCCTTGAAGAGGTCCTTCATATCCCTTGTAAGTTGTATTCCTAGGTATTTTATTCTCTTTGAAGCAATTGTGAATGGGAGTTCACTCATGATTTGGCTCTCTGTTTGTCTGTTATTGGTGTATAAGAATGCTTGTGATTTTTGCACATTGATTTTGTATCCTGAGACTTTGCTGAAGTTGCTTATCAGCTTAAGGAGATTTTGGGCTGAGACGATGGGGTCTTCTAAATATACAATCATGTCATCTGCAAACAGGGACAATTTGACTTCCTCTTTTCCTAATTGAATGCCCTTTATTTCCTTCTCCTGCCTGATTGCCCTGGCCAGAACTTCCAACATTATGTTGAATAGGAGTGGTGAGAGAGGGCATCCCTGTCTTCTGCCAGTTTTCAAAGGGAATGCTTCCAGTTTTTGTCCATTCAGTATGATATTGGCTGTGGGTTTGTCATAGATAGCTCTTATTATTTTGAGATACGTCCTATCAATACCTAATTTATTGAGAGTTTTTGGCATGAAGGTTGTTGAATTTTGTCAAAGGCCTTTTCTGCATCTATTGAGATAATCATGTGGTTTTTGTCTTTGGTTCTGTTTATATGCTGGATTACATTTATTGATTTGCATATGTTGAACCAGCCTTGCATCCCAGGGATGAAGCCCACTTGATCATGGTGGATAAGCTTTTTGAAGTGCTGTTGGATTCGGTTTGCCAGTATTTTATTGAGGATTTTTGCATCAATGTTCATCAAGAATATTGGTCTAAAATTCTCTTTTTTTGTTGTGTCTCTGCCAGGCTTTGGTATCAGGATGATACTGGCCTCATAAAATGAGTTAGGGAGGATTCCCTCTTCTTCTACTGATTGGAATAGTTTCAGAAGGAATGGTACCAGCTCCTCCTTGTACCTCTGGTAGAATTCGGCTGTGAATCCATCTGGTCCTGGACTTTTTTTGGTTGGTAAGCTATTAATTATTGCCTCAATTTCAGAGCCTGTTATTGGTCTATTCAGAGATTCAACTTCTTCCTGGTTTAGTCTTGGGAGAGTGTATGTGTCGAGGAATTCATCCATTTCTTCTAGATTTTCTAGTTTATTTGCATAGAGGTGTTTATAGTATTCTCTGATGGTAGTTTGTATTTCTGTGGGATCGGTGGTGATATCCCCTTTGTCATTTTTTATTGCGTCTATTTGATTCTTCTCTCTTTTCTTCTTTAATAGTCTTGTTAGCGGTCTATCAATTTTGTTGATCTTTTCAAAAAAACAGCTCCTGGATTCACTGATTTTTTGAACGGTTTTTTGTGTCTCTACTTCCTTCAGTTCTGCTCTGATCTTAGTTATTTCTTGCCTCCTGCTAGCTTTTGAATGTGTTTGCTCTTGCTTCCCTAGTTCTTTTAATTGTGATGTTAGGGTGTTAATTTTAGAAATTTCCTGCTTTCTCTTGTGGGCATTTAATGCTATAAATTTCTCGCTACACACTGCTTTGAATGTGTCCCAGAGATTCTGGTGTGTTGTGTCTTTGTTCTCGTTGGTTTCAAAGAACATCTTTATTTCTGCCTTCATTTCATTATGTACCAAGTAGTCATTCAGGAGCAGGTTGCTCAGTTTCCATGTAGTTGAGTGGTTTTGAGTGAGTTTCTTAATCCTGAGTTCTAGTTTGATTGCACTGTGGTCTGAGAGACAGTTTGTTATAATTTCTGTTCTTTTACATTTGCTGAGGAGTGCTTTACTTCCAACTATGTGGTCGATTTTGGAATAGGTGTGGTGTGGTGCTGAAAAGAATGTATATTCTGTTGATTTGGGGTAGAGAGTTCTGTAGATGTCTATTAGGTCTGCTTGGTGCAGAGCTGAGTTCAATTCCTGGATATCCTTGTTAACTTTCTGTCTCGTTGATCTGTCTAATGTTGACAGTGGGGTGTTAAAGTCTCCCATTATTGTTGTGTGGGAGTCTAAGTCTCTTTGTAGGTCACTAAGGACTTGCTTTATGAATCTGGGTGCTCCTGTATTGGGTGCATATATATTTAGGATAGTTAGTTCTTCTTGTTGAATTGATCCCTTTACCATTATGTAATGGCCTTCTTTGTCTCTTTTGATCTTTGTTGGTTTAAAGTCTGTTTTATCTGAGACTAGGATTGCAACCCCTGCCTTTTTTTGTTTTCCATTCACTTGGTAGATCTTCCTCCATCCCTTTATTTTGAGCCTACGTGTGTCTCTGCACGTGAGATGGGTTTCCTGAGTACAGCACACTGATGGGTCTTGACTCTTTATCCAATTTGCCAGTCTGTGCCTTTTAATTGGAGCATTTAGCCCATTTACATTTAAGGTTACTATTGTTATGTGTGAATTTGATCCTGTCATTATGATGTTAGCTGGTCATTTTGCTCATTAGTTGATGCAGTTTATTCCTTGCCTTGATGGTCTTTACCATTTGGCATGTTTTTGCAGTGGCTGGTACCAGTTTTTCCTTTCCATGTTTAGTGCTTCCTTCAGGAGCTCTTTTAGGGCAGGCCTGGTGGTGACAAAATCTCTCAGCATTTGCTTGTCTGTAAAGTATTTTATTTCTCCTTCACTTATGAAGCTTAGTTTGGCTGGATATGAAATTCTGGGTTGAAAATTCTTTTCTTTAAGAATGTTGAATATTGGCCCCCACTCTCTTCTGGCTTGTAGAGTTTCTGCTGAGAGATCCGCTGTTAGTCTGATGGACTTCCCTTTGTGGGTAACCCGACCTTTCTCTCTGGCTGCCCTTAACATTTTTTCCTTCATTTCAACTTTGGTGAATCTGACAATTATGTGTCTTGGAGTTGCTCTTCTCGAGGAGTATCTTTGTGGCGTTCTCTGTATTTCCTGAATTTGAATGTTGGCCTGCCTTGCTAGATTGGGGAAGTTCTCCTGGATAATATCCTGCAGAGTGTTTTCCAACTTGGTTCCATTCTCCCCGTCACTTTCAGGTACATCAATTAGATGTAGATTTGGTCTTTCATATAGTCCCATATTTCTTGGAGGCTTTGTTCATTTCTTTTTATTCTTTTTTCTCTAAACTTCACTCTTCATTTCATTCATTTCGTCTTCCTTCGCTGATACCCTTTCTTCCAGTTGATCACATCAGTTACTGAGGCTTGTGCATTCATCATGTAGTTCTCGTGCCATGGTTTTCAGCTCCATCAGGTCCTTTAAGGACTTCTCTGCATTGGTTATTCTAGTTATCCACTCATCTAATTTTTTTCAACGTTTTTAACTTCTTTGCCATTGGTTCAAACTTCCTCCTTTAGCTCGGAGTAGTTTGATCTTCTGAAGCCTTCCTCTCTCAACTCGTCAAAGTCATTCTCTGTCCAGCTTTGTTCCATTGCTGGTGAGGAGCTGCGTTCCTTTGGAGGAGGAGAGGTGCTCTGATTTTTAGAGTTTCCAGTTTTTGTGCTCTGTTTTTTCCCCATCTTTGTGGTTTTATCTACCTTTGGTCTTTGATGATGGTGATGTACAGATGGGTTTTTGGTGTGGATGTCCTTTCTGTTTATTAGTTTTCCTTCTAACAGTCAGGACCCTCAGCTGCAGGTCTGTTGGAGTTTACTGGAGGTCCACTCCAGACCCTGTTTGCCTGGGTATCAGCAGCAGTGGCTGCAGAACAGCAGATATTGGTGAACCGCAAATGCTGCTGTCTGATCGTTCCTCTGGAAGTTTTGTCTCAGAGGAGCACCCGGCCGTGGGAGGTGTCAGTCTGCCCCTACTTGGGGGTGCCTCCCAGTTAGGCTACTCGGGGGTCAGGGACCCACTTGAGGAGGCAGTCTGCCCATTCTCAGATCTCCATTTGCATGCTGGGAGAACCACTACTCTCTTCAAGGCTGTCAGACAGGGATATTTAAGTCTGCAGAGGTTACTGCTGCCTTTTGTTTGTCTGTGCCCTGCCCCCAGAGATGGAGCCTACAGAGGCAGGCAGGCCTTCTTGAGCTGTGGTGGGCTCCACCCAGTTCGAGCTTCCTGGCCGCTTTGTTTACCTACTCAAGCCTGAGCAATGGCGGGCGCCCCTCCCCCAGCCTTGCTGCCGCCTTGCAGTTTGATCTCAGACTGCTGTGCTAGCAATGAGCGAGGCTCCGTGGGCATAGGACCCTCCGAGCCAGGTGCGGGATATAATCTCCTGGTATGCCATTTGTTAAGCCCGTTGGAAAAGCGCAGTATTAGGGTGGGAGTGACCCGATTTTCCAGGTGCCATCTGTCACCCCTTTCTTTGACTAGGAAAGGGAATTCCCTGACCCCTTGTGCTTCCCGAGTGAGGCGATGCCTCGCCCTGCTTCGGCTCACGCACGGTGTGCTGCACCCACTGTCCTGCACCCACTGTCTGGCACTCCCCAGTGAGATGAACCCAGTACCTCAGTTAGAAATGCAGAAATCACCCATCTGCTGCATCGCTCATGCTGGGAGCTGTAGACTGGAGCTGTTCCTATTCGGCCATCTTGGCTCCACCCCCAGGACTATAATCTTTTTTTTCTTTTTTTTTTGAGATGGTGTCTCACTCTGTCACCCACAGTGGAGTGCAGTGCCGTGATCTCAGCTTGTTGCAACCTCCACCTTCCAAGATCAAGTGATCCTCCCGTCTCAGCCTCCCGAGTAGCTGGGACTACAGGCATGTGCCACCATGCCTGGCTAATTTTTGTATTTTTTGTAGAGGTGGGGTTTCATTACATTGCCCAGGCTGGTCTCAAACTCCTGGGCTCAAGCCATCTGCCAGCTTCTTCCTCCCAAAGTGCTGGGATTACAGGTGTGAGCCATCCACCACGTCTAGCCACACTTTCTAGTATATGATGGGCATTCATTTACTTCTACCCCTTTGTGATGATTATATCTTCTAGTTATTCACTTCTCTCTGTAAAATATTGCCTCATATTGCCATGTGACTGTCAATACCTCCCTGTGGGAGGAATATACTTTACCACTCCATTGGTTATCAGTTTGGCCATGTGGCTTGTTTTAGCCAAGCTAACGAGAATGAAAGTGATCAGAGCAGAAGTTTTAAGGGCTCTCACAGTCCCCTGTTTACCATCTGCCATGAGAATGGCCTGTGTAAGAATGAAGAGACTCTTGCAACAGAGCTGAAACTAACTTGAAGCTGATGAGCAAGAAATAAACCCTTGTTGCTATAAGCCATGAATATTTTGATGGTGTTACCACAGCATAGCCTGGCAAAAGCTGACTAATACATCTTTACTAAAGTGTAAATCTTCTTTTTTCACTTCTAAAAGAATTAAAAATACAAGTCTTTTGGTGGGAAAGATCACACTATATTCATGACTCGTCTTCATGGCCTTGGCCTCCCAAAGTGCGGGGATTACAGGCCTGAGCCACTACTTCTGGCTTTTTTTTTTTCAATAGAGAGTGATTTGTCTCTTATCCTTCATGAACCTAGCACGAAGCCTCACTTAAAGGCTCAGCAATTGTTTACTGAGAGAATAAATAAATAAATCCAGCATTTACTAAGTGCTACTGTTATAATCCTTTACCTTGTAGTACTGTGAAATTCAGAACACAATTTGACAGACATTGCCTCACTGAGCCTCAGGACATCCTGGGGAGAGCAGTAGGGGAGAAAGAGTATTACCCCACCTGTCTAACATCTCCGTTTTCTTTGGAGAACTACCCTCCCACCATTCCATGTGGTTCTGGTGGGGCTGCCAGTCACAACCCCAGCCCTTCTGGTTACAAGAGTAGGCATATGACCCAGGTCTGTCTAATCCCAGTATCGAATCCTCTGTACACAATGACTGGACCAGAGACAGGAATATGACCTAAATGGGACCAAGGATCAGAGCACTTTCCTGAGAAGTGTGGCAGACCCGGAAGGAAGATGTCTAGAAAGAGTCCGAAGTATGAGTGGGAAATTTCAAGAGGACACTTAACACTGCTCTGTAATCCTCCACCATTCCTCTAATATGTTTACTTTCTCACTCTTCACAACTTATATTCCATACCTCTTCCTGTCTCTTCAGACATCTTTCACTCTCTTTACTTCTCCCTTTCAGCTGATGGTCTCGCCTCGTGCCTCATGGAGAAAACAGAAGCAATTAGACAGTTGCTCCCTCATTTTCCTAGCACCAATTCTACTTACCTACCTGCATGCGTATTCAAATTATCTGCCTTTTTTCTTATACATTGGATTAACTGTCCCCACTCCTATCAGTGGCCATCTGCTACCGTAGAACATGCTCAATAGCATGCAAACATTTTCTAATATAGCCCAGCTTTAAAACATAAATAAATGACCCTACCCTCTATCTTGTATTGTCACCCAATTTTTCTACTGTGCTTCATGGCAAAACTTTTTTTTTCTTTTTTTTTTAAGACAGGGTCTTGCTCTGTTGCCCAGGTTAGGGTGAAGTGGTGTGAACATGGCTCACTGCATCTTCCACTTCCTGGGCTCAAGCAATCCTCCCAAAGTGCTGGGATTATAGGCATGAGTCACTGTGCCTGACCAAAACTTCTTGAGAGTTGTGTATAGTTGCTGCCTTCACTTCCTTCCTTGCATTCTGTCTTCAGTGAAGAAAACACTCCACTGAAGCTGATCATCGTTAGGATCACCAATGGTCAGCATGCTGCCAGGTCCAAAAGCCACTCCTCACTATTGTTGACTGCTGCTTCCATCTTGAAACATAATCTCCTCTTGGCTTCCAGGACACCATACTCTTCTGGTTGTCTACCTCACTGGGCACTTCTTCTTTGTCTCCTATACTGGCTCCTTCTCCTTTAACAAACTACTAAATGTTGGAAAGTGCTGGAACTCAACCTAGTTCCCTTTCTCTTCTCTATCTACATGTAGTCCCATGACTGTTTTTCTTTTAAGACAGAGTCTCGCTGTGTCGCTCAGGCTGGAGTGCAGTGGCAGGATCTTAGCTCACTGCAGCCTCTGTCCCTGGGGCTCAAGTGGTTCTCCTGCTTTAGCCTCTCAAGTAGCTAGGAATACAGTCATGCGGCTGGGAGTGATGGCTCACACCTATAATCCCAGCACTTTGGGAGGGCCAGGTGGGTGGATCACTTGAGGTCAGGTGTTTGAGACCAGCCTGGCCAACATGGTAAAAACCTGTCTCTACTAAAAATACAAAAATTAGCTGGGCGTGGTGGTGCCTGCCTGTAATCCCAGCTACTTGAGAGGCTGAGGCACCAGAATTGCTTGAACCTGGGAGGTGGAGATTGCAGTGAGCCAGGATCACGCCACTGCACTCCAGCCTGGGCAACAGAGAGAGACTCTGTCTCAAAGAATAAAAATAAATAAGTAAATACAGACATGTTACACCATACCTGGCTAATTTTCTTATTTTGTATAGAGGTAGAGTCTCACTATGTTGCCCAGGCTGGTCTCAAACTCCTGGGCTCAAGGGATCCTTTCACCTTGGCCTTCCAAAATGCTGGGATAATAGGCATGAGCCACTGCACCCAGCCCCCACTAGTGTTTTACTGTGATGGCGAAATTAGTGCTTCCAAACTAGAACTCTCCCCTGAATTTCACCTTTGTATACCTATCAGCCTACTTGACATACCCTTTGATATCTCTTATGTGTTGAATTGTGTTCCCTAAAAAGATATATTGAAGTCCTAACCCCCCAGTACCTGTGAATGTGACCTTATTTGGAAATAGGGTCTTTGCAGATATAATCAAGTTAAGATTGCCATTGATTTTGACTTGGTGTAAAATAGATTGATAAATAAGTAAATAATCAAGTTAAGATGAGATCACACTGGGTTAGGGTGGGCCCTAAATCCAATATGACTGGTGTTCTTATAAGAAGAGGAGTGGTAGCGCACACCTGTAGTCCCAGTTACTTGGGAGGTGAAGCCAAGAGAACCACTTGAGCCCAGCAGTTCGAGACTGCAGTGAACCATGTTCACAACACAGCACTCCAGCCTGGAAGACAGAGTGAGATGCCGTCTCAAAAAAAAAAAAAAAAAAAAAAAAGGGGCTGGGCACAGTGGCTCACGCCTGCCTGTAATCCCAGCACTCTGGGAGGCCGAGGCGGGCAGATCACGAGGTCAGCAGATTGAGACCATCCTGGTTAACATGGTGAAATCCCATCTCTACTAAAAATACAAAAAATAAGCCAGGCGTGGTGGCGGGCACCTGTAGCCCCAGCTACTCAAGAGACTGAGGCAGGAGAATGGCGTGAACCCAGGAGGTGCAGCTTGCAGTGAGCCGAGATTGCGCCACTGCACTCCAGCCTGGGCAGAAGAGCGAGACTCTGTCCCCCCTCAAAAAAAAAAAAAAAATACGAGAAACATAGAGACAGAGACACACAGGGAGAATACCAGGTGAAGATGGAGGCAGAGACTGGAGTGATGTGTTCATTAGCCAAGGTTTGCTGGCCACTACCAGGAAACAGGAGAGAGGCATGGAACACATTCTCTCTCAGAGTGTCCAGAAAGAATCAACCTGATGACACCCTGCATTCATACTTCTGGCTTCCAGAACTGTAAGATAATAAATTTCTGTTGTTTTAAGCCACTTAGTTTGTGGTCATTTGTTATAGCAGCCGTAGGAACCTAATACAACATCTAATAGGCATCTCAAAAAAAAAAAAATTCTGTTTTTGAGACAGTCTTGCTCTTTCACCCAGGCTGGAGTGCAGTGGCATAATCATGGCACACTGCAGCCTTGATCTTGTGGGACCAAGCAATTCTCCCAACCAAGCCTAGGACTGAGACTACAGGTGTTTACTACCACGCCTGGCTAATTTTTTTTTCTTTTTGAGACAGAGTCTTGCTCTGTCATCCAGGCTGGAGTGCAATGGCACGATCTCAGCTCACTGCAACCTCCGCTTCCTAGGTTCAAGCGATTCTCTTGCCTCAGCCTCCTGAGAAGCTGGGACTCTAGGCATGTGCCACCATTCTGGACTAATTTTTATATTTTTAGTAAAGATGGGATTTCACCATGTTGGCCAGGCTGGTCTCTAACTCCCGATCTCAAGTGATCCACCCACCTCGGCCTCCCAAAGTGCTAGGATTACAGGCGTGAGCCATTGCACCCTGCAGCATCTCAAATTTAACATGACCAGAATGTAACTTTTTGTTTTGTTTTAAATTTATTTCAATTTTTTTTTTTTGAGATGAAGTTTCCCTCTTGTTGCCCAGGCTGGAGTGCAATGGTGTGATCTTGGCTCACTGCAACCTCTGCCTCCCAGGTTCAAGCAATTCTCCTGCCTCAGCCTCCCAAGTAGCTGGGATTACAGGTGCCCACCACCACACCTGGCTAATTTTTGTATTTTTAGTAGAGACGGGGTTTCACCATGTTGGCCAGGCTGGTCTCGAACTCCTGACCTCAGTTGATCCACCTGCCTTGGCCTCCCAAAGTGCTGGGATTACATGCATTAGCCACCATGCCCAGCCAATTTTATTTTTAGTTGACATGTAATGATTGTTCATATTTATGGGATACACAGTGATGTTTTGATATATGTATATAATGTGTAATAATCTAATCAGGGTAGTTAGTAAATACATCATATTAAATATTTATCATTTCTTTGTGTTGTGAAAATTCAAAATATTCTCTTCTAGCTTTTTGTTTTGTTTTGTTTTGAGACAGGATCTTGCTCTGTCGCCCAGGTTGGAGTGCAGTGGTGCGATCATGGCTTACTGCAGCCTTGACCTTCCAGGCTCAAGCAATTCTCCCACCTCAGCCCAAGCTTCACTCCTCCCAGTAGCTGGTACCACAGGCCTGCATCACCATGCTTGGATAATAATAATTATTATTATTATTTGAGATGGAGTTTTGCTCTTGTCACCGAGGCTGGAGTGCAGTGTCACGTTCTCAGCTCACTGCATCTTCGCCTCGCAGGTTCAAATGATTCTCCTGCCTCAGGCTTCCGAGTAGCTGGGATTACAGGCATGCGCCACCACGCTCGGCTAATTTTGTATTTTTTAGTAGAGTTGGGGTTTTACCATGTTGGCCAGACTGGTCTCGATCTCTGGTCCTCAAGTGATCCACCCACCTTGGCCTCCCAAAGTGTTGGGATTATAGGAGTGAGCCACCACGCCCGGCTAAATTTAGTTAATTTAAAAAAAAAAAAAGTTTTTCTTTTGTAGAGTTGAGGTCTCATTATGTTGTCCAGGCTTTTTGAAAATATACACTAAATTACTGTTAACCACATTCGCTCTACAGTGCTAGAGAACCTAGAACTTATTCCTCTCATCTAGCTGTAACTTTGTATCCATTAACCAACCTCTCCCTCTCCTCCCCTGCCCATACCCTTCTCAGTCTCTAATAAACACAACTCTTCTCACTTTCATGAGTTTGAGTTTTTTTTAGCTCTCACATATGAATAAGAACATGTGTTATTTCTCATTTTGTGTGTGACTTATTTCACTTAACATAATGTCTTACTGCAAATGACAGGATTTCATTCTTTTTTTATGGCTGAATAGTATTCCATTGTGTATAGGTAGCACATTTCCTTTATCCATTCATCTGTTAATAGACATTCAGGTTGATTCTGTATCTTGGCTATCGTGAAGAGAGCTGTAGTCTACATAGGGATGCCGATATCTCTTCAATATACTGATTTCCTTTCTTTTGGTTATACCCGCAGAGGGATTGCTGGATCATATGGTAGTTCTATTTTCGTTTTTTGAAGAACCTCCATACTGTTCTTCAGAGCGGCTGTACTATAATAATTTACATTCTCACCAACAGTGTACAAGCATTCCCCTTTCTCCACATCCTCCCAACTTATGTTATTTTGTCTTTTTGATAAAAGCCATTTTTAGACTGGGTGCGGTGGTTCATGCCTGTAATCCCAGCACTTTGGGAGGCTGAGGCGGACGGATCACTTGAGGCCAGGAGTTTGAGACCAATCTGGCCAACATGACGGAACCCTGTCTCTACTAAAAATACAAAAACTGTTGGGCATGGTGACGCACACCTGTAGTCCCAGCTACTTGGGAGGTTGAGGCAAGAGAATTGCTTGAGCCTGGGAGGTGGAGGTTGCGGTGAGCCGAGATTATGCCATTGCACTCCAGCCTGGGTGGCAAAGCAAGACTCTGTCTCAAAAAAAAAAAAAAAAAAAAAAGGTGCCATTTTTACCATGGTGAGATTATGTCTCCTTGTAGTTTTGATTTGCATTTCCTTGATGATAAATGATGTTGAGCATTTTTTCATAGACTTATTGGCTGTTAGTATGTCTTCTTTTGAGAAATATCTATTCAGATTCTTTGTCCATTTTTAAATCAGATTTTTTTTTTTGCTGTTGAGTTTGAGTTCCTTACATATTATGGAATATTAGTTCCTTGTTGGATGAATAGTTTGCAAATATTTTCCTCCATTCTACAGGTTATCTTTTCACTGTTGATTATTTCCTTTGCGGTACAGAGCTTTTTAGTTTGCTATAGTTTGTCTATTTTTGTTTTTGCTGCCCATATTAGTCTGCTCTCACATGCTGTAAAGATACTACCCGAGACTGGGTAATTTATAAAGGAAAGAGGTTTAATTGACTCACAGTTGCACATGACTTGGGAGGCCTCAGGAAACTTACAATCATGGTGGAAGGCGAAGGGGAAGCAAGGCATGTCTCACATGATGGCAGGAGAGAGAGAGAGCACAAGGGAAATGCCACGCACTTATCAAACAACCAGATCTCATGAGAACTCCCTCACTACCACGAGAGCAGCATGGGGGAAACCACTCCCATGATCCAATCATCACCTCCCACCAGGTCCCTCACTCGACATGTGGGGATTACAGTTTGAGATGAGATTTGGGTGGGGACACAGAGACAATCCATATCACTGCTTATGCTTTGGAAGTCTTACCCGTAAAATCTTTGCATAGCCCATTGTCCTGAAGCATTTCTCCCATGTTTTCTTCTAATAGTTTTATAGTTTCAGGTCTTATGTTTAAGTCTTTAATCTATTTCGAGTTGTTTTTTTTGTTGTTTGCTATTGTGTGTGTTTTGGGTTTGCTGTTGTTGTTGTTTTAGAGATGGGGTATAGCTATGTTGCCCAGGCTGGTCTCAAACTTATGGCTTCAAGTGATTCTCCCACCTCGGCCTCCTAAAGTGCTGGGATTACAGACCCAAGCCACCGCATCTAGCCCATTTTGAGTTGAGAGATAGAAGTCTCATTCTTCTACATATAGATATCCAGTTTTCCCAGCACCATTTTGTTCTTAATTTTTGAGACCGGGTCTCACTCTGTGACCCAGGCTGGAATGCAGTGGTGCAATCATGGCTCACTGAGCCTCAACCTCCTGGGCTCAAGCAATCCTTCTACTTCAGCCTCCTGAGTAGCTGAGTAGAGACAGGATCTTACTATGTTGCCCAGGCAAGTCTCAAACTCCTGGGCTCAAGTGATCCTCCTGCCCTGGCCTCCCAAAGTTCTGGGATTATAGGTGTGAGCCACTGTGCCCAGCCCCAGCACCATTTATTGAAGAGACTGTCCTTTCCCCAGTGTATATTCTTGATGCCTTTGTTGAAAAGCCGTTGGCCATAAATATGTGGATTTATTTCTGGATTTTCTATTCTGCAGAACAGAACTTTTATCATCACCTCTTCAAATCTGCTAGACTAGACTTTCCCCCAAGCCCTCCTTCTACTCTACCCCTGGTCTCCTTTTCACATAGCAACCAGAGTGTTCTTTTGAAAATATAAGTTCGATCAAGTCCCTTAGTGTTTAAAACCCATCAAAAGCCTCCCCATAATCCTTTGGATAAAATTAAATTTCCAGTGGGCATGGTGGCTCAAGCCTGTAATCCCAGCCCTTTGGGAGGCTGAGGCAGGAGAATTACTTAAGTTTAGGAGTTGGAGACCAGCTTGGGCAACAGAGTAAAACCCCGACTCTGTTTTTTTTTAAGAAAATTTCATTTCTTGGCCTATAAGGTCATTCATGATCTGGTCTGTATAGAAAAGAACAGACTGTTTTCTTTCTTTTCTTTTCTTTTCTCTTTCTTTCTTTCTTTCTTTCTTTCTTTCTTCTTTCTTTTCTTTCTTTTCTTTATCTCTCTCTTTCTTCCTCTCTCTCTTTCTTCTTTCTTTCTCTTTCTTTCTTCTTCTTTTTTTTTTTTTTGACAGAGTCAGTCTCTCTCTCTCACTCAGGCTGAATGCAGTGGCACAGTCTCGGCTCACTGCAACTTCCCATCTCACTCTCCCAAGTAACTGGGACCACAGGCGTGCACCACCATGTCTGGCTATTTTTTATTTTTTATTTTTTTTATTTTTAGTAGAAATGGGATTTTGCCATATTGCCCAGGCTGGTCTCGAGCTCCTGAGCTCAAGCAATCCACCGGCCTTGGCCTCCCACAGTGGCTGGGGTTACAGGCATGAGCCACTGCGCCTGGCCCAAACTGTTTTTCTTCTGCTCTCGCACCACAACAACCATCATAGAAGACTTCTGTGACCAAATATGTGGGGATTTCTTCCCACCAATAAGCAAGCAGTGAGTTCTGCTGTGGATGCCAACTGAATGTCCTCGAATTCAATTCAATTCTGACACTATTTATCTGGAGATAGCATCAGATTCCTGAGTTTGAAGGCTTAGTCCCTAAGACTGCGTCCTCTTCCAATGCCAATTGCAAGCCCCAGGTTGTTTCACCTGTGCTTCTGACTGACCTCCCCCCTCCACCTTCCTTGGGTTTGGTTAATTTGCTAGAGTAGCAGTTTTCTGCTAGGACTCAGAAAACACTTACTCATGTTTACCTATTTATTATAAAGGACTTTACAAAGGACACAGATGAAGAGATGCATCTGGCAAGATATAGGAAGGCGTGTGGAGCTTCTGTGCTTTCCCAGGGAGCGCCACCCTCCAGGAACCTGCATGGGTTCAGCTGTCCAGAAGCTCTCTGAACCCTGTCCTCCTGGGCCTTTTATGGAGACTGCATTGGATAGGCATAATGGAAGCATGGATAGCCATGTAGAACTGTGGTTGGACAAGAAGAGGGTGATCTAATGTTAACAGACTGAGTGGGGAAACCCAGCAAAGCCTGTCTGTTCAGATTCTTCTTGGCCTCTCCGCAGCCTTTCTTCCTCCAAGGTATGGGGCAGGTCCCGTCTGAAATGAGCGTCTTATGGTCTACAGTCAGACAAGGTAGGTCAGATCATTTCTTTATGGCCAGCTCCAAGACAGAAAGCTGGGTAGGATTTGAGTCCTGCCTTGGAAAGAAAAAGGAGCAAGTGAAAGGAGGGCGGGAGTCAGAGAGAGATTCCATTTTCTGAGGCCTGCTTCTGATGCCTAAAGCAGCCCAACATTATAAAAAAGGCTGTAATGGGCTGTGGGAGTTATGAGCCAGGAACCATGGATGAAAACCATTCTATGCTGTGTATGTCACATGGCCCTGCCTCCTTGTGGTTGTCACCTCCCATCGTGCCCTCCTGGCACGTAGGTCTTTTGCACTGATTATTACCTCTGCCTGGGGCTGCTCTATCCACAGATCTGGCATGACCTGCCCTTCTTGACCTCCCAACATAAAGTGGGCCCAGTCTTTCTTATACCACCAGGTTTTTTGTTTTTTTATTTTTTTATTTTTGGAGACAGGGTCTCACTCTGTCACCCAAGCTGGAGTGCAGCAGCCCAATCATGGTTCACTTCAGCCTCGACTTCCTGGGCTCAGGTGATCCTCCCACCTCAGCCTCCCAAGTAGCTGGGACTACAGGCGTGTGTCACCATGCCTGGCTAACTTTTTTTTTTTTTTTTAATATAGTGATGAGGTCTTACTATGTCGCCCAGGCTGGTCTCAAACTCCTGAGCTCAAGCAATCTGCCCATCTCAGTCTCCCAAAGAGCTGAGATTACAGGCATGAGCCACTGTGTCTGGCCAACCACTAGGTTTTATTTCCTTCACGGGACAGCGTTTCCCTGCATGCTGAGCCTCTGGTTCCAGTCCCTGTGGCCTTGATTCTGACATCTCTTCCTTCTTTGGACTCTGATTAGGGTCCTTCCCGAGTCTGCTCTCTTGTCTGCGAGTCAATGCATTCCATTTTTGCTTAAGAATTTGAGGGAGGTGGCTGGGCATGGTGGTTCACACCTATAAGCCCAGCACTTTGGGAGGCTGAGGCGGGAGGATTGCTTGAGTCCAGGAGTTCAAGACCAGCCTGGGCGACATGGCAAAACTCCATCTCTACAAAAGATACAAAAAATTAGCCAGGCATGGTGGCGTGCGCCTATAGTCCCAGCAACTCAGGAGGCTGTGGTGGGAACATAACCTGAGCCCAGGAGTTCGAGGCTGCAGTAAGCTGTGATCATGCACTGTACTCCAGCTTGGGCAGCAGAGCGAAACCCTGTGTAAAAAACAGAAACAAAAACAAAACAACAACAACAACAAAAGAATTTGAGAGGGTTTTGGCACTTTCAGTAGAAGAATGTAGCCTAATCAAAGGCTGAGCCCAGTCTCTGCAAAGAACTAACCCCCAAGGAAGGCTGCTCAGAAGTCCAGGCCCTTCCTGTGTAAGAAGCCCCGATGACTTTAGCTTAGCATCATTAAACTTTCCATCCTGTGATGGGAAAAGGCCACTTTCATCTTCCACCAAGTGTGGAGGGAGGCAGAGCTGACAGTTTATCTCTCAAATGCCCTCACCCTGCCAAAGAGACATCAGAGTTTCCCTGGTGCTGGCTTCCTCCCAGACTGAGGCAGAAGCAGAGCATGGGACAGAGGAATTAGGGGAGAGAGGAGTCTCCAGCCTGTGTCCGTGTGATGTGGAGGTTGCTATGGTCTCCAAAGAGTTGAAAGAAGCTGCAGCTCTGCGTATCCTCTGGTGGCTGAATATAACAGTTTCATTTATTCAGCAGATTCCTAGCCAGACACTGAGCTAGAACTTTAATACTAATAATGGCATCAACGGCTCCCATTTGGAGATGGCAGGCTGTGGACCAGGCACAGTGCTGCACACTCTAGAAGCATTATGTCGGGAGGCTGAGGCAGGACAATGGCGTGAACCCGGGAGGCGGAGCTTGCAGTGAGCCAAGATTGTGCGACTGCACTCCAGCCTGGGCGACAGAGCAAGACTCCGTCTCAAAAAAAAAAAAAAAAAAAAAGAAGCATTATATCATCTCATTCTCACAACAGTTCCCTGAGACAGGTATAATTATCCAATTATCCCCACCTAACAGATGAAGAAACAGGCTCAGTGAACAGAAGGGACTTGCCTGGTGGTTTCTACTGCAAAGCTGTGATCGTTCTTCTGCAAGGAATTGCCTCTTTCCTAAACCTCCTGGCGCCTGGTTCCCAGCATGAGAACTTGTGACTAAATGTAGGTGACGGGGACCTACGGCGGCCCTCCTGTGGCGGCCAATGAGGGAGCAGGATAAGGACCTGCCAGCTCAGGAACCTGCCCTCCATGAATCTGCCCCCAGTTCTTTCACAGCTGTGAGGAGACACCAAGCCCTGAGTCACTTCCCTGGGAAATCCCTGCGGAGGCTTTCCTGGGAATAAGATAATGCAGGAATCTGGGCTGGACTGTCCAAGGGGCCCGATCCCTGCCAGCCAGCCTATACTTGGAGCAAGACCTCAGGGTCTTCTCCAGATATGAACAGGCCTGATAGACGTAAGCTGCAGTGGGACAAGCAACATGTGTAGAAGGCCTCTGGGGAGAGGGGTCTGGGAAAGGGATGGGGTGGGTATCTCTGTCACCAAGAGAATGATTGCTAAGGCTCCCTCCCAGGCCAAGGCAATGGCAACCTGTGATTCTGTGGGTCAGGGATGAGGCCACTTCAGTGAAAGGCCTTCAGCCTGACCCCCTGTAGGAGACAGGGAGGCGAATGGCTGAGCAGACGCCATGGCCGAGAACTCAGGTTAGAGGCCAGTTATGGTGGCTCATGCCTATAATCCCAGCACTTTGGGAGGTTGAAGTGGGAGAATCACTTGAGTCCAGAAGTTTGGGACCAGTGTCAGCAACATAGCGAACCCCTGTCTCCACAATAAAAAGTTAAAAATTAGCCAGTTGTGGTGGTGCACACCTGTAGTCCCAGCTACTTGGGAGGCTGAGGCAGGAGGATCACTTGAGCCCAGGAGTTCCTGGTTACAGTGAGTGAGCCAGTGAGCTATGATTGCACCACTGCACTCCAGCCTGGGCAACAGAGTAAGACCCTGTCTCAAAAAAATAACAATAAAGAATAGGAAGATGGATTCCAGCCTCCTTGATGCACAGATGGAGAAACTGAGGCACAGGTAGGAGAAATGTCAAGGTCTCACAGCAAGTGAGTGATAGACCTGCCACCTCCCACACTTCTGTGCCTTCAGGTAAGAAAGCCTTCATCTCCCTGCTTTCACACTAAAAATAGAGCTTTGAAAACATGACAGGGAGTCATGTGGAGTCTGGCTGCTGTGGGGGTCCCATGTGTCTGAGCCCTTGTGATGCTGCCTGAGTATCCCTGGAAAGCCGAGTTGGCATCTGAAGGTGTGGGGATGGGGTTCATGCTGGTGCCAGTCACACACCAGCCCACCTCCAAGCACAGAAGGGTGTTCCTCAAACCCTCTGGGCACAGCGTCTTTGCCTGTGATTTTCCTCTGATGATATCTTGTTTTGCCAACTAAATTAAGACTATGACAGAGAACAAGACTACCTCTAGCAGTTTAGTTCAATTAAGATTTCACATCAACAAATTAAAATGCATCCTCACCGTCTGCAAAGTAAATCTGCCTGCGTTTAGGAGGAGGCACTGACATTTGCTGTTCAGGCACCTAGCCGATGTGAGCTGAGTGTCAAAGAGGGCCTACCCTTTCTGGGACCTGTCTGGGGGTTCAGAGCCAGGAATTGTCTCCAGGGACTTACAGCCTCTGGGCCAGGCTTCTCAAGCATAAGTGTGAAGCCCCGTCTGAGCCTGTGAGAAAGTCTTCACTGGTCCTCCCTAAGATAACAAAAATGAGAATAATGTCATGTTTTCCAAAAAAAAAAAAAAAACTAAGTTAATCCAAATTAAAGGACCATCAGCAAACTTTTTTTTTTTTTTTTTTTTTTTTGAGACCAAGTCTTGGTCTGTTGCCCAGGCTGAAGTGCAGTGGCGCGATCTTGGCTCACTGCATCCTCCACCTTCTGGGTTCAAGTGATTCTCCTACCTCAGCCTCCCGAGTAGCTGGGACTACAGGCACATGCCACCACACCCGGCTAATTTTTTGTATTTTTAGTAGAAACAGGGTTGCACTGTGTTAGGCAGGATGGTCTCGATCTCCTGACCTTGTGATCTGCCTGCCTCGGACTCCCAAAGTGCTGGGATTACAGGCATGAGCCACCGCGCCCGGCCTTTGTAACTTTTTGAGGGCTTAATTTGTCAGTCTCTTTTCAAGGGACTGAGGAGACAGCAATCAGCAAAACAGACAAAAGTCCCTGCTCTCCCGGATCTTTTATTCTACAGGGACAGACAATAAACAAGACAAATACATGAAATATGCAATAAGTTAGAGAGTAAGAGCTGTGGAGAAAAATAAAGCAGGGAAAGAGGGCAGGGAGCGTGGAGGGCAGAGGAATTCGTGGTTTTGTTTTATCCGTTAGAGACAGGGCCTCACTGTCTGTTGCCCAGGCCAGAGTGCAGTGGCACCATCAAAGCTCACTGTAGCCTCCAACTCCTGGGCTCAAGAGAGTCTCCTGCCTGAGCCTTCTGGGTAGCTACAGCTACATGTGTGCACCACCACACCTGGCTAAGTTTTTAGTTCTTTATATTTTTTTCTTTTTTTCTTCTCCTCCTTGTAAGTTTTAAATTTTTATTTTATAGAGATGAGGTTTTGCTATGTTGCCCAGGCTGGTCTTGAACTCCTGGTCTCAAATGAGCCTTCCCCACTCAACCTTCCTAAGTGCTGGAATTACAGGTGCGAGTCACTGGGCTCAGTTTAGTTTGCACTTTTATTTATTTATTTTGAGATAAGATATTGCTCTGTTGCCCAGGCTGGAGTGCAGTGGCATGATCTCAGCTCACTGCAGCCTCAATCTCCCAGACTCAAGTGATCCTCCCACCTCAGCCTCCTTAGTAGCTGTGACTACAGGTGCACACCACTACACCCAGCTAATTTTTGTATTTTTTGTAGAGATGGGGGTTCACTATGTTGCTCAAATTGGTCTCCGACTCCTGGATTCAAGCAATCCACCCTCCTCAGCCTCCCAAAGGGCTGATATTACAGGCGTGAGCCATCGTGTCCTCCCGAGTTTGCAATTTTAAATGGGGTAGCTGGGGAAGGCCTGGATGATAGAGTGATGATTAAGTCAAGACCTGCCAAGATGAGGGAGTGAGCCAAGAGGATGTCAGGGCACAAGGGCAGCACTCTGGGCAGAGGGAGGCAGAGAGCAAAGGCCGGTGTGGGATTGTGGGTGAGGTGTGGAGCAGGAAGGGAGGCCAGTGTGGCTGGAGCTGGGTGAGCAGGAGGGTGGGGAGGAGGAGAGGAGGTCAGATGACCAGGGCTGTAGCCCTTGTAGGCCATTGCAGGGACTCGATTCATTCTCTGGGTGAAGAAGAAGCCAGGGCAGGGTTTAGAGCAGAGAAGAGACAAGCTCTGCCTTCCTTTTAACAGGATGATTGGGGCTGCTGTGTGGAGAACAGCCAGGAGAAAGGCCAGGTTAGGAGCGGGGAGACTAGTCACAAGGCTATTGCGGAAACCAAAGTGAGACCCGATGATGGCCAGAGCAACAGCACAGGAGCTGGTGATATGGGGACACTAGCTCCGAATGTTTGAAATCAGTAATAACCTAGAGGCTGGGTGCGGTGGCTCACGCCTGTAATCCCAGCACTTTGGGAGGCCGTGGCAGGCGAATCACAAGGTCACGAGTTTGAGACCAGCTTGGTCAACATGGCAAAATCCCATCTCTACTAAAAATGCAAAAAATTAGCTGGGCGTGGTGGTGGGTGCCTGTAATCCCAGCTACTTGGGAGGCTGAGGCAGGAGAATTGCTGGAACCCAGGAGGTGGAGGTTGCAGTGAGCTGAGATTGTGCCGTTGTACTCCATCCTGGGCGATAGAGTGAGACTGTCTCAAAAAACAAAAATCAAGCAAACAAACAAAAAAGATCCTCTCACCTTGGCCTCTCAAAGCACTGGGATTACAGGTGTGAGACACTGCACCCGGCCATGCCCCTCTCACCTGGTTTTTATAATCCCAGAAGGCTGTTTGTGTAAGTGTGGTTTTTGTTTTTTTCTGTGAATATAAAGGATTATTATCACATGGATTTGGTTATTGCCTCTGAAGGACTGTGGCAGTTTGCAGGTCGTCTCTTGTTCTCTTGTCTTTCTTCTTCTCCCTGTTTCCTTTTCCCTCTGCCTCTGTAATCTTAGTTGGCCGTCATGTAAAACCGAAGAGAGTTTTATGCTTCCTAGCCCTACTATTTAGAGTGGATGAGTGGAATGTTTTTAATTTCTGTCTCTTAGAAAAACAACAGCTAAATTAAATTCTTTGTTACTTGTGTAACTCTCAACTGCTTTTCCTCTCACTGTGCGTCAGCACCCCCACTTTCTAAGACTGAGAAGTCGATACTGCTTCCCAGGGAAAAGGAAAACACACCCAACATGGGCCTTTGGATTTCCCACCACTTCAAACTCCTCTTCTATTTAACTTGCATGGTAATTTGCATATATCTACATATGTTATGCAATCAGCCTGTTCTCCTTTTACATTTAAGCCTAAAATAATTTTGCGTTTCTGATGTTTTCCTTCTCTACTGCCTTCTTTATTTCTTTCTGGACCTGCAAAAGGAATGGATGAAAGGCCAACGGTATGGACACACTACACACAGCATGGGGGAAAGGAAGATTGGGGAACAGGAGGATGAGATTGTCTCTGGGGCTCATTCATTCATTCACCAAATATTTATTGAGCACCTACTATGTGCTAGGCCCTGTGTCAGTTGCTGGGAGTACAGCGATGAGCAAATCGGTCACAGTTCTTACTTACATGGAGCTTACACTCTAGTGAGTCAAATAGTAAGCATAAATAAAAAGATAACTTCTGATATTAACAAATTATATAAAGAATACATAGTGACTGGAAGATTGGTAGCTTATAGAAGGTCTCTCCGGAGAAGGAACCTTTGGGCTGAGGCCTGAATGATAAGAAGGGGACAGCCTTGGGTGGATTTGGTGGAACCCTGTTCCAGACAGCAGGAACAGCAAGTGAAGACACCTGAAATGAGAATGAGCTTGGAGGGTTTGAGGAGCAGAAAGGAGGTGTATCATTTAGAATGTTTTTAGTAGAAAGAGAAGTCCCAATTCAAAATGGCACAAACAAGAAGGAATTTTATTGCCTTCACATAAAGAAGCCTGGGGGCCATGGGGACAGGGTTCTAAGTTTGGTTAGTTTAGCAAATCAACATTATCAAGGGCCAGGTTACGTCCTTCTTTCTGCTCAGCCATTCTCTTGGGCTGGCTTCCTTCCAGACACCAAGACGGCTGCCAAAGCTCCAATCTCCTACTACGTCCTTATCTCCATGCAGTGTCCAAAAGCAGAGAGAATAGTGCAAACTCGCTCCTTTTCAGAAAAAGGCAACCCTTCCCACAACCCTGCACAGATTCCTCTTCACATCTCATAGCATAAGAAAATTACGCAACATGCCCATTCCTAAACCAGTCATTAGCAAAAGGAATGGGATTACTAAGACTGGTTTAGAGCTGGGCAAGGGAGAAACCTTGCTTCTGTAGCACTTTACTGAAGAACCAATGCTTTCCATTTCTGGCAAAAACCAGGCTTCTGTGAGCAGAGTGCAGTGGCGTGTGCCAATAATCCCAGCTACTCAGGAAGCTGAAGCAGGAGGATTGCTTGAGCCCAGGAGCTCAAGGTCAGGAAAATAGTAAGCGTGGAAAAAAAAGAAAGAAAACACAAACCCTCATTCAACACTGTACTGGAGGTCCTAACTAGTGAAATAAGGTAAGAAAAAGAAATAAAAGATGTATATGTAAGAAAAATAAATAAATTTAAAACCCAGGCTTCTGGAAGCAAAATTAAGCTTCATTAAGCAAAGAAATGGGAAAGGGCTACCTATAAGTAGGTGATCAGGAGTATCAGCCACAGGAGGTCAGTGTGGCCAGAGCATTGGTGTAAGAGGTTACAGAGGTGGAACTGAGGGAAGGCAGAGCTTGCTTTAGCTTCTTTGAATGCAGTCTTTCAAACTGCATAAATCCCTAAGGGCCTTATCCTTGCACCAGGAACCCCCTCCAGCATCCCCCACTCTCCAGGACCCACCCCACCTCTGGGTGAGGAGCCATGGAAAGACTGCCCAGCTCACGCAACAGACACCAACTTTAATACTAACTGATGACACTGGGTGTCACCTTTCCTTCCTTCAGTCTCAGTTTCATTATCCATAAAAATGATGCAATAGCATTTGTCCTGTTGGCCATTCAGGGAGGTGCTAAGAATCAAGTGAGAGCATATCTGCATGTCCCTTGATGTGCCATGATTATTATTATTGCTATAGTTGTCATTCATCTTACATGAAAAACAAAAGGATTTTAAGTTTTGAGTAGTCACATACTCCAGCTCCCAGGAAGGCACATCTATCATTTTGGAAAGCTGTATGTTCTGAGGGAGTAAGGAGGGCAGCCTTGGCCTTGGGCACCCTTGGGCTCTTTGTTCCCCAGACCTTTTCTCAGCACCTCCTGTGCCCCCACCCCCACCCTACCAGCAGCCTTGTGTGCTTTGCATCAGAGATGTCCTTGGAAACAAGCTCAGCTGATGTTCAATAAAATGTAGGCTAAAGCTGGCTGAGTTATTATCCTTTTTTCTTGATAAAAAGAGTGGATGTATTTTCATTACTGGCAGAGTGCTTTTAGCTAGTGTGGACAATTAAGCCCTGGAAATGCAGCAATCCATTTCACACTGAGAGAAGATTTGAGGATGACTGTCACCAAAAATCCAGGAGGAGCTGAAATCATGGCCACTGTGCCCAACAATAAAAAGCCACAGATATTTGGAGGCAGCCCACAGGGATTTGCCCCTCCGTGGAATGTTGCTGTTGCTGGCTTGGAATGAGAGCTGCGTCCCCTGATGCTTCTCCACTGGCCTCAAGACCCTTCTTAGCCACCTTCTTCCTCATTCTCATTTCTCTTGGGCAGGCAGGCAGGGAGGAGCACCCTGTTATTGGCAGCAGCTTCTACCAAACTTTGCCTTTTAGGTTCAGGCACCCTTCTTGGTTTTCTTCATGATCTCCTGATCATCTCCTTCACCTCTGGAGACACATTCTATCTCCAAAGAATTGGACCTCTAGACCAAGAGGATTGTCCATTCCAAAGCTACTAGATCAATGACGAAGCCCTCCTGTAGGGAATAACGACCCTCCTGCCTCCTCTCTCCTTCCCTTCTTTCTTTCTCTTTTGTTCATTTACTTCTTTTTAAAATGGTGGCCCAGGCATGGTGGCTCACACCTGTTATCCCAGCACTTTGGGAGGACAAGGTGGGTGGATCACTTGAGGTCAGGAGTTCAAGACCAGCCAGGCCAACATGGTGAAACCCCATCTCTACTGAAAATACAAAAAGTTAGCCAGGCGTTGTGGCTAATCCCAGCTACTTGGGAGGCTGAGGCAGGTGAAGCGCTTGAACCCAGGAGGCAAAAGTTGCAGTGAGCCAAGATCATGCCACTGCATTCCTGCCTGGGTGACAGCGCTTCTAAATAAATAAATAAATAATAAAATGGTGCATTAGCAGCTCTAATTTCCAGCTCCTAAAGGTAAAGGTGAGATGATCACCCTTCAACCTCCCTGTCCAACCTAACCCAAGCTAGGGGAAGAGGTGGGTTTTTTTTTGTTTTGTTTTGTTTTGTTGAGAGGGTCTTGCTCTGTCGCCCAGGCTGGAGTGTGGTGGCACAATCTCAGCTCACTGCAACCTCTGTTTCCCGGGCTCAAGTGATCCTCCCACCTCAGTCGGCTGAGTAGCTGGGACCACAGGCATGTGCTGGCACACCCGGCTAATTTTTGTATTTTTGGATTTTTGGTAGAGATGAAATTTCACCATGTTGCCGAGGCTGGTCTCGAACTCCTGGACTCAAGCTATCTATCCACCTTGGCCTCCCAAAAGGCTGAGATTACAGGCATGAGCCACTGTGCAGGGCAGGAGAAGAGTCTTAAGGGGCAGATTCTTGGAAGCAACATAATTTGCAGGTGCTGTGGCTTATCTGGCTACACATCTGCTACACATCTCATCTGCCTCCCCCTACTTTTTTTTTTTTTTTTTTTTTTTAAGACAGAGTCTTGCACAGTTGCTCAGGCTGGAGTGCCGTGGAGCAGTCTTGGCTCACTGCAGCCTCAACTTCCCGGGCTCAAGCCATCCTCCTACCTCAGCCCCCTGAGTACCTGGGACCACAGGTGCAAGACACCATGCCCAGCTAATTTTTTTGTATTTTTTGTAGAGATAGGGTCTTGCCATATTGCCCAGGCTGGTCTCGAACTCCTGGGCTCAAACAATGAGCCTGCCTCTGCCTCTCAGAGCGTTGGGATTACAGGCGTGAGCCACCATGCCCGGCCTCTTCCTTTTCTTATTATAAGAGCAACTGGGGGGCAGGGATAGTCCCCCACCTCCCCATCTCTGCATCTCCTGCAGCCAGTACAATGCCTAGGACAGAGTCAGTTCAGATGCTTGAGGAATGAAAGGAAGAATGAATGAATGAGTGAACAAAACCATGTCTGTGTTAGTTCCTTTCTCACAGCTTTGTCTCTTCGTTCTGAAAAACACCCACAGCTCCTCCCATCATAATGTAGAAAGTATAAATTACTTTAGAGATGTAGGGACTGAGTGACGATCAGTGGAGTGATAGCAATCTGCTACATTATTACGATTTTTTATTTAAACCACTTAAGCTCTAGTCTCCCTCCTGTTTACTGTTAGAAATGATCCCAAATCAGTTGTGAACCTTCTCCTGCCTTGAGGGAGTAAGATGAGAAGACTGGGGTGGTTGTCCAAGCTTATTATCTTCTCCATTACTCAGGCATGTTCCCCTGAGCTTTCTCATGATTTTATTTTAATGCAGTTATTTGTATTAGGCAAGTCTCCAGCTCAGCCAGGCCAAAGAGGGAGGTGGGGGAACCAGGGAGAAGCTGGTGGAAAAATAAATACCCTGAAGGTTCATGATGATCTGACCATGGCTTTAATATGAATCAAATTTGCTCCACCCTGCTTTCCCACAGTCAGCATTTCTGCTAGAAATAATTTGTAATTATCAAACTCCAATTAGGCCAGAAGACTCCTTGTAAAAGACTTTGATGTGATTAGGGAAAGGCTTGAAAATATAATTTGCATGATTCTAGCCCTCTCTGCCAATGACATTCCTGGAGAAGACACCTTGTCTGTCTTGGCAAGAGAAATTTCAAGGACAAACAGGAGCTGGGGGCCAGACTTCAGGGTCACTGGGGCTGCTGCTCCAAGGCTGGCCCAGGAAGGCGCTTTCCTGGAATAATGAGCCTGAGAGATTCTTCATCTCAGCATTCAAGAGCTGAGAGTCAGTGAGTGGCCCAGAGAGGGACAGAGCTAGATGCATGCTGACCAGCAGCTGTGCCCAGCACTTTGATGAAGGCCCTTTGGTAACTGCCCAGCATCAGTATGGGTCACCCCCGGGGGTTCCTGGTCTTGCCCTTGCCTGAGAAATGATGACAACCCCTTTCACCCCTTCTCATATCTTAACCTTTCAGCTCTGTAGCAGCTGAGCCACGGCAGTGCAACAGTAATGCAAAGGTACTGAAAAATAACCAAAAAGGTCTAAAGAAATTAGCAAAAACCTAGATAAATGGAATGATATCCTGTGTTCATGGAGGACAATATTGTTAAGATGGCAATACTCCCAGAATCGATCTACAGATTCAACACAATTCCTATCAAAATCCCAGCTTCCAGCTGGGTGCGGTGGCTCACGTCTTATAAACCAGCAGTTTGAGAGGCTGAGGTGAGTGGATCTCTTGAGATCAGGAGTTTGAGACCAGCCTGGCCAACATGGTGAAACTCTGTCTCTACTAAAAAATACAAAAATTAGCTGGGGGTGGTGGTGCACATCTGTAATCCCAGCGACTTGGGAGGCTGAGGCACAAGAATCACTTGAACCCAGGAGGTGGAGGTTGCAGTGAGCCGAGATCACACCACTGCACTCCAGCCTGGGCTACAGAGTGAGACTCTGTCTCAAAAAACAAACAAACAAACAAACAAGAAACAGCTTCCTTGCAATAAGGAAAAAGTCAAAAAGTCAAATAAATGGAAAATCAACAACTTTTCTTAGATCCATCAGAGAGCTGAAGTCACAGAACAAAATGCCTCCCTGAAAACGAGACAGATGAATACGGATCGGTTTATCTGAAACAGAAGCTGTTTCAGCCAGGAGCCAGTGGGAATGAAGTTCTGCAACATGGAGGACCCTTAAAAACATCACAGTGAGTGAAGGAAGCCAAACAAAAGATTACATAGTGCATGATTTTATCCATAGGAAACGTCTGGAATAGACAAATCCATAAAGACAGTAGATTAGTGGTTGTCAGAGCTGGCGGGTGACTGGTAATGGGTACAGGGTTTCTTTCTGGGGTGATGAAAACGTTCTGGAATTAGATAGTGATGATGGTTGCACAATTTGTGAATATGTTAAAAACCACTGAATTGTACATCTTAAAATGGTGAATATTATGGCATGTGAATTATATCTCAATTAAGAAACAAACGTTAAGCAAAGATAATTTGGGATGGGAAGTCGAAATTTCCCTTCAAATTCAGCTTGCAGACCATTTTCAGGAACAGAAAGAAGCCTTTTCTACTGACTCATGAGTTAGTAGGAGTCAGAGCCCAGTCAGAGCCCAGCCTCTGACCACCCTGCTCCCCTGTGTTTTGCTGACTTGAGAAGAGGAAGTCTGGGAAATGAAACAAACAGAGCCAGGAGTAGCCTGAAGAAAAGGAGCCAGGACTGGGAAATGCTTGAAACAGACTTCAGAGCTTTGTGATGCTGGCCGAGGGCTCTGCAGGAGGCCTTACTGCTACAGCATGCCGCCACCTCCTCCATGAAGTCTCCCTGCCTCTTTCTTCCCATAAGTCACTTTATCTGGCATACATCATTTTCACCCAAAGACCTCACACTGGATCCTTTACTGCCTTGTTGCCTTGCAGGTTCTCTGACTGTTCCACAGAGAGCTATTCTACTTGGAGATATGTGTCCCCTCCACAATGACATCACAACCTCTTCCAGGATGGGATGCCTGTCTTGGACTCACAGACCCCCTTAATGCAGGAAAAAACTTTAGGCATCACCTGGCCCCCTCTTCCAAATTTAAATGTAGCCCAACTATGAGACTCTTGGGTTGACTCAAGTCTCCCAGCCTCCTGGGGTCATCCTTCCCTCTGTGTTAAGCTAGATGGACACACACTGCCCCCTATCCCCATGTACAATGGAAAACTCATGTCCTGAATCCTGTGCCTTTGAGGGTTCTTGAGGGGCGGAAGTGTGTGATTTTGTTGTTGTTAAGAGACGTGGGTCTCACTATGTTGCCCAGGCTGGAATGCAACGAAAATTTATAGGCATGATCATGGCACAGCATATCCTGGAACTTCTGGGCTCAAGCAATCCTCCTGCCTCAGCCTCCTGAGTAGCTGAGACTACAGGCACGTGCCTCCGGGCCCTGCTAGAAGTGTGTAATGTGTAAGGAAATGGCTTTGGAACCTGGGTTCACATCCTAGCTCTGCCATTTACCTTGGACAAGTTATTTAATTTTTTGTGTCTCTGTTTCCTTATCTATAAAACGGGGATAATAATACTTCCTCCTTTTGTTGTTGTTGTTGTTTGTTTGTTTGTTTTTGAGATGGAGTCTAGCTTTGTTGCCCAGGCTGGAGTGCAGTGGCACAATCTTGGCTCACCACAACCTCAGCCTCCCAGGTTCAAGCAATTCTCCTGCCTCAGCCTCCCAAGTAGCTGGGACTACAGGCACGCGCCACCATGCCTGGTTAATTTTTGTATTTTTAGTAGAGATGGGGTTTCAGTATGTTGATCAGGCTGGACTTGAACTCCTGGCCTCATGACCTGCCTGCCTCGGCCTCCCAAAGTGTTAGGATTACAGGTGTGAGCCGCCATGCCCAGCCTACTTCCTCCTTTGTAAGATTGGTATGAGGATTAAATGAATTACCAGTAATATAGGAACATAAAGCATTTAGAACTGTATTTGCCATTCCGTAAGTTCTATAAAAATATTTGAACTTATTTCCTGTTTCTGCTGAGTTCTTGACCTACCGTGTGTCTTGCCCCTTTCTCCTCTCCTGCTGCCTCCATCTGCCCCCTCCGAAGCATCCCTCATTCAAGGCCATGTGTGGCAGACTTTTGCTAAAAGCTTTGAGGGGAACAGAAGGGGCCACATAACACACAGCTCAGCCAGCAACTTAAAATTGCGTCTTGGACCTGGCTGTTCCTGAAAGTGCCCTAGTCGTTCCTGCCACAAGGCATCTCTCAGCCACTGCCCATCTTCTCTTCTCTAATGCCACCTTGCTGCCTTGCTGCACTCGCTCACTTTCCTCCTTCTCACATCTCCTCTCTCTTTCCCCCAGCCCCTCACCCTGGAAACTCTGCTCTCTCTCCGAACAAGCCTCACTGTAGCCCATCTAAGTCCTGCATCAGGGGAAAAGGGGAATGGGGAGTGGCAGGGAGATCGATCTTTAGCATCCAAAGATGCCTTGCAGGTAATTTCTAGTAAAGATGCTTCTCTCACTATCAGGGCTCAAGGAGACAGGAGAGGCCCAGGGATGGGAAGAGACACTCCTACCATTCCCAGACAGAGAGAAGTTTCCATCTCCCCACGAAAAGCACTGCACAGCCTGCTGGGTGCAGTGGGTCACACCTGTGATCCCAGCACTTTGGGAGGCCAAGGCGGGAAGATCACCTGAGAGCAAGAGTTCGAGAGCAGCCTGGGAAACAGTGAGACCTTGTCTCTAAAATATATATAACTATATATATATAAAACAAATAAAAGCACTGCACACCCAAAAAAAGCAACACAAAGCCCACGCTGGACAAAGGACCAGCCAGAAAGCTGCCTAAGTAAACCAGCCTCCTCCTGCCGCTCACCCTGCATTATCTGTTACTAGGCCCAGATGATTGGGGAGTTATTGTTTCGAGGGAGGGTCAGAGGTGATATTTTAGCTCATTAAGGCCACTGCTTTCCAAGGCCTGATTTTCCTCAGGCACCGCATCAAACTTGTTCTCTAGCTGCCAAAGAAGGCAAGATTTCAGCTGAAGGTAATTTATGTTAATTTTTCCCCTTTCTGGCTCATTAAGTTTTGTGATGTTAATATATCTTTTTTGGGGCCTCTTCGCAGGGTGCTGCTGGGTGGGCTGTGGGTGGGGGCCACCTGCTGGCACGACATCTGGGACCCTGTGTCACCATTGCTCTGCTGCCCGGGAACTCTCCATTGCTGAGGCCCTTGTTGGGAGGCTGCTCTGGCCAGCAGCTTTGGGAGGGCAAAGACCTTCCCTGGGCAGGTGTTTTTCAGAGTTATTTCCTTACCACCCCGTTCCAAGCTCAGTTTTTCAGGGATATACTGAAAGAAGCCTAAGGTGCAGTGCAGTCAACTGAGCAACAAATATTTTGGGAGCGTCAAGTAAGTGCCAAGCTACTGTCTTGGGAAGTTTTGGGGATTCAAAACTGAATAAAACATAGTCCCTGTCCTTTTTTCTTTTTCTTTTTCTTTTTTGAGACAGAGTCTCACTCTGTCGCCCAGGCTGGAGTGCAGTGGCATGATGCCGGCTCACTGAAGCCTCAACCTCCTGGGCTCAAGCGATCCTCCCACCTCAGCCTCCAGAGTACCTGGGACCACAGGCGTGCACCATCATGTCAGATTAATTTTTTAATTTTTTGTGGAGATGTGGTCTCCTTGTGTTCCCCATGTGGTCTCAAACTTCTGAGCCCAAGCAATCCTCCCACCTCGGCCTCCCAAAGTGCTGGGAATACAGGTGTAAGCCACTGTGCCTGGCCAGTCCCTGTCCTTAAGGTGCTTTCCATCTAGTTGGGATTTAGGGGAGAGGTTAGGTGTACCCAAGTATAGTCAATTCTGTTATAAGGTGACATGTGTGCACCTAAAATATCACCGAGCTATGAAAAATCCCTCAGGGCTTATGGGAAGAAATGGGGCACAACACTGAAAACTTCATCAGTGACCCATTGAAAACTAGCCAGGCGCGGTGGCTCACGCCTGTAATCCCAGAACTTTGGGAGGCCGAGGCGGGTGGATCACCTGAGGTCAGGAGTTCGAGACCAGCCTGGCCAACATGCAGAAACCCCGTCTCTACTAAAAATACAAAAAAATTAGCCAGATGTGGTGGTGGGTGCCTGTAATCCCAGCTACTTGGGAGGCTGAGGTAGGAGAATCACTTGAACCCGGGAGGTGGAGGTTGCAGTGAGCCAAGATAACTCCATTGCATTCCAACCTGAGCAACAGAGTGAGACTCTGTCTCAAACCAACAACAACAAAAACAACAAAAAACAAATAACAACAACAACAACAAAAATAATAGAGCTTTACAGATGTTAAGTCATTAAGAAAAACATAAAGGCTGGGCACGGTGGCTCACACCTGTAATCCCAGCACTTTGGGAGGCCAAGGAGGGCGGATCACTTGAGGTCAGGAGTTCAAGACCAGCCTGGCCAACATGGCGAAACCCTATCTCTACTAAAAACACAAAAATTAGCTGGGCGTGGTGGCGCGTGCCTGTAATCCCAGTTACTCGGGAGGCTGAGGCAGGAGAATCGCTTGAACCCAAGAGGTGGAGGTTGCCGTGAGCCGAGATTGTGCCACTGTACTCCAGCCTGGGTGACAGAGCAAGACTCTGTCTCAAAAAAAAAAAAAAAAGAAAAGAAAAGGAAAACATAAATACTATAGTAAATATGGCACTTTCCCTTGAAAAAGACCTGAAGTTTGCTTGTGGAAGTAGGTATCAGAAAAGTTGCAGCTTGCAAGTTATTGTGAAGCAGTGGAAGGAGAGTTATCTGAAATGTAGTGGGAAGTTAACACCACATGCAGATGTGTTATGCATGGTGTTTGTCCAGGTTTTATATATTCCTCTGTGGGCTGGTTCAGCTGGGTGTGGTTTTCTGCACTTACCAGAAACAAACACGAAATTTGCATTTTTCTTTGGGAGGCCGAGGCGAGTGGATCGCTTGAGGTCAGGAGTTGGAAACCCGTCTGGCGAACATGGTGAAACCAAGACTCTACTAAAAATACAAAAATTAGCCTGGCATGGTGGCGCATGCCTGTAATCCCAGCTACTCAAGAGACTGAGACACGAAAATCGCTTGAGCCCGGGAGACGAAGGTTGCCGTGAGCTGAGAGATCGCGCCACTGCCCTCTAGCCTGGGAAACCGAGAGAGACTTGTCTCAAAAAAAAAAAAAAAAAAAAAAAAAAATAGCATTTTTGCTCAAATTGCTCCCTAATATATCAATCACTTTGGAACAAATTCACATTTTCAAAACAAGCCTTACAGAAGCATAAGACATAGTGTATATACCAAATTCTATAATATAGACGTACAACAGGATAATTTATTAAGGAGACTCAAGGAGATAGGAGAGGCCCAGTGAGGGGAAGAGACACCCCTACGGTTGCCAGACATTTGTTCCCTCTTCATTTTTTCCTCTTCTCCATTCCAAGAAGGTAGCTAAGTCTTATGTAATTATTTGCCTCAGAGGCATCTGCAGAACCATTCATTTAATCAATCAATAACCATTCACTGAGTCCCTCCTGTGTGCCAAGTGGTGTTCTGGACACAAGAGGATAGTGCGATGAACAAAACCACAAAGATCCTGTCTTCACGGAGCAAGGGTTGTAGTGGGAGAGACAGAAAATAAACAAATGAATATATTATGCAATGTTAGGCAGTAAGAAGTACTACTGAAAAATAAAGAGCAGACCGGGTACAGGGGCTCATGCTTATAATCCTAGCACTTTGGGAGGCCAAGATGGGAAGATCACTTGAACCCATGAGTTGGAGACCAGCCTGGGCAATATGGTGAAACCCTGTCTCTACAAAAAATACAAAAAGTTAGCTGGGTGTGGTGGAGTGTGCCTGTAATCCCAAGCTACTTGGGAGGCTGAGGTGGAAGGATTGCTATATAGAGAGAGAGACAGAGAGAGACAAAGAGACAGAGAGACAGAGAGAGAGAGAGAGAAGGAACAGACAACGTAACTAGAGAGTGACTGGGAGTGGAGGGAGAGGATATGACTCCTTTTCAGGGAGGGGACATTTGAGCAGAGATCTAAATGAAGTGAGAGGGTGGGCCACGTGATTATTTAAGGAAAGAGTGTTCACAGTAAAGAGAACAGCAAGTGCAAAGGTCCTGAAGAAGAAGCAAGCTTGGTATATTCAAGAGATGTCGGCTGGGCACAGTGGCTCAAGCCTGTAAATCTCAGCACTATGGGAGGCCAAGGCAGGTGGATCACATGAGGTCAGGAGTTCGAGACTAGCCTGGCCAACACGGCAAAACCCCATCTCTACTAAAAATGCAAAAATTAGCCAGGCATGGTTGCACATACCTGTAGTCCCAGCTACTCGGGAGGCTAAGGCACAAGAATTGCTTGAACCTGGGAGGTGGAGGTTGTAGTGAGCCAAGATCACACCACTGCACTCCAGCCTGAGGAACAGAGCGCGATTCTGTCTCAAAAAAAAAAAAGAGATGTCAAGGAAGCTAGTGTCTGTGTCTGGAAGTGAGTGAGAGGCAGAGAGAGCAATAGGAAATGAGATAGGAGGCATAGCAGGGGTCCTGGTTACATAATGTCTGTAGATTATGGTCAGGTCTGAATTTTTTTCTAAGTGTAATGGGAGGTCATTGGAGCATTTTGAGTAGGTGAGAGACATGATCTGACTGAAATATCAAAGGGCTCACTCTGGATCAGTTCCGTCTAACAGAACTCTGGCAATGATGAAAATGCCCTATGTCTACTCTGCCCAGTACGGTAGCCACTGGCCATGTGTGGCTATCTTTATTATTTTTAGAGATGGGTTCTTGCTGTGTTGCCCAGGTTGGCCTCAAACTCCTGAGCTCAAGTAATCCTCCAGCATTAGCCCCCCTAGTAGCTGGGACTATAGGCATGAGCCACCATACCTTGCTGAATATTTGGCTATTGAGCACTTGAAATGGTGCAAGTATGACTTTGGAAATGAAATTTTAATTAATATAAATTATTTATTTATATTAAATAAATTATTTTTATTTAATAAATAAAATATTTATTTATTAAATAATAAATAAATATTTAATTTATTTATATGAATTATAGCTAGCCAGTGGTGTTCTAGATGTTGTGCAGAAGATAGACTGAAAGGGAGAAAGAATGGAACCAGGGGCACTTGTCCTTCAAGTTGCCCGCTTGGGTATCTTCCAAGTGTTTTTTGGTTTTTTGTTTGTTTGTTTGTTTTGTTTTTGTTTTGAGTCAGAGTCTCACTCTGTCACCCAGGCTGGAGTGCAATGGCATGGTCTCAGCTCACTGCAACTTTCAACTCCCAGGTTCAAGCAATTCTCCTGCCTCAGCCTCCCAAGTAGCTGGGATTACAGGCACATGCCACCACGCCCGGCTAATTTTTTTTTTTTTTTTTTTTTTTTTTTTTGGAGCAGTCTTGCTCTGTCGCCTAGGCTGGAGTGCAGTGGCAACATCTCAGCTCACAGCAAGCTCTGCCTCCTGGGTTCACGCCATTCTCCTGCTCCAGCCTCCCGAGTAGCTGGGACTACAGGCGCCCACCACTACGCCCAGCTAATTTTTTTTTTTGTATTTTTAGTAGAGACGGGTTTCACCGTGTTAGCCAGGCTAGTCTCGATCTCCTGACTTCGTGATCTGCCCGCCTCGGCCTCCCAAGGTGCTGGGATTACAGGTGTAAGCCACTGCACCCGGCCAATTTTTGTATTTTCAGTAGAGACCGGGTTTCACCACATTGGCCAGGCTGGTCTCGAACTCCTGACTTTGTGATATGCCCGCCTTGGCCTTCCCAAAGTGCTGGGATTATAGGTGTGAGCCACCACACCCGGCCATATCTTCCAAGTCTTCTAAAAAAAAAAAAAAAAAAAGAGTGAAAGCAGGAAGACTAGTTAGGAGTACAAGAATCCAAATAACAGACAATGGGGACTTTGAGATGATAGCACTGGAGATAGTGAGAAATGATTAGATTCTGGATATATTTTAAAGGTTAGAGGCAACAGGCTAATGGACTGAATTTTTTTTCTTTTTTCTGTTTTCGAGACAGGGTCTTGCTCGTTACCCAGGCTGGAATGCAGTGGCATGATCACGGCTCACTATAGCCTCAGTTTCCTGGGCTCAAGTGATCTTCCCACCTCAGCTTCCCGAGTAACTGGGATTACAGGCATGCACCATCATGCCCAGGTAGTTTTTTAATTTTTTGAAGAGATGGAGGGGGTCTCTCTTTGTTGCCCAGGCTGGTCTTGAACTCCTGGGCTCAAGTGATCCATTCTCCTCGGCCTCCCAAAGTGCTGAGATTACAGATGTGAGCCACCGCGCACAGCTGGAATGAATATTATTATAGTGTATAAGAGAGAGAAAGGAATTGAAAATGATGAAGTTTTTGGCTTGCAACTAAGTGAGTGGTGGTTTCATTTCTTGTAATGAGCGATAATGGAGAATGAGCTGAAAGCTTCCATTTTGCATTGCTCCCCCTACCCCCAGTCCCAAGCTCACTGATGAGACTGTACCAGAGTCCTAGAGAGGGCAGGGAGAGAGGAAGGTGCCCTGGAGGGCAGTGAGATTGAGAAGAGATCTGAAGTCAGGGGTCTTTTGAGGTAGGCAAAACTGAATCCCCTTCCTTGACAGTGTCCCTCAGCAAAGGCAAAGAGAGGCTGGACTCCTACAAACCCGCTGCTTCAAGTTTGGCTCCAAAACAGCAGAGCTTCCTGATCTGAAGGAACCAGTGGGCTGGGGTGACAGATGTGTCAGTGGTGTCCTATGTGGCTGATGAGTGGAAGGGCCTCCATGACACTGCCTCAGGCTCTGAGCTTCGTGAGTTAGGCAAGACAGCTGGGTGCCTGTGTTCTGTCAGCCTCAAGAGAATTGATCTCAGCTCACTGCAACCTCTGCCTCCTGAATTCAAGTGATTCTCCAGACTCAGCCTCCCAAGTAACTGGGATTACAGGCACCTGCCATCATGCCTGGCTAATTTTTGTATTTTTGTAGAGATGGGGTTTCACCACATTGGCAAGGCTGGTCTTGAACTCCTGACCTCAGGTGATCCGCCCACCTCGGCTTCCCAAAGTGCTGGAATTCCAGGAGTGGGCCACTGCGCCCGGCTGAGAATAGGTATTTGGAGTCATCTTTAAGAGAATTCAAAGAAAAAGAAGTGTAGGTACTTGAAAAGGATTGTGGATGGGATGATGTTTAGACTTGATGATGAGGGGTTGATGATTCGGGGGCAGAGTTAGTGGGTGCTTCAATGGCATAGACTGTAGATTCTGTGTCCAGTGAAGTTCAGAGCTTCTTCTGGGACCTTCTCAAGGGGTATGACAAATTCCTTCATTCGGGTTATTCTATAAACATGTTAGAAATAATCTTTAACCTTCTGTGTGGGCGTCACACACTGGAGGATGTCTATGTCAAGGCAAAGATAATAAATACCTCTCTCTAGCAGTAGGTAAAATAGAGAATGTGGGAAATCTGGGTTTGAATCCCAGGTCCCTCCCATACTACCTGTGTGATTTGGGACAATCACCTCAATTAATTAATTACTTCTTTCTGAGCCTCAATTTACTCATTCACAAAATGGGACCTCACAGGTTTTCAATGAGAACTAAATAATATATTAAAATATCATCGGCAGCGCCTGACATATAGTAAGAGCTCAGTAAATGCTAATTTGCTTCCCTATGGAATTGAACAAAGCTGCTCCTAGTGGCTTTGGTCCAGAACCTTCTTCGATATGCTGCCCAATGTCTCCTCTGGTTTTGACCTGGATTCTCCACTGTTTGCTCAGATTCCTTCATGGCTTTTTCTCCCCTGCATTAATTCTAAGCACCTGCTTGTTATTAAAGTAAAATCCTCTCTTTGCCTAGTCCCTGTGATCTGAAAAAGCATCTGTAAATAGAAGGTATGCCCCCTATGACACAGCAGTATTGGCATTTTGCTCTTTTTTTTTTTTGAGACGGAGTTTCACTCTTGCTGCCCAGGCTGGAGTACAATGGCGCGATCTCGGCTCACCGCAGCCTCCACCTCCCGGGTTCCAGCGATTTTCCTGACTCAGCTTCTCAAGTAGCTGGGGTTACAGGTGCCCGCCACCACGTCCGGCTAATTTTTTGTATTTTTTTTAGTAGAGACAGGGTTTCCCCATGTTGGGCAGGCTGGTCTCGAACTCCTGACTTCAGGTGATCTGCCTGCCTCGGCCTCCCAAGGTGCTGGGATTACAGGCGTGAGCTACCACCCCCTGCCTGGCATTTTGATCTTTAAGGGTTAATAATGGTCAGGGCTGTACCTTTAGAAAACTCAGCCAGCAAGGCTCACCAGAAATAATTGCAATAGCAGGGACGCAGGGAGGTGGGGCTGAGAGGATGTGGGGTGGGTATTGAAGAAGGCCTGCAGAGCAGGACAGTGAGCCTCTGTAGGGATAATGGTATATTCCAGGGGGAAAAAATGACAGGCCATTGGAAACCCCTGGCCATGAGAGGTAGCAGGATTTTGGCTTCAACCTGGCCCCTTTCCAAGACCACATTCTTACTGCTGATCCCTTGCTGGTCAGCAAGAGCCCCTGAGAGGACTTGCTGTGATAATTCGGTGCCAGATCATGCTTCAGTTGCAATTTATTTAAGTTGACAATAGGGTTCCTGTCTTTTACAAGCAGATTCCCTGCCCTTGAATCTCTGCAGGCTGGATTTTTTGCCTTGATGAAAAAGTAGTTAAATTTCACACTTATTATAGCACCTGGCACCTGACATCCTCCAGAGACTTTATAAAGACTAATGAAATGAAACCCTCAGCGCTATTGTAAACAGGGAAGAGGAGAGAGCAGACTCATATCCTCTCTCTGCAGGAAACAAAGAACTAAACCTCCCTCATCTCCACCCCACCAGTGGACCCATTTTTTTTTAGGCTAATCTTCAAAGGGCTACTGACTGGTTATCAGGCAGGTCATGGCTCAGAGCATCTTTGGAGAGCAGGATCTGCCTGAAAAATGGGTCGATAAGGCACCAGCATACAGGTCTGTGCTGCTGGAGATGAGGCCTCCAGACCCAAAGATTCTGTTCCAGCTTTTTTCACTCAGCATCTGACATCAACCAGTCAGGGAAGCTGGACTGATCTTTGCCAATGTCCCCAGGAATTGAAGTGTGTGGGCGTGTCTGCGTGTGATGAGAAGGTGAGTGCAGAATTTGGGGTATGGTTTAAATGAGGAAAAGTACAACAGTATGATTCCCTCCCCCAACCCAGTTAGTCCCTTCACCCCATCCTTTATTGGGTCTGTAGTGGGAAAGATGGAGTTTATAGTCAAATAGACCTGAGTGCAAATTGTCCTGTCACTCGCCTTAAAACTTAATTTCTCCAAGTCTCAGTTTCCACATCTGTACAATGGGAATAATACTGCTATGATTACCTGTGGTTGTGCAACAATCTCAAACTTAGTGGCATTAGGAAAAAAAAAAAAAAAAAAAAAAAACGGGCTGGGTGCAGTGGCTCACGCCCATAATCTCCACACCTTGGGAGGCCAAGGCAGGAGGATTGCTTGAGGCCAGGAGTTCAAGACCAGCCTGGGCAATATGGGGAGACCCTGTCTCTACAAAAAATAAAAAATAAAAAAAAATTTATCGTGCTCACAGATTCTATGGGTCAGTAATTTGGACGAGGTACAATGGCAATTCCTGAAGCCCCTAGTTCATGATGTCTGGGGCTTTAGCTGGCATAGCTGAAAGAGTGGGTGTCTTTAATGGCTGGAATTATCTGGAGGCTTTTTCATTTGCATGTCTGGTGCTTGGGCTAGGATGACTTGAAACTGGGCTCAACTGGGACTGCCAACCAAAGCATCTCTATATGGCCTCTGCACACGGCTTGGGCTTCCTCAAAGCATGGTAACCTTTGGGACTTCTTACACGGTGATTTCAGGTTCCAAGAGTGAGTGTCCCAGCCAACAAGGCAGGAACTTCATGGCCTTTTAAATCCTGGCCTTGGGAGTCACATAATATAATTTCCACCATCCTCTATAGGCAAAGATGTCACCAACCTGTACAGATTCAAGGAAAGAGGACATAGAATTGGCCCCCACTTCTTGATGAGAGAAGCATCAAAAAATTTGAAGCCATGTTTTATTTTTATGTATTTATTTATTTTTGAGACAGAGTCTTGCTCTGTCACCGAGGCTGGAGTGTAGTGGCCTGATCTCAGCTCACTGCAACCTCTGCCTCCTGGGTTCAAGTGATTCTCCTGCCTCAATCTCCTAAGTAGCTGGATTCTGTAATCTGGTGCCTGCCACCATGCCCAGCTAATTTTTCGTATTTTTAGTAGAGATGGGGTTTTACCATGTTGGCCAGGCTGGTCTCGAACTCCTGACATCAAGTGATCTGCTCACCTTGGACTCCCGGAGTGCTGGGATTACAGGCGTGAGCCACCATGCCCAGCCTGAAGCCATATTTTAAAATTACCACCAGGCCAGGAGCAGTGGCTCCTATATTATAATGCCTATAATCTCAGCACTTTGGGAGGCTGAGATGGGCAGATTGCTTGAGCCTAGGAGTTTAAGACCAGGCTGGGCAACATGGCAAAACCCCATCTCTACAAAAAAATACAAAAAGTTAGCCAGTCGTGACAGCTCACACCTGTGGTCCCAGCTATTTGGGAGGCTGAAGTGGGAGGATCATTTGAGCCCAGGAGGCCAAGCCTGCAGTGATCCATGATTGTGCCATTGCACTCCAGCCTGGGCAACAGACTGAGATCCTGTCTCAAAAAAATAAAAAATAAAAAAAAGGCTAAGTGTGGTGGTGGCGGCTCATGCCTGCAATCCCCTGTTATCCAAGCACTTTGGTAGGCTGAGGCAGGGGAATCACTTGAGGCCAGGAGTTCAAGACCAGCCTGGGCAACAAACTGAGACTCCATCTCTACAAAAAAAAAAGATAAAACTGTCCTCAATTCCTTCTTCCTTCACTTGGTTCTTGTGAAGAATAAGAGAAATAATAATCTTATACATAAAAGCGTTTCAATAAATATTATTCTGAATCCTCCCAACTCCTTCAGGCCTTTTAGATCAATTTGTACTCACTCCAAAGGAGCAGAACACAATCAATGATGCCCAAAATAACTAAAACTGGTTCTCGCTTTTCTGCCTTATCTTCCACCCTGAATTATCATAAAGTCTGGAGAAACGATCCCCTCAATGCCAAATCTTAGGGTGGTGACTTGGGGCACGTAGGTGGTTTAATATCCCTTGAGAATTTTCAGAGCTGCTTCTCAGGATAGAAAATTAAAATGAAAAGGGGAAGCCAAAGTCTAGAGCTTGAACCCCCTGCTGGGAGACTCCAGTCCTGTGATTCGGTTCTAAGCATGCCAAGTCCTGTGCTACAGCACAAAGATGGCTCTGCACTGAGTGTGTATCTCATCATGACCTCCGAGGACGCCACCCTGGGAAGTGTTTGTGAAGCTCCAATGGAAAAAGCAGTCCAATGAGGCAGAGCGACTGAATCAGAGCAGGGCAAGAGAGGTGCCAAGCTTGGACCCCACTCAGAGAACACAAATTCCAGGTTTAAAATCCAGCTCCAACGGTTTTTGGGGTCCAAGTTGCATTTATTCTTGGCAAGCTCACTTCTTTTGTTCACAGAGAGAGTAGAACTGCTTTAAGGGGCTCCGAGAAAGACCTCTCACATCGAATCACTCTCACAAAGCCACAGGGAATTGGGGAGTGTAAATGAATCAGGAAATTATGGCTTCTTTTTTCCTTTGAATTGTATAAGGGAACATAAATTAAGGAGAAAAACTGCCAAGAGAAAGAAAAAGTATGCAGTGTTTCAGCCAACTTCGAGCTTTGAAAGCAGCTTCAGAACCATGCTGTAACACTTTCTGTTGGGCCTACCAAGAAATGCTGGTGAGCAGGTGAACAAAGAGATCTGTAGGAGGCAAGCAACAAAGCCCTGCCTATTGAGGGGAAGGGCATATGGTAAAGGCAGTGTATTAGTTGTCTATTGCTATGTAACATAGTACCCCAAAATGAAGAAGCTTAAAACAGTATACTTTTTTTTTTTTTTTTTTGAGATGGAGTCTCATTCTATTGGCAGGCTGGAGTGCAGTGGCACGATCTCAGCTCACTGCAACCTCCGCCTCCCAGATTCAATCAATTATCCTGCCTCAGCCTCCCGAGTAGCTGAGACTACAGGTACACGCCACCACGCCCAGCTAATTTTTGTATTTTTAGTAGACACGGGGTTTCACCATGTTGGCCAGGATGGTCTCGATCTCTTGACCTCATGATCCACCCGCCTTGGCCTCCCAAAGTGGTGGGATTACAGGCGTGAGCCACTGCGCCCAGCCAAAACAGTACACATTTATTATCTCACACAGTTTCTGAGGGCCAGAAATTGAGGAGCAGGGCAGGGTATGGTGGCTTACCCCTGTAATCCCAGCACTTTGGGAGGCAGAGGTGGGAAGATCATCTGAGGTAAGGAGTTCAAGACCAGACTGGCCAACATGATGAAACCCCGTCTCTACTAAAAATACAAAATTAGCCCGGCATGGTGGTGGGCACCTGTAATCCCAGCTAGTCAGGAGGCTGAGGCAGGAGAATCACTTGAACCTGGGAGGCAGAGGTTGCAGTGAGCCGAGATCGTGCCATTGCACTCCAGCCTGGACAACAAGAGTGAACCTCCATCTCAAAAAAAAAAAAAAAAAGAAAGAAAGAAAAAAAGAAATTGAGGAGCAGCTTAGCAAGATGGTTCTGACACAGGGTCTCTCAAGAGGTTGCATTGCCTGGGGCTGCAGTCACATAAACATCTGGGGCGCTGCCTGAGGGCTTTGTTCTGGCCACAGGAACACACTTGGCCTCTCTACAAAGGGAAAGTAGGGAGTGCCAGAGAGTGAATGGCTCAGCTCAGGAAGCAGCTCCCAATCAATGACAGAAGTGTATGTGCATGTGTACACACATTGTTGGGGGAGTGGGGGGTGTTGGTGTTGGTGGATAAATGCCCCAGCTTCAGCAGTCATCTGAAGGCTTTACTGGGGCTGGAGGGTCTACTTCTAAGACGAGTCACTGACATGGCTGTTTACTGCAAGTCTCAGTTTCTCTATAGAGGTACTTGATATGGCAACTGATGAGAGAGAGAGACTGAGACTGAGAAAGAGAGAGCCCAAGACAGAAGCTGCAGTGTCTTTATTTATTTATTTATTTATTTTTTTGAGACGGAGTCTTGCTTTGTCACCCAGGCTGGAGTGCAGTGGTGTGATCTCGGCTCACTGCAAGCTCCACCTCCCAGGTTCACGCCATTCTCCTGCTTCAGCTTCCTGAGTAGCTGGGACTACAGGCGCCCATCACCATGCCTGGCCAATTTTTTGTATTTTTAGTAGAGATGGAGTTTCACCATATTAGCCAGGATGGTCTCGATCTCCTCACCTCGTGATCTGCCCACCTTGGCCTCCCAAAGTGCTGGGATTACAGGTGTGAGACATCGCGCCTGGCCTGCAGTGTCTTTTATAACCTGATCTCAGAAGCGACATACAATTACTTCTGCTATATTCTACATTGGTCACATAGATCAACTCTGGCACAGTGTGGGAAGGAACTACACCAGATGTGGATACCAGGAGGTGAAGATTGTTGGAGGCTGGATACAATAGATGGGTAGAGGCATAGAAACCAGGAGGGTAGGTGGCCCTAGGCTCCTTCTCCAAATGCTTACTGGTTCAGAGAAGGGCAGCCTTCCTGTGATCTGTACCCCATCTCTCTCTTCTCCATCCCTGATGGGCTGTAGACTCTCTGAGGACAGGGACTGTGTGACTGTGTCTGTCTTATTAACTACTGTTCCCCTAGGGCTGGTCCATGCCTGGTATATAGTAAAGCCCTCAATACATGTTGGTTGATTCGTGAGGTGCGTAGGAAAGACAGAAGTAGATGAGGTAGAAACAGTAAATCAGATTAAGGTATTGAGTTCCAGACTCAGGTCTTGGACTTTGTATCCTGGATGACAGGAAGGCATCGGGCGGGGGCCCCCTTAGACCCTGGGTAAGAGCTGGCTCTTGCTCTTCCTCTGCCTGGAACATTCTCCCTTTAGATCTCCTGTTCATCATTCAAGGAGGGTTACTGACAGAACAACGTCTTGGAGGAAGTAGGATGTGTGTGTCTGTGTGTGCAAAAGCTCATGTGGAAGGGAAAGTTTCCAAGCTCAAAGCAAAGGAAAAAGAAATGGGTGGAGATGCGAAGGCATTTTGAGATGGGGAGGAGGGACATTTGAGGGCAACAGGGACAAGAGAAAGGAGAGAGGGTAAGGAAGCTTTGTGCTTATCTACTGGGAGTAATGAGGAAAAGGGGAGATAGCTTAGTGAGGGACTGTTTAGCTTCAAGGGATAGAAACCCACTCAAACTGGCTCAAGTTAAAGGGTGCAAGTTGGAAGGCTACAGGGGTTTGTAGCAGATGTTGTTGCCTCGCTTAAATCCTCTTAGTCCTCACCTCTCTACCCAGAGACTGATCACGCAAACACCTGGGGCGCTGCCCGAGGGCTTTGTTCTGGCCACAGGAACACACCTGGCCTCTCTACAAAGGGAAAGTAGGGAGTGCCAGTAAGTGAATGGCTCAGCTCAGGAAGCAGCTCCCAATCAATGACAGAAGTGTATGTGTGTGCGTACACATGTTGTTGAGGGGGTG